>NC_064624.1:146528218-147208090 GCF_023898315.1 Schistocerca nitens | reverse complement strand
GCTACACGGTAGGAGCTGTTGTTGCCACACGACCTTGGACTCCGGAGCTCCGCACCATGTCAGCAATACACCTGTCGCCCTCAGTCCGCATATGCATAAAACAGCTTCGTTTCACGTACGTCTTTCCAATCGCCGATGGTAGAGCGAAATAACAACCCTTACGTCCCGGTATAACATAATAAAGGGCGCACCTAGCGAAGGGCAGGACAGTACGACTGCCCTCGCGTTCCTCCCCCTCCAGACATCAGAAAAACTTGGCAGACACCAGCGTCACCAAACGGACATATCAGCTAAGTATCTGACGGAGGTCAGCCAGAATACGAGGTGTGGCTAGAAAAAAACCGGACTAGTACTAGTGAAACAATAAAACGAATGCAATAAGGCTGAAAGTCGCGTGGCCTGTCACGTGACTCTCGCTCCGCCTACTGCTCGAGTTTCATCTGCCTCCTGCACTCAGTCTGCCCGTGGCGTATGTTTTAAGTTTTGTCTGTGCGTGGGAAAATGTTGAGTGTACAGAAAGAACAGCGTGTTAACATCAAATTTTGTTTCAAACTAGAAAAATCTGCAAATGAAACGTTTGTAATGTTACAACAAGTCTACGGCGATGATTGTTTATCGCGAACACAAGTGTTTGAGTGGTTTAAACGATTTAAAGATGGCCGCGAAGACACCAGTGATGACACTCGCACTGGCAGACCATTGTCAGCAAAAACTGATGCAAACATTGAAAAAATCGGTAAACTTGTTCGACAAGATCGCCGTTTAACAATCAGAGCAGTGTCTGAGTTAACAGGAGTTGACAAGGAAACTTGTCGAACAAGTTTACCGATTTTTTCAATGTTTGCATCAGTTTTTGCTGACAATGGTCTGCCAGTGCGAATGTCATCACTGGTGTCTTCGCGGCCATCTTTAAATCGTTTAAACCACTCAAACACTTGTGTTCGCGATAAACAATCATCGCCGCACACTTGTTGTAACATTACAAACGTTTCACTTGCAGATTTTCCTAGTTTGAAACAAAATTTGATGTTAACACGCTGTTCTTTCTGTACACTCAACATTTTCCGACGCACAGACAAAACGTCAACTACTTAAAACAGACGCCACGGGCAGACTGAGTGCAGGAGGCAGATGAAACTCGAGCAGTAGGCGGAGCGAGAGTCACGTGACAGGCCACGCGACTTTCAGCCTTATTGCATTCGTTTTATTGTTTCACCAGTACTAGTCCGGTGTTTTTCTAGCCACACCTCGTATGTTACGGAAACTGACTATAGTCCGTTTACAATTACCATATGCACTGAAGAACCGAAGAAAATGGTACACCTGCACCGCGAACACGCAGAAGTGCCGCAAGACGACGTGGCATGGACTCGACTAATGTGTGAAGAAGTGCTCGAGGGAACTGACACCATGAATCCTGCACGGCTGTCGATAAATCCGAAAGTGTACTAAGCGATGGAGATCTCTTGGCCAGCGGAAGTGTTTAAACTCAGAAGAGTGTTCCTAGAGCGACTCTGTAGCAATTCTGGGCGTGTGGGGTGTCGCATTGTTCTGCTGAAACTGCCCAAGTCCGTCGCAATGCACAGTGGACATAAATGGATGCAGGTGATCAGACAAGGCGATCAAACAGGATGCTTACGTACGTGTCACCTGTCAGATTCGTATCTAGGCGTATCAGGGATACCTATCACTCCAACTGCACACGCCTTGCACCTTTATAGAGCCTCCACCAGCTTGAACAGTCCCCTGCTGACAAGCAAAAGTCCACGGATTCATGAGTTTGTCTCCATACCCGTACACGTCCATCCGCTCGATATAATTTGAAACGAGGCTCGTCCGACTAGGCAACATGTTCCCAGTCATCAACAGTCCAGTGTCGGGGTTGACGGGCCCAGACGAGGCGTAAAGCTTTGTGTCGTGCAATCGTCAAGGGTACACGAGTGGGCCTTCAGGCCCGAAAGCCCGTATCGATGATGTTTCGTTGAATGGTTCGCACGCTCACAATTGCAGATGGCCCAGCACAGAAATGTGCGGCAATCTGCGATACGGTTGCATTCTCTCACGTTGAACGGTTCTCTTCAGTCGTCATTAGTCCCGTTCTTGCACCGATGCTGGGGATTTGATGTTTTACCGGATTCCTGATATTCCCACTTGATCGCTGCCTCGGAGATGCTTGTACCTCCGGCCGGAATGGCCGAGAGGTTCTAGGCGCTACAGTCTGGAACCGCGCGACCGCTACAGTCGCAGGTTCGAATCCTGCCTCGGGCATGGGTGTGTGTGATGCCCTTAGGTTACTTACATTTAATTAGTTCTAAGTTCTAGGGGACTGATGACCTCAGAAGTTAAGTCCCATAGTGCTGAGAGCCATTTGAACCATTGCTGTGTCCCATCGTTCGTGCGCGCCGACTATAACATCACGTTCAAACTCATTTAAATCTTGATGACCTGCCATTGTAGCAGCAGTAACCGATGTAACAACTGGTCTTACATAGCCGTTGCCCACGGAGCATCGTATTCTGCCTTCGCTTCCAGCGCAGACTTTTGACACCATCTGAGACAGCATGACCAATCAGAAGCCGTCTGCGGGCTGTATACGGCCGCCACAGCGGCGGCAATTTTTGTCAAGTTGTTCCTGACGAAGACGATGGTGGAAATCGTCGAAAGCCAGTGCCGTCGCGAAGTACTTCGTTCTCATCACAGAGAACGGCCTACAGTACACAAACTTCACGCAATATTGCACGGGACCAAACTTTTTGAAGACAGCAAATCACCGTAGCAACTGTTCTATAGAGGAACGGACATACACCATAACGAGAAGTGATAGTGTAGCGCAGAGGTCACGTTGTTGTCCTGACGTGCAAAAACTCGTGGGTTCGAATCTCGTAAGCGTAATTCAGGCGCTTTGAGTTCCTCAAGATCGCTCTACGCTTAACGTTAGTATTTCATTTAGTGTTTTAAACCATCACAATTTTTTAATAAAGCACTGAAAATCAAATTTTCGTTGCCTCTGGAAGTCGTTACATAGGCAACCTGCAACTGGGATGTGCACCAGAACTTTTAGTCATTGAACGGCAGTAGCAAAAGCTTTCTACCACTATAAACGTTAAATTTCGACCTTTTCATATAGGTGCGACAGTATCTCGCTCCGATGCGGCCCTGCCGCATTGTTCACTGACGACTGGTTTCAGAAGCGGCAACATGCGGCCTTGGCGCTACTCGACGCGGCGTAGCGCTCGAGGTCAGACCGCTTCTAGGCTACAGAACTAGGATGCCTCAAGGACAACGCTCCCTGCCACACCGGAAAAACGCTGCTGCCCCCTCTACCCTTTCCCAGGGCCTACGAAGGGGGGGGGGGGGGAGAGAAGGGGGAGAAGGTGAGAGCAACTCAACTCGCGCAATTTCTCTGCAGCAACATTCGCTTTCTTCCTCTGCGCGAGGAAAATCGGCAGAAGAAAAGACAACTGGTTAGCTACGGCTGCACTCACAGTGGCACCGATATCGGTACATTCCGCCGCCGACCGACATCTTTTCAAATCAGCGCGCTACTACATGCGCGGTCACTATGTAGCCGATTTCTCGCCCAAATGTACAGACTTCGGACGACAACCGGTGAGATTCAAATTAGTTTGTTTTCTTCGTTCATTCTGACCAACACAATACGAGACAGATTGTTAAGTTGAATCAAAGAAGAAGATTATGGTATTCTGAGTATGAAAATATAATCGGGATATAATTCGGAAATTATGGACTGAAATCACTGGTGTACTGGAAAACCCAAGTAGGCGATATCTTTATCGGAAATTTTAGGAGCAAATTATAACCTCAAGAAATAATCTGTTCAAGTGGTGGTTGGCTCTGACCACTATGGGACTCAACTTCTATGGTCATAAGTCCCCTAGAACTTAGAACTACTTAAACCTAACTAACCTAAGGACATCACACACATCCATGCCCGAGGCAGGATTCGAACCTGCGACCGTAGCGGTCGCGCGGTTCCAAACTGTAGCGCCTAGAACCGCTCGGCTACTCCGGCCGGCTTGTTCAAGTGGGAAGGATGGTGTATCTTATGCTTGTTGTGGATCTTTTTTGCGTTGTGATAAGTGGGCATTAGTTGTCTACAATTATTAGTACTGTTTACAAGCCAGTAGGGCGGTGACTGTGTGACATGCAGTCGTTTTCAAATGTGGTGTACGAGTTTCAACTTTGTAGTGCGAAAGGTGTTCAGAGTATTTTATTCTAAGCCCTATGTTTGTCTGGCGCAGACACCCACTGAAGGTTACTAACGTCTGTCTGCACAACCTGAACACATTCAGCAAGGTCACTACGAATCATCTCGAGTATTTGACACAACATCCTTCCATCTCTTATATCCGGAAAACTTGTCAGGAAATTTCAGGACATTGTACAGTATTCGTCACGTTCTTTTGGAGACAAATAACTGCTCAATCACATACATTCGGTATCTGTTTAATAGCGAAAGCACTCGTCCCCAACCCTAGAGAGGTAATTAAAACCTAACCTACTTCACCTAATTTCCCCAATCCCGTCAAAAACTGACGAAAGAGATCAGACACTGCGGCCAAGCCGTCGGGCGATGTCACCGGGCTATCTCTGGCGACGGCTTCTGGCGTCCGTTGACGGTTCCACTGTGAACGCAGCGTAACGTCCGAGCGTCCTACTGCAATAAAGATTTCGTCAAAATGTTGTCCTCACTCCAAAGGTGTGGTATAGCTTCACTAGGCACTGCCTTACTGGAAGTTGCGTCACCCCGTTACGGAACATCCCATGATAAAGAGTTTTGAAAGGTTGGAAAGAAGTTGACTCCATAACTGATTACGCTGGACCTTTACTATGAGGTCAATCACTTCAGGCCAAATCTCGATACGACTCAGGTATGTACGTTTCACTTAACAGAACAGAGAAGCTCGGCTCGCACTGAATCTCACGTGACAAGGCAAACGACTTCAATATTAAACTGAAACTTCCTGGCAGATTAAAACTGTGTGCCGGACCGAGACTCGAACTCGGGACCTTTGCCTTTCGCTGGCAAGTGCTCTACTATCTGAGCTACCCAAGCACGACTCACGCCCCGTCCTCACAGCTTTACTTCTGCCAGTATCTCGTCTCCTACCTTCCAAACTTTACAGAAGCTCTCCTGCGAACCTTGCAGAACTAACACTCCTGAAAGAACGGAAGTTTCACATCAGCGCGCACTCCGCTCCAGAGTGAAAATCTCATTCTGGACTTCAATATTGTCCAATATCTGTATATTTCGTCGTTACCCTTGACCGTACACTCTCTCTCCTTCAAGATACATTGCGCAACACCGGGCTGAAGGTCAGTGCAAGGAAGGAAGCTCACAGCTAGTTCCCACGTCCAGAGAACTTCTGTTCTTGCTCTGTGTGCGTCTGCAGCTGAGTACGCCTCAACTGTGTGGAGTAACCACTTGGCCAAAGCCTGCAACGAGCTTCATTAGTAAGACTCCACCACTGGGGGGAACACCGGGGTACAACCGCGTCAGCAGATGGACAAGTAAAATGCCACCGGACATCCCAGCAAAGAAAGTTCGAGATTTCAGGAAACGCGATCGACTTCCTTGTTGCGATTAATTTCAGGGACATTGGAGCGTTCTTGGCGTTTTCTTCATGTACTGAGTTTCGTTTGGCTCGTGTGGTCACTTTCGTTAACACATCAGCGACAAAATTTCGGTGTTGCGTGAGCTGTATGCTGTGCGGCTTGGCACCTGAAGGGTGAAAGTGAGGTTATGGGCCACTAAACTCTTTACGAAAAATGGAAATATAGCAATTAAAAAGTAAGAATAAACAATGACGACAGAGTTTATTACGACCAGAGTAAAATTCACGGTTGATGTTCTTGTCACGGTTGATGTTCCTGCCAAAGGTCGTGTGGTAAATTTCTCTTCGCTCTTGAGAACTAAAACAACAGGAAAAGTATCGTCTATACATTTCAAAACATATAAACTTATTTACTCTACAAAATATATTTGCGAATACATCACACAATATTAAGAAAGCAGAAAACAGCGCCTAGTAACTTTATCACCCACCCTTTTTCTGCTGTCAAATAACACCGAAAGTTATTTTTCTCGCCAAATAATTATGACCTTCCCACTGCTGAAATAATTTTCACTTGAAAATAATAATATGCCACCCCCGAAAACGAAGCGTGTTTCCAATAGTGACCAACAAAAGGAATACCCACACATAAAAAAAGACTCAGACTTTCGATGCAGTGAAGTGTGCATGTAGTTTCAGCTGATGGAGCGTTCGTTTACCATAACGCTCCACCACAAACAATTTTTTAGATTAATGAACTGTGCTGCTCAACTTATCACAAGTACTTCTAAATCAAAATTTACTTGTGACGGTAGCAAGACTGTGGCAGTTATATTAAATAGTTCAGCCCATTTGCCATTGCTCACATTGGATCTGATTAACAAGAAGTTTATTTCAATAATGACAGATGCATCAAACAATAAGAACGTAACAACATTGCCACTGCCTGTTACGCACGTTAATCCTACTGAGGGGAATGAGGTTAAAATATTGGATCTGAAATCACTGTCTGGAGAAACTTCCAAAATTACTGCTGCACTTTTTTTAAAATGTTTGAAAAATAATAACTTAAAAGAGAAAATAATAGCTCTGTGCCAGATAATTCGAACTGGAATTTTTGGGGTATACGTAGAACGGGCGTCAACAACGTCTTCACAGAACTGAACGGAAATTTGGGTCAAACTTGCTAGGGGTTGGGTGTTCTACCCATATAATCCACGATACTATCCAAATGGCTGCTGATATCCTTCCTACTGATACTCAAAGCATCGTTTCTATATATTCTTAATTCTGTGTGTAAGTTTTAAGCTATAGCAAGTCAAGTTGGCTTGCTCCCTACGTTCGAAGGTCTTCTGACTGTGATCGCATCAAATTTCGTCCGCTCGGTCTCAGGCGTCTTGTCATGTCAGGGATTGCGCGGCCCCTCCCGCCGGAGGTTCAAGTTTTCCCTCTGGCTTGTGTGTGTGTGTGTGTGTGTTTTGTTCTTAGCATAAGTTCACCTAAGTTGTGTGTGAGCCTAGGGACCGATGACCTCAACAGTTTGGTCCCTTAGGAATTCACACACATTTGAACATATTCAAATTTCGGATCTCAAAATAAATGTACACCTGTCATCAAACCATTCTCTGAAAATCCTTTATCAGTAGTCTGGCTGCACTTTCTTCACAACCAAGCAGCTACTTTTCGCACTACAGTTTAAAGAGTAGAGGGTGAAACAATAACAGCCTCTGAAGTAATTTCGGTGTAACATGATTTAAAAGCTAATACAGGGGAGTACCCAACGGAAGGATATACAAATGACAAGATTTCAAGATTTCATTCGTGAACTGGCTCCTAGACGATACGGGTTAGTATGATGTGTATGTGCACGTTAAATAATATGTATCACCGAAAATATTAGAGAAATGGAAACTGGAGAAAAGGAGTAGTAGGAAGAGGAGATTAGTATTTGCCGTCCCGTCGACAACGAAGTCATTAGCGACAGAGCACATGCTCGAATTGGGGAAGGAAAGCGGCAGTGTCCTTTCGAAGGAACCATCCCGCATTTGCCTTGAGCGATTTGGGGAAATAGGAAACCCTAAATCAGAATGGCCGGACGCGGGTTTCAACCGCCGTCCTCCCGAATGCGAGGAAAACAATTATTTCACACTGTGATGTGAACAATGTACCTTATAGTAGCTTTCTTAAAATAACAGGATATCTTCGTGTAACTGCAACTAACGTCTCCACAGAACCAGTGTTTGTCATATTTGTGGACATACGACAGGAACGCTCTTTTGGTACAGACTTTGAAAGCTATGTTGATTAATAAAGTGAAGTTAAATCACACTTGTGGAAACTTTTGCACAATGTTGTGTGGTATACTGTGTATTTCTAAAGAGGATCTATTCATCAGCAAAATACCAATGAGAAGTGATTCCTGCACTAATAATTCCACAGGACTGTTTGGCTGGAGTGAATTCAGACCTACTACATAATATGCAATTTAACATTATTTATTTATTTAGTTAGTTATTGTTATTAGTTTCGAAACCTTTGTATTTATGACGGAACAATTTTATGCATTTTCTTTTGTCTCGTTTCACTGCGAAAAATTTAAAACGTCCTGTTTCCTTGTTGCAAAATAATGATGACCTCTTACGTGGACCAGCCCAAAAGGAAGTGTACCTGGAAATCATAAGAGGTTCCCCAGGTGCTGTGGACGTGTAAACGCGCGCCGCTTCATACGCAATGTGTTTGTATGCAAAGTCTTCAAAATTTCACGCCATGTTGTACTTAATATGGTGCAGCGCAGTAAGTATGAGGGTAACGAAACGAAATCCTGTTCTTTATAGAGTAAAAATGTCAAACTATGATGGGCGAAAATTAAATTTTTTCAGCTAATAGTTTTGGAAAAATCGGGTGATAAGTATTTCATATCGGCTGGAACGCATTTGGCAATTCATGTAGTGAATAGTACATGCAGCAGCAGGCAGAGAGCACTGTTGAGTCAGACGACGGCCACGTGCGGCGCTTTAAACGCCGGAGCTGGCGAGGTCAGGGCCGTGGCGCGGCGCGGGCTATTTTCTGATTGGCGCGCTTCCGGCTCTCCCAGCGCATGCGCACAATCACCCGACAACCTCTTCTCACTCTCCATTTCGGCCAATAACCGGCAGCTCGTCTGACATCTCAGCGGTCACCTACCCTGCTAGACTACCCAACGCCGGAGTGCGGAACTGAGGTACTGGAGTACGCGCCGAGCAACAGCGAAATGTAAGGCGCACGCTGCAACGTCCCCAACTCCACAAAATTCACCGATGAAGTCTGCAACTTCACCATATTGGTACAAGCCGTTCCATTGCTCTAACTGACTTACCAAGACAGCGCGATGACAAGGAGTTTCAGATAGCCTCTTCATTTCCAATACAGCTATTACAGCCTTTATTATTACTTCACCAACTCGCGTGCTGTGTATTTACACATATTAATAAATTTAAGCCCCCTGGCACGTTTTTCTATCTGATCACCGTTACGCCAGATAAAACATAGATTCTACGTGCTACGCGTGCAGATGCACCGAAATTATTCTCATATCCGCAAAATGCGCATGCAAACAAGATAACTTAATTTTAGCCAGAAATGATAAGAAATTCATCCACTGGTGACGTTTACACTCAATAAAACGAAAAGTCAGTTTCAGTACTTGACTGGACAGTGACAGATTTATTGAGGAATTTGTACAGTAGAGGAGCTGACCAAATTATTAAATATTTGATGTATCCACAAACGTAAATGAAAAAGCCCATATGATGTCATTAATATAGGACATGACCAGAGACGTTGCTCATTGCTACTAGCCCGGGTGCAAAAACTGTAATTACTATAAGAGCTTCAAAAAATGAGTTCAATACACACCCAGAAAAATCTTTGATGATTTTTACTTTCTTCAGCGTTCTTCTATAACACCACATTTGAAAAGTTTGTTATCTTTTTGTCTGAACTGTTTATCGTCCACATTTCACTTCTGTACAAGGTTACACTCCACACAAATACCTTCAGCAAAGACTACGGAACACTTGAATTTGTTTTCAATGTTAACAGAGACCTCTTCTTCAGAAATGCTTTCCTTGCTGTTGGAAGTCTGCAGTTTACATCTTCTCTACTTCACACACTAGCAATTAATCACACAAAAGAGCTGCATGCCTTCGGGAACAATTCCGACTGTAGCTTCTACATCGGTTTCAGCTGTTTGTAGTATCGGCACAGCAAGGATACGCTGGCTAATGTTACAAGGCCACATCAGTGAATGGTCCAGATTATGACCCCTGCAATTACTAAACACATCAAAAAGTTTTGCATCACGCCAGTTCCCAGAGATCTTGAAGGTAGACGTTCACTGTGGATATTGTATTACGGACATAGTCCCTTTGAGTGTTCAGAGATGTCACTAAACCCGCCCAAAGACGTATACAACCATGCATGAGCAGCGCCTATTAGACGGAGGGAGTCCGACAGCCGATCAGTTCCACCACCAGGAAGGAGGTACATGGCTCGTCTGTAGTTCAACCATGCCTAGATGGTCAATACCGCGGTTCTATCGCGTCCGCATTGTTACTTTGTGCCGGGACGGGCGCTAAACAAGGGAAGTGTCCAAGAGTCTCGGAGTGAACCAAAACGATTTCCGGACATGTAGGATATACAGCAAGACAGGAACTGTCGATGACATGCTTTGCTCAGGCCGCCCACTGACTACTATTGCAGTGGATGACCTCTACCTAAGGATTATGGCTCGGAGGAACCCTGACAGCAAAGCCACCATGTTGAATAATGCTTTTCGTGCAGCCACAGAACGTCATGTTACGACTCAAACTGTGCGCAATAGGCTGCATGATGCGCAACTATACTTCCGACGTCCATGGCGAGGTCCATCTTTGCAACCACGACACCACGCAGCGCGGTGCAGATGGGCCCAACAACATATCGAATGGACCGCTCAGGATTGGCACTACGTTCTATTCACCGATGAGTGGACGGCTGAACGCCTTAGACACACTGTCCAGCGAGTGCAGCAAGGTGGAGGTTCCCTGCTGTTTTGGGAGGGCATTACGTGCAGGCGACGTATGCCGCTGATGGTCATGGAAGGCGTACGATACGTGAATGCCATCCTCCGACCGACAGTGCAACCATACCAGCAGCATATTGGCGAGGCAATCGTCTTCATGGAGGGCAATTCGCGTATCCATTGTGCACAACTTGTGAATGACTTCCTTTAGGATAACGACATCGCTCGATTAGAGTGGCCAGCATGTTATCAAGACATGAACCCTATCGAAAATGCCTGGAATATTGAAAAGGGCTGTTTATGGACGACGTGACCCACCAACCTCTCTCAGGGATCTGCGCCGAATCGCCGTTGAGGAGTGGGACAATCTGGACCGACAGTGCCTTGATGAGCTTGTGGATGGTATGCCACGACGAATACAGGCATGCGTCAATCCAAGAGGACGTACTAGTGAGTATTAGAGGTACCGGTGTGTACAACAATCGGGACCACCACCTCTGAAGGTCTCGCTTTATGGTGGTACCAAGGTTACTAAATAATAAGGTTGGGCAGTAAGCGCTCTGCTCTGCCATTGGCTGGCCTAGTGACGTCAGCGTGGAAGCAAGCGCTCACAAGCAGACGACACGGCATGCGCGTTTACGTCAAGTTTTTGACGGAAGATTTTGTTTATTCCAGAATTGAGATGCCTAAACTGCTTTTCTGCTGCTAAAATATCACAGTTAAAACTGATGAGTCATGTTCTTTCTCAGCTTATGCCTCACACATCGGTAAAATATCAGATCATAACCACACTGACACACTTGAAATTCGAAACCTCGGCTCAAATAAATCAGAAACTATTCATTTAATCGCATTGAAATGAATTTACTTAAGAGCTCGAAGTTGCACACACTTGTTTGTAAGAACAGCATTCCTTCTAAAGCCGCTATAGTATTCATCAAAGTAACTTTATCTGTGTCTGAAAAAAAACTGTCATCTGTACATGTGCTCTTATTATGATGTTTCTTATTTGGTGACAGCTTTTCCAGAGTTTCCAGAGATTTCTTATGTAATTCTCGTTTCTTATACCGTTTGGTTCTGTCTTCTGTTGAGGGTGACACATTGACAGTCGCACTACTGCACGGCAAATTGCACGAAGGAACTGCATCTGGCTTGAGCATTCTTTTTCGGGGCAAATTAAGCAATTCAGACTGTCAATCCCTTAAGTAATCTGTTTCTGCGAAATGGCGAGAACATATTCTTGCATGCGCACCATTTACACTGTCCTTCCCTCAACATTTCGACAACCTTAGTTTTTGTAATGTTTCATTACGCGGGAAACTGTGATACATTACGTCAGTTCTCTCTGTGCTCCAGTTGTAGGAAAAACAGCCCGTTACAACACAGCCTGGCATTGTAAAAATTAATTTTCTCATTCACTTGTAGATTCTCCAATAAGAATTTCACAGGACGAACCATAAACTATAGAGCTGGCGAACACAACGTTGATCCCGCTGTCCACTATCGCTAACTATTTCAGTTCCGAATCAAATATCAATTACAGCAAAAACCGTTAACACTCCCGAATTCCGAATGTTTCCGCTGTTGAATGAGTATCTCAGAAGAAAGAACTCAATCAAAATACTCCTTCAAACACAAAATAACACAAGAAAAACAATCACACACAATTCGAACTGTGTACCGTTTGGCACAGCTGCTTCCACCGTGACGTCATGCGCGCAACTGAGAAAACACGTTGCTTTCTGCGCATAGCTTTCTGCGCCTCCCTGGGTGGTACCACATAGAATTTGTGGTTTTCATGGGCAATAAAAAGGGCGCAAATTATGTTTATGTTTATCTCTATTCCAATTTTATGTACAGGTTTCGAAACTCTTGGAACCGAGATGATGCAAACCTTTTTTTGATGAGTGTATATAGCGTGCCCTTCCTCAGGACCGACACGTTTGTCTGACCCGCACATATAGTCCTCTATTGTGGTTGCGCCTACCGTAAAACCAACTATATCGATTAGTCACTCAGGCCACCCCATCTCGGCAAGTTCCACGGTTCATAGAGAGTGAAATTATCTGCGATTATGGTCTTAACTCTTGGAGCAATAACATGATTTCTCTGAATTGCAATGTCTCGAAAAGTATCCTACACAGTTGTGCTAATCGGGTACTTCCCACAGCACCAATTATTATGGTTTATTCACGTTCCGCTCGTTTATGAAGCAGGGGAAGAATGATTGCTTAACGCCTCTGCGCGCGCTGTAATTACGTAATATTTCTGGCTTTACAGCCATCATATTCGGCTACAAGAAGCTCTTCTTAGAGCAGTTGAGAACGCAGCAGTGGGAAGATGACGTAATGTGAGGTACCGTTGATAGAAGGTGTCTTCGGTAAGGGTATCGTGGGAAAAACTGCCTAAATTGTGTTCCTTCGACATTGGCCACTGCGACTGAAGTTGCGCGCCAAAATGATAATCTTCTGTTATTAATATTAGAAAAACAATAGCAGGCTATCAATACATCATTAAAAAACATTAATTGCCGGCAGGGTAATAAACATTGCTAAACGAAGACTCCGGAGATCTTCAGATTGCGCCCAAGTTGGATGGCGGGCGAAGTGATTCGGCTGTAAGTGAGAACTGGCTCGGAAGACAGACATGTTGTCTGTCGCTGTCGGTATCGATTAATGAATTAGTACCAATGTGGTTATTTGGATGTGTAATTTAGAACAACTTTATGGTAACTATACAAAGGCGCAGTTCAATGGTATGTTAATTTTTTATCAAGTGTGAAGAATGGAGATTATTTGTGATTCATGAAGTGTAATATAATTGGGCAGTTTCTCGTATTCCGATAATAAAAAGAAAGTGGCATCGCGTATAAACCAACTAATTGAAAATTTTATTATTCGTACAATATCAGTTCCTCGCAAAGGGTTTATTACAGCCCAACACAACGGATTCACAACCTACGTGCTGTTTTCTACGCAGGGCACAACCACTATAGAAGAATGCAGGTTGGTGAACATTGATTAAACTTATGCAGTCCACTCAGGGCGCCGGCCGCGGTGGTCTCGCGGTTCTAGGCGCGCAGTCCGGAACCGTGCGACTGCTAGTCGCAGGTTCGAATCCTGCCTCGGGCATGGATGTGTGTGATGTCCTTAGGTTAGTTAGGTTTAAGTAGTTCTAAGTTCTAGGGGACTGATGACCACAGCAGTTGAGTCCCACAGAGCTCAGAGCCATTTGAACCATTTGAACCACTCAGGGCGTTGGAAACAAATAGGCACCTCGCGTGGACTGCAATCTTCGTACAAATGAGATCAGTGACACGTCATCTGCGGTAGAAGGAACAGAGATTGTTGACACGGAAATGGCTAATTGTTGTACCGATGTTACCTTGAACTACCTTGAGAACACGTAACTCTCTCTCTCTCTCTCTCTCTCTCTCTCTACGCCTGGCGAAGTTACAGCAAGCACTTTCCGAAAATCAAAAAACACGGCATCGTATTTCTCCTATCTACGAAAAAAGATAGCGTATGACATGCGGTCTATAGTGAGCTGAGATGTACACACACTGTAGAGTTGTGGATTACGCCGTATGCAGCGTACAGTGGCCATTGAAGAGAAATCAGCCTGCCTTGTGACACGGTTCCCAACGTTTTCTCTTTTTGCAGGCGCGGGGGAGGCCCACGTGAAGTGAGCCAAGGTCGAGCAATTCTGCCATCAAGGACACATTCCTAAGACAACGGCCCATTCACTATCAAATATTTCGCCTAGTGATCATTAGGAACTAGCAAAGGGCGTCCTACTACTCTTAAAGGGGCTCCACCACATTTTCATCGTCAAGTTCGTGGGTACCTGAACACGGGGCTATAGTCTGTCTGTAAACTCAAGAGCGAGCAGCGCTTTTGGTGGGGGAAGTGGCCTCTCGCGGAAGAACCCTGCCACCCGTCTAGCAGTGTAGATCGGCATGCAGTGATATACGAGGGCAGTTCAATAAGTAATGCAACACATTTTTCTTCTCGGCCAATTTTGGTTGAAAAAACCGGAAATTTCTTGTGGAATATTTTCAAACATTCCCGCTTCGTCTCGTATAGTTTCATTGACTTCCGACAGGTGGCAGCGCTGTACGGAGCTGTTAAAATGGCGTCTGTAACGGATGTGCGTTGCAAACAACGGGCAGTGATCGAGTTTCTTTTGGCGGAAAACCAGGGCATCTCAGATATTCATAGGCGCTTGCAGAATGTCTACGGTGATCTGGCAGTGGACAAAAGCACAGTGAGTCGTTGGGCAAAGCGTGTGTCATCATCGCCGCAAGGTCAAGCGAGACTGTCTGATCTCCCGCGTGCGGGCCGGCCGTGCACAGCTGTGACTCCTGCAATGGCGGAGCATGCGAACACACTCGTTCGAGATGATCGACGGATCACCGTCAAACAACTCAGTGCTCAACTTGACATCTCTGTTGGTAATGCTGTCACAATTGTTCACCAGTTGGGATATTCAAAGGTTTGTTCCCGCTGGGTCCCTCGTTGTCTAACCGAACACCATAAAGAGCAAAGGAGAACCATCTGTGCGGAATTGCTTGCTCGTCATGTGGCTGAGGGTGACAATTTCTTGTCAAAGATTGTTACAGGCGATGAAACATGGGTTCATCACTTCGAACCTGAAACAAAACGGCAATCAATGGAGTGGCGCCACACCCACTCCCCTACCAAGAAAAAGTTTAAAGCCATACCCTCAGCCGGTAAAGTCACGGTTACAGTCTTCTGGGACGCTGAAGGGGTTATTCTGTTCGATGTCATTCCCCATGGTCAAACGATCAACTTTGAAGTGTATTGTGCTACTCTTCAGAAATTGAAGAAACGACTTCAGCGTGTTCGTAGGCACAAAAATCTGAACGAACTTCTCCTTCTTCATGACAACGCAAGACCTCACACAAGTCTTCGCACCCGAGAGGAGCTCACAAAACTTCAGTGGACTGTTCTTCCTCATGCACCCTACAGCCCCGATCTCGCACCGTCGGATTTCCATATGTTTGGCCCAATGAAGGACGCAATCCGTGGGACGTGGGACGCACTACGCGGATGATGAAGTTATTGATGCAGTACGACGTTGGCTCCGACATCGACCAGTGGAATGGTACCGTGCAGGCATACAGGCCCTCATTTCAAGGTGGCGTAAGGCCGTAGCATTGAATGGAGATTACGTTGAAAAATAGTGTTGTGTAGCTAAAAGATTGGGGAATAACCTGGTGTATTTCAATGCTGAATAAAACAACCCCTGTTTCAGAAAAAAAATGTGTTGCATTACTTATTGAACTGCCCTCGTACGTCGTTTGTGTTCGTGGGATCTTAGTTGCCAGTGCTGATATACTTCAATATCTGGAAGTGATGGCTAATCGTCCTGCATTGCAAGAAAATGTGCAGAATACGAAGAAGAGGAGGTACTTGCGGAGTAACGAGCGTTCGATCGCCTCTAACGTTATTACAGCGTGTGTTAAGGAGGCGACACAAAATGGACTGTTTGCTAATATTTCCAGTGCCAATCAAAGGGCTACAGCTTATGCAAACGTCAGCCCCGCCACAATAGGACGCACGGTTTACTGGAATCGCCGCGAAGGAAAACTAGCCTGACTCTGCTGATACGCTTTCTTTTGGTAGAAATGTACTACATGGCAGTAGAAGTGTTAAACAGTTTTCGCAGATAAATACAAATGTTGCCCAAAGCAATAAACATCTTTATCACTAGTTGTACAAAATCAGGAATAACTAGAGAACTTCAAGGTAAAATCAATTAACTTTTCGCTACTAGAACGTGATTCAATCACGTAAAACCTTTGATGCTTATAGAACAGCAGCATTTGAATGTATTCTGTCACTAAAACTCTATCTCGGTTACTATTCACATGATTCTAAGACATATTAATTTTTATTTTTTTGGTAAGAACTTTACTTGTTAATCTACAACAATGTTATCCTCTTCAAAATATTTCCCATTACATGCTATACACTCGTGCCAGTGGTTTTTCCAATTCCCGAAACACTTTAGGAACTGTTTCCTCGGGAAAGTTCATAGGTCTCTTAACTGTGCATTTTTAATCTCATGCATTCTCGTAAAACCGCTGTCCTTTAAGGCCTGCTTTGAAATATTTATACCACTTGTATGCTCTTGGTTTACTCATAAGAGACGCACCAAAAGCAATATTTAACATCTCTAAAAATTTGATACACTTTATTCCATTCTTATAACAAAATTTAGTACTGATTCTCTAATCTATTTTTATACAAAACAAATAATAGTTGATGCTACCAAAACACATGTAACCTTTTTGACAGCTGACAGCAGAGTAAATACCCAATATGCATAACATTGTACAGATACTTCTCGGACATGCATACGAAGACAGTGACAAAAAAAAGTAGTGCAAATCGAACTAATACAACACACGAAATCATAAGTTTCTGGTTACTTTTTAAACACTCTTCGTGCTGCAAGTTTCAATGCAGCCCTCCAAAGAAAACTTCTACCTTCTGGTAGAAACACAAAGTAAGAACAAGCCTCAAATTCTACAAATTGATTGCACTATATCTGGTTCGTCTTATGAATAAAGGAACATACATTAACATGAATAGGCATTCGGTTCTATGTTTGTAGTAGAATCCTGACTTCCGTTCTTATGTTAATATAATTTACTCTATAATGTTTTGTTTCGAAGAAGCTCGTCTTTTGTATTCATTATGGTTTAAACGCATTTGTCTAAAAATAAACGCAGCAGCCGGGACGTACCTGTACACGGCGTCGCCACAGATTTAAAGTGCGCGCCGCGGCAGGGCCGGCACTACGTTGTGAAACAGCCTGTAGAAGCGCTCTGTGACTTAGCAGGGTAGGCAGAATGGGGACTCGCTAGCTCGCTCTTCAATTTACCGACAGACTATACTGCATAGATTGATTGGCCGTGCTACAGAAGGGGAAAAGCAACCGCTACAGACCTACTGCTACAGATGGCGGACAGCGAGTGCCGACAGATCAAATACCGTGTCGATCGTATACTACCGCAGCTTTAAAATTTAAAATATATTCAAATAAGTTTTGTTACTAATCCATGCCATACAAGGAGATGTAACTGCATTTCTGACATCTACTGAAGAAATGATGCTTCACAAAGTGTAGTTCTCTTTGAGAAATTGAATTAATTCGCTCGCTGATACGAGCCTCGGGTCATTGTAATACGTGCGGATTTTTTGTGTACACTTCTTCTTTTAGTGCTCCCCACAAACAGTAATTGCACAGGGTTTCATCGGGAATCCCAGCGGACCAGGTATCTGCTAATGACTGTCACGGAATACATGGTGAATTGCGTGCGAAGAAACACTGGCCAAATACCGCTGAAAAAAAGCTTCGTTCTCTTTCGCTGACTTGATTAAAAAACGGTTGCACATACCTTTCACTGTTAACTGCGTCATTAAAAAGTTGGATCTATTATTCTCTCACCACTAGCTGCGCACCACACTCCTCTTTTCGGATCGTCAAGGGGCCCTCGAAGCAGGGGTAGGTCTCTCGGCGATCCAATATCGACAGTTTTGGGAATTAACGTACCCGTGTAAATGGAATCAGCCTCGCCTTAAACATAATGAGGTTCCTTGTCATACGCTTGCTGCAAAACCCATTCGCAAAACCTAACTCCGCGGGCGGGATCACTATGTTTAACTTCTTGCTCTGCATTATTTTGTAGGACCTTGGCCAAAGTAACTTAGCAGCTCCTTGAACGGAGGTGCAAGAAATTTGCATTTGCTGTGAAAGCCGTTTTTAGGGTAATTTTTAATGCAATGCACTGTCGCCGAGATGAGCTCTGTCGTCGTTCACGCTTCTTGTCATCAACTTTTCCCATTTCTCGTAATTTACTCACTAATTTGGAATTGCATCACGACCCTGAATTCGAACACCTGGAAACCTGGGCACTTACCGAGTTTAGGGGGACAAACTTCTCCAACATATTTTTTCTCACTTTTTGATCAGTTAGACTATGTTGATCTCTAATGTGTTATTTATTTCCATTCCCGAAAAAACTTTTTAATATATCGAGAGAAAAAAAAATTAATGAATTTTTTTTTTATTTTTTGACCGGACCACGAATATGTTATTTGCAAACATCACTGAAGCTAAATCGTGGCACATCAAAGCACTCAGATAAAATCGCCTCACTCAGTTAACACTGAAGTCAAATAATAGTGTAAAGTGTTAGTTCGGTGTTTGTTGTGTGTGTGTGTTCTACTAACTCGTAATGACTAGAATTTTCCTTGATTTGACGGAATTTCGTATGGTAAATTTGTTCGACGTTTGCCGTGATAGTGATTCAGCTATTGTATGGGCTTTCGGTCATGGTTTGCTGAAACATGAGAGATTCTGTGATGATGGACAATGCCTTGGCGGGGCGAATAAAATGTTCTTAGAACGCAATCTGCCGACGGTCGTATTTGGCGCTGCTCTGTAAGACGCATTTGCAGGAAGAAGATTTCAATTCGCAAAGATTCTTTTTTTACAGGTAGTCAGACATCTGTCTATCGAATGCATTATCAAAATGGCTTACTTCGAACTCAATAAACAGGAATTTTTGATGCGTGAACTGTAAATCTCGGCTAATGCGGCTGTGGATTGGAAACAGTTCTGCAAAGACATTTGCCACGAGTATTTAGTGCAAAAGCCGATTGTTTTCGGCGGTCAAGGGCGTACAGTTGAGATCGACGAAAGCTGTTTTGTCCGTCGAAAATACAATCGAGGTCACAAGGTTAAGGAACAGTGGGTATTCGGCGGATAGAACACTAAGGCCAGAGAAAGCTTCCTCGTTCCTGTAGTTCGAAGAGATGCTGCAACTTTGCTGCCGATTCTACAACAACATGTGCTGCCTGGGACCACTATTGTTTCCGATTTGTTAATCATTCCATGCATTTCGTTGATCCAGTTCCTCACGCAACTACTAATCATGTTGAAAGCGTATGGCAGAAAGAAAAACAGAAAAAAAGCGTATGTTTGGTACTAATCGCAATATGCTGTCCAACTATTTGGCCGAGTTTCTGTGGCGGCAACGCCTTGGATCAAACCAAGTCATAATTTGATCGATCGTATCAGGTGCGTTTATCCGAATGCTGCGACTTAGCTTGCTGCAATTTA
The DNA here is from genome assembly GCF_023898315.1 of Schistocerca nitens. NCBI lineage: Eukaryota > Metazoa > Arthropoda > Insecta > Orthoptera > Acrididae > Schistocerca > Schistocerca nitens. The sequence goes on along the minus strand of NC_064624.1, from coordinate 147,188,317 downwards.
ACTTGTATGATCTTTACGCATTCTTATATTTAGACTACATGATAATATGTTGTTTTATTGTTTCAATCACATTGTTATGTTGTATTATTACATTTTGATTAAATGACAGTATGTTGTTTTACTGTTTGAAAACTGATGAAAAATGTCATATTCGTGATCAGCATAGTCAAATTGACGATAATCGGTAAAAAATCAAAGATTTCATGGATGTCCCCCTAAACTCGGTAAGTGCTGAATCCTGAGTCTAAATAATCTCCGGACAATACGAGCGAAATCTTTACGCCCATACGAAAACTTGCTGTGTAACAAAATGATTCGGTCTTGCTACTGTTGCGTTCGCAGACATCACTGGTACACTCGTTATGTTTGTTTCACTGTCCGAATATACACAAGCCGAAAAAACGGGCTGTGCGGGCATTACCAAGGGACCCATTTGACCAGCCTGTGCTGCTCAGGTGGCACGCAAACACAACACCGCGCTTGTTGTCATCAGATGAATTGAACATGCTGTGTTTAAACATCATAGTTCTTTTTCATGACATCACAATCGCTGGCTGCAGCAACTTAGAACGTGACGACCACCTACAAACTGAACACGGGACACGGACTACGCTATAGTTTAGACAACCTACAAAACCGACCGAGGGAAGCTACGTAAGCGTCATGTGACGTCCGTCGTCCTTTTCAGGTTGTGACACAGAAGTTATCCAGCACATTTAAATCAAACAGATTCCAGTTTGTGGACGTTATGACCAGGACCAAACTGTCGTGGCCGATCTGAATCGTGTAGTTATGGCATACACCAAGTACAACGAAGCACAAGAAGTATTGTACTGAAAACTGGTTGCAAGGGGTTTACCCCCTACCTACAAATGGCTGCCTCTTCACTCTTCATATTAGTTATAAATAAATACAATTTGATAGCGGAATACGGAAAACAAACTGATTATAGGTTTAGGCATTCTACTGTAAGTCCACTACACTCGTGTAATCTTATGGAGATACTGTGGCCTGGTTAGACTGTGTGTTCTACCTCTCACGAATTTATATTTGAGTGTACAGAAAGAACAGCGTGTTAACATCAAATTTTGTTTCAAACTAGGAAAATCTGCAAGTGAAACGTTTGTAATGTTACAACAAGTGTACGGCGATGATTGTTTATCGCTAACACAAGTGTTTGAGTGGTTTAAACGATTTAAAGATGGCCGCGAAGACACCAGTGATGACACTCGCACTGGCAGACCATTGTCAGCAAAAACTGATGCAAACATTGAAGAAATCGGTAAACTTGTTCGACAAGATCGCCGTTTAACAATCAGAGCAGTGTCTGAGTTAACAGGAGTTGACAAGGAAAGTGTCGAACTAGTTTACCGATTTTTTTCAATGTTTGCATCAGTTTTTGCTGACAATGGTCTGCCAGTGCGAGTGTCATCACTGGTGTCTTCGCGGCCATCTTTAAATCGTTTAAACCACTCAAACACTTGTGTTCGCGATAAACAATCATCGCCGTACACTTGTTGTAACATTACAAACGTTTCACTTCCAGATTTTCCTAGTTTGAAACAAAATTTGATATTAACACGCTGTTCTTTCTGTACACTCAACATTTTCCGACGCACAGACAAAACGTCAACTACTTAAAACAGACGCCACGGGCAGACTGAGTGCAGGAGGCAGATGAAACTCGAGCAGTAGGCGGAGCGAGAGTCACGTGACAGGCCACGCGACTTTCAGCCTTATTGCATTCGTTTTATTGTTTCACCAGTACTAGTCCGGTTTTTTTCTAGCCACACCTCGTATATGTACCCTCATACTATTTTGAGTAAGAGACTCCATAATGAACACTGTAGTAATGTAGTCTCATTATATCATACTATCCACAAAGCTAGGCTTACTCTGTCATTCAACTTTAACTGAAAGTTGTAAGATGCTCTGTACGGCTATACCTGTTGCTAGCTATACGTTTAATGTCGCCTAAAGCCAAAATAAACTAACTCCCCCCCCCGCTCAAAAGTCACGCTCACTGTATTTCTGTTCCTTTTTTAATACCCGTTCGCGATGGTACAGAAGTCTGCCTATCGCAACCAGACTACATTTTCCTGAAGAGGCACTACCAGTATCCCTTGATACAGTTAGCCAACTTTCCTATTCGCCCAACTAATACTTAAGTTTGGCACTTTCATTCTATAGACATATACGGTACTAAAACGCAGACAAGAACTATATGCATTACATCAGATATTATCAACGACACCCTACGCTAAAACTTCTTGCCTTACAGAGTATGCATAATACAGAATTGCACTTGGCAACAGATGAAGCTGTCCGCTAACGTAAAACATCGAAATCCGCAGATCTGTATGCAATATGTGAATTCGTAAAGTCACCAATGAAAATACAGTCATAACAGCAAAATGTTCGGGTCTAGTGTAGCAGGGGATACAGCCCGTCGGCTTTGAACAATGACGTCACAAGTCGCCAGAGAGCATGTATTACAAAGATGAAAGAGCTGAGGAGAATGTTGAGAAACAAAGCAATGCGAGAGAGATAAACTTTATTTCACATATGTAAGGGCCCGTACCCCCCCATGAACCATGGACCTTGCCGTTGGTGGGGAGGCTTGCGTGCCTCAGCGATACAGATGGCCGTACCGTAGGTGCAACCACAACGGAGGGGTATCTGTTGAGAGGCCAGACAAACATGTGGTTCCTGAAGAGGGGCAGCAGCCTTTTCAGTAGTTGCAGGGGCAACAGTCTGGATGATTGACTGATCTGGCCTTGTAACATTAACCAAAACGGCCTTGCTGTGCTGGTACTGCGAACGGCTGAAAGCAAGGGGAAACTACAGCCGTAATTTTTCCCGAGGACATGCAGCTCTACTGTATGATTAAATGATGATGGCGTCCTCTTGGGTAAAATATTCCGGAGGTAAAATAGTCCCCCATTCGGATCTCCGGGCGGGGACTACTCAAGAGGAGGTCGTTATCAGGAGAAAGAAAACTGGCGTTCTACGGATCGGAGCGTGGAATGTCAGATCACTCAATCGGGCAGGTAGGTTAGAAAATTTGAAAAGGGAAATGGATAGGTTAAAGTTAGATATAGTGGGAATTAGTGAAGTTCGGTGGCAGGAGGAACAAGACTTTTGGTCAGGTGATTACAGGGTTATAAATACAAAATCAAATAGGGGTAATGCAGGAGTAGGTTTAATAATGAATAAGAAAATAGGAGTGCGGGTTAGCTACTACAAACAGCATAGTGAACGCATTATTGTGGCCAAGATAGACACAAAGCCCATGCCTACTACAGTAGTACAAGTTTATATGCCAACTAGCTCTGCAGATGATGAAGAAATAGATGAAATGTATGACGAGATAAAAGAAATTATTCAGGTAGTGAAGGGAGACGAAAATTTAATAGTCATGGGTGACTGGAATTCGTCAGTAGGAAAAGGGAGAGAAGGAAACGTAGTAGGTGAATATGGATTGGGGGGAAGGAATGAAAGAGGAAGCCGCCTTGTAGAATTTTGCACAGAGCATAACTTAATCATAGCTAACACTTGGTTCAAGAATCATGAAAGGAGGCTGTATACATGGAAGAAGCCAGGAGATACTGACAGGTTTCAGATAGATTATATAATGGTAAGACAGAGATTTAGGAACCAGGTTTTAAATTGTAAGACATTTCCTGGGGCAGATGTGGATTCTGACCACAATCTATTGGTTATGAACTGCAGATTGAAACTGAAGAAACTGCAAAAAGGTGGGAATTTAAGGAGATGGGACCTGGATAAACTGAAAGAACCAGAGGTTGTAGAGAGTTTCAGGGAGAGCATAAGGGGACAATTGACAGGAATGGGGGAAAGAAATACAGTAGAAGAAGAATGGGTAGCTCTGAGGGATGAAGTGGTGAAGGCAGCAGACGATCAAGTAGGTAAAAAGACGAGGGCTAATAGAAATCCTTGGGTAACAGAAGAAATATTGAATTTAATTGATGAAAGGAGAAAATATAAAAATGCAGTAAATGAAGCAGGCAAAAAGGAATACAAACGTCTCAAAAATGAAATCGACAGGAGGTGCAAAATGGCTAAGCAGGGATGGCTAGAGGACAAATGTAAGGATGTAGAGGCTTGTCTCACTAGGGGTAAGATAGATACTGCCTACAGGAAAATTAAAGAGACCTTTGGAGAGAAGAGAACCACTTGTATGAATATCAAGAGCTCAGATGGAAACCCAGTTCTAAGCAAAGAAGGGAAGGCAGAAAGGTGGAAGGAGTATATAGAGGGTTTATACAAGGGAGATGTACTCGAGGACAATATTATGGAAATGGAAGAGGATGTAGATGAAGACGAAATGGGAGATAAGATACTGCGTGAAGAGTTTGACAGAGCACTGAAAGACTTGAGTCGAAACAAGGCCCCGGGAGTAGACAACATTCCACTAGAACTACTGATGGCCTCGGGAGAGCCAGTCATGACAAAACTCTACCATCTAGTGAGCACGATGTATGAGACAGGTGAAATACCCTCAGACTTCAAGAAGAATATAATAATTCCAATCCCAAAGAAAGCAGGTGTTGACAGATGTGAAAATTACCGAACTATCAGTTTAATAAGTCACAGCTGCAAAATACTTACGCGAATTCTTTACAGACGAATGGAAAAACTGGTAGAAGCCGACCTCGGGGAAGATCAGTTTGGATTCCGTAGAAATGTTGGAACACGTGAGGCAATACTGACCTTACGACTTATCTTGGAAGAAAGATTAAGAAAAGGCAAACCTACGTTTCTAGCATTTGTAGACTTAGAGAAAGCTTTTGACAATGTTGACTGGAATACTCTCTTTCAAATTCTGAAGGTGGCAGGGGTAAAATACAGGGAGCGAAAGGCTATTTACAATTTGTACAGAAACCAGATGGCAGTTATAAGAGTCGAGGGGCATGAAAGGGAAGCAGTGGTTGGGAAAGGAGTGAGACAGGGTTGTAGCCTCTCCCCGATGTTATTCAATCTGTATATTGAGCAAGCAGTAAAGGAAACAAAAGAAAAGTTCGGAGTAGGTATTAAAATTCATGGAGAAGAAGTAAAAACTTTGAGGTTCGCCGATGACATTGTAATTCTGTCAGAGACAGCAAAGGACTTGGAAGAGCAGTTGAACGGAATGGACAATGTCTTGAAAGGAGGATATAAGATGAACATCAACAAAAGCAAAACGAGGATAATGGAATGTAGTCAAATTAAGTCAGGTGATGCTGAGGGAATTAGATTAGGAAATGAGACACTTAAAGTAGTAAAGGAGTTTTGCTATTTAGGGATGGTCGAAGTAGAGAGGATATAAAATGTAGACTGGCAATGGCAAGGAAAGCGTTTCTCAAGAAGAGAAATTTGTTAACATCGCGTATAGATTTAGGTGTCAGGAAGTCGTGTTCTGAAAGTATTTGTATGGAGTGTAGCCATGTATGGAAGTGAGACATGGACGATAACTAGTTTGGACAAGAAGAGAATAGAAGCTTTCGAAATGTGGTGCTACAGAAGAATGCTGAAGATAAGGTGGGTAGATCACGTAACTAATGACGAGGTATTGAATAGGATTGGGGAGAAGAGAAGTTTGTGGCACAACTTGACTAAAAGAAGGGATCGGTTGGTAGGACATGTTTTGAGGCATCAAGGGATCACAAATTTAGCATTGGAGGGCAGCGTGGAGGGTAAAAATCGTAGAGGGAGACCAAGAGATCAATACACTAAGCAGATTCAGAAGGATGTAGGTTGCAGTAGGTACTGGGAGATGAAGAAGCTTGCACAGGATAGAGTAGCATGGAGAGCTGCATCAAACCAGTCTCAGGACTGAAGACCACAACAACAACAAGGGCCCGTAGTATTTTCACGAACGATATTGCGTGTTTGTATCTTAGTATTTCTCCGCAAAATACAATGGAAAGAAATGAATGAAATTACTAGCAAAGAATACATCACGTTACATGTATGTCAGTTGTATCTCGAAAGTCTTTCGAACTGTATTGCTTAAGTGCAGTACGGGATACAAGTTCAGCGTACTCGATTTCTTAGTTGCTGTCCTGTTGTTCACTTGAACTATGTATCCCCTGCTTCACTAAACAGCAAATGAAACACCCGATACAAATTAAAAGCTCATTCGAAGTGTGTTGCTTAAGTACAGTCCGGAATACGAGTTTGTCGTAAGGCGATTTCTTCGTTTTGACTAGCATTACTGTCCTGTTCTTCGCCTGAACGATGTATCCTCCGCTTCAGTAAACCCTAAGTGGAACACGGGATACAAATTGTAGATGTGCTGTTTATTTCGTCTCCGCTATTACTAACAGTCTTTTCTTACGTACATATCAGTATTACTGATGACAGAAGGACCTACGTATGTAATATATGTACACCAGACTTCCATTGACCTCGATATATGTACACTGGTAACGAATAGGTGGAAATACACGTACGTTACATTTGCAACCTGTTTCATTTTATATGTTTTGATTGTTTATTTAATCTTTGCGTTTCACTTGTTGAAAGGGAACTACACATTGATCTTGTCAAAAGACGAGAAGCGATTCTTCTTAGTGTTGTAGCTCCCTTCAGTAGCTGGTAAGTGCTTTTTTGGCTTTTTTTTAAAAAAAATCTCACGAGATAGAATAAACTGATCCTAAGATAGAGATGCTTCAGTAGCTGATTAGTGTTTTTTGGCTTTTTTAAAAAAAATTCTCACGAGATAGAATAAACTGATCCTACTTCATTAAGCAATCAATAAAAAAACTAAACTAAAACATAACAGCAAAAGCGAAAATGGTAAACTGAAAATAGGATAGATTACGAAGTCTTTGGCTGTTATGTTTTGGTTTAGTTTTTTTTTATTGATTGCTTAATGAAGTAGGATCAGTTTATTCTATCTCGTGAGATTTTTTTTAAAAAGCCAAAAAACACTTATCAGCTACTGAAGCATATTGGTGGAATAAGAAAGTGAAATATGGCAAAATAGTGAAATATACATAAATGATCGCTTTTAGATTCACATTCAATTATTTTAATGATAGCGCTTATTAGAACACGGAACTGCTTTATTATCTATGCCTCGAAGTGAAGACATTACTATCTATGACTAAGGAATGACGTCATTGTTCAAAGCCGACGGGTTATATCCCCTGCTTCACTAGACCCAAAATACGGAACCATATAAATCGAATAACAGCTGATTAAGTCTGCTAAATTTCTTGAAGAATCCGGCTTCAAGAAACAAAACACTTAAAAGCTATTAACAATCGATTTAACAGCACGTACGTATAAAGAATATATGTTAGATGTATATACAATTTCTATACATACCCACAGAACTGTTAGAACATTTATAATAAACCTAACTAACATCACTAAGGCACAACGTCGCAAATTGGATTCTGCTTTTCATATCTGTTTTCGGAAATAAAAATATTGCAAAGATAGACATACCGTTGGAATTAAATAATTTGAATCAAGAAGCAGAATTACAACTCACGTCATGGAAGTGAAGACATTAATTCTTTCAACAGTCAGATATAACACCTAGTCGGACTATATCAAAACTAAATTCCAGAAAAAGCAAACGTATTCGCAATCCATTAAGTTGAAAATATCGACGCGGCACGTAAAAATACGCATTGGTCGACATGAATTACAATCTGATTGGCTGGAAATCTGGCGCCATCATAGATCGAAACAATCGCGCAACGTTATGGCAACATGTTTCATACTTTGAAATTTTCGCAAACATGTCAAAATTACCAGTTAAGTAGTATAAAAAGTTTACAGATTTAATCACCAGCTGCATAAGAGTATTTTCAGCCAAATTTCGCGTCAATATTCCAGTGCGAATATTTGATACTTCGTCCCAGATGTAGCATAATTAAGGTTAGCGAACCGAATATTGCAGTTTCAATGGCGTACGTATGGTGCATAGAAACAAACGAAAATCAACTCGGCGAACAAAATTACGGATAGTCACTAACGTTAGTTAACGTATAGGATTTTCACGTAAATAGCTAATATCTACAAGAAACTATTTCTGAAAAGCTACTGCAAAAATGGATGTTTGAAACTGTTCTGTTGTTGACGTTGAGCAATCACTGCCAGCAACGAACAATCATCAAAACGAGAATTAAGAATATAAACAACACGTATTAACAACACTAAATCCAATTTATCACTAGTACTACGCATATTGCTCGTATAAATCAACTGGTGGTATAAATCAATAAAACATTGATAGCAACGCAAGCTACAAAAGCACAATTAGGAGTAACACACGTGGCTCACCACTTACGCAGCATGACTCAGACAAACGAGGCTCGAAAAAACAAAAAAATGATGGGCAAATGCTACATTACCGAGAAATGTTACATAGCGAGTGATCAACTAGAGCATACGAACAGACGTAGTAGGGCGCTGGAGGCTCGGCTTCCAAGCCGTCCTGTCTGACAAAGATGTTTGCAGTCGCCCACTTGCTGGATGCGATGGTATTGTACGCGCTGTTGAAATCTATTTTGCACAGCTGAATCGTTCACGACACGAAAGAGTCTTCAAAATGGACGCCTCCCAACAATGGGAGGCGGCGACTGTCTTCTGTCATGGCCGCCGGCCGTTACTTCAAAGATGCTCTCTAGAGAGACGGCCACGGCGTTCAAAATTTATCTCAGTTTACACTCTTGATACTCTGTATTTTCGGCATTTGGTCGTGCATTAAGGGATATTTTTGTGCCTAACGTTTCGTGTCCTAACGCTGGAGACGTGAATATCTCGAATATTTCTAAGAAAATGGCCTACTTCAGGGCAACTAGTACGAATCTCGAAAAAAATCGATCGTGCGAAACCCCACTTGCGGTTTTCTCACATTTGCATCTGCAGCTATATGCTTAGTTTACAATTCACACCTGTGTACGCAGCGGAGGGTTCATCGAACCAGTTGCACAGTTTCTCTACCATTCCACACTGGAACACCACGCGGGAAAAACGAGCTCTTTAAATCTCTCCGCGCGAGCACTGATTTCTCGTTTTCTTGCGGTGTCATTTCTCGCTACTGCCAATAAAATATTTTCGCATTCACGGGAGAAAACTGGTGTTTGAAATTTCATAATAAGATCCTACCGCAACTAAGAATGCATATGTTTTAATGATTGGCACCCCACTCGCGTATCATATCGCTGGCACACCGTCGCCTATTTCGCGATGGTATAAAACGAGCTGCCCCTCTTTAAATTTTTTCGATGGCCTCCGTCAATCCTATCTGGTACGGATTGCATACCGCACATTAATACTCTGGCAGAGGGCACACAAGCATAATGTTGGAAGTCTGTTAGCTGGACTTATTGCATCTGTCAGTAAAACACAGTCTTTGGTTCGCCTTCCTCATAACGTTATCGTGATATCCTGAAAGCCATTGATTACGCAAGTCAGGTGGATACAGTTATTTCTATAATTTCTTGAGTCGGCATCACAGCAGTGTTTGCTACCGAAAGGACGTTTATAGGTCTATCAAACAAAATATGTGGCTGGTTTGAGGATTTCTAGGAAGGCAGGACGCAGCATGTTGGATGGACAGCCGTCGACAGAAGTAACTTGAGGTGTGTCTAACAGCACTCTGAGATCTTTCGCAGGTGATGCAGTTTATACAATTCTGTACAGTAAATGACATAAAACCATTGATAAATATAAATTATGAACGGAAGTCTGTTGCTAAGGCAGAATACTCAAAATTTCTGCCGGCCGCGGTGGTCTCGCGGTTCTAGGCGCGCAGTCCGGAACCGTGCGACTGCTACGGTCGCAGGTTCGAATCCTGCCTCGGGCATGGATGTGTGTGATGTCCTTAGGTTAGGTAGGTTTAAGTAGTTCTAAGTTCTAGGGGACTGATAAACACAGCAGTTGAGTCCCATAGTGCTCAGAGCCTCCTTCAAAATTTCTGGGTGTGTGAATTGATGAGACATCGATGATATGCTGAAATGGTTAGTTTCAGCTACTTATGCTATTAGGGTTATTGCAAATTTTTGTGATAAACATATCAGCCTACTATGCCTATTTTCATTCGCTGCTTTCATATGGCATCATACTTTGTGGAAATTCGTCATTAAGAGAGAAAGTATTCATTGGACAAAAGCGTGTAATCAGAATAGCTGAGCCCACCCAAGATCACGTCGCTGATATTATTTAAGGAACTCTGAATATTCACAGTGGCTTCGCAATACATATATTCACTAATGAAATTTGTCATTAATAACCCATCCCAATTCAAAAATAACAGCAAAGTGCATAGCTACAACACTAGAAGACAGGACGATCTCCACTATTCTGGATTAAACCTCACTTTGCCACCCAAAGGGGTGCATTACCATGTGACTACAATATCAACCATTCACAATTTGAATCAGTAGACTCATACAAATACATGGATGTGACTGTCTAAAAGGATTCGGAGTGTTACGATCACACAAGCTCGTACGTAGGTCAGGCAGATGTCAGTCTTCGATTCATTGGCAGGATAATGAGAAAATGAAGCATCTACAAAGGAGACTGCTCCCAAACCACTTATTTCCCACATTACAATGCGGCTCAAGTCTGTGGCACCTGTACCAGACAGGAATAAGGGGTAATAACTGTCCATGTACGAAGGAGAGCGCTATGAATAGTCACTAATTCATCTGACTCACGAATATCTTGAAAAACCTTAACCGGCACACAAGTGAAGATAGAAGCAGATAATCCTGCGAAAGACAGAAACAAACACGTCGGCGTGACTCCGCGGTCTTTGGCACTGGTCAGATGACGTCACGGTCCAACCGTTGCGTGGGTCCTTATCAACAGTTGTCGGGTCTAGTGTAGCTGGGGATACAACCTGTCGGCTTTGAACAATGACGTCACAAGTCGCCAGAGAGCATGTATTACAAAGATGAAAGAGCTGAGGAGAATGTTGAGAAACAAAGGAATGCGGGAGAGATAAACATTGATCTTGTCAAAAGCCGAGAAGCGATTCTTCTTAGTGTTGTAGCTCCCTTCAGTAGCTGATAAGTGTTTTTTGGCTTTAAAAAAAAATCTCACGAGATAGAATAAACTGATCCTACTTTATTAAGCAATCTATAAAAAAACTAAACTAAAACATAACAGCTTAATGAAGTAGGATCAGTTTATTCTATCTCGTGAGATTTTTTTTTAATAAGCCAAAAAACACTTATCAGCTACTGAAGCATATTGGTGGAATAAGACAGTGAAATATGGTAAAATAGTGAAATATAGATAAACGATCGCTTTTAGATTCACATTCAATTATTTTAATGATAGCGCTTATTAGAACACAGAACTGCTTTATTATCTATGCCTCGAAGTGAAGACATTACTATCTACGACTAAGGAATGACGTAATTGTTCAAAGCCGACGGGTTGTATCCCCTGCTACACTAGACCCCAGTTGTCTGTACTGAGCCTGTTAAAAGTCCGTCGTTAAGTGACCACGATTTTACTGCCTCAAAGGATGTTACGGCATTAGAGGGCTAAACGTTAGACGCAGTCACATGCCTGACACGGAAATCTCCAAGAATGTAAGTAGTGGTCGTTAACGCCGGCATTATATATTTACGGTTTGTAATTTGGCGTTTTTAAAATTTTTTCTAAAACTGAAAACAGTACAAAATGTTAATAGTAAAAATAACTGCTCCGTTAGAACGTGCGGTGTATATTTGGAACTGCAAGTAATTGAACAGAAAAAACCGTAGAGTCGTGTTCACTATAAGATACCAACGGATGGCTGTGATCTATCATACGCTTAACGTGGTTTCCTTGGCCTTACAATAACTGCTTATTTACAAACGAGACAGGCAACAGACATGCAGAACGCAAAGCTCAGTACCTACAGCGGTTTGATATATCAGGAAAATACCGTACTTCCATTTCACTTGATATGAGGGGCAGTATGTGGCACAAAAACAGAAGAAAAATTATAGACAACTGAATGTTCACAAAACTTATATCATCACGTTGCACATCCTAAGACAATACATTCAGGATGTAATACAATATTAACAATATCTGCCTTCTCTTTGTGACTTCTCTTAATTTCAACGTATGGGGCATACAATGTTCTTGGTTAGGTTTGGACAGGACTGTTTAGTTTATGTTAATTTGAATTCATCGCATTCCTCTTTGGTTTCAAGTGAAAATTGGCGGGACACAAGTGAGAGTGTTTGTTACACTTTCTCTGTTTTCTTTTACCGGAGGAAACAGACTTCCGCGATTACGTTAAGCTTTTGGGCGTACGTCTAAGTTTTTGTGTAAATCGTTTGCCATTCACGTTTAATCTCAACCCTACATTGGAACGTATTCTAAGACTTGATTTTTAGGCTACCAACAGTCCTCGGATAAGCAAGCACTTTCTTTATTTTTGTGCCTTTTTACAATTGTTTTTAACCATTACACTCGTGTTTAATTGAATTACGTAGTTCTTGCAAATTTGGTTTATGTTTACATCCGCTTAAGAATTTGTTGAATGCCCTATCAACATGTAGCACAGCTAACAATGAACACCACAGACGCTGCATAAAATTCAAACAAGCTGGCAAGAATGTGAGGTGTGGGGTCCATGGGTGGTGTGAAGTCATCCACATGAGTGCTAAAATAAATTCGTTAAACTTCGGTCACACGATGCATCAGCCGTAAATTCAACTAAATACAATTACAATTACGAACAACTTAAATTGGAAAGAACACATAGAAAATGTTGTGGGGAAGGCTAACCAAAGACTGCGTTTTATTGGCAGGACACTTCGAAAATGTAACAGACCTACTAAGGAGGCTGCCTACACTACGCGCGGGGTAGCCAGGCGGTCTCAGGCACCTTGTCACGGTTTGTGTGGTTCCCCCCGTCGGATGTTCGAGTCCTCTCTCGGGCATGGGCGTGTATGTGTGTTGTCCATAGCGTAAGTTAGTTTAAGTTAGATTAAGTAGTGTATAAGCTTAGGGAAGGTGGCAGGGGTAAAATACAAGGAGCGAAAGGCTATTTACAATTTGTACAGAAACCAGATGGCAGTTATAAGAGTCGAGGGGCATGAAAGGGAAGCAGTGGTTGGGAAAGGAGTGAGACAGGGATGTAGCCTCTCCCCGATGTTATTCAATCTGTATATTGAGCAAGCAGTAAAGGAAACAAAAGAAAAATTCGGAGTAGGTATTAAAATTCATGGAGAAGAAGTAAAAACTTTGAGGTTCGCCGATGACATTGTAATTCTGTCAGAGACAGCAAAGGACTTGGAAGAGCAGTAGAACGGAATGGCAGTATCTTGATAGGAGGATATAAGATGAACATCAACAAAAGCAAAACGAGGATAATGGAATGTAGTCTTATTAAATCGGGTGATGCTGAGGGGATTAGATTAGGAAATGAGACACTTAAAGTAGTAAAGGAGTTTTGCTATTTAGGGAGTAAAATAACTGATGATGGTCGAAGTAGAGAGGATATAAAATGTAGACTGGCAATGGCAAGCAAAGCGTTTCTGAAGAAGATAAATTTGTTAACATCGAGTATAGATTTAAGTGTCAGGAAGTCGTTTCTGAAAGTATTTGTATGGAGTGTAGCCATGTATGGAAGTGAAACATGGACGATAAATAGTTTGGACAACAAAAGAATAGAAGCTTTCGAAATGTGGTGCTACAGAAGAATGCTGAAGATAAGGTGGGTAGATCACGTAACTAATGAGGAGGTATTGAATAGGATTGGGGAGAAGAGAAGTTTGTGGCACAACTTGACTAGAAGAAGGGATCGGTTGGTAGGGCATGTTTTGAGGCATCAAGGGATCACAAATTTAGCATTGGAGGGCAGCGTGGAGGGTAAAAATCGTAGAGGGAGACCAAGAGATCAATACAGTAAGCAGATTCAGATGGATGTAGGTTGCAGTAGGTACTGGGAGATGAAGAAGCTTGCACAGAATAGAGTAGCATGGAGAGCTGCCAGTCTCAGGACTGAGGACCACAACAACAACAACAAGCTTAGGGACCGATGACCTAAGCAGTTTAGCTACTTAGTAGAATATGAAATTAACAGGTTCTGATCAATTGTTCAGCCGGTCCGTTATACGCAAAATTACGGTCAACTGTCGTGGACTTTTAATGCTTTACGTACTAGGAGTCCTAGGAAAAAAAATCAAACCATGTCAAATGAAGCATTTCACTTTCTTATGAAGTACAAAGAACATCTGTTCGAAATAATTTAAATTTTTTTATAAGAAAGTACATGTGGCAACGCTAAATGCCTGGCACAGCTATGAATACTGCCTGGCCGGACCGATGGCTGTGTCACAAGATGATAGGAGCCAACATTCCATTGAGGCTCATACAAGCTAATTGGCTAATAGCTGTCGGATACGGCCCGCGTCACAGTGGATACACCGGTTCCAGTGAGTTAAGCGCTGTCGGGCGTGGTCGGCTCTTGGATGGGTGACCATCCGGGCCGCCATGCGCTGTTACCATTTTTCGGGGTGCACTCAGCCTCGTGATGCCAATCGAAGAGCTACTCGACCGAATAGTAGCCGCTTCGATCAAGAATACCATCATAACGACCGGGAGAGCGGTGTGCTGACCCCACGTCCCTCCTATCCGCATCCACCTCTGAGGATGACACGGCGGTCGGATGATCCCGGACGGCCACTCGTTGCCTGACGACTGAGTGCTAAAATACGGCCCTCGTCAACGTATATGAACGCACGAATTTGCGAAAGTTGGAATGAGCCCCCAAAACAGTGCTATAGTTCTAGCGGAAGCGCGGGCCGGATGGAGTGTGTGCCAGAGTTCCGAACGTAAGCAACTGTGAAGCAGCTGCAGTGTGTTTACGTCTGACGTAATAGTGGCGGCAAAAAATGAGGGCGCCGTTTGATGCAGTGTGTGGCGTAAGGGAGAGGTGGCCAATGAGGGAGCGAAGCTTACGGTGGCCACGCCCCCCGGCGGGGTCATCTTCGGGTCAGCTGGAACTCTTGCTTCCACCAAGCACTAATGAACGTCAAGGGCACTGACCGCCATTAACATTGCAACGCCGTTAAAGCAGCACACAACGTATGTCATATTTGTCATAAAGTGTACTTCATACTTGGGTTTGCAAATGATAAGCAATTCAGCGAAATCGTACACAGTAGCTAGGAGAAACACCGCCTACATTCTTTGTATAATTAAAAATTTGGCATAAGATTTTTAATTTACAAAACTCACTACAATATTGGTTAGAATGAAGTTCTTTCATTTACGCCAATGATCACAAAACGTTTGGTCCCACCAGTTTCCGTCAGCAAATCGTGGGAATATGAAATGAGCGTGTGGCATTGTTGGCCGTGAAGCCCCATCCGGGGAAGTTCGGTCGCCGAGCGTTATTTCAGTCGACGCCACATTCGGCGACTTGTGTGCCGGTGATGACGATGAAATGATTATGAGGACAACACGAAACGCAGTCCACGGGCGGAGAAAATTTTCAACCCGGGAATCGCACCCGGGCCCGCTGCATGGGAGGCAAGCACGTTAGCACCCAGCTAAGCAGGCGGGCAATGGAATACAAGTAGTAAACAGATTACGTCTTAGAACAGTACAATATGCCGTAAATGGTTCAAGTGGCTCTGAGCACTATGGGACTTAACTGCTGAGGTCATCAGTCCACTAGAACTTAGAACTATTTAAACCTAGCTAAGGACAGCACACACATCAATGAGGAGGCAGGATTCGAACCTGCGACCAGGAACGGTCGCGCGGTTCCAGACTGTAGCGCCTAGAACCGTTCGGCCACCCCGGCCAGCAATATGCCGTAACGAAAAATTATTACTTTCATAGATATGAAAACATGAGCTTAAAATATGACGAGGCATAACTCTTTTATAAGATGTCTTAAACTAATACAACGATAGTGGCATCATCACAAAATCTGTATGCATCGTCGCACACATTTCAAGTGTGACGTAAACTAGACGACATTCTGGCACAGTCATACTGTCTTCATCGCTGCTGGTCATAACAGACTGCAATAAAGTGGCCACGACATATGTTGGCCGCCGGAAGCTCGTTAGATGTCGCTACTCTAAGTCTACATATATTCCTCAATTATAAAATCTGTACAGTATGCAATAAGTGAAGAGCACATTAGGTAAATCTGTAGCGGGCTTGTCAAATGTCTAAGTTACTACAGTGATACACTGTAATAATTAAAACACGTATAAAGTTAAAATTGTTAAAAAGGAAATGATCAATGATAGTATGTAATTTTGAGTCGCTCTTGTGATCATTTTAGATAAAAATAACATAACAAGAACAAGCTTATAGAGCTAATTAAATAAAAAGAAGTTGATAGAAAAACTAAGCGAAAAAGGATGACATCAAAAGATTAAAGTAAGTAATCGCCAGAATAATGCATAGGAGAGAAGTCTGAGGAACTTAACCGGCAAATAACATCACATACCGTGCGGCACGCCGTTCCGGGTAAAGGAATTCAGTTCTTATCGAGTAAAGGTACCAGACGGTACACCTAGTAGTTTTCCAAAAATCGGATGATAAGCATTTCATTTCGGCCGGAAAGCTGTCTCTGAGCGCAGCCACCACAATGCATTGTAACCATCATATTCGGCTACAAGAGGCTCTTCTCAGAGCAAATGAGAAGGCGGCAGTGGCAAATGCCGTAATGTGGTGTGAGATACCGAAGACCGATGGCTTTTTTAAATTGTGATCCTTCTCCGCGATTGGCTGCTGCGCTCGGAAGTTTCATGCCAAAATGATGATCTTCTGTTATTAATATTAGAAAAACTGAACAGTCTATTTACCGGCATTTCATGTAAGAGTATCTCTCAATAACAAGCTATAATGCCATTATTTCTAAAGTGTTAATTACCAGCAGAATACTAACAATTGCTACACGAAACGGCAGACGCAGCAATTCGGAGATCTTCGGATCGCGCCTAACTAGGATGGCGGGCGAAGTGAGATAAGAGCTGATTCAGCAGTCTAAGAGGGCAGACATGTTGACTGTCGCGGTCGGTGTTAGTTAAGACTTAATCAGCAATCTCTAGCTTGAATAACATTTTCACTCTGCAGCGTAGAGTGCGCTGATATGAAACTTCCTGGCAGATTAAAACTGTGTGCTGGACCGAGACTCGAACTCGGGAGTTCGAGTCTCGGTTCGCCACACAGTTTTAATCTGCCAGGAAGTTTCATGTCTAGCTTGTAAATCACAGCTGGTTCGGCAATCTCCGAAGACAGGCATGTCTGCCTTAGTCGGTATCGGTTTACGAATTATTACCAATCTCTGGTTATTTGAATGTGCAATTGAGAAAAACTTGATGGTAACTCTGCAAATACGCAGTTCATTGTTGTGTTTATTTTTTACGAAGAATGGAAATTATTTGACTCATAAAGTGGAATATCGTTGTGCAGTTTCTCGTATTCTGCTAGTAAGAACATAGTGCCATCGTCTACAAACAAACTAATTGAAACTTTTATTATTCGTTAAGGGGCTCCGGAACGCCCTATACTTGCAATGTTAAAATAACGCTTATAAGCCGGCCGCGGTGGTCTTGCGGTTCTAGGCGCGCAGTCAGGAACCGTGCGACTGCTACGGGCGCAGGTTCGAATCCTGCCTCGGGCATGGATGTGTGTGATGTCCTTAGGTTAGTTAGGTTTAAGTAGTTCTAAGTTCTAGGGGACTGATGAGCACAGCAGTTGAGTCCCATAGTGCTCAGAGCCATTTGAACCATTTAACGCTTATAAATTACATCTTTCCTCACAAAGTATTTGAGGTAGGAAGTTGAACTTTTTACAGATTATTTATTGGAATATGGGCTACAACTTAACACAGGGATTTTACAAAATTTTAGTTCAGTTATTAAAGATGATTTTTTTTCAATTCTAATGAAAATTCACATTTTTTTGCAATTTTTTATTTATATATTCAAAAATATACAGTTTTTTGGAAAAAAGGCTGTGTTAAATTATGCAGAAGGTACTGTGTAACATTTACTGAAAGTTTGAAACAAATATGTTTGGAAGATCCTTAGAAAACATGTAATTAGTATGAGAAAATAAAAGTTTTGGGAATCGAGCGGCAAAGATTGGATTAACTTTTTAGTACATTCCAGGTCCATAGGATGGATTATCTTCATCCTCTGCAAACTCCTCCTCCAGCTTCCTCTTGTTCCTCCTCCTGTTTACTCTTGCTTGTATTTCTAGACTCTTTACAGCCCTGTCTGCAGCCCGAAGGCGTTCCTTGTCTAAAGCAAGCATCGCTCGTACCATGTTAGGACCTATCTTCACTCCCATATTTCTAAATACCTTGCACCTTACAATGTTGCCATCATTGAAAGTCGCAACAGCATCATACACACCAAAGTGAAGTGTTCCTATTCCAACAAATACAGTCTTGAGTATTCTCGACCATATAACACTATTTACACTTTCATTGGGGTTTTGAGTTGTGAATGAAATATTTGATATGTCAGCTCTCAAAGGAATCACAGGTTAGCCACAACACATACTTTATCTCACATCACTAAAATGTACCTGATGAACACGGACGTTAATAATAACACCATTTGACAGCAGTTTAACAGCGCCACAGTGGGTCACGCCCATGTAGAACACATTTCAAAAAAAAATTTAAAAATAGTTGTAGTCTTCGGAATTGAATAAATTATATATCTATTAAAATGTAATAGTCTGCAGATTCAGAAAACGCAAAAAAGTAAAAATTGAACTTTTCATGATTTGGAGCCTTTCCGGAGCCCCTTAAGGTCCTCGGTAAACATTTACTACCTCCTCAAGTAATGGATTCACAACCTGTTTTCTGTGCAGGGGACAACAACTTACCTATAGAAGACTGGAACTTCGTCAACTCTAATTAGAACTTATACATTCGTCTCAGGGCGGTGGAAAAAAAATAGGCACCTCACGTGTATCTCAGTACGAATGAGATCAGTGACACGTCATCTGTGATAACACGGAGAAGGTACGAAGGAGAGAAATTTTCGAGGGTTTATCATAGGCACGTATGTTTCTCCGTTTCTCTCCCACTCTTTTTTTTTCCAACTTGCCGTAGTCTTTGTAGCAGCGAAAGGGTTAAAAGGAAGACATGGAAGCAATTCATAGGCGGGCCGTTAGATTTCTTACCCGTATGTTAGAGTGATGCTCAGTAAACTGAAATTAGTTCCATGAAGGGAACATGACGTTCTTTTCGCGAAATACGAGGGTCACTCAATAATTAAAGAGACAAACTGGTCTGGAGAAAAAAGGGTTTATTTTTACAAAACATTACTTTTTCTACTTTTCATTATAATCCCCTTGAACATTTATGCAATTGTTGCAGCGGGCTACAAACTTTTTATTCCGGCTGCAAAGAACCCTTTATCTTAATATTTGAACCAATTTCTCACAAACTTTTTCACGTCCTCGTTGCCCTGGAACCTCTTCCCACTTAATGCCTCCTTTAGTTCACCAAACAAATGGAAATCACTAGGTGCTAAATCAGGACTCTAAGGGGGATGAGGCAGTACTTCCCAGCCCGTTTTGTCGATAGTTTCACGGGTTAGTTGAGCGATAGGAGGACGTGCGTTGTCTTGCTGGAGAATAGCAACTCTCCTCTGAGTTGCACACGACGTCTCTCTCTCATGGCTGGCTTCACCTTGTTTAAAAGCAAATCCGGGTAGTATTGGCTGTTCATTGTACACTGCTCTTCGAGATAATCACAAAAAACTGGACCTTCAACATCCCAAAACACCGTCAACATGACTTTTCCTGCTGATTCTTCGGTTTTGAATTTTTCTTGACAGGTGAGTTGGTGTACTTCCACTCCACGCTTTGTCTTTTTGATTCTGTCTCATAATAGTGAACCCAAGTTTCATAAAAACTTAAAATTCTGTTGAGGAACTATTCACCTTCTCTTTCATAATGAGGGCACTTTACGTGCCACTGTCATTACCTCTCTTTTCTGTTCCAGTCGCGTACGGTTCGCGGGAAGAACGACTGTCTGAAAGCCTCCGTGCGCGCTCGAATCTCTCTAATTTTAAATTCGTGATCTCCTCGAGAGGTACAAGTAGGGGGAAGCAATATATTCGATACCTCATCCAGAAACGCACCCTCTCGAAACCTGGACAGCGAGCTACACCGCGATGCAGAGCGCCTCTCTTGCAGAGTCTGCCACTTGAGTTTGCTAAACATCTGCGTAACGCTATACCCTGTGACGAAACGCGTCGCTCTTCTTTGGATCTTCTCTATCTCCTCCGTCAACCCGATCTGGTACGGATCCCACACTGATGAGCAATACTCAAGTATAGGTCGAACGAGTGTTTTGTAAGCCACCTTCTCTGTTGATGGACTACATTTTCTAAGGACTCTCCCAATGAATCTCAACCTGGTACCCGCCTTACCAACAATTAATTTTATGTGATCATTCCACTTCATTACATTTATCTATGTTAAGGGTCAGTTGCCACTCCCTGCACCAAGTGCCTATCCGCTGCATATCTTCCTGCATTTCGCTACAATTTTCTAATGCTGCAACTTCTCTGTATACTACAGCATCATCCGCGAAAAGCCGCATGGAACTTCCGACACTATCTACTAGGTCATTTATATATATTGTGAAAAGCAATGGTCCCATAACACTTCCCTGTGGGACGCCAGAGGCTACCTTAACGTCTGTAGACGGCTCTCCATTGAGAATCCATGTTGATTCCCACAGAGTAGATTCTGGGTTTCCAAAAACGACATGATACTCGAGCAAAAAACATGTTCTAAAATTCTACAACAGATCGACGTCAGAGATATAGGTCTATAGTTTTGCGCATCTGCTCGACGACCCTTTCTTGAAAACTGGAACTACCTGTGGTCTTTTCCAATCATTTGGAACCTTCCGTTCCTCTAGAGACTTGCGGTACACGGCTGTTAGAAGGGGGCCAAGTTCTTTCGCGTACTATGTGTAGAATCGAATTGGTATCCCGTCAGGTCCAGTGGACTTTCCTCTGTTGAGTGATTCCAGTTGCTTTTCTATTCCTTGGACACTTATTTCGATGTCAGCCATTTTTTCGTTTGTGCGAGGATTTAGAGAAGGAACTGCAGTGCAGTCTTCCTCTGTGAAACAGCTTTGGAAAAAGGTGTTTAGTATTTCAGCTTTACGCGTGTCATCCTCTGTTTCAATGCCATCATCATCCCGGAGTGTCTGGATATGCTGTTTCGAGCCACTTACTGATTTAACGTAAGACCAGAACTTCCTAGGATTTTCTGTCAAGTCGGTACATAGAATTTTACTTTCGAATTCGCTGAACGCTTCACGCATAGCCCTCCTTACGCTAACTTTGACATCGTTTAGCTTCTGTTTGTCTCAGAGGTTTTGGCTGCGTTTAAACTTGGAGTGAAGCTCTCTTTGCTTCGCAGTAGTTTCCTAACTTTGTTCAAATGGCTCTGAGCACTATGGGACTTAACGTCTGAGGTCATCAGTCCCCTAGAACTTAGAACTACTTAAACCTAACTAACCTAAGGACATCACACACACATGCCCGAGGCAGGATTCGAACCTGCGACCGTAGCGGTCGCGCGGTTCCAGGCTGTAGCAGCTAGAACCGATCGGCCACCCCGGCCGGCGCTCCTTTAGCTCTGTGCATACTATCAACCTTGGTTTACTTATGTAGCCACGCCAACTCGTTTGGGACCCATCTTGGACATGTTTTGCGGTACTTCAGTTTGTGACAGATAATGTTATGAACCGTACCAGTACTAACCTTATCAGCTATCATTTCCACAGTCACACGGCGGTCGGCACGAATAATGTCATCAATGCGACTTTCAAGTGAGGGAGTTGAAACTACAACTGGTCGGCCAGAACGGTGTTCGTCAGTCAATGAGTCGCGACTATTTTCGAACTCTACCTACTTGTAAAAATTTGCACGATTCATACAACCTTCACCATATACTTTAAGACATCCTACAGTATATATTCACTGGTTTCTCGCCTTCAGAAAGTAAAAAACGAATCATAGGACGTCGTTCAACTAATGTGGACGTTTCAAAAAAATGGTTCAAATGGCTCGCAGCACTATGGGACTTAACTTCTGAGCTCATCACTGGTCTAGAACTTAGAACTACTTAAACCTAACTAACCTAAGGACATCACAAACATCCATGCCCGAGGCAGCATTCGAACCTGCGACCGGAGCGGTCGCTCGGTTCCAGACTGCAACGCCTAGAACCGGCTGGACGTTTCAAGTGGACTCGTCATCTTGAAATGCATTTCTGAGGTTATAAACAAAACAATGTCGTTACATCAGTTGATCAGGGCTCATCCCAAAGACGCCATCTGAAAGCCATAAAAGTACCAAAATTTCCCTACTAACATTCCCCCCCCCCAGACCAATTTCCCTCTTTAATTATTAAATTACCGTCATACTATTAAGGAAATTCAGAGAACCGACAACCGAAGCTGACTGCAGAATGATTGTATTGCAGAGCCACGTGACGTACCTGGAGCAGGGAATCTGCTGCTTCCGAGCCAGACGGGTAGCCACATGGAGCGCGACGAGCCTGGAGCAGCGCGGCCTGGACGGACAAAGGCCAGCCGGCAGTCCAGCGCACTGGACGCGGCAGCGGCGAACAGCACGAAAGCGGACCGTGTCAGCGCGTGGGGGGGTCCTAGGGAACGCTGGGACCACGCGAGGCTCGCCTTCTCCCACCCCCCGAGCTCTGTCACCTTGCACAAGCTGTCCGAGTCGCGGCCAACGGTGCAGTTCAAGTAATGTAGATGCTTCAAGCGGACTAGCCATCTTGAAATGTAGTTTTGACGTTATAAACAAAACAATGTCGATACATCAGCTGATCAGGGCTCATCCCAAACGATGCCGACTTTAAGCCATAAAAGTACCAAACTTGCCCTACTAACATGCCCCCCCTGCCCCCCCAGACCAATTTGTCTCTTTAATTATTAAATAACCGTCGCACTATTGAGGAAATTCAGAGAACCGACAACCGAAGCTGACTGCAGAATGATTGTATTGCAGAGCCACGTGACGTACCTGGAGCAGGGAATCTGCTGCTTCCGAGCCAGACGGGTAGCCACATGGAGCGCGACGAGCCTGGAGCAGCGCGGCCCGGACGGACAAAGGCCAGCCGGCAGTCCAGCGCACTGGACGCGGCAGCGGCGAACAGCACGAAAGCGGACCGTGTCAGCGCGTGGGGGTTTTCCTAGGGAACGCTGGGACCACGCGAGGCTCGCCTTCTCCCACCCCCCCGAGCTCTGTTTCCGAGTCGCGGCCAACGGTGCAGTTGCAACTAGCATCGACCGACCTGAGGAAACTATTCTGTCCCGCTCCACACCGTCTAATAACCCTGCGCCAAAGACATCGCGTGCCACTCTCGTAGCCCTCTCGTTGAAAAGTTAAGCTCTGTCGGGCGTGGCCGGCACTTGGATGGGTGACCATCCGGGCCGCCACGCGCTGTTGCCATTTTTCGGGGTGCATTGAGCATCGTGATGCCAATTGAGGAGCTACTCGACCGAATACGAAGGTAATTCCAAAAGTAAGGTCTGCTATTTTTTTATAAGTTCATAGACCTGCCGGCCGCAGTGGCCGGGCGGTTCTAGGCGCTACAGTCTGGAACAGCGCAACCTCTACGGTCGCAGGTTCGAATCCTGCCTCGGCCATGGATGTGTGTGATGTCCGTAAGTTAAGTCCCATAGTGTTCAGAGCCATTTGAACCATTTTCATAGACCTGTTTATTTCTACAATGGTTTACATCAGTTTACAGCTTGAACATTTAGCAATTTTTCGACATAACCACCATTTCTATCGATGCATATTTGTAGACGCTGTGGCAGTTTTTGTATGCTCGCGCCGTGCTGTTCAGAAAGTTACGAACCTCTTCTTTCACCTCGTCGTCGGTGCTGAATCGCTGGGGCCACACAATTAACGCTGACTGGTAGTGTCAGACTCTGGAAAAACTCAAACGGGCAATTCAGAACCAGAGAAGAGGAATGTTGAGCAAGGGCGTACACGTTCTCCGTGACAACGCTCGACCACACATCGCTCGGCAAACCGTTGCTCTCCTGCAGCAGTTTCAGTGGAACATAATCACCCACCCACCCTATAGTCCTGACTTGGCGCCCAGTGACTATCAGCTGTCCCCTAGGTTAAGAGCCCGCATCTCGTGGTCGTGCGGTAGCGTTCTCGCTTCCCACGCCCGGGTTCCCGGGTTCGATTCCCGGCGGGGTCAGGGATTTTCTCTGCCTCGTGATGGCTGGGTGTTGTGTGCTGTCCTTAGGTTAGTTAGGTTTAAGTAGTTCTAAGTTCTAGGGGACTTATGACCACAGCAGTTGAGTCCCATAGTGCTCAGAGCCAACCCTAGGTTAAGAGAACATTTGGCCGGAAAGCGATTCAGCTTCGACGACGAGGTGAAAGAAGAGGTTCGTAACTTACTGAACAGCACGGCGCGAGCATACAAAAACTGCCACAGCGTCTACAAATATGCATCGATAGAAGTGGTGATTATGTCGAAAAATAGCTAAATGTTCAAGCTGTAAACTGATGTAAACCATTGTAGAAATAAACAGGTCTATGTACTTATAAAAAAAATGGGAGACCTTACTTTTTGGGATTACCCTCGTAGTAACAGAATCCACCGTCAGAGGTATGAGAACGGTATTCGCGTATCACTTTCAACTCGTTCGTTTCAGGTGCACGCAGCCTTACCTCAAATTGATTCTTTTATCGATCTCCATCACGGAATCAGCCTGTGGGTACATACATTAACAGAAGCCGGTACCTGTAACTTTGCCGCTCTGTGGCGACGTTGGATGACGTTTATCGACATGGTTTCCTATGTAAAACTTGAGAACCTCTACAAGTGTAACATGAGTTGTGAAACACCCTGTACGTTACTCTGAAACAGCGCAAAGCTGCAGACAACACAAGCGAGCGCGGACGCCCACCAGCCTCTCTGTTAACCACTGACAAAGGACACGGAAAACCACTTGTCTGCGCCAGGGAGCTTCCCGTCCCTACCTGGAAACGGGAAGTACCGCCACCCTAAACAGGTAGCCGGAGCGAGCCTTCCGCGAACAAAGACGGCATTCTTCTCGCGAAACCCTGGTGGGGAAATTTGGCCGATCTGCACTGGAAGAAGACCGTGTGGTCATTGTGCGCGACCGTCAAACATCTCGCGTAGGCATCGTCAGAGTAACAGAAAGGGATGAGGGCGCGCGTAGGGGAACATACACACACATTTTTCCACTCTCCCATTAAACGAATGAACAGAAAAAAAGGAAAATGTATAACACTAGTACCACGAACAC
Organism: Schistocerca nitens; assembly: GCF_023898315.1. Classification (NCBI taxonomy): domain Eukaryota; kingdom Metazoa; phylum Arthropoda; class Insecta; order Orthoptera; family Acrididae; genus Schistocerca; species Schistocerca nitens. The sequence continues at coordinate 147,163,005 of NC_064624.1, read as the reverse complement.
TCCACCATGGACTGCACAAAAGTTTGCGAGATCTGAACACTTATTTTTAAGAAAGTGGTGAATTAAAGTGAATTCTCAGATACATACGCATAATAAACGATGACGGAAATAGTAAAATAAAAATCTTTCGTAAAAATTAAATGAGAGACGCACCAGGACGATCGAGCGTGTAAGGTTTTATTTCAGTTTCATTGTCTGACTGACTACAAGATACTTCATATTATGAAGAACAGCAATAAGGAAACGCTTGTTTGCTCATTTTACTTTCAGTTGTTTTTAGATTTAAAAGTGAACTTATTTTGTAAGCATTAACTTACACACAGAAGTGAGCTTCAACCACATTATAAACATTACTTTTACTTGACAGAAATCCTAGCAAATTGTTTCACAGCTTACGACTCATAGTTACTACATGAAATGTAATAATCCTATAACGTTTACAATACGAAGACCTGATGCAAACTGATTAACTTTTTTTCTTTGATCACTGTAAATAAACTGGTTAGAAGACAATTACCACTACAATACTGTAGTTATGATAAATTTGCCTTCTGCTGGTTGCCCTGCCTCTTCTCAGATAGCGAGGCGTTCAGTGTATCGTGTTTATGGACTGGCACGATACAAGAATGATTAATCAATTGTATCAGAACCAAAGCACAAAACTAAGCCAACAACGCAGACCAAGAGACATGGTGGGCCTCACTGAAGAAGCTGTTATGTAGGAGAAGGCAGAAGGCAAAAGGTATAAAAAAGCCACTTGGCTGAAGGGCACATCTTACCAGATTTGCTGATGACATCGTGACAGTTACAGACTATGACAAAGAAATCATGGAAAACTGTGAAAACTAATAGAAAATGAAGTAATGACGGTTCGGAAAAATTGAGAGAAATCAGAACCAATATAAACTTATGACGTCAAAACTAGTGAGGTGAAACAGTTTTGCTATCTCGATAGTGCAATGACGACGAATAGTTAATAGGAGGACTGCATAATCCGCAAAATAGGTATTTACGATTAAGAAAAAGATTTTAATGGCAAACATATGAGATTAGATGCGAGAACTTTACGATGCTGTAAGGAGCACGTATGGAGCATGCTGTATGGAGTATGCTGTATAGAAGTAAAACTTTGACTATTGGTAAACTGGAAAGCGCAAAAGTAAACCAGCAACGTAGACAAAGAAACATGGGGACTCACTGAAGAAGCTATTATGATCCTGTAGGAGAAGGCAAAGAGGATAAAGACCACTTGGGAGGGCACATCGCACCAGATTTGCTGAAATGTGAATGTGGTTGAAAATGGCACGAATGAGCTGCACCGAAAGAAAAAAAGAACCCGGAAATATTAAGGAACTCAATGTAGAGAAGAGATAATTAAAGGAAATGGAAGAAAAAAAAATAGCATTTACATACATTCCACAAGACCAATGCTTCTCCCGGCAAGCACGCAGCGCTACTGACAAGCGAACCTCCCCACCACACCCCCCTCAGATTTAGTTATAAGTTGGCACAGTGGATAGGCCTTGAAAAACTGAACACAGATCAATCGAGAAAACAGGAAGAAGTTGTGTGGAACTATGAAAAAACTAAGCAAAATATACAAACTGAGTAGTCCATGTGCAACATAGGCAACATCTAGGAGATTCCGAGTTCAGGAGCGCCGTGGTCCCGTGGTTAGCGTGAGCAACTGCGGAGGGAGAGGTCCTTGGTTCAAGCCTTCCCGCGAGTGAAAATTTTACTTTCTTTATTTTCTCAAAGTTATGATCTGTCCGTTCGCTCATTGACGTCTCTGTGCACTGCAATAAGTTTAGTGTCTGTTTTGCGACCGCACCGCAAAACCGTGCGATTAGTAAACGAAAGGACGTGCCTCTGCAATGGGAACCGAAAACATTTGATCGCAAGGTCACAGGTCAACCGATTCCTCCACAGGAAAACACGTCTGATATATTCTATACGACACTGGTGACGGCATGTGCGTTACATGACAGGAATATGTTGTCGACCCACCTAACTTGTACACTTGGTGAATGGGTAAAAAGATTCTTCTACCTTGCCCAATTTAGGTTTTCTTGTGGACGTGATAATCACTCCCAAAAAAGTGATGAAAACATACGAGTTTGTCACATAAACTGCAACAAATGAATGCAACAGTTTCACAGTCGCACAGTTTTCCCTCTGCTCTGCCATAACATATGTTTTTAACGTTTTCAAATTTTTCCGTGTGTAGACCGTCAAATCCTGCATATGTCCAAGCAAATCTGAACATGTCTTGGAATTTTGGAGAGCGAAGTTGATTATATGTGAGTGCCTGAACTTTTGATAATTGTCTGAAAATAAAGAATTAAAATTTTCTCCCAGGGGGAAGACTTGAACCAAGGACCTATCGTTCCGCAGCTGCACACGCTAACCACAGGACCACGGCGCTCATGAGATTACACCCACCTGGATGTTGCCTATGTTACACATGGACTACTCAGTTTGTATATTTTGCTTATTTTTTCATAGTTCCACACAACTTCTTCCTGTTTTCTCGATTGATCTGTGTTCAGTTTTTCAAAGCCTATCCACTGTACCAACTTATAACTAATTCTGAGGGGGGTGCGATGGGGAGGTTCCCTTGTCAGATGTAGTGGTGAGACCGCACAGTGGGGAGCCCGTCAAAAACTGAATACAGATCTCAAGCATGAAAACAGCAAGGTGTACTGAACTGTGGAAAAAAAGCAAAATAAAAACAGTTAACGGTCCGCGCTTAAGTGTAAAACTGAGCGCACCAGAACAGCCTGCCGTGTGATAAATTCAAAATTTCCTCGAGCTATTTTTTTTTTTTCTCCCCACAACGTTATGAACTGTCCGTTCGGTCACTGAAATGCTTGTTCTCTTTCTGTAGTCTTGACAACTGTCATACTACACATTTGTTAATGAGTAAGAATACGCTACTGTCTCAAGTAAACCTGTTGAATAGTGAGAGCAGACGAGATACCATATAGACGTCTCACAGAAATAAATAGGTGTAAAATATCTTACAAAACCGAAATTCAAGAGTCAAAACTTCCATAACGGAACGCAACTTCAAGAACGTATGTTTTGACGAAGCACAGGGAAAATCTGTGATTGTGAAACTGTTGTGTTCATTCGTTGCAGCTTATGTGACAAACTATCATTTCTTTGCGAGTCATCAGATCCACGTTCATACGAACACCTACGTTGGGCAAGGAGGCGCATCTAACTCGCTCACCAGGCGTACAAATTAGGTGCGCAGATAAAGAGATTCCTATCATATTACATACGTACTGTCACCGAGCCGTGTATGACACACGAGACGAGTTTTCCGGTGACTTGTTGCCTTGTCATCGAACGTTTGCGGTTCCCACTCGAAAGGCACTTCCTTTCGGCTGTTAATAGAATAGTTGTGCAGAATCAACTTCCTTATACCTCGCTGTTGCAAAGGGACCTTACACGACGACACAGACACAAATTTGAATACAGCGGAAGAGAAAGAGAGATAAGTAAGTCCAACACCGTAACCAATTAACCGCGACGCCATTTCTCTTCCCGCCTGTTCTGTACTGCACTTCTTGTTCTTGAACGGTTCACTGTTCTTATTTTGCTTTTCCCTCACAGTTCAGAGCATCTTCTTCCTGTTTTCATGCTCGATCTGTGTTCAGCTTTGGACGGAGTGTCAACTGAACCCTCTAACCACTAAATCTGAGGGAGATCCGATGGAGTATTCCCCTTGTGAGTCGCTCCTACACTACTGTTGATTCTTCGTGTTCTACTGTCTCTGTTAACAGATACGGATACAACGAAACTCGCACTAGACTAAACTGGGACCGCTCTATAGAGTGGGCACAAAAAACTGGTCTATAAAAATAACTTTCTTTGTAACAGGAAAGAAACCGACGCCTTCCGTCGCGGCTGGGCATCGTATGGAAGACGTGCTGAGCACAATGTGGTTGGGCTGCCTCCACCTAGAAAATTCAAAAACGAAATTGCAAATGAAACGCTTAACTTGATTTCAGGGCACACACTTCTGTTGACTGATAATTTCATTGTGAAATTGCAAATTTCTAACACCAGTCAAAATGCGCCTGACGACTCTTTCGAAGTGGTTGCGTGTTGCGGGAGGGGGGCGGGAGGAATAGCCACGCGCGCCGCCCAAATTAGTGTCTCTGTGGCCAGGTGTGGCTACTCGGCGTTCGCGCCAAGCGCTAGGTGCCCGCTGCTACGTAACTGTCCGAAAACACTCTTTGGTACAGAAAACCGCTGAGGAAGAGTCCAGAACCCTCCCCATCCAAATTCCCAATCTCTACACGCAGGGCAGCTGCACATGGAGGTGTTTACATATTAACAGCCTGTTTCCACTGCCTGCTCTCACACTTTTAGCGGCTTTTCGAAAAGTTTCAACATCAACAAGAGTTAAGACCACCGTCGTCGTGATTTCACATGTTTTTCAATTTCGTTAAAAAGTGCATTGTTCCACTGAAGAGACCACAGCCGGCCGCTGTGGCCGAGCGGTTCTAGGCGCTTCAGTCTGGAACCGCGCGACCGTACGGTCACAGGTTCGAATCTTGCCTCGGGCATGGATGTGTGATGTCCTTAGGTTAGTTAGGTTTAAGTGGTTCTAAGTTCTATTGGACTGATGACCACAGCAGTTAAGTCCCATAGTGCTCAGACCCATTTGAAGAAACCACACGTCCTTCGATAACAAGGCCGACAAGCGAGTTCCGTGGATCAAACGTTGAACAAAATTACGCGCAGTTGACATGGTGGGTACCTTATCTTCAGCATTCTTCTGTATCACCACATTTCGAAAGCTTCTATTCTCTTCTTGTTCAAACTGGTTATCGTCCATGTTTCACTTCCATAAATAGCTACACTCCATACAAATACTTTCAGAAACGACTTCCTGACACTTAAATCTATACTCGATGTTAACCAATTTATCTTCTTCAGAAACGATTTCCTTGCCATTGCCAGTCTACATTTTATATCCTCTCTACTTCGACCATCATCAGTTACTTTGCTCCCTAAATAGCAAAACTCCTTTACTACTTTAAGTGTCTCATTTCCTATTCTAATACCCTCAACATCACCCGAGTTAATTCGACTACATTCCATTATCCTCGTTTTGCTTTTGTTGATGTTCATCTTATATCCTCCTATCAAGACACTGCCATTCCGTTCTACTGCTCTTCCACGTCCTTTGCTGTCTCTGACAGAATTACAATGTCATCGGCGAACCTCAAAGTTTTTACTTCTTCTCCATGAATTTTAATACCTACTCCGAATTTTTCTTTTGTTTCCTTTACTGCTTGCTCAATATACAGATTGAATAACATCGGGGAGAGGCTACAACCCTGTCTCACTCCTTTCCCAACCACTGCTTCCCTTTCATGCCCGTCGACTCGTATAACTGCCATCTGGTTTCTGTACAAATTGTAAATAGCCTTTCGTTCCCTGTATTTTACCCCTGCCACCTTCAGAATTTGAAAGAGAGTATTCCAGTCAACGTTGTCAAAAGCTTTCTCTAAGTCTACAAATGCCAGAAACGTAGGTTTGCCTTTTCTTAATATTTCTTCTAAGATAAGTCGTAAGGTTAGTATTGCCTCACGTGTTCCAACATTTCTACGGAATCCAAACTGATCTTCCCCGAGGTCCGCTTCTACAAGTTTTTCCATTCGTCTGTAAAGAATTCGCGTTATTATTTTGCAGCTGTGACTTATTAAACTGATAGTTCGGTAATTTTCACATCTGTCAAACACCTGCTTTCTTTGGGATTCGAATTATTATATTCTTCTTGAAGTCTGTGGGTATTTCGCCTGTCTCATACATCTTGCTCACCAGATGGTAGAGTTTTGTTATGACTGGCTCTCCCAAGGCCATCAGTAGTTCTAATGGAATGTTGTCTACTCCCGGGGCCTTGTTTCGACTCAGGTCTTTCAGTGCTTTTCAAATTCTTCACGCAGTATCGTATCTCCCATTTGATCTTCATCTACATCCTCTTCCATTTCCATAATATTGTCCTCAAGTACATCGCCCTTGTATAAACCCTCTATATACTCCTTCCACCTTTCTGCCTTCCCTTCTTTGCTTAGAACTGGGTTGCCATCTGAGCTCTTGATATTCATACATCGTAACATTACATTGTACTGTTTCACTTGTTTCGAAACAGTTAAGTGTTTCAGTTTGCCCAGCTCTGGTGTGTAGAGCGCCGAAGTGGAGGGCACCTGAACCGTTGAAGGACCGACAACCAGCGTGACACGACAGGGTGCCTGGTACGCGAGCCCAAATACGAGCGAAAGAAGTTGGCTGTCGCACGCCTGCAGTTTGCACTAGAGGACAGAGGGAATGCTGGCTGCTTTGTAACCCATGCCTGAGAGAAGGCGGGCGGACTATTCGCCCGCCAAGGTCGCGGATCCACAAATAGCGCGTGCTATCCTCACACACACACGTCGCAGTCAGCTGGGCCGACGGCCACGTGCGTCTCTGGGCGCAGCGCGCAACAGCTGCGCTGTTGAACCGCGCACAAGGTCGCGTATTAGCTCGGTTTCGCTCGAGCCACTTCCTGGTCACTATTGACTACTACTGATAGGCAAGCGTCGCGAGAGGGGCAGCGACTGTGCGGGTGTATACTCTCCTCGCTGTAACGAGATGCTTTCTCTCAGAATCACTTTTAAGGTTATATTACACTGCTGGCCACCGTAAATGCAACACCAAGAAAGACAAGAGGTAGCACAACAAAATTTATTTTGCAGATAACATGTTGACCAAGTATCAAATGAGTACGTTTACAGACGTCTGTGACATGTGGTTCCTGCCAGAATCAGTAGCCAGAGTAGCCGCCATTGTCGGAGATAACCGCTGTCACACGTCTCGGCATTGAGTCAAAGAGACGTTGGATGTGTTCCTGGGGTACAGCAGGGGATGTAATCTGGGTCACTCGTTGAGCAACCATGGACCACATGTTTTCTATCGGCGAAAGATCCGGAGAGCGAGCCGGCCAGGGAAGCAATTCAATCTGGTTATTGACGAAGAACCTTTGGACAATGCGTGCCACGTGTGGTCGCGCATTATCCTGTTGAAATATGGCTGTGGCCGAGCCCTGAAGGTAAGGAAGGACAACTGGCTCCAGCACCTCGGATATGTAGCGCCGGCTATTTAAAGTACCGGCAATGCGTACTAGAGGCGTGCGAGAGTAATATCCAATACCGCGCCATACCATAATACCCGGTGCAAGACCAGTGTGGCGGTGCATAATGCAGCTGTCCAGCATCCTCTCTCCATGGTGTCTCCACACTCGAATCCGACCATCGTGGTGCTGCAGACAGAAGCGTGCCTCGTCAGTAAAGGCAACGTCATTCCATTCTGCCGTCCACATCCGTCTGTCATCACACCATTGGCGACGGAGACGTCTGTGGTTCTGCGTCAATGGTAGACGAAGCAATGGACGTCTTGCGGACAGACCACTCTGCTGTAAACGGCGTCGAATGGTACGCGCAGACATTGGATGATGCGTTACAGACGCAATGTGCTGTGCTATGGTTCGGGATGTCACTGAGCGATCCGTCACTGCCATGCGCACAATTTGCCTATCAGCACGTGCAGTGGTGCACCGAGGTGAATGCGATCGACCACGTCGGTCCGTCGTACCCTCCTGCATCCAACGGTCACATATCCGCATTACAGGTGTTTGGTTTCGTCCAACACGACTAGCGATTTCTCTGTATGATAATCCACAATCTCGGTAAGCCACAATCGAACTCGGATACTTGATCAAAAGATGTTCGCTGTTGTCTACGAGGAATAACTGATCGTATTGTGAAACAACCACAAGGTAAACACACGTGCCGAACGTAACACTCGTCGAAATCGCCAAGCCTTAAATGGCGCTATGAGGTGGCGCCACAGGCGCGCGTGATGTGCGTCTGCGCTGAAATTCTAATCAGTTGCATATCTCATCGCTGCGAACTCATGGTGTAAATTTCACTTGATTCGGATGCTTCCTTCAGGGTGTTGCATTTACGGTGGCCAGCAGTGTATATTGCCGATTTAAGAATTGAAAACTTTATGGTATAACGCACTTTACTGTACCCTTCAGTACCAACAGCCAAACGTACATGATGAGTTGGAACGTGCTGCAGAGTTAGAAAGAACATCATGCAACGCGGTATACGGTAGTAAAACGTGAAAAGAAACGTTACAGCGGAAGTCTACATTTTAGTCACACAGCCACTATTACACTTACAGTAATGGAGTATTCATACACTAGAGCGTGGAAAAGTAAACTGACTTTATTGACAATACGAAACTAAAAACCCTAACTGGATATGCACTATACACATTGGAGAGGCGCCAGTGCAGCTATGCTGGTATATATAGAACGAGAATGAACAAACCTTTACAAAACAAAATACAGAAACATCTGCGCAGTCTGGTCCCTTTAATCCCACAAACCAACCAACCAGAAACATCTGCCAAGTTCTCTACTGCGCTGGGAATTAAGTATTCATACACCAACAGAAAATGACGCTTCTAAGAAAGCCAGAACATGTTTAACACGTCGTATGCATACCCTTCCGATGTATTACTTCTCGCAATTTCCGTGGCAAGGGATGGACCAATTTTCTTGCAGTTTCGGATTTGATAGCTTCCCATTCTCGAAGGAGAGCCTCTTTCAAAGAGGCCTTACTACGGATGCCGTGTTTTCTCACTCGTGTTTCCAGCTCACTCCACAAGTGTTGGATGGGATTCTAGTCCGGACTCGTTGAGCTGATGTTTCAAGAGTGTGTGGGGTGTTGTAGAGCAACCACAGCCGGACAATTTGCGCCGTATGTTTGGGATCATTGTCCTGTTGGAAGTAGTAATTTCTAGGAAGAGCCAAGGCGTCAACACTGTTGTAAGTTCTGTTTGAGAATGTTCATATACACACATCTGTCCACAGTACCTTCCACAAACACTAATTTTCCGGCACAGGACGCTGACACACAGCCTCATACAATCGCTCCACCACCTCCGTGCTTCACCGTGGGTTGAATGTTGTTTCGGTCGAGATCTGTATTCGGTCTTCTCCAGACCAAGATCCTACCATCATTGTGCAAGATATTAAATTTGCTTTCATCACTAAACTATACAGTATCCCAGATGTCTGCTGTCTGGGATACATGCTGTTTCGCGAATTCCATCCGCCACTTCCTGTTCATTTTGCTTATGTAGGGCTTTCGTCTCTGGACCCTGGCTCTGTAGCCCGAACGATTGAGAATGGTACGAACTGCCCTTGGAATGATGTCCTTTCGGAAGTGGTCATGTAAATATGCGGATAGTGCCGACGCTCTCGTTTTCGGGTTTTTCTTGATGATTCTGAGTACCATTCTGGTATCTCTTGTTGTAAGCTTCTGTGGACGACCGTGTCGTTCACTGTTTATTACTACATGTCTGTCCCTATATCGCTTAATGATAGATTGCACAGTCGCTCGGCTTCGTCCTGTGATGTTCGCAATTTCGGCATACGACATGTGTTGAAGGTATTGGGCGACAACGATGTTTCGTTCCTCAGTGTTCGCTTCCTTCCCCTTGCGGCCCATTCTGCTGTTCCACGGTACCCACGTCCGACGTGCTGTTGCTTCACGGCCGCCACACGACTACACAAGTGTGGCATGCACTCCGAGGCTGCGTCAGCCGCTTGTTTGGTTGAAAGTAGTCCGCTGTATGAATACATTTTCTCCTGTCGTAGACGCTGCGGAGTGTAACATATTTTATTTTCCCAGAATAGATTCATGGCATACGAAAAGCTTCATTACCAAGAACGTGGTTATGTGACGCTACATCATCGTTCTTATTCGTATCGGCGCTGTGGCTGATTTACTATCCCAACACACCATCGTTGTTTGTCACCACGACTACTTATTTCCATGACTGTGTGTGTATGGCTAAGCAGGGATGGCTGGAGGATAAATGTGAGGATGTAGAGGCTTATCTCACGAGGGGTAAGATAGATACTGCCTACAGGAAAAGTAAAGATACCTTTGCAGAAAAGAGAACCACTTGCATGAATATCAAGTGCTCAGATGGAAACCCAGTTCTAAGCAAAGATAGGAAAGCAGAAAGGTGGAAGGAGTACATAGAGGGTCTATACAGGACGATGTTCTTGAGGACAATATTATGGAAATGGAAGAGGATGTAGATGAAGATGAAATGGAAGATAGGATACTGCGTGAAGAGTTTGACAGAGGACTGAAAGAGCTAAGTCGAAACAAGGCCCCTGGAGTAGACAGCATTCCATTACGACTAGTGACAGCCTTGGGAGAGCCATTCCTGACAAAACTCGACCATCTGGTGCGCAAGATGTATGAGACAGGCGAAATTCCCTCAGACTTCAAGAAGAATATAATAATTCGAATCCCAAAGAAAGCAGGTGTTGACAGATGTGAAAATTACCGAACTATCAGTTTAATAAGTCACGGATGCAAAATACTAACGCGAATTCTTTATAGACGAGTGGAGAAACTGGTTGAAGCCGACGTTGGGGAAGATCAGTTTGGATTCCGTAGAAATGTTGGAACACGTGAGGCAATACTGACCCTACAACTTATCTTAGAAGCTAGATTAAGGAAGGGCAAACCTACGTCTCTAGCATTTGTAGACGTAGAGAAAGCTTTTGACAATGTTGACTGGAATACTCTCTTTCAAATTCTACAGGTGGCAGGGGTAAAATACAGGAAGCAAAAGGCTATTTACAATTTGTACAGAAACCAGATGCCAGTTATACGAGTCGACGGGCATGAAAGGGAAGCAGTGGTTGGGAAAGGAGTGAGACAGGGTTGTAGCCTCTCCCCGATGTTATTCAGTCTGTATATTGAGCAAGCAGTAAATGAAACAAAAGAAAAATTCGGAGTAGGTATTAAAATCCATGGAGAAGAAATACAAACTTTGAGGTTGGCTGATGACATTGTAATTCTGTCAGAGAGAGCAAAGGACCTGGAAGAGGGGTTCAACGGAATGGACAGTGTCTTGAAAAAAAAAAAAAGAGGATATAAGATGAATATCAACAAATACAAAACGAGGATAATGGAGTTTAGTCATATTAAATCGGGTGATGCTGAGGGAATTAGGTTAGGAAATGAGACACTTAAAGTCAGTTTTGCTATTTGGGGAGCAAAATAACTGATGATGGTCGACGTAGAGAGGATATAAAATGCAGACTGGCAATGGCAAGGAAAGCGTTTCTGAAGAAGAGAAATTTGTTAACATCGAGTGTAGATTTGAATGTCAGGAAGTCGCTTCTGAAAGTATTTGTATGGAGTGTAGCCATGTATGGAAGTGAAACATGGACGATAAATAGTTTGGATAAGATGAGAATAGAAGGTTTCGAAATGTGGTGCTACAGAAGAATACTGAAGATTAGATGGGTAGACCACAACTAATGAGGAAGTATTGAATAGGATTGGGGAGAAGAGAAGTTTGTGGCACAACTTGACTAGAAGAAGGGATCGGTTGATAGGACATGATTTGAGGCATCAAGGGATCACAAATTTAGCATTGGAGGGCAGCGTGGAGGGTAAAAATCGTAGAGGGAGACCAAGAGATGAATACACTAAGCAGATTCAGAAGGATGTAGGCTGCAGTAGGTACTGGGAGATGAAGGAGCTTGCACAGGATAGAGTAGCATGGAGAGATGCGTCAAACCAGTCTCAGGACTGAAGACCACAACATGTGTTTACTGGACGCAGTCCTGGTCGATGTGGTGTGCCGGGGCGTGAAAGCCTGGCTGGGCTGGCGCGACCAGCAGCTAACTGCTGCACGGAGCCGGCGACTTGTCCCTGGCGCTGGTGGCGCGGCGTTTCGCAAGCGCCAGCAACAGCCCGGCAGCCCCCCCACGGCCGTCATTAGCTGCTCCGTGAGATGGGGCCAGTCGCCGCCAGTACAGCTGCCCCACACCGGCTGCTCGGTGCGAGCGACCCCAGTCCGTCGACAACCCGTCCCCACGTTTATGTCACCGGCTGTGCGGCGCAGTAGGTGCCGGGCAGCTTGTTCGAATGGTTCAGATGTCTCCAAGCACTACGGGACTTAACATCGGAGGTCACTCGTGTCCTGGAACCGGCTGCCATTATTTTCCACGCATTTCTCACATCTACTCAAGAAATTATTAATCACACGATGAAATTCAAAAATTTTTTTTAAAAAAATGGTTCAAATGGCTCCGAGCACTATGGGACTCAACTGCTGTGGTCATAAGTCCCCTAGAGCTTAGAACTACTTAAACCTAACTAACCTAAGGACAGCACACAACACCCAGCCATCACGAGGCAGAGAAAATCCCTGACCCCGCCGGGAATCGAACCCGGGAACCTGGGCGTGGGAAGCGAGAACGCTACCGCACGACCACGAGATGCGGGCGATGAAATTCTCTCTGACATATTGAATTAATTCATTCACATGTATTATCCTTGACTTCCTCCAAGGTGTGAGAATTTGTTGTGCGCACCTTATCATTCAGTGCACCCCACAAATGAAGCTCGCGCAGGCCTAAACCAGCACTTATAGCTGGCCAGATATTGTTATTTATTAACTCTTTCGTCGAACACTTCCATCGAACACGTCGTGAATTTCGTGCAAAGAAACATTTCCGTATGAGTCCTTGCCGAATCCTGTTGGAAAAAAAGCTAAGCTTTGTTGTCTTCCACTCAGTTCATTACAAAACGGTCGCAGTATGTTTTGCATACATCTTTCACCTGTAACTGCGTCATTAAAAAACTTGGCCTATTATTCTGTCACCAGTAACTGCGCACCACACTCCAATTTTCTGATCATGAAGGGGTTCCTAATGGAGCACTACAGGTCTATCTGCACTCCACTGCCGACAAGTTTGGGAATTAAAAAATGGTTCAAATTGCTCTGAGCACAATGGGACTTACCATCCGAGGTCATCAGTCCCCTAGATCTTAGGACTACTTAAACCTAAGTAACCTAAGGACATCACACACACCCATGCCCTAGGCAGGATTCGAACCTGCGACCGTAGCAATCGCGCGGTTCCGGACTGAAGCACCTGGAACCGCTCGGTCAACGCGGCCGGCGGGAATTAACATATCCGTGTAAACGGAACCGAGCCTCGCTTGAAAACAGAATGAGGTAAGGGTCCACTTCACAGTCATGCACTTGTTTTAAAACCCATTCGCAAAACTTAACCGCCGGCCCCTGTGGCCGAGCGGTTCTAGGTGCTTCAGTCCGGAACCGCGCTGCTGCAGCCTCCTTGGGTTAGTTATTTTTAAGTAGTTGTAAGTCTAGCTGATTGATGACTTTAGATGTTAAGTCCCATAGTGCTTAGAGCCATTTGAACCAGTTTTGAAAATAACCCTGTGCGCAGCATCACCAGGCCGAAGCTCTTGTACCACTGGAACTTTATAGCGCCTTAACCCGAGCGGCTTAGCACCTCTGTGTTTGCTGTCAAAGACATCTAAGAGACTTTTTAGGGAGTTCATCAGGCGGTATGCAGTGTCATCGAGAGGAGCTTCTGTGAGTATTGTTCGTCGTCATTTACGGTTGTTGTCTCGCTTCGCGTTTCACGACATTTATTCAGTAACTCGTGGACCGTATCAAGACTCGCAACTCGAACGCCTGGAAATTTCTGTTGAAAAATCTCCCAACCTTACGAACGGACATCGTACGCACGTACGAATCGTAAACAAACACTCGTGGAATTTGAATTATTCGCTCTTGCCGTTGTTGCGATCGCACACTTCACTGTTACACTCGTGATGGGGCACAGTGCGGTCCCTCGGGACCCATTCTACAGGCAGTCGCGGCTTCCGTGGGTGACTTGCAATACCCCTGGCAGGCGGTAATCAAGTAAGTCTAACACCCGGTATTACACCCGGCTAAACACTCCTTTAATTTCGTCAATGGTTCAAGCTATGCAAACGAGGTTTTCATAACTAATGAGGAGGTATTGAATAGGATTGGGGAGAAGAGAAGTTTGTGGCACAACTTGACTCGAAGAAGGGATCGGTTGGTAGGACATGTTTTGAGGCATCAAGGGATCACAAATTTAGCATTGGAGGGCAGCGTGGAGGGTAAAAATCGTAGAGGGAGACCAAGAGATCAATACACTAAGCAGATTCAGAAGGATGTAGGTTGCAGTAGGTACTGGGAGATGAAGAAGCTTGCACAGGATAGAGTAGCATGGAGAGCTGCATCAAACCAGTCTCAGGACTGAAGACCACAACAACAACAACGCTGTTTCGAAACAGTGAAACAGATTGTGTTTTGTAATCTAATAAACCTACACATTTTATCATCTTGAATGTCTACTGTATAAGTATGTCCATATAAACACTAATGAGGTGCGAGAGCGCTAATCATATCGCAGAAAGTATGAAACTACCACTTAGGCGTCTTGGCAGTTTCGTGTTTCCTGCAGCAAATGCGCTGCTTTCGTGTCGTGTGACTTTCATATTTTTCAATTGGCTGAGGACAGACATAGCTGAAGACAGAAGAACCACCACGAACGGAACTGGAGGTGGGAGCAAACTGCAGAAACAACGGATATGCTACTGGGATTCCCACATTCCGTTAGTATGGGTAATATACCCATCCTGCTAATTTCCATCTACACAAAGGGAATCATTGTGGATAATAGGGACAGTGACTAGAGACTCACAAATAACGCCAAATAATTCGAATAAATAACAAAATATAACAAAAAAATTTGTCTTTCAAGGTGTTTCAAACCGTTACTATAAATTCACCATGCTTCCTAGTCCTTCCCGTTCACCATTACACTATCAGTGATATGTCAAGCAGATTGCTTGCAATTATACCTGCATCAAATTTATGTATATGTCTAATAACTGTCACTCTACGCCTTTTTTTTATTCAAAATGTTGTAGGCTTACTTACGTTTCTTAATATGATTACTGTACATGAACAGAGAAGCGTATGTTATCAAAAAGTGTAATTTAACTGAATGGTTTTCACATATTTATTATTTTGAATGTGAATAGTATGCGTTCTTTTATTGTTTGGTTACTGTTTATAAAGCAGATGTTACGTCATTTCGAAATATGACAGTCAGCTAGAAACGAAGCTTTATTTTCGGATATCTTAAGCTTCATGCTATTGCATGTCAAAAAGATTTCGACACTCTTGAAAGTGTTTCATGAAGTGGTATGTTGTGTTTCAGTACCTGTGCCGAGCCCGAATCTCGTCCGACACAGAGGGGAATGAAACATCACTGTTTCGATACAATTAGTCCGTTCCAAGCACAGGTGGACTGAAACAGCCTTATTTCGAAACAACGATACAGTTTCTGTGTCTGGCTCTAGATGGAATCTGGTCCGGTTATCCGAGACAGGGGCGGAATGAAACACCACTGTTTCGAAACAATGAACCACAGCCGTTCCGAAACACTGAAACAGTTCCACGTATCGATACACTGTATCGAAACATAGAAACAGTGGCCAAGTCTACTACACACGTTACGTATAAAGCCCTACGCAGGCAAAATACGTGGCTCCCACACTGGGACTAACGCGCGGCTTTATACACATTTACCGCTGTACTGTATTTAGTGGTTTCCATTAAAGACGCGACCTCAAGTATCTCACATAGCGAACGCAGACCGAAGGCCTCAAACCGAACGTCTCGAATTTTCAGCAACAAAAAAATGGATGTATAACTTCCAGAAAAATATATTTTGTCACTAAGTAAAACTTCTGCTTTCTTAGCGTATTAATAGTAGGTTTCAAACCCTTAGTATCCCTAGCTTGCAACTAATCATTTCAAATCTTCAGACGCAGATAAAAGGTAAATAGTCTCCTGCAGAAATACTGAGCCACACGACGTCGTCTATGGTGGTCCATGACTGGAAGTGTTTCCGGTGTAGGATTTTACCCTCTCGATTATGTCCAATAACGGTCCGTAGGTGCAACCACAACGGAGGGGTATCTGTTGATAGGCCAGACAAACGTGTGGTTCCTGAAGAGGGGCAGCAGCCTTTTCAGTAGTTGCAAGGGCAACAGTCTGGATGATTGACTGACATGGCCTTGCAACATTAACCAAACGGCCTTGCTGTGCTGGTACTGCGAACGGCTGAAAGCAAGGGGAAACTACAGCCGTAATTCTTCCCGAGGGCATGCAGCTTTACTGTATGGAGAGCTGCATCAAACCAGTCTCAGGTCTGATGACCACAACAACAACAAGTGTTCAACGGGATTGATGTCGGGCGATATGGGTGGCTAAATCGTTCGCTCGAACCATCGATAACGTTTTTCAAAGCAGTAGAGAACAATGGTGGCCCGGTGAAACGGCACGTCGTTGTTTGGGAACATGCGAAGTTCATCAACGGTTGCGTATGAAGCAGCCGAACATACACATTTCCAGTCAATGATCAGTTCGTGAGAACTTTTAACATTGCACCGCATCAGCAATCGTCAATAATTTAATGATTATAAAGAACCCGCCTCGACTGCAAATAGAAACTGGATGTTGACCCAGGTTTCGGTGCGGATAGCCACGCCTTCTTCGGAACACACTAAAACTACAAACTGCAGTATTAATGTTGGACCGTGCCTCTTTAGGCAGTTTGTAGTTTAAGTGTGTTCCGAAGAAGGCGTGGGTATCCCCGCCGAAACCTAGGTCAACATCCGGTTTCTATTAGCAATCAAAAAAATGTCTCTGAGCACTATGGGACTTAACTTCTGAGGTCATCACTCCCGTATAACTTAGAACTACTTAAACCTAACCAACCTAAGGACATCAACACACATCCATGCCCGAGGCAGGATTCGAACCTGCGAACGTAGCGGTCGCTCGGTTCCAGACTGTAGCGCCTAGAACCGCATGGCTACTCCGGCCGGCTCCTATTTACACCACGCGTACGCGATACTACGGTCATCTGCATACTACATGCATATTGCTATCCGGAGATTTTTGTCGGCTCAGTGTAGGTCCCAAATCACCGTTTTTACAAAGAAAATTCAAAGTTGCTGGGCAACACCGGAATTCTGGTTGATTGGTTTGGGGAAGGAGACCAGACAGCGAGGTCATCGGTCTCATCGGATTAGGGAAGCATGGGGAAGGAAGTCGGCCGTGCCCTTTGAAAGGAACCATCCCGGCATTTGCCTGGAGCGATTTAAGGAAATCACGGAAAACCTAAATCAGGATGGCCGGACGCGGGATTGAACCGTCGTCCTCCCGAATGCGAGTCCAGTGTCTAACCACTGCGCCACCTCGCTCGGTCCGGAATTCTGAACAGGTTTTCCGTGACAAAAAGAAATCAGCGAAAACAGCTTATGCTAGTACAACAGCCATGCCTACCTGGCAGTAAATTTCAAATAAGAGACGTTTTTATTACAGAATTAACTCGGACAGTTAATATCAAGCCATAATCCAAGGTATATTATATGCTGTTGTATGCAGTTACAGTTTTGTATCTTATTTACGAGAATTTTCACTGAAGCGATGTACTGTGGAAAAAAAAGACTGCTTTAAAAACTGATAGAGGTCTGCGCGGATGCGGATATCCGCGGTATTTGTTACTTGGCGGATAAAATCGCGACCGGCGCGGATATCCGCGCGTCATCTGCGGATAATGAGCAAGGCATCTGCCCAGTACGTATGTTGCAATGTTAGTTCAAAACTTCAAGTGTGTTGACATTCTTGGAATCTTGCAGGGCCCGGGTAGAGCGGGATGTCTGTTGTTCTCAGCCCCTGGCTACGACCGACGTAGCTCTACGCGAGAGACCTGCGCCTAATCCGTTTCCGCGAACGTGTCCTTTGTGTGGCCTGTGAAGTGCTCTCTGGGTGGCAAACCTGCACACTGTCTACCATCAGATGGTTAGAGCGTCGGCCATGTAAGCAGGAGATCCAGGGTTCGAGTCCCGGTCGGGGCTCACATTTTCATCTGTCCCCGTTGGCGTATGTCAACGCCTGTAAGCAACTAAGGGTGTTCATTTCATTGTGATTTCATTCTAACGATCTGCACGGTCCCCGATGGTATCTGTTCTTTCGGACATGTCCGAATGAACAGATACCATCTTAATACAGGGTGTTTCAAAAATGACCGGTATATTTGAAACGGCAATAAAAACTAAACGAGCAGCGATAGAAATACACCGTTTGTTGCAATATGCTTGGGACAACAGTACATTTTCAGGCGGACAAACTTTCGAAATTACAGTAGTTACAATTTTCAACAACAGATGGCGCTGCAAGTGATGTGAAAGATATAGAAGACAACGCAGTCTGTGGGTGCGCCATTCTGTACGTCGTCTTTCTGCTGTAAGCGTGTGCTGTTCACAACGTGCAAGTGTGCTGTAGACAACATGGTTTATTCCTTAGAACAGAGGATTTTTCTGGTGTTGGAATTCCACCGCCTAAAACACAGTGTTGTTGCAACAAGACGACGTTTTCAACGGAGGTTTAATGTAACCAAAGGACCGAAAAGCGATACAATAAAGGATCTGTTTGAAAAATTTCAACGGACTGGGAACGTGACGGATGAACGTGCTGGAAAGGTAGGGCGACCGCGTACGGCAACCACAGAGGGCAACGCGCAGCTAGTGCAGCAGGTGATCCGACAGCGGCCTCGGGTTTCCGTTCGCCGTGTTGCAGCTGCGGTCCAAATGACGCCAACGTGCACGTATCGTCTCGTGCGCCAGAGTTTACACCTCTATCCGTACAAAATTCAAACGCGGCAACCCCTCAGCGCCGCTACCATTGCTGCACGAGAGACATTCGCTAACGATATAGTGCACAGGATTGATGACGGCGATATGCATGTGGGCAGCATTTGGTTTACTGACGAAGCTTATTTTTACCTGGACGGCTTCGTCAATAAACAGAACTGGCGCATATGGGGAACCGAAAAGCCCCATGTTGCAGTCCCATCGTCCCTGCATCCTCAAAAAGTACTGGTCTGGGCCGCCATTTCTTCCAAAGGAATCATTGGCCCATTTTTCAGATCCGAAACGATTACTGCATCACGCTATCTGGATATTCTTCGTGAATTTGTGGCGGTACAAACTGCCTTAGACGACACTGCGAACACCTCGTGGTTTATGCAAGATGGGGCCCGGCCACATCGCACGGCCGACGTCTTTAATTTCCTGAATGAATATTTCGATAATCGTGTGATTGCTTTGGGCTATCCGAAACATACAGGAGGCGGCGTGGATTGGCCTCCCTATTCGCCAGACATGAACCCCTGTGACTTCTTTCTGTGGGGACACTTGAAAGACCAGGTGTACCGCCAGAATCCAGAAACAATTGAACAGCTGAAGCAGTACATCTCATCTGCATGTGAAGCCATTCCGCCAGACACGTTGTCAAAGGTTTCGGGTAATTTCATTCAGAGACTACGCCATATTATTGCTACGCATGGTGGATATGTGGAAAATATCGTACTATAGAGTTTCCCAGACCGCAGCGCCATCTGTTGTTGAAAATTGTAACTACTGTAATTTCGAAAGTTTGTCTGCCTGAAAATGTACTGTTGTCCCAAGCATATTGCAACAAACGGTATATTTCTATCGCTGCTCGTTTAGTTTTTATTGCCGTTTCAAATATACCGGTCATTTTTGAAACACCCTGTATATATAAAAAGTAGTTAAGTTGTCGCAGAAATGGCACCCTGACAATAACTATATGGTAATTCTAAGTACTAGTGTCCATTACTATTAATTACTCATTCAAAACTTAAATATATGCGGCTTGCGGATGCGGATTGCACTTTTCTTATCCGCGCAGGCCTTTACTGATAGTTGTAAACTCTCGTAACTTGGACGATATGGAAGTGAACAATCACGATTTAACTTCACACCAGAAATATGAAGACAGGTCTCCAGTCTGTGGCTACGCAAACGTGTACACGGTAAGGGATGAGTGAGAGCTGTTTATTTGGTTAATACTTTATATGCTCGGTGGTGAGTTTTCAGAGTGGAGCTTCTGTCCCTAATCCACATCCGCTACTACCTGTGGATTCACTGGCCGTATCGGGTTTGTTGTTTTGGCAGCGGGTAGGTCAGCCTGTGAATGGGCGCCTCTGCCCGACTGAAACGTTCTCCGCTGGCGGTAAGGCTGCGAGCCCATTAGCGCTGAGTGGCGCTCAGGAAAGCAACTCAAAACCGTCCCGTTTTAAATACGGCTCCTGTTTTCCGTGATCCCTTGCCGTTGAGAGAGAGAGAGAGAGATAGAGCAATCATAACACGCGCTCATCCGCGACTGGATTCCCCAATCACTGCTGAGTAAGTCAGTTCAGAGGTACAGTACACTGCATAACGCAGGGTACTTGCTACCAGCATTAACAATTCTCTGCTATTCGACTCGCGTTTTGAGCGAGGGAAACGCAAGAATTTCCGCATGCCTATGTACGGACGCTTTTCTACGTAATTTTGTTGTCATCATTCCTGTGTGAATACGTTAGTGCCACCATACTGTTCGTACAGAATTGTCCCAATATACGTTGTTTACATTTGGCGAGAGCTATCTCGTCTTTAACTCGAAGACTCTCATTTGAGTTCCCCGACTATCTCTGCTACACTATCATTAGGGGCTGTACGGATGTGTTCCCAACGAAGTAGTGGGTCTCCGAATTGCTTCTATTGTCTGTTGTCATGCCTACTTGGTATGAACTGCAAACTTCGGAACAATATTCTAGAAATGGTCGCACTAGCGCAACTAGCTTCTTGTACGGTATTTCATTAAGACATGCACCGCACTTTCGCGGAATTCTTGCATCAAATCTGAGTCTCCTATCCTTCTTCAGTAATTCAGGTACTGATTTTACATGATCATCATATTCCCGATAGATTGTTAGTAATACCCCTACCTACACGGTATGATCTGCCCATGACAATTTCTTTCTCGCATAAAAGTAGGAAATGCTTGGCTGTGGATGATTCTGTGGACAGACGAAGCCCACTCCCATCTGACACAGAATTGTCGAATACGGGCAACGGAAAATTCACAAGCAAATCAACCAGTACCACTTCATCCTGAAGAGGTCACCGTGTGGTGCGTGTTTACGGCATCAAGACCAAGAACTCTCATGGACATGACGGGGTATCTAGCAGAATACTGTAGTATTGTTCCACGTATGTTAGCTCAGTACTTAGCCATATCTGTAACTTTTCCTTTAGGAGTGGTCGGTTTCCTGACCGATTAAAGTACTCGGTAGTGAAGCCACTTTATAAAAAGGGAGACAGGGATAATGTTGACAATTATAGACCTATTTCTATGCCATAGGTGTTTGCTAAAGTTATCGAGAAGGTTGTATATACAAGGTTACTGCAGCATTTAAATTCACATAATTTGCTGTCAAATGTACAGTTTGGTTTTAGAAATGGCTTAACAACTGAAAATGCTATAGTCTCTTTTCTCTGTGAGGTTTTGGACGGATTAAATAAAAGGTTGCGAACGTTAGGTGTTTTCTTTGATTTAACGAAGGCTTTTGACTGTGTTGACCACAAAATATTACTGCAGAAGTTGGAACATTATGGAGTAAGGGGAGTAGCTTACAATTGGTTCGCCTCCTACTTTAAGAACAGAAAGCAGAAGGTAATCCTCCGCAATATTGAGAGTGGTAATGATGTTCAGTCCCAATGGGGCACTGTTAAATGGGGCGTTCCCCAAGGGTCGGTGCTGGGGCCACTGCTGTTTCTTATTTATATAAATGATATGCCTTCTAGTATTACAGGTGATTCAAACATATTTCTGTTTGCCGATGACACCACCTTGGTAGTGAAGGATCTTGTGTGTAATATTGAAACATTATCAAATAATGTAGTTCATGATATAAGTACGTGGCTTGTGGAAAATAATTTGATGCTAAATCACAGTAAGACTCAGTTTTTACAGTTTCTGACTCACAATTCAACAAGAACTGACATTTTAATCAGACAGAATGGGCATGTTATAAGCGAGACGGAACAGTTCAAGTTCCTAGGCGTATGGATAGATAGTAAGTTGTTGTGGAAAGCCCATGTTCAGGATCTTGTTCAGAAACTAAATGCCGCTTTATTTACCATTAGAACAGTATCTGAAATAAGTGACATTTCAACACGAAAAGTAGTATACTTCGCATATTTTCATACGCTTATGTCATATGGTATTATTTTTTGGGGTAATTCTTCTGATTCAAAAAGGGTATTTTTGGCTCAAAAACGGGCTGTTCGAGTTATGTATGGTGTAAGTTCGAAAACCTCTTGTCGACCCCTATTCAATAGTCTGGGAATTTTGACATTGCCCTCACAGTATGTATTTTCTTTAATGTCGTTTGTTGTTAGCAATATTAGATTATTCCCAAGAGTTAACAGCTTTCACTCAGTTAATACTAGGCAGAAATCAAATCTGCATGTGGAATGCACTTCCTTGACTCTTGTGCAGAAAGGAGTGCAGTATTCTGCTGCATCCATTTTCAATAAGCTACCACAAGAACTCAAAAATCTTAGCAGTAGCCCTAACACTTTTAAGTCTAAACTGAAGAGTTTCCTCATGGCTCACTCCTTCTATTCTGTCGAGGAGCTCCTGGAAGAGCTAAAAAATTAAGCAAATTCCAGTGTTACATTCTTGATTTTCTTTATTTAAACTAACGACTTGTCGCCTGAATATGTTTCTTATATTTCATTTCATTCTGTTTCTACAATCGTGTTATAATTTCATGTATTGACTCGTTCCATGACCATGGAGACTTCTCCTAAATGTGGTCCCACGGAACAATAAATAAATAAAATAAATCATCTATCACAGGGCCATATTTTTTCGAAGAGACAGGTGCTTCTGGTCCTGTTACCTGTACCGTCACTGGTAATCGCAACCACGTCATTCCAGCTCTCCGACAGCGTGGATGGGATCATTTTTATGCAGGACGGCGCTCGTCCGCACATTGCAAATACATATCGGAAATGCTAGAATTATCAGCCGCCATTTCCCTACAGCCTGGCCGTCCCGATTACCTGATCTTAATCCGTGTAACTTCAGGCTGTGGGGCTGTCTGAATGATGATGTGTTCAGTGTTTCGATTGCAAACTTAGCTGCACGGAACGCACACATTGCGCAACAAATTCCGAACGTGACCTTCAACATTTCTATCACTTGGGGAACATGGTTCAAATGCCTCTGAGCACTATGGGACTTAACATTTATGGTCATCAGTCCCCTAGAACTTAGAACTACTTAAAGCTAGATAACCTAAGGACATCACACAACACCCAGTCATCACGAGGCAGAGAAAATCCCTGACCCCGGCAGAAATCGAACCCGGAAACCCGGGCGTCGGAAGCGAGAACGCTACCGCACGACCACGAGATGCGGACATATTTTGCGCCAATCGCACGAAATGAATAATCAGATTTGATTTTGACTGATGCTTGTTATGCTGTTTTTGGCCTCATGGCAATTAAAAACCGATGTTAGTGTCGGTTGTAATGCTGTTTTTCGCCTCAGGACAATTATAAACCAATTATTTCCATCCGATGTGATATTACCGTGCCGTGGTGGATGGGGTTACGTAACTAACAGCATCATACCGGTACACCCACGCACACTGACTAGTACAGTTTCTTTGACATCAAACGTACACCTTAGGCATTGTTGTATGATTCATTTGTCATTTGTAGTCGACCAGTATTAAATTATGATGCTTACAGCGCCATCTATTGCTACATTTTGTAACTATTAATTTTCCTTCTGCCATACGTTTTCCTCCTCCTCCGATATTCCTTTGCAGTTTTTCGTCATTCTAACCAGTGGTGTTATTTCTACAGCGGTTTAAAAGTTAAACTTTTATTATAATCACCCTGTATATTAAAAAAAATGGCTCTGAGCACTATGGGACTTAACATCTATGGTCATTAGTCCCCTAGAACTTAGAACTACTTAAACCTAACTAACCTAAGGACATCACACAACACCCAGTCATCACGAGGCAGAGAAAATCCCCGACCCCGCCGGGAATCGAACCCGGGAACCCGGGCGTGGGACGCGAGAACGCTACCGCACGACCACGAGCTGCGGACTGTATATTAAAAATATTAAGTTCTCTTTCGCTTCGTTGGGAGACATCACATGTAATTTTTTTTCTATGGAATATTTCCCGTCCAATATAACATATTCTGCAGTAATAGTCGAATATTAATCAAGTAAGTCATAAATTTGCGTTGACACACCGTACGATCTTATTCTGGTTACTAGTCGATGGTGTGGTTGAGCAAATGGCCGAGACTGGGCAAAAACTTGAATCGGTCACCGTATACAAATACCTGGGTATGAAACGGGACGATCGCATGGGTTGAGTCGCAGGTAAGGCAGGCGGCAGACTTCGATCAGGCCCTTACGGGGCAGGTCCGGCCGCCTTGGTGCAGGTCCTAATACATTCGACGCCATATTGGGCGACCTGCGCGCAGGATGGGGATGAAATGAAGACAACACAACACTGAGTCCATAAGCGGAGAAAATCCCCAGCCCAGCCGGGAATCGAACCCGGGCCCCTTAGGACGATAATCCGTCACGCTGACCATTATTTTTAATCTCATTTTGTTCGCTTTTGATCGTTGCATCTGATCGGGGCGGACGTCGTAAGACATCCGTTTTTAAGTTCGTTGATGATCGATTAACTCAGTTTTTTTTTTTTTTTGTTACAGAGGGCACTTAACCCTCTGACCGCACACGCTGAGCTACCACGCCGGCCCATTCAGCTACCGGGTCGAACGTGAAATTCAATGTCTAACAACGAGATTGCCTACAAATCACTCGTGTGACCCATCTTAGAGTGCTGGGAACCGTAACAAATAGATCTACAGGGACAGCAACAATGCTTACTGGTATGTTTGACCCCTGGGAGACTGTAATAGGATATACAGAAGGTCACCGCGAATCGCTAAATGTTTGTTTGGTCCGTGAGGGTGTGAGGAAATGTTAAAAGAACTGAACTGAGAGACTCTTAGAAGACAGGCGTAAACTATCGCGGGAAGGCCTACTTACAAAGTTTCAAGAACTGGTTTTCATGCTGACTCTCTGAACATAATACAACCCCCTACTCTATCACTCGACTACGTGAGTAATTGCAACTCGCACAGAGGCGTTTAAACAGTCGTTTTTCCCCTCCTCCAGACGTGACCGGAATGGGAAGAAACCGTAATATCTCATACCGCGCTGAGTACCCTCCGCCATGTACTTGGCAGTGTACTTACAGAGCACGTATGTAAGCGCACAGAGGCGAGGGGCACGGGCTGGTGACTCAGCGCGGCGCGCCTGCTCACGCGGCGATGAATCACAGCAGCGGCAGGGGCAAGCAATCTGCTTCTTCCTCCTCCTCCAGTTTCGTCGGCGTGGCAAATGGCGACTCGTATCGCGTGGGGCAAGTCCAGTGTCTCATACGTCACGTGGCAGTGGAGCCGTCAACACCCTCCGACAGCCAAGTGTTCTCCGCCACATAGCGGTATCTATATAGACAGCCAACTCGAAACAGATACCGCATTCTGTAATCTGGCGTAGAGTGAAAGAAGAAGGAAGCAGTAGGTGGGAAGGAAGTGAGCGCAGCTCTGGCCATCCCCGATGTTACTCAATCTGTACAGTAAGTAAGGAGTCATCTGGAAAGAGAATTACAGTTTTCTGGATAGAGAGAGAGAGAGAGAGAGAGAGAGAGAGAGAGATACTTCGCGGTTTAATAATGACACTGTAAACCTGTCAGATTCGGCTAAGTCCTAAAAAGAGGAGAGTGTTTGTAAAGAGGTTCGAACATGAACTTGAGCAAGAATAATGGAAGAATAACTAGGTACTAAATGGAACCGGTGGGAATAGGAATTTATTACAAACCTAGAGTACGTGAAGGGATCCACTGATAGGACACGTCAATCTAATATAGGAGGGAAGACTGAAAGGTAAAAATTTTAGAGAGAGATCGAGGATTCAATACAGAAACCAGGTCAGCTCATAGTGCTGTGGTTCCCAACCGAAGGTCAATTACCCCCTGAGGGGTAAAATGAAATTAATTTCACAAGATCATTATTATTTCATTATTTTGCGAGACTAATACTATTTACCGGGTCATCAAAAAGTCAGTATAAATTTGAAAACTGAATAAATCACGGAATAATGTAGATAGAGAGGTACAAATTGACACACATGCTTGGAATGACATGGGGTTCTATTAGAACAAAATAAAAAAAAAAACCTACAAAAGTTGAAAACATGTCCGACAGATGGCGCCTCATCTGATCAGAAAAGCAATAATTAGCATAACAAAGTAAGACAAAGCAAAGATGACGTTCATTATAGGAAATGCTCAATATCTCCACCATCATTCCTCAACAATTGCTGTAGTCGAGGAATAATGTTGTGAACAACATTGTAAAGCATGTGCGAGGTCTGGGGACCTGGGAGGCCAAGCATGACGAAAGTGGCGGCTGAGCACACGATCATCACCAAACGACGCGCGCAAGAGATGTTTCACGCGTCTAGCAACACTTTGCTTCTTTTTTTTTTTTTTGGCTCTAATAAAATCCCATGTCATTCCAAATATGTCTGTCAATTTTTACCTCTCTATCTAAATTATTCCGTGATTTATTAAGTTTTCAAATTTATACTGACTTTTTGATCACCCGGTATATAACTTATCAACAATTACTTTCCTCAATTAGTACCACCCACTAAATGCATACACTACGTGATTAAAAGTATCCGGACAACTGGCTAAAACGACATACAAGTTCGTGTCGCCCTCCATCAGTAAGGCTGGAATACAGTATGGTGTTGACCCACCCTTAGCCTTGACGACAGCTTCCACTCTCGCAGGGATACGTTCAGTCAGGTGCTGGAAGGTTTCTTGGGGAATGGCAGCCCATTCTTCACGGAGTGCTGCACTGACAGAGGTATCGATGTCGGCCGGCGACGAGTGGCGCGAAGTAGGCGTTCCAAAACGCCCCAAAGGTGTTCTGTAGGATTCTGGTCAGGACTCTGTGCATTACAGGGATCTTATTCTCGTGTAACCACTCCGCCACAGGCGGTGCATTATGAACAGGTGCTCGATCGTGTTGAAAGAAGCAATCGCCATCCCCGAATTGTTCTTCAACAGAGGGAAGCAAGATGGTGCTTAAAACATCAATATAGCAGCCTGTGCTGTGATAGTGCCATGCTAAACAACAAGGGGTGCAAGCCCGCTCCATGAACAACACGATCACACCGTAACACCACCGCCTGCGAATTTTACTGTTGGCGCTACACACGCTGGCAGATGACGTTCATCGGGCATTCGCCACACCCACACCCTCCCATCGCATCGCCACAATGTGTACCGTGATTCGTCACTCCACACAACGTTTTTCCACTGTTCAATCGACGAATGTTTACGCTCCTTGCACCAAGCGAGGCGTCGTTTGGCATTTACATTTTTACGAGGAGGTGTTGGAATTTTTGCAACGGGCCCCACTACAAGTACTCGTCGTATTGCACGTGGGGTGGGTGCTGAACGTACCAGCCTGTGGCGAGTGCTCCACGACCAACAGTTGGACGCGTACCACCCACAACGATTCCGTCCAATGCTTGCGACTGACGTTGCACCAAGGGTCGCACTGTGTCAGTGGTAGCCCCGACAATGGATTGATCCACCGCATTTCCTGCAGATCGTGCTGTCTCCTCATTTGATAGTGATCGTATTTCGAACAGCAGTAACAGCCACGTGTCGGATGCGGAAAACCCTAACGCTGTAGTAGAGTCACGCCATAAAATAAGTTTTGCTATGAACATCTGCGCCGGCATTGTCGGCGACAATCACTATGAGCCATATCGTGTACCTGGCCGTCTGAATGGCCACCTGTATGTACCTGAGGTTCTTGCAAAGAGTTCTACCTGAATTGTTGGAGAATGTACCTTTGGCTGTTCGTGGGCGGTCGTCGATACAAGATGACGGTTCGCCGCTTCGCTTCAGTGTAGACGCCCACAACAATCTCTATGCTGCATTTCCTAGTCTCTGGATTGGAAGAGGAAGTCCTATTACGTGGCCTGAGAGGCCACATGACCTAAATACTCTCGTTTATTTCCTATGTGGATATCTACAGTCACTTGTGTATGAGACCCCACTTGACACGTAGATGGAATTAGTTAACTGAATTGTAGCAACCTGGGATGTACACTCCTGGAAATGGAAAAAAGAACACATTGACACCGGTGTGTCAGACCCACCATACTTGCTCCGGACACTGCGAGAGGGCTGTACAAGCAATGATCACACGCACGGCACAGTGGACACACCAGGAACCGCGGTGTTGGCCGTCGAATGGCGCTAGCTGCGCAGCATTTGTGCACCGCCGCCGTCAGTGTCAGCCAGTTTGCCGTGGCATACGGAGCTCCATCGCAGTCTTTAACACTGGTAGCATGCCGCGACAGCGTGGACGTGAACCGTATGTGCAGTTGACGGACTTTGAGCGAGGGCGTATAGTGGGCATGCGGGAGGCCGGGTGGACGTACCGCCGAATTGCTCAACACGTGGGGCGTGAGGTCTCCACAGTACATCGATGTTGTCGCCAGAGGTCGGCGGAAGGGACCGAACCGCAGCGACGCACGGATGCACGCCAAGACCGTAGGATCGTACGCAGTGCCGTAGGGGACCGCACCGCCACTTCCCAGCAAATTAGGGACACTGTTGCTCCTGGGGTATCGGCGAGGACCATTCGCAACCGTCTCCATGAAGCTGGGCTACGGTCCCGCACACCGTTAGGCCGTCTTCCGCTCACGCCGCAACATCGTGCAGCCCGCCTCCAGTGGTGTCGCGACAGGCGTGAATGGAGGGACGAATGGAGACGTGTCGTCTTCAGCGATGAGAGTCGCTTCTGCCTTGGTGCCAATGATGGTCGTATGCGTGTTTGGCGCCGTGCAGGTGAGCGCCACAATCAGGACTGCATACGACCGAGGCACACAGGGCCAACACCCGGCATCATGGTGTGGGGAGCGATCTCCTACACTGGCCGTACACCACTGGTGATCGTCGAGGGGACACTGAATAGTGCACGGTACATCCAAACCGTCATCGAACCCATCGTTCTACCATTCCTAGACCGGCAAGGGAACTTGCTGTTCCAACAGGACAATGCACGTCCGCATGTATCCCGTGCCACCCAACGTGCTCTAGAAGGTGTAAGTCAACTACCCTGGCCAGCAAGATCTCCGGATCTGTCCCCCATTGAGCATGTTTGGGACTGGATGAAGCGTCGTCTCACGCGGTCTGCACGTCCAGCACGAACGCTGGTCCAACTGAGGCGCCAGGTGGAAATGGCATGGCAAGCCGTTCCACAGGACTACATCCAGCATCTCTACGATCGTCTCCATGGGAGAATAGCAGCCTGCATTGCTGCGAAAGGTGGATATACACTGTACTAGTGCCGACATTGTGCATGCTCTGTTGCCTGTGTCTATGTGCCTGTGGTTCTGTCAGTGTGATCATGTGATGTATCTGACCCCAGGAATGTGTCAATAAAGTTTCCCCTTCCTGGGACAATGAATTCACGGTGTTCTTATTTCAATTTCCAGGAGTGTATTTCGAAACATACCGGGGATATTTGTCAGGAGTCGTCAGTATCTTCTGCGCCGATATCATGCTTGCACTGAGGTTGATGGTCGTCAGTTTCATCATATTTTGGAAGACACAGTACAAATGGTACGTTAATTGTGTCAATGATGGTATATGAATGTAACTAATGTAAATAAAAAGGTACACAGTGATGTCATTTTGTCCGTATTATCTTCTTAAGCTCTCTAGGTTCCCTACCTCAGATTGTTCACTGGAACATCTGCTAGGCCTGCACGCTCTTACGTTAACACCCAGAAAGTACATAGTACTTTCATAATAAAGCGAAATAAATCGGTACACCCGCCCAATAATGTGTAGGACACCCACGAGCACGCGGAAGTGCCGCAACAGGACATGGCATGGGCTAGACTGATGTCTGAATTAGTAAATTATTCAAAATGACAGTCACAATCGCATTATCTATTTTGCCACCAACCGGTTTCAACCCGCGATGGGGTCATCTTTAGGGCAATTTACACCTGTGCACAGGCAAGGTAACGACTCCAGCGTGCGATCAAATGGTGTAAATTGCCCTAAAGATGATCCCATCGCGGGTTGAATCAGGTTGGCGGCAAAATAAATAATGCGATTGTGACTGTCATTTTGAATAATTGATTATAAGTACACTAATCGCTGTTTATCTCCATACAACTATGTTGTCTAAAAATAAATGTCTCAAGCAGTGCTGGAGGGAACTGACCCATGAATCCTGCAGGGCTGTCCATCAATCCGTAAGAGTATGAGGGGGTGGAGATCTCTTCTGAACAGCACACTACGAGACATCCCAAATATGCTCAAAAACGTTCACGTGTGGGGAGTTTGGTAGCCAGCAGACGTGTTTAAAATCAGAAGAGTGTCCCTGGAGCCAATCTGTAGCAATTATGGACGCGTGGGGCGTCGTACTGTACTGCTGTAATTGCCGAAGTCCATCGGCATGTACAACTGACATGAATGGACTCAAGTGATCAGACGGGATGCTTACGTACGTATCACCTGCCAGAATCGTATGTAGACGTATCAGGGGTCGCGTATCACACCAACTGCACACATCCTACACCATTAAAGAGCCTCCACCAGCTTGAACAGTCGCCTGCCGACATCCAAGGTCCGTGGATTCATGAGCACGCGTCCATCGGCTCGATACAATTTGAAACGAGACTAGTCCGATCTGGCAACGTATAAGTATTTCCAGTCATGTACAGTCCCTGTTGAAGGCCCAGGCCGATGGGTGAGGCTTCGTGTCGTGTAGCCATCAATGGTGCACGAGTGGGCCTTCGGCTCCGAAAGCCCATATCGATGACGCTTCGTCGATGGCTCGTACGCTGACACTTGTTGATGGCCCAGCAATTAAATCTGCACCAATTTGCGGAAGGGATGCCCTTGTGTCTCGCTGAACGGTTCTCTTCAGCCGTCTTTGGTCCAGTTCTTGCAGTACCTTTTTCCGGGCGCTACGATGACGGAGATTTGATGTTTTACCGGATTCCTGATATTCACAGTACGGGAAAACCTCCACTTCATCGCTAACTCGGAGATGCTGTGTCTCATCGCTCGCGCGCCGAGTATAACACCATGTTCAAACTCACTTAAATCTTGACAACCTGTCATTGTAGCAGCAGTAACCGATCCAAGACATTCGGCACATACTTGTTGTCTTCTTTAGGCGTTGCCGACCGCAGCGCCGTATTCTGTCTCTATATTAGAATACTCATGACTACACTAGTTTCCTTGGCGCTTCATTGTATGAAGTATGTGTTCCCCAGGGAAGCGTCCTGGGACCTCTGCTGTTTCTGATCTATAGAAATGGCCTGGGTGACAATCTGAGCAGTTCTCTTAGGCTGTTCGCAGATGATGTTCTAATTTACCGTCTAGTAAGGTCATCCGAAGACCAGTATCAGTTGCAAAGCGATTTAGAAAAGATTGCTGTATGGTGTGGCAGGTGGCAGTCGACGCTAAAGAACGAAACATGTGAGGTGATCCACATGCGTTCCAAAAGAAATCCGTTGGAATTCGATTACTCGATAAATAGTACAATTCTCAAGGCTGTCAATTCAACTAAGTACCTGGGTGTTAACATCACGAACAACTTCAGTTGGAAAGACCACATAGATAATATTGTGGGGAAGGCGAGCCAAAGGTTGCGTTTCACTGCCAGGACACTTGGAAGATGCAACAAGTCCACTAAAGAGACAGGTTACACTACACTCGTTCGTCCTCTGTTAGAATATTGCTGCGCGGTGTGGAATCCTTACCAGGTGGGATTGACGGGGGACATCGAAAGGGTGCAAAAAAGGGCAGCTCGTTTTGTGTTATCACGTAATAGGGGAGAGAGTGTGGCAGATACGATAAGCGAGCTGGGATGGAAATTACAGCAAAGACGTTTTGCGTCGCGGCGAGATCTATTTACGAAATTTAAGTCACCAACTTTCTCTTCCGAATGCGAAAATATTTTGCTGAGCCCAACCTACATAGGTAGGAATGATCATCAAAATAAGAGAAATCAGAGCTCGAACAGAAAGGTTTATGTGCTCGTCTTTACCGCGCGCTGTTCGGGAGTGGAATGGTAGGGAGATAGTATGATTGTGGTACGATGAACCCTCTGCCAAGCACTTAAATGTGAATTGCAGAGTAATCATGTAGATGTAGATGCTATAGACATAGTACTACTACTCTGGCAGGGAGCCTGCCTTTATACTGATTTACGGGTATGTCGGGTGACCGGGAAGCGCCCGCGGTCCTGCCGCAGCCAGCCTGGGCGGCGCGGAGTCGCTGAACGGCCTTGGCCGGGTTCCCGCGGCCGCACAAAATAGACCGCGACACACTTGCCCTGCCTGACGCGCCCCGTCGCCTCGATAATCGATAGCGCCGCGCCGCGTGCCGTCACAGACTTGAACACACCCCTGCCCTACCACGGTGACTACACTCCACCGTGTCACTACAGGGCCCACGTGTGGTCGACAATCTCGAAACCTGCATCGGCCGACCTCTTACAGTTACGCCATACATACTTGCCGCCGCTGTGTACGTGACCAAGGAGATGGTTCAAATGGCTCTGAGCACCATGCGACTTAACATCTTAGGTCATCAGTCCCCTAGAACTTACAAGGGAACCTCCCCATCGCAACCCCCCCCCCCCCCCCAGGTTTAGTTATAAGTTGGCACAGTGTATACGCCTTGAAAAACTGAACACAGATCAATCGAGAAAAAAGGAAGAAGTTGTGTGGAACTACGAAAAAAATAAGCAAAATATACAAACTAAGTAGTCCATGCGCAACACAGGCAACATCATGGATACTGTGAGCTCAGGAGCGTTGTGGTGCCGTGGTTAGCGTGAGCAACTGCGGAACGAGAGGTCCTTGGTTCAAGTCTTCCCTCGAGTGAAAAGTATAATTTCTTATATAATCAACTTCACTCTCTAAATTCCAGGACATGTTCAGATTTGCTTGAACATACGCAGGATTTGGCGGTATACACACGGAAAAATTTGAAAACGTTAAAACATATGTTTTGACAGCCAAGGGAAAACCGTGCGACTGTGAAACTGTTGCATTCATTTGTTGCAGTTTATGTGACAAATTCTTATGTTTTCATCACTTTTTTGGGACTGATTATCCCATCCAGAAGAAAACCTAAATCGGGCAAGGTAGAAGAATATTTTTACCTATTCGCCAAGTGTACAAGTTAGGTGGGTCGACAACATATTGCTGTCATGTGACGCACATGCCGTCACCAGTGTCGTATAGGATATATCAGATGTTTTTTCCTGTGGAGGAATCGGTTGACCTATGACCTTGCTATCAAATGTTTTCGGTTCCCATTGCAGAGGCACGTCCTTTCGTCTACTAATCGCACGGTTTTGCAGTGCGGTCGCAAAACACAGATACTAAACTTATTACAGTGAACAGAGACGTCAATGAACGAACGGACATATCTTAACTTTGCGAAAATAAAGAAAGTCAAATTTTTACTCGGGGGAAGGCTTGAACCAAGGACCTTGCCAATCTGCATGGACTACTCAGTTTCTATATTTTGCTTATTTTTTTCATAGTTCCACACAACTACTTCCTGTTTTCTACATTGATCTGTGTTCAGTTTTTCAAGGCCTATCCACTGTGCCAACTTATAACTAAATCTGAGGGGGGTGCGATGGGGAGGTTCCCTTGTTAGAACTACTTAAATCTAACTAACCTAAGGACATCACACACATCGACGCCCGATGCAGGATTCGAACCTGCGACCGTAGCGGTCGAGCGGTTCCGGACTGAAGCGCCTAGAACCGCTCGGCCACACCGGTCGGCGACTAGGGAGAATGTAACATCCTGACTCGAAAACAAACCTGACAGGTTCAGACAGGACGAGGTCTGTTGAGGAAATTCGCAATTTCGAGGCAATGGTTTGCTGGAGCGAAATGGCTATTAACATCCCCGCTGTAATATTTCTGGCTTAGTCAGCGATCATATTAGCCTCCAGGAAGCTGTTCCAAGAGCAGTGGAGAGGCAAGAAGTATATAGATGACGAAATGTGGTGTGAGGTACCTGTGACAGATGTTAGATTCGGTACCATTCCCCGTGAGACAGACCGCCTGCATAATGCTACTGCTCTGTGATTGGCTGCTGTGTTCGGAGCAAGGGCGCCAAAGCATTAAACTATAGTTATTATGATTAGTTAAACTACTCATTGGAGTGACTTCACTTTTTAATATAAATATCTCTCAACAGTTGACCACCAATGAATTATTTCAGAATTATTAAAAACCATTTAAATCAAAAACAATAGACTGATGAAATTGCAGACGAAGCACTTCGGAAGCATTCGGGTCACGCCTTTTCTGGTATGGCGCGCGAAATGTTTCGGGCTGTTAGTCACTCTGGATTAGGCAGTCGAGAAGAACACACATGTTGTCTGTCGTAGGATGTGTTTCCAATTTTTATTTTCAGCTCCTGTTCGTCACTCTGGATTACGCAGTCGAGATGTATAGTCATGATGTCTGCGGCAGGATGTGTTTCCCAGTATTCAGTATTGAAAGATTCATTCCGGTAGTGATGAGGCACAGACACGTGTCACAAATAGTGTAAAGATACATTTTCGTAAACATTGTGTTTGATCATGTACACTACTGGCCATTAAAATTCGTACACAACCAAGATGACGTGCTACAGATGCGAAATTTAACCGACAGGAAGAAGATGCTGTGATATGTAAATGAATAGCTTTTCAGAGCTTTCACACAATGTTGGCGCCGGTGGCGACACCTACAACGTGCTGACATGAGCAAAGTTTCCAACCGATTTCTCATACACAAACACCAGTTGACAGACGTTCCCTGGTGAAACGTTGTTGTGTTGCCTCGTGTAACGAGGAGAAATTCATACCATCACGTTTCCGACTTTGACAAAGGTCGGACTGTAGCCTATCGCGATTGCGGTTTATCGTATCGCGACATTGCTGCTCGCGTTCGTCGAGATCCAATGACTGTTAGCACAATATGGAATAAGTGGGTTCAGGAGGGTAATAAGGAACGCCGTGCTGGATCCCGACGGCCTCGTATCACTAGCAGTCGAGATGACAGGCATCCTATCCTCACGGCTGTAACGGATCGTGCAGCCACGTCTCGACCCCTGAGTCAACAGATGGGGACGTTTGCAAGACAACAACCACCTGCACGAACAGTTTGACGACGTTAGCCGCAGCAGGGGCTATCAGCTCGGAGACCGTGGCTGCGGTTACCTTTGACGCTGCGTCACAGACAGAGGCGCCAGCCATGTTGAACTCGACGACGAACCTGGGTGCACGAATGGCAAAACATTTTTTCGGATGAATCCAGATTCTGTTTACAGCATCATAATGGCCGCATCCGTGTTTGGCGACATCGCGGTGAAAGCACACTGGAACCGTGTATTCATCGTCGCCATACTGGAGTATCACCCGGCGTGATGGTATGGGGTGCAAGTGGACGTTATATTTCAGATGTGTTACGACCCGTGGCTCTACCTTCCATTCGATTCTTGCGAAACCCTACATTTCAGCAGGATAATGCACGACCGCGTGTTGCAGGTTCTGTACGGGCCTTTCTGGATGCAGAAAATGTTCGACTGCTGCCCTGGCCAGCACATTCTCCAGATCTCTCACCAAGTGAAAACGTCTGGTCAATGGTGGCCGAGGAACTGGCTCGTCACAATACGCCAGTCACTAGTCTTGATGAACTGTAGTATCGTGTTGAAGCTGCATGGGCAGCTGTACCTGTACACACCATCCGATTTTTGTTTGACTCAATGCCCAGGCGTATCAAGGCCGTTATTACGGCCAAAGGTGGTTGTTCTGGGTACTGATTTCTCAGGATCTATGCACCCAAATTGCGTGAAAATGTAATCACATGTCGGTTCTAGTATAGTATATTTGTCCAATGAATACCCGTTTATCATCTGCATTTCTTCTTGGTGTAGCAATTTTAATGGCGAGTATTGTAAGTCCCGTAGTGCCTAGAGCCATTTGAACCTTACCGGAAGAAGCCAGTACACAGTAGTACGTCGGTAATCATGCGCATGGTGTTGGACTGCGCATCGACTGGACTTGTATGACGGCTATTACACCACACTGAAAAACAGTACTCAGCGGCCGAAAAAAACCAGCGCAGGAGCCCTACGCAAAGTCTCCATTGAGGCTGCCTAGGTTGCCACACACTGTCTGAATGATGATGTGAGTTTATATGTTGGCTGACACACCATTACACCACCGCAGTACGATGGTCAACACTGCTGCACGGACTACCTAAGCTGAGTGCCCTCCCCAACGCGAACTTCATTTTTCCCTTTACATATTTACAGTGCTGGCAGGGCTCTCCGACATTGGCAAGCAGCCCAGCACTGCACGTAATGGAACGTCCTTGCACCATTGGTGTTCTTATAATTAAATGTAAAGCGAAAAATGAATTGGAGTTGTCTGAGGGAAACATTTAATTATAAGATCTATAAGAAAACACAATATAAAATAAAACTATCGGCCCCATATTGCCGTTTCGATATCGACATATCGGGGGGAAATACCGCTGATTTACATCGATATTTTTTGGGAAGAACATATATATACACATACTTTATCAGCAGCTACTGTCTACTACATTCTACTACAATTACAAAAAAACAATTTGAAATATTTACCGAAAAACACAATATACAATATCGGCACCCCATATTGCCGTTTCGATGTCAATAAATCGGTGGGAAAAAAACGCTGATTTATATCGATATTTTTTGGGATGAACATAGATACACAGATACGAGGGTCACTCAAAACAAATGGACACTATATTTTTGTAAAAATACAGTTTTCATTCTGCATGTGTGAAAGTTTTACAGTGTGCAGATACATCCTTCCCGCTTGTTTTCAAACTTAGTTCTACCTGTTCCCGTGAGTGGCGCCGTCACAGCATTTCTTCTGCTACACTTGACATTAGTCAGAAGTGACGTGCTGTCATAGAATTCCTGTGCTGTGAAAACGAGACAGTGGGAAACATCCATAAGAGGTTGAAAAAGGTGTACGGAGATGCTGCTGTCGATCGCAGTACAGTTAGTCGGTGGGCAAGCAGGTTACGTGATGAAAGAAGGCACGGCAATATTGAGGATTGTTCTCGCAGTGGCAGGCCTCGTACTGCACACACTCCAGACAATGTGGAGAGAGTTAACGAATTGGTGACTGCTGACAGACGCATCAGAGTGAACGAACTGCCACGCTACGTTGGGACAGCGGAAAGAAGTGTTTGCAGAATAATGAAAGTATTGGCGTTAAAAAAGGTTTGTGCAAGGTGGGTTCCCAGGACGTTGACAGTGGCTCACAAAGTAATAAGAAAAACGGTAGGCAACGAGCTTTTGGAACACTACGAGAATGGTGGAGACGAATTTTTTGGAAGAATTGAGACAGGTGATGAAACATGGCTCCCTCATGTTTCACCAAAGAGGGAACCAATGGAGGGGCATAATGCAAATTCACCCAAGAAAAAAAAATTCCGAACCACACCTTGTGCTCGAAAAGTTATGGCTACGGTGCTTTTCGATTCCGGAATAATCTCGCTTGTGGACATCGTGCCAAGTGAAACCACGATAAATTCTGATGCATATGTGGCGATACTGAAGAAACTTGAAGCTCGACTGAGTCGTGTTGGACCACATCGGCAAAAGCAGGATGTTTTGCTGTTGTAAGACAAAGCACGGCCACATGTCAGTCAAAAAACCGTGGAAGCGATCACAAAAACTGGGATGGACAACTCTGAAACACCCGCCTCACAGTGCTGACCTGGCTCCATGTGACTATCATCTCTTTGGGAAACTGAAAGACTCTCTTCGAGGAACAAGATCTGAAGATGATGACTCCCTTGTGCACGCTGCCCAACAGTGGCTCCAACAGGTTGATCCAGAATTTTACCGTGCAGGTATACATGCGCTGGTTCCAAGATGGCGTAAGGCAGTTGAGAGGGATGGAAATTATGTGGAGAAATAAAAATATTGTTCCTAAAGGATGTATCTACACACCGTAAAACATTCAAACATGTAGAATAAAAGATGGATTTAAAAATTAGTGTGCATTTCTTTTGGAGTGACCCTCGTACTTCATGAGCAGCTACGCGCCACGAAGGCAGGCGCCTCGGGGCCGCACGTGTCGCAGCTGAGGTCAGCCGCGAGGCCGGCTCCCCCTGCCGCAGTGGACAAGGCTGCCTGCGTTACGCCTCGGCTCGGACGACTCCCACTCCGCCTTACCCAAAAAAACAAACGGCGCTGGGGCCGACGCACTGTTTACGCTCGCCGTCTAATTCCGTCCAGAGGCGAGGCCAGGCGCTAGGCTAGGTAGCTGCGTGTCTGGTCGGCGAACAGGCCGGCACACCGAGCGACAACCTCACGTCGTTGGCCCCTCACACTCCTAAATGCACTCACTTCGCTCTACAACACGAGTCAACTTAGGTCAGATCCTGAGACTGTACCGCAGGGACGTATCGAAAATGCTCTCAGTCAAATATGCGAGCTCGTGTGCAAGATTCACGAGACAGCCCAAATGCTCTCACACTCTGAGAAAGCGTAGAAATTCTACACTGAGGGGCCAAAGAAACTGGTACACCTGCCTAATGTCGTGTAGGGCCTCCGCCAGCACGCAGAAGTGCCACAACGCGATGTGGCATGGACTCCACTAACGTCTGGAGTAGTGCTGGAAGGAACTGACGCCATGAATCCTGCACGGCTGCTCTTAGGTCCGTAAAAGAATGAGGGCGTGGAGATCTCTTCTGAACAGCGTTGCAAGGCATCCTAGATATGCTCAATAATGTTCATGGTTAAAATGGCTCTGAGCACTATGGGACTTAACAGCCATGGTCATCAGTCCCCTAGAACTTAGAACTACTTAAACCTAACTAACCTAAGGACATCACACAACACCCAGCCATCAAGAGGCAGAGAAAATCCCTGACCCCGCCGGGAATCGAACCCGGGAACCCGGGCGTGGGAAGCGAGAACGCTACCGCACGACCACGAGCTGCGGGCTAATGTTCATGCCTGCGGAGTTTATTGGCCAGTGGAAGTGAACTAAGAAGAGCGATCCTGGAGCCACTCTGGAGCAATTCTCGGCACGTGGGGTGTCGCATTGTCCTGCTGGAATTGCCGAGGTCCGTCGGAATGCACATGAGACGAATGGATGCAGGTGCTTACGTACGTGTCACTGGTCAGAGTCGTATCTAGACGCATCAGGGGTCCCAAATCGCTCCAACTGCACACGCCCCACACCATTACAGACACTCCACCAGCTTTAAAAGCCCCTACTGATATGCAGGGTCCACGAACTCATAAGGTTGTCTCCGTATCCGTACATGTCCATCCGCTCGATACAATTTGAAACGGAACTTGTCCGACCAGGCAACATGTTTCCAGTGATCAACAGCAAATATCCCTGTTGAGTGGCCCAGACGAGGCATAAAGCTTTGTGCCCTGCAGTCCTCGAGGGTACACGAGTGGACTTCACCTTTGAAAGCCCATATCGATAATGTTTCGTTCAATGTTTCGCACGCAGACACTTCTTCACGGCCCAGCATTGAAATCTGCAGCAATTTGCGGAAGGGTTACACTTCTGTCACGTCGAACGATTCTCTTCAGTCGTCTGTTGGTCCCGTTCTCCGGCCGCAGGTGTGTCTCAGATCTGAAGTTTTACCGGACTGTTGATATTCACCGTACACCCGTGGAATGGTCGTAATCGCCACTTCATCGCTACGTCACGGATGCTGTGTCCCATCGCTAATGCGCCGACTATAAAACCTAGTTCAGAGTCAGTTAATTCTTGGCAACCTGCCATAGAAGCAGCAACAACCGATCTAACAACTGTACCAGATTGTTGCATACAGGGGTTCCCGACGGCAGCGCCGTATTCTGTCTGTCTGCATATCTCTGTATTTGAATACGGATGTCTATACCAGTTTCTTTGGTGTTACAGTGTGAAAGAAGGGCTCATGTAGCTAAAGCTACGTACGGCCCCTGGCACTTATATAGGGTCAACAAACATACACTTCTAAATCGAACAACGCCTATTGACATCTACAAACTAAAATTAGCGTAAAAATTAGAATTTAAGTGGCCTTTGTTGCTGGATTCTAGTGTGAGTCGATTACGAGATACCATGTTTTTAAAATTTACCATACCGACACTTGTACAATACGTGTAGTAGCATACACTGAAGAACAAAACAAGTGCACGCACTAATTGTGTGGATTCTGATCAATAACCAGACAATTGATTATCACAGGTTGTGTTCAAAATGACCATCGGCAGCGGTAATACACGTTTCCAGTCTGGTACGGAACGACTGCTCCACACGTGGTAGCATTTCAGCGGAGATGTCCGTGCAGGCTACAGTAATACGTCGTTGTATATCACCTGGTGTAGTTGGTATGACCTTGTAGACAGCATCTTTCAGCTTTTCCCATAGAAAAAAATCTACAGGTGTCAAAACTGGGGAATGGGTGGGTCAACGCACAGGTCCTGTGTCTCCAACCCAACGTCTCGGAAACAAATCGTGAAGACATGCTGCAGTACTCCGTGCATTATAGGCTGGACAGCCATCATGTTGCTACCACAAGTTGCCCCTAGTCTGCAGAGGAATGTCTTCTGGCATCCGTCGATGATAGTCCGTTTGGAGGCTGCGATACTTGTGCGTGTTGAGTGTTCCTCTATGAAAAACGGGCCTAGCAGCTGATGGTTCACCATCCCACACCACAAGTTTAAACTCTATGGACGCTGACGTTCCACCGACCAAACCAACGGGGATTGTCAACAGACCCAATAGTGCACGTTCCGGCAGCCTACCTGGCCACGATTGGTAAAGTGACTTCATCACTAAACAAGATACGTGATGCATCTTGACTTTCCTGTCTCAATGCCCACGTGCTGAAGTCAACACGATTCTCACAATTACTTGCATTCCTTGATGGAGAGGTATGTGATAGGGATGGAGAATGCATAGAACACTTGCCTGACTCATGCCACTTTCTCGTGCGATTGCGCGGGACCTAACGTACGAATCAACTGCAACAGT
Organism: Schistocerca nitens; assembly: GCF_023898315.1. Taxonomy (NCBI): domain Eukaryota; kingdom Metazoa; phylum Arthropoda; class Insecta; order Orthoptera; family Acrididae; genus Schistocerca; species Schistocerca nitens. The sequence goes on along the minus strand of NC_064624.1, from coordinate 147,121,889 downwards.
ACCGAGAACATTTATTTCCCCCTCTTCTGTCGTCACTTGCTTCTTTCTATTGAGTTGTTTACGTGTTACAAAATTGGTTCAAATGGCTCTGAGCACTATGGGACTTAACTTCTTAGGTCATCAGTCCCCTAGAACTTTGAACTACTTAAACCTAACTAACCTAAGGACATCACACACATCCATGCCCGAGGCAGGATTCGAACCTGCGACCGTAGCGTTTGCGACCGTAGCGGTCGCGCGGTTCCAAATTGTAGCGCCTACAACCGCTCGGCCACTCCGGCCGGCCTTACGTGTTACACTACAGCTTCCACGTAACTGGTTGACGATGCTGGCAAATAACTGCCGAAATGGCTGGCGTCTATTGCGATATCTTGTTGCATACTCCGTACAAGAACGACCTGCATTCTCCCTATACTCTCCACACACCATGAGCAAGGGGGCTTTTTCTGCATTGTTAAATCCAATCGTGCACTTGCAAGCTTCTGCTTGGACTGTCACACATTAACTGACTAGTTAGTCGTAATGCACTCAAAGAACACACGAGCACACTATAAGCAAACATGATAACATCGGATCTACCAACTACGCAGGTTGAGTCGCACAAACAAGTGCCTGTGTGGAAACTTTTCAAAATACGATAAACGTAAACGACTCGCACCAAAATCCTGCAGCAAACACCACTCACATTCTAATTTACCCTACTTTTGAAACTTCCTGGCAGATTAAAACTGTGTGCCCGACCGAGACTCGAACTCGGGACCTTTGCCTTTCGCGGGCAAGTGCTCTACCAACTGAGCTACCGAAGCACGACTCACGCCCGGTACTCACAGCTTTACTTCTGCCAGTACCTCGTCTCCTACCTTCCAAACTTTACAGAAGCTCTCCCTACTTTTGTTAACGTAGATAGGCATTGTTCCTCGTAAAAACGTGTATGTCTGCACAAAAAATACATTTTGTTAGTTTTATTACAATCTGTTGATTGGCTAACAATACGAGCCACTGACTCAATCCACTCTGTGAAAGCTGCACGTCAATAGCACTTTCCAATTTCGCAATATTTGCGGTGCAAGTTTCAGGTGATTCGCGCTGTATACGTGTATCACCCTGCCCCCCCTCCCCCCGTACTCTCCACTGCGCACCATGACGCTCTGAATAACTCTCATCTGCAAAACTCAGGTCAATGTTTGTAGATTCGCATCTCACGATATATTCCAAGTACACTGAATGAAAGAGGAACGGGGCGTGTATCACCTCTGCCACGCACCGTTAAGTTGCTGGCAGTGAAGGAATCGTGTCTCCCCTGTATTACTGATGGTATTGCCCGCACTCCAAGAGACAGTGCAGTCGTGTGTGGGTGGTGGTGAAGACAGGTGTGTGTGTGTGTGTGTGTGTGTGTGTGTGTGTGTGTGTGTGTGTGTGTCACTGATTCCAGTGATCCGGGTTCGAAACCCGGCGGTGACTCACCTTCCGCTACGACCTCGCGACTCGCACGCGCAGAATGCAGGTGCGCGAAGTTCCGTGAATCTACGTTGGAGAACAAAGCGAACGGAAGAACCTCTTTACCACGTCACGTTCCGAAATGAGGGCAAATGTGACCACGCGTGCTGAACAAGCAAAGCTGACGTAAGTTATTGCAAATATAAGAAGTACCTGACGTGTCACAGACGGTCTGATAATAACAGTATTTTCAAAGCGTGTCACATTAACTTGCGAATTATTTTATTCGCAGCCGAAATCGCTCGCCATAAGTTTGTCAGGAGTGTTTTTATACATAAACGCACTTAGGTAAGCGTGACGTGACAAGCAGCAGACGTACACGTTAATCGTTGAATGTACGAGGACTCGCGATGCGATCACTGGTGGGTTTGGCTTTTTTTTTAAAAAAAAAAAAAAAAAAAAAAAGCACGAAAGCCTTCAGACCGATATTCACTTGCTTACAGTCGCTACCAACGTTAGCTCTCAATAGTGTGTGCTAGCATTAGCACAGCCTAATACAGTAGTAGCGACACTCCGTATCGCTTTTGTTACCCACAAAAGATAGCAGCGCCCCACGCGGCCAGCCAAGTGACACTTCTGAATACGGTATCGACTGAGTGCGAATGCTAATGTTTATAATGATTTCTAACATAGTTTTTAGAATAGGAAATGTATGTAGTGACATAAAAATCGATAATAACTACAAAATGAAAAGTCTTTTGTCGTAATTGGCTTCCCTAAGGACCCTGGGAGATACGAAACGCTACATTGCAGGACTTTATTTACGATTGTCTTCCTGAAGTTTTGCAGAACGACGTGGAATGTAGTAGCTACATTGTTTAACGTATCAAATTAGCCGCCACAAGTGCAGCTTAAGGAAAAGCCACACCGACGTGATAATAAATCAACAAAGTAAATATAGCTTTCAAATAAATTCCGGGCATTCAGCCAGGCAACACTTTCAGCGACTGCCGATATTTCGGCGGGAGAACACCTCGCCATTTTAAAGGCAAACTGCAACTGATGTTCTCCAGCGGGGGTGTTCTCGCGCCGAAACCTGGCTGAATTCCCGGTAGTTATTTCGAAGTTGTATACGCCAGGAGAAACTCAGGTCTCACAAAGTAAATATAACTGTTTCCCAACATCGACGAAATCAATTCCAGAAATTTTGCTAAATCTTCGACATATTTGCTTCAAAAGCAAAGGTAATTATATTTACATAAATATTCGTGTCGAGTGAAGTGTAAGAATAAACGAATGAATAGACGCCATTAGCAAGTGTTAAGTGTCAAGGGAACTGCGTATGATAGTAACAACGGGCTTACATTCTTCTCACGCATCAAATATGGGCCTATGTTCTCCTGCTTTCAGGGGAATGAGCTGCAAATGAACACATATTCATTAGCTTAAGTCACTGAATCAGTGTAATTCGGCTGTTTTTACAAAGTTTTTCAAGATGATACATGTGCCTTGGAAATTTAGTAACGCGTGGAAGGCAAAAATATAACAATTATTTCATTACTTAAGTAGAGACTCATCAAGGGATCACCAATTTAGTATTGGAGGGCGGCGTGGAGGGTAAAAATCATAGAGGGAGACCAAGAGATGAATACACTACGCAGATTCAGAAGGATGTAGGCTGCAGTACGTATTGGGAGATGAAGAAGCTTGCACAGGATAGAGTAGCATGGAGAGCTGCATCAAACCAGTCTCAGGACTGAAGACCACAACAAGAAGTGGAAAGTAGTTAAAAACAAACATTATCCTTCCGACGCACGTGACTTTCGCACCATCGTGTCGCGACTGTGTGTATTACAGTAGGCTGACACCTCGAACCATTTCAAATTCCTTTACATTCCCGCAAAATGTTAGTGATATGAAATTTCGTTTGTACTGTCTGCTTTCCGTTACGAGTCGCCGTGCGCATTGTAGGCTGCAAACTATGGTTGACTAGGTGGTGCGCCACGTAAGATACGCCTAGAGAACTTAGGCCCAGAAATTGGTCGAGCAAATGGCTATGCGCCGCAGTATTGTAACATCGCTGGTTACCGTAGTGATCAACAAACAGCGCAACATATCACACAAACGTTTAACGTCTTCATTGGATAATGATGATAATCTCTCTAAAATTTTAGATGAACCTGCAATCAGTTTCTTTCGGGAAAAAGAGAAATATTGATCGTAATGCAGCCAGACAATATCATTTCCGGTAATAAATGGACATTTATTAGGAGGTACAGCTACGCTTGCGGTAGTACACAGTTCGTAGCACTTTTAACAGTATCAAAGTAACTACAGTAGTTCCTCAAATTCGTCTTCAAATTCAGACACTAAAAGGCATTGCGCGGCTCACGTGACAGCATTCACACAGAAACTTCCATTCTTTTCCAAGTCCCCCACCCCGAAATGCGTCCCACTGGTGTATCGAACTGACCGTGCACTTGTCGACGTTGGAAAAAAATGAAAAAAAATCGCGAGTGCCTGTCGTGCGTTAGGCCGGTATTACACTATCAAATTTCTTTGTCCAATATCTTTGTCAAAGATATTTGATAGTGTAATAGGGATCTTTGACAAATGTCGTCCAATATTTGATCAAATCTAGGCCGAGGCCGTATATTTGATCAAAGAAATCGCTTGTCTTCTGTTCACTGCAATGCGATATGTTACCACGCGGAGCGCTAGCATCGCTGCAGCGTTCTGTCGTCTGTAGTGTTTTTATAACCATTGCCGGTAAATACAATTGGTGTGTGCCGACAACTACAGAATTAATAGAGATGTCTGAACCTGATGAGGCGCTTTACAACGTGAGGCACCCTGAATACAAAAATAGATTAAGAAGATTGGAGACCTAACCTAACCTAACGTAACCCTCTCCTGTAGCAAGGAATGGGAGTGTTATAGTGAGCCTGTCTTCTGAAGATGTAGCAGTTCTTAAGTGAAAATTGTGCTTTGTGATATGAGGATACACTTCATTGAGCGCATACAGAAATGTATGCTCATCCAATCTTAAGCAATTTATGTACGACTTGACGTCTTCCACTGTAAGCTCACGTAACAAGTTTTGTTGAATGCGTTTATCGTGTCGTCGTAAAACCCACGGCTTCACCCAGATTAGATTAGTTTTTCGTTCCATAGATCCGTGCTGAGGAGATCCTCGTGGATGTGGAACATGTCGATATTTTTTTAAGCTGAAATAAAAATACTAATAGTATGAATAAATACAATACATCATTTGTTTCTATTAAAAATTTCGCCAATGGAGTAGAAGGAGTTGGCCAGTAGTAAGTCTTTCAGGCTCCTTTTAAACTGATCTTTATTTCTAACTAAATTTTTTTATGTTTCCTGGCAAAGTATTGAAGATGAGTGTTCCTGAGTAGTGGACCCCTTTTTGAACTAAAGTAAGTGCTTTTAAGTACTTGTGCAGATCATTTTTGTTTCTGGTATTGTATGTATGAACTGAGTTGTTTGTTGGAAAAAGAGATATATTATTTACGACAAATTTTATTAAGAAGTAAATATACTGAGAGGCGGTAGTATACCCAGTTCTTTGAAGAGGTTTCTGCAGGAGGTCCGTGAATTTACTCCACAAATACTACGTATTACACGCTTTTGGACCTTGAAAACTTTTGTTTGACTTCAAGATTTACCCCAAAATATTATCCCATATGACATTATGGAATGAAAGTATGCAAGCTTTTTCATTTTTATGTTGCCTATGTCTGCTAACACTCGAATTGCAAATACAGATTTGTTAAGGCGTTTCTGCAGTTCTGTGGTGTGCTCCTCCCAACTGAATTTATTATCAAGTTGCAATCCCAGGACTTTTAAGACTGTCAACCTCGTATGTATGGTTCCATTTTTTTCCCCCACTTCTTTTCCGCATGTGCACACAATGCAATTGGAGTACGTAGAACTGCTGCGGTTAATAACAATTTGTTGTCAGCCATCTTGAACTTTGACGAAAAATTTGATGACAGTGTAATACCCCTTGTAGCGCTACTTCAAAGATCTTTGTCAAATATATTGGACGGAATATTGGATCACATCTTTGATCAAATCTTTGACAAAGAAATTTGATAGTGTAATACCGGCCTTAGCTAGAGGCCGTTCTCAAGCGACCGGTTGCGAACGCAAATGACCCTGCGGACAGACACCCAGAGATTTGACAGTCACGTGGGCGACACGTGCTGTGGCCCTGTACACGCCTTAATGGCAGTCGCCGTCGCCGTCGCCGTCGCTCAGGGTCGCCAACCGCGCAGCGCCGCCACTCTCGCGCATGACGTCACGTCTGGCCAGCAGGCAGCAGATTAGGGGGAGGGGGGGGCACACAGCGGCAGCTGCGCAGATGCCCGGCCGAGTGGGGGTCAGCGAGGCACTGCAACCCCACGTGGCAGCGGGCACGCGCTCAACTGACATCCGACACTTCATACCAAATCGTGCCCCAGCGCACGCTTCTGGAGGAAACTACTCGCTGTACTATGCAGAAGCGACTCGTACTGGTGGAGAGAGTAAAAACGTAGCTCAAGATAGGTAACTGGTTAAAACTGTGACGACAGCGGCGCAACAAAGCCTCTACAGTTGTGTAGCCCGTGGCGAACACGAAGCGCTGGTTGCTCCTCGCAACTGAATCGTAAAAAATACACGGGTAGGGAAGTTTCAACTCAGCTGCTGTAATTACTCAGTAAAACTTTTATTTTTCGAGTAAGAAATGTAAAACCACTTTTGTGATTCGCGTCTGTTCTACACTCTGCAATCTTTCGTATTAGGTTTTAAGGAAACAATATTCGGTAAATAAATTGATTTTTTCCGACCGCAGACCACAGCTTGATAACGAACACGTTTTACGTTCCATATTGCTCACAGTTATTGTGATATTTCCAAAGAAAATAAAACCGCACGTATATTTTGAAAATTCTGCGGTGAATAATGTAATCGCTGGCTAGTTTACCTTTGGTACATTTTAGGTCGTACAATGATGCATAGCCGACATATCGAAATTGCGTTTAACGCTGATAGGAGAGCAATACCTCTTTCCGTTCTGGAAATGTGTGTGAAATCTTATGGACTTAACTGCTACGGTCATCAATCCCTAAGCTTACACACTACTTAACCTAGATTATCCTTAGGACAAACACACACGCCCATGACCGAGGGAGGTTCAAAAATGGTTCAAATGGCTCTGAGCACTATGGGACTTAACATCTATGGTCATCAGTCCCCTAGAACTACTTAAACCTAACGAACCTAAGGACATCACACAACACCCAGTCATCACCAGGTAGAGAAAATCCCTGACCTCGCTGGGAATCGAACCCGGGCGCGCGCGAGGGAGGACTCGAACCTCCGCCGGGCCAGCCGCACAGTCGATGACTGCAACGCCATAGGCCGCTCGGCTAATCCCGCGCGGCGTGTTGCTTGGTGGTGCTGGTGGTGGTTAGTGTTTAACGTCCCGTCGACAACGAGGTCATTAGAGACGGAGCGCAAGCTCGGGTTAGGGAAGGATTGGGAAGGAAATCGGCCGTGCCCTTTCAAAGGAACCATCCCGGCATTTGCCTGAAACGATTGAGGGAAATCACGGAAAACCTAAATCAGAATGGCCGGAGACGGGATTGAACCATCGTCCTCCCGAATGCGAGTCCAGTGTGCTAAACACTGCGCCACCTCGCTCGGTCGTGTTGCTTGAAGTGATCTACACAGCAACTATAATAATAATTTTCTTGTGTTAAACTTTAAACGTAAGATTACGCCTCTTAATAAGTAAATCATGACAGGATTTAAAATTTTGAAATTCGGTCAGTATTTATAGGGGCCCGCATCTCGTGGTCGTGTGGTAGCGTTCTCGCTTCCCACGCCCGGGTTCCCGGGTTCGATTCCCGGCGGGGTCAGGGATTTTCTCTGCCTTGTGATGGCTGGGTGTTGTGTGTGATGTCCTTAGGTTAGTTAGGTTTAAGTAGTTCTAAGTTCTAGGGGACTGATGACCATCGATGTTAAGTCCCATAGTGCTCAGAGCCAACGAATGCCAATGCCAACGAATTTATAGTAAGTACTGAAAATAAAATTTTTGTTGCCCCTGGAAACATTCATAGAGGCAACCTCCTACTGGCGTATAGTAACCCAGGTGCACAGTACGTACATGGTCGAACACTGCTGACGTAGATGGGGACCTTACTGGGCGGGACAGATAAGCCAGCGGCAGGGAGGAAAAAACTTGGCTTGTACGGCTGGCCAGAGGACTGCAAAGTTTCTCGGAGTGGCCGTCTTCCGCATCTACATCTACATGGATACTCTGCAAATCACATTTAAGTGCCTGGCAGAGGGATCATCGAACCACTATCACAATTCACAATTATTCCAATCTCGTATAGTACGAGCTCCAATGTCCCTTATTTTATCTTGGTGATCGTTCCTCCCTATGTAAGTCAGTGTCACAAAATATTTTCGCATTCGTAGGAGAAAGATGGTGATTGGAAATTCGTGAGAAGATTCCGTCGCAACGAAAAAGCCTATCTTTTAATGATGTCCATCCTCAATCCTGTATGATTTGTGTGACACTATCTCCGATATTTCGCGATAATACAAAACGTTCTGCCCTTCTTTGAACTTTTTCGATGTACTCCGTCAGTCCTATCTGGTAAGGATCCCATACCGCGCAGCAGTATTCTAAAACAGGACGGACAAACGTAGTGTAGAGAGTCTCCTTAGTAGGCCTGTTACATTTTCTAAGTGTCCTGCCAATAAAAAGCAGTCTCTGGTTAGCCTTCCCCACAACATTTTCTGTGTGTTCCTTCCAATTTAAATTGTTCGTAATTGTAATACCTAGGTATTTGGTTGAATTTACGGCTTTTAGATTAGACTGATTAATCGTGTGACCGAAGTTTAATGAGTTCATTTTAGCACTCATGTGGATGACCTCACACTTTTCGTTATTTAAGGTCAACTGCCACTTTTCGCACCATTCCGATATTTCTTCTAAATCGTTTTGCAGTTTGTTTTGATCTTCTGATGACTTTATTAGTCGATAAACGACAGCGTCATCTGCAAACAACCGAACACGGTTGCTCAGATTGTCTCCCAAATCGTTTATATAGATACGGAACAGCAAAGGGCCTATAACACTACCTTGGGGGACGCAAGTACAAACACGCTCGTTTTATAAATTGAAACGCGTTTTTCTTGTTGCAGTATTTATCTATATACGGGACGTCTTTCGGCCTTTCATATTAAACGTAAAATGAGTCTCGAACACAAGGGAATAACATGTGCGCGGCATGGAAATCATGTTTCAGTTTATGGAGCGAATAATAAAGAAACGATGACGAATTCTGTCTGGGGACACTCGAACAGAGCAGCCTTATTACTTGCGAGAACTTGCACAAAAGTTTTCGAGGATCGTCTTTCATGCGCATGAAGTTTGAATGGTCTCCAAGATAGAGATGGCGGAGGCCGAGCGAGACCATGGTAACATCTCACACAAGAACGTGCAAGGCACCATTCTAACCGGGCGCCAAGGCTGAGTGGACTGGGAAGAAACCTTAACGCGAGGTACAATAGAAACCACCCTGCGCCAGTCGCCCAGATGTGTTACTCACACTATATATGTGGACACAAGTATATCTCGGTATTTCGGCCGTACGCGGAGGGAGCTGCGATAAGCTATCGCGGCAGGGCAGGCGCCGTTTCGGAATGGGCACACACCCGTCCCGCCACTCGGGACTTTGGCACCGCTCCGTTTGCTCTCACAGATAGCCAGAGTGTCAACACACGACGGGCCCATAGCGTTCCCGTCTGCCGTCTGCTGTCCGAAGTCCAACTTTTCGCGGTTTCGACCGAACACCGACGTTAGGCATCTCCCGAAGCGGACTTCGAACCACATCGCCCGTGGCCGTCACATAAGACAGTTCTTTCTTTGTATGATAAGTGCCTCTACCAATGGGAAGTAGTCCAACGTAAATTATGTGTCTCGAGAACAACCATGATTTGGAGAAATTTCTGACGATATTACAGTATGTACGATCACCGAAGTCCCACTTCTGTAGAACAGGATTCCCAAACATTGCACTTTGAGTATCCCAGTCCTTTGACAAAACACCTTGTTTATTCTCAAGGTTAGTAAGATTCACGGCGGAACGTGGGTGCCAACCCGGCATTTACCTAATCGGATGTAGGAAACCGCCTAAAAACCACCTTCTGGCTGGCCAGCACCTCCGACTATCGTTCGTAATCCACAGGATGGATTCCATACACGACGGTGTGCCTCCCCGTGTTCAGGAAGAGGGCGCTTTATAGCTCTCGGCTACCCAGTCGAGTCATCTGATTACACAAGATTAATGGTGAACATCTTCGGCACGTCGCATCGACCAAGTATTTAGGGATAATACTGATCAGTGATGTGAAACAGGATGATCACCTACTGGGATTGTGAATGGGTGACTTGTTGAAAGTGTTCCTGCTAAGCATGCGACGTCTGTGCCGGATATCACGTAAAAGACGCTAGACCAATTCTTGAACGCTATTCCTTATCAAACACGCACGACAATAGATGTGTAACGCATTTGAACGGAAATATATGTTGTATTTTATGTTTTTAGGCCTCTTTCGAATTCGCAGTCAAACGAGTAATACATGTCTTTTGCAACTACAATAAAAGTCTGATATACACTATACGTGTTTCGCTTCATTTCAAAGAACCTTTTAGTGGTCAGTGTGACGACAACGTCATTTCTCTTAAAACCCTGTTTGTCAAGATGATGAACAGTCCTGGTGTTTTAAATTATCGCTGATAATCAGTATTAAATTACTATTATTACTTACTTTTTGTTTTGTACTTCACTCGCAATGTTCTACACATATCTGTTCCATTTTTACTAGACGTGCTACATATGGGTCAACACATCAGAAAATATATACGAGGCTTGGGACAATAGTAACAACTATTTATTCTCAACTGATACTGCCTGTCGAATCTCTGGAGCCGAGCGGTTCTAGGCGATTCAGTCTGGAACCGCGCGACTGCTACGGTGGCAGGTTCGAATCCTGCCTCGGGCATTTGATGTCCTTAGGTTAGGTTTAAGTAGTTCTAAGTTCTAGGGGACTGATGGCCTCAGCAGTTAAGTCCCATAATGCTGAGAGCCATTAGAACCATTTTCTTTCCAATGACCCACTCTCTAGGCGCGGAAGTGGCCGCGCGGTTTGAGGCGCCATGTCACGGACTGTGCGTCCGCCCCCGCCAGAGGTTCGACTCCTGCTTCGGGCATGGGTGTGTGTGCTGTTCTTAGCATTAGTTAGTTTAAGTAGTGTGTCAGTCTAGGGACCGATGACCTCAGCAGTTTAGTTCCTTAGTAATTCACAAATATTTGAACATTTTTGAACCAGTCTCCAGCATTGGTCAGTCGAGAGATATGAACACTCCTCCTGACGGATGATGCCTGTAAGGAAATCGTTCCTTGTACAGCCTTTCAGCAGCGAGAGCATTGCACCGTTCTTCCCCATACACGGGATGCATGTCAGTGAGTTCTGGGAAACTGTACCGATACCTCTTCACCATATTGTGGTGTACGTCTCTGAATAGCAATGAGTAATGGGTGGGTCTGTCATTGATTGATTGCACCTACTGTCATACGATGCAACAGAACAGCCTTATGGACATGTTGTTTGTTGTTGTGGTCTTCACTCCTGAGATTGGTCTGATGCAGCTCCTCATGCTACTCTAACCTGTACAAGCTGCTTCATCTCCCAGTACCTACTGCAACCTACATCCTTCTGAATCTGCTTAATGTATTCAGGTCTCTCTCTACGATTTTTACCCTCCACGCTACCCTCCAATACGAAACTGGTGATCCCTTGATGCCGCAGAACATGTCCTACCAACCGATCCTTCTTCTAGTCAAGTTGTGCCACAAACTTCTCTTCTCCCCATTTCTATTCAATACGTCCTCGTTAGTTACGTGATCTATCCATCTAATCTTCAGCATTCTTCTGTAGCACCACATTTCAAAAGCTTCTATTCTCTTCTTGTCCAAACTATTTAGCGTGCACTTTTCACTTCCATACATTGCTACACTCCATACAAATACTTTCAGAAACGACTTCCTGACAAATCTATACTCGATGTTAAAAAATCTCTCTTCTTCAGAAACGCTTTCCTTGCCATTGCCAGTCTACATTTTATATTCTCTCTATTTCGACCATCATCAGTTATTTTGCTCCCCAAATAGCAACACTCGTTGACTACTTTGCCTTATTTCCTAATCTAATTCCCTCAGCATCACCCGAGTTAACTCGACTACATTCCATTATCCTCGTTTTGCTTTTGTTGATTATCATGTTATGTCCTCCTTTCAAGACACTGTGCATTCCGTTCAACTGCTCTTCCAAGTCCTTTGCTGTCTCTGACAGAATTACCATGTCATCGGCGAATCTTAAAGTTTTTATGTCTTCTCCATGGATTTTAATACCTACTCTGAATTTTTAAAGTAAACAAAACCTGGGTCATGACATCCTTCTTTTCTGACCGGCCGGAGTGGCCGTGCGGTTCTAGGCGCTACAGTCTGGAACCGCGTGACGGCTACGGTCGAAGGTTGGAATCCTGCCTTGGGCATGGATGTTTGTGATGTCCTTAGGTGAGTTAGGTTTAAGTAGTTCTAAGTTCTGGGGGACTGATGACCTCAGCAGTTAAGTCCCATAGTGCTCAGAGCCATTTGAGCCTACTTTTCTGACTCGTCCTCCGTGTTTCCTCGCAGGAAATAAAACACGTGCGTGTAAATAAACAGCACAGTACGTGTCAACTTGTACGCATGTTAGTTGTTAATAAGCTGGAAAACGGTAATGTTACACAAAACGGTAGAAAGGTTTACTTCTATGTCTCCTTAAGGTGTCTTCTCCACGCCGAGGTTACCTACCCCAAATTCTTCAATGAAGCATCCTCCATGTCCTGTTAAATTTTTGCATGCTCTTACGCAAAAATCCTGTACAACCCGTATTGCTCGTTTGGTGGGAATGCTTTCAGGAACGACAAAGGAGTTCTCGAGACAAACTGTTGGCCAATGTGCGTCTGGTTTAGGGGTCGTCAGAAGAAGATGAGACATTAGGGCTCGTACGGGAGGACACAGACTTTTCCTTTTTTTTTTTTTTCCCTCACTACGGGAACAGAATTTTCGGTAAAAGTAACCTCACGCGCGCTCCAGAGCGGCTTGCGGCGTACAACCCGTAAAGGAGACGAAAGGCCAGCAGGTACGTGGCAACCCCGCGTCGCGAACTGCACTCGCCCTGCCTCCTGGCGGTGACGTCACCCGCAGCCGCCGCCACACTGGCCTGCAGACAGCGAGCGCCTCGCCGGTCCAATTCGATCGCGCTGTGTGTGTGTGTGTGTGTGTGTGTGTGTGCAGGGGCGTGGTGCGGCCTGCTGTGCCCCGGTCTAAAGGGGACCGCGAGCTCCATGGTCGATAACGCAGCAGCCGGCCTTCTCTGTGGCGTAAATGCCACTCCACAGCCCACCTGTTCCTGCCCCAGCTGCCAAGCGTTGCATCAGCCACATCCGATAACGGGTACCATCTACAGCTGCAGGTCAACTCTGCAATTCACTGTCAAGTACCTGGCAGAGGCTTCGCCGACCACTGCCACAATATTTCTCTGCCGTTCCACTCTCGGACGGCACGAGGGAAGAATCAACACTTAGCTCTCCGTTCGAGAATTCTGGTTTCTCTTAATTTATTACGATAATTATTTCTCCCCATGTAGGTTGGCGTCAACAGAATTTTTTCTCATTTTGACAAGAAAATCAGCGACGTGAAAAATCCTGCCGCATTGGAAACGCCTTTGTTTTAAGGGGCTCCGAAAAGGCTCAAAATCATGAAAAGTTCAATTTTTACTTTTTTGCGTTTTCTGAATCTGCAGACTATTACCTTTTAATAGATATATAATTTATTCAATTCCGAAGACTACAACTATTTTTAAATTTTTTAAAAATGTGTTCTACATGGGCGTGAGCCACTGTGGCGCTGTTAAACTGCTGTCAAATGGTGTTATTAACGTCCGTGTTCATCAGGTACATTTTAGTGATGTGAGATAAAGTATATGTTGTGGCTAGCCTGTGATGGTTCAATATATATCGCTGGTGTGATTGTCGATTGTTTTATGTTTATTTACTCTGTCGTTATCTCGAAAATATTCGTAATTAATTCTGTTTCTTGAGTCTCTGTTTTGTTGAAGTATAATAATGAGTACTTTACAGAACTATTATGGAATGGCTATTAGGCAAAATACACAAAGTGTCGACGAAATGAAGAAGGCTGTTTGGGCTCTTTTTTTTCATACTTCTTCAACCGATGAAAATCCCCAACATAGCTTGTGTCCCAAAGAAGAAGGCAGTTGGTGTAAATATAACAAAGGATTGCTAACTGGTGAAGTGTACACTCATAAGCATAGTCTGCCTCGTGCAATAATGGAGGTGATAAAACCTATTTTCAGAGACTTAAGCAGCACCTGAACTGTTGAAAAAGTGTATTAACGGAAAAACTCAAAACCCCAATGAAAGTGTAAATAGTGTTATATGGTCGAGAATCCCCAAGACTGTATTTGTTGGAATAGAAACACTTCACTTTGGTGTGTATGATGCTGTTGCGACTTTCAATGATGGCAACATTGTAAGGTGCAAGGTATTTAGAAATATGGGAATGAAGATAGGTTCTAACATGGTACGAGCGATGCTTGCTTTAGACAAGGAACGCCTTCGGGCTGCATACAGGGCTGTAAAGAGTCTAGAAATACAAGCAAGAGTAAACAGGAGGAGGAACAAGAGGAAGCTGGAGGAGGAGTTTGCAGAGGATGAAGATAATCCATCCTATGGACCTGGAATGCACTAAAAAGTTAATCCAATCTTTGTCGCTCGATTCCCAAAACTTTTATTTTCTCATAATAATTACATGTTTTCTAAGGATCTTCCAAACATATTTGTTTCAAACTTTCAGTAAATGTTACACAGTACCTTCTGCATAATTTAACACAGCCTTTTTCCAAAAAACTGTATATTTTTGAATATATAAATAAAAAATTGCAAAAAAAAATGTTGTGAATTTTCATTACAATTGGAAAAAAAATCATCTTTAATAACTGAACTAAAATTTTGTAAAATCCCTGTGTTAAGTTGTAGCCCATATTCCAATAAATAATCTGTAAAAAGTTCAACTTCCTACCTCAAATACTTTGTGAGGAAAGATGTAATTTATAAGCGTTATTTTAACATTGCAAGTATAGGGCGTTCCGGAGCCCCTTAATGGCTGCCAAACCAATTCCTGTATCACGTCCATTGACGTAATCTGTCCCCTATATGCAATATTAGTTGTCCTTCTTTGAACTCTGTCATGTCCTCTGTCCACACTAGCCGGCCGTTGTGACCGCCCGGTTCTAGACGCTTCAGTCTGGAACCGCGCTGCTGCTACGGTCGGACGTTCGAACCCTCCCTAGGCGTGGATCTGTGTGATGCCCTTAGGTTAGTTAGGTTTAAGTAGTTCTGATGACCCCAGATGTTAAGTCCCATAGTGCTCTGCACCATTTTCTGTCCATACTGTTTAGTCCAATCTGCAACACTTATAAACAACGCTGGTCCAACTGGCACTTGAGATCAAAAAATCAGTTTTGCATTCTCAAAAATTGGAAATACTGCAAGCTGGCACGACTTGTGGCTGATTGCAATATTTCCTACAGTGTAATTTACGAGAAAGCTGCGGTGTTTTCCAACCAAACTGGATGAAACAGTGCCAGCATATTCGCTTTAGGGAGGGGGCCACCTATGAGAAAATCACGCATACACATAAGGTAACGCAATTTATATTGTTCGAAAGATAACTGAACGAAATTTTGCACCTGTTGTAATTACATTATTGGCTATAATCCGTATTTTTTTTTTATTTTTTTGTCAAATAATTTGATCAGGACGTGGCTGATGCTTTTAGGGTCAATACTATCACAAGAGGTCAGTTTACTTATCGCTTTCAAACTGTGGTAGGTTATACTTAATGATACATAACAAACTTTATTTCACAAACATTTAAATAAATCTGGCACGAATGCACTTTCGAAAAACTTTGAATCACAGGAAGATGTGTTATATATAATATGTACGAAGTATGCAGCAAATTTCACTTTTGTTTTTTAATCTGCAGTAGTTCATTGGAAAATGTTCCCTACACAGCGTAAAATAAAAGTTGCGGAAAATGCAAAAAGAAGGTTTTATTAACATTTATGTCAGAAACAAAAAACTTAATGCTGCCCATAACCGTACATGTGATCTTTTTAGTCTTCATGTAGCTCTTTTCTTTTAGTCTGATCGTTCTGGCCTGCCCTTTTCACCCTTCACTGACATTTCACAACTAGCAATACGCACATCGTCGATCTTCCTAAACACATTTGCATCGAAGCAGCCTGCAGCAAATCGTACTCACATGAAGGTTCTTCCAGTCTTACCATCACTGCATCACGAGGAAATTTTAACAACACGGGATGAACAAAATGTTGTCTTTCAGCGTCTCTTGTAAATGAGGTAATTAAAGCTTTCGTTCCGACTTCTTGTGTTCCGGAATGCGTGCACTTCTTTAATAATCTGTAATTAGCCGCATTGTTAACGGACACATTATATAGTCTATAGTTGCCTTCTATGATGGCAGGAAATAATAAAATATCGCAAACAAGTAGCGAGTCCTGTAGAATACACGGTGTGGCACTGTGCACTGGTTAAAATAAGATAATTTTACACAATTTGTAGCACGAATTAAGCTGCGGAAACTGGAGACAACATCTCAAACATACTACAGAACTATCTAAAAACCGCCGGAACAGACCATGAAGGCCCAACGGTACCGACCGGCCGCCGTGTCATCCTCAGCCCACAGGCGTCACTGGATGCGGATATGAAGGGGCATGCGGTTTCCGAGACCGGAGCCGCTACTTCTCAATCAAGTAGCTCCTCAGTTTGCCTCACAAGGGCTGAGTGCAGCCCGCTTGCCGACAGCGCTCGACATACCGCATGGTGATCACCCATCCATGTGCTAACCCCCCAGCCCGACAGCGCTTAACATCGGTGATCTGACTGGGACCTGTGCTACCAGCGCGGCAAGGCCTTTGGCTAGAGGACTCTCTGGTGGCAAATTTTCCTTTAATATTTTTGACCGACATTACATACACACCCCTTCAAGCTCGCCAGCCAGAAGTCGGTCTCCGCAGGTGCACTTTTAACTATCTTCTATAAATAACCAGTGTTCGAGAACGTTCCAGAAATAAATGATAAGCTACGCAAATCGCTACTAGCCGAAACAGGCAAGTTGCCGCGACCGAAAAACAAACAAGTAGCGCACTCTAACAGACGCACCAGTCACTTTGCTCTGTGTCTGTTTTCCTGTGACGGGCCACAGGAGTTTCCCTGTGGTGGACGCAGGATCAACAAAGGTACCGCCATTCCGTTTGCACTGGACGAACTACGTACAGTTTTCGTCTGAAGCGTGGACCACGGCATCGAACTTTCTCCACACCTCACTCTTCGCCTTAACCCCTTGTTTCCTGACAAAAGAAAACATTTAATTTTTAACATTTTCTATGCAGAATTTATGCTATTGTGGCCTCAAATGATGGTATGATTTTTTTGTAAAATTTTATTTTATTTTTCACAACTTTTTTCTCTCCTGGTACTCAGAAGTACCGTCAGACTCCATGGACAGAATCACAAAATGCACAGAAAAATGCTCCAATTTTTATAACTTGTACTTTATTCCAAATAAATATTAAATATTTTTACATTAGAAAATTAATTAACAGAAATATGATATTTCTGAAATCTTTTTTTTTTAATTTCGCATAAATTTATTCTAGAGCAACTCCACAATATATAGTAACTTAGCTATACGTTTTTGACAGTTCAAAGGTTCAAATGGTTCTGAGCGCTATGGGACTTAACATCTGTGGTCATCAGTCCCCTAGAACTTAGAACTACTTAAACCTAACTAACCTAAGGACATCACACAGACTAATGACCTCAGCAGTTGAGTCCCATAGTGCTCAGAGCCATTTTGACATCACACACATCCATGCCCGAGGCAGGATTCGAACCTGCGACCGTAGCGGTCACGCGGTTCCAGACTGAAGCGCCTAGAACCGCACGGCCACACCGGCCGACTTTTGACAGTATATACATATCACATCTTTAGTGATACCTCATGAAATTGTAGGAAACAGTTCTTTTTCTTATTGCAGCACAAATACACTTTACATGTACTACATTGTGAATGTGCTCTCGACTGAATTTTATTTTTCCCGCACATTTCGCATCGCCCTCTTTTACAACTGAACACTACAAAATGGTTTCCTCGGTTGCCAAGACGTACATCCTTCGGAACAGAAAAGTTATCCTTCCTTCTCTTTGGGAGAGTTATTTCATCTTTACCAGAGTTTCTCTTTTTGAGATTTGGCACTTGCTGTTCATTCATTAGCCCTAGTGCCACAGCACGCCTGAATTCCAGCAGTGGCAATGCCCCATGTAGATCACTGAAAATGACGTAAGCATTGACAGAAGCAATTTCTATTGCTCCCCAGAAGAGACGGTGCCACCATTTCTTTGATCGCTTGTCAAGACCACAAGTTGAACGTAATCTGTCTGCATGATCCACACCACCCATGTTTTTATTGTAATCACATACAATAACTGGACATGATATAGCCATACTAGTTCCATCTTTCCGTTTTCTTGTCACTACGCTCTGTTCACTGCCATGGAAGTTTGACGCAAAATACACTACCTTATTCTCCTTCCATTGAAATACTGTTAGGTCTAAAGACGACTCTCTGTGATTTGATTTAGACATTTAGGTAAATTCCCTGACAAACCTTTCCTCTTTGTTCTAATTATTCCACAGGCAAATGTATTTACCGATTTCTTTGTGAGAAAAAGTGGACAGAACAACTAGTGAGAGGTAACGCATTGTTGCTACAATAAAGTGTTCACACAACCTGACGGTACTAGTAAGTCCGCCTTATATTTTCCACTTTATCTCATTCACTTGTAACGTAATGCTTCAAACTATTATAAGAAAACAAAGAAGGTAAGTACGTACAATGGAAAACACAACGGAAGTTTCAATAAATTGCCCACAAATTCAGGCAACACCATGGAAACAAGCACATAGAATCTTGTGTTTTCACAGCAGCGCGCGAAAAACAATTTCAAGCGCTGACCGCCAGAGAGGTCTATGTATTGCACAGTAACATCTGTGAAACAGTAGACCAGAGTTACTGTTATGTACCGACAGGTTCTCAGATCACGAAACTGCACCACGAGAAAATAATGAGAGCCGAAACTTACTGGTACCTTTAAGTACCGTCAGGCAACAAAGGGTTAAGGCGCACATGGTCACTCAGGTACAGTTCACAGGGACGAGCCCGGCGACTACGAAGCGACCGTAGCGCAGCCACGATCTGACTCTTCGTACTTGCGGAACTAAACTTGGAAGGACGTCGGCTTTAGCAATGACGTAGCAGCGTCGCTCCGATTTCTAACGTATGGAACACGTTAACACTATACCCGTACTACATCCATATCTGATCTCGCCGGCCAGAGTGACCAAGCGGTTCTAGCGCTACAGTATGGATCCGCGCGACCGCTACGGTCGCAGGTTCGAATCCTGCCTCGGGCATGGATGTGTGTGATGTCAGGGTAGTTACGTTTAAGTAGTTCTAAGTTCTCGGGGACTGATGACCTCAGAAGTTAAGTCCCATAGTGCTCAGAGCCATTTTTCTGATCTCTACCGGATCCAACTTCTGTCTCACAGAAATCGACACATCAAATCAGCGAAGCTTCAACAAGGACTAAACTTCACCACTCTCTCACAACATACGAAGAGAATGCGCTGTTCAAGAACGAGTGTTCCACACGTTTGAGAGTAATATTTACATTAAATTAGGGAGCGTTCCCTGGAAACATTCTTGTTGGACTGCAGCCTTGTGATACAGTGAAACGTGAGCGTTAAACCGGCCTGACAAGAACAGAAGGTTTTTGAAATGTAGTACTACCAGATACTGCTTGAGATTACATGGGTTGATTGAATAATTAATGAGCTGGCATTGCATTGAACTGGAGAAAAAGGAATTTATAGCAGAAATCGAGTAAAAGAAGCGACTGCTTGACAGGACAAAGAGGAACTGACTACGTGTAAGTTACTCATCCGATCCGGTAGCAGAAGGACCAGAAATGGTTTCCAGATTCTGGGTCTGCGTCTCATTGGGGAGGGGGGTCCTAAGGCTGCTTACAAAAAACTCGTGCGACCCATCGAAGCATATTACTGAAGTGTGTTGGTCCCATGGGCGTACCCAGCGAGGGACAGGGGTGACAGCTACCCCCCCCCCCCCCCAGAAGATATTCGCAGTTTTTCACTAGTTTACTGTTTTATTTAATAAGAAATGCTGCATGTTTTCTCGGATTGTACAAGCGTATTCTTGAATTTAAAATGTTTATTAAGAGCAGTTTTTCACTGGTTTCCTGTTTTATTTAATAAGAAGTGCTGTATGTTGTCTCGAGTCCTTGTTTCCTGAGACTAGTATGACCTGCGCCCCCCCCCCCCCACCCACCCACCACAGTTCAGATCCTGGGCACGTCCTTGGTTGGACCTCTATCAAGTAGGACTGCAGTCCGATTAAAATTACTCGATAGTTGACGTCCGTCAGCTGCCACTATAATGTCGCCTCGTGTGCTGGCGGCTACCGCTCCTTTACAAGCGACACACAGCACTTCACGAATGCTGCTAATGTGTAACGCAGAACGATATTGGAAGCGGGCGCCGCGAGGAATGGCGATAAAGAGAGATGCGCTGTCCAAAGCCCATTTTTACTGACCCGTGACAAAAGCGCGGAAAGCGACGGGTTCTGTGACACTAAATTTAAACTCGTTTTCTAACCGAACCGCAAACTCGTGATGTGCAGTGTGTCGGAGAAAACAGCGATCAACAACCTGCGGCAGGACCAAAACCACGACCGCACTGTTCATACCGGTGAGACCAATTTATGTAAGCGACAGAAAAATTTCGGTTTCGGCGCTAAAAGCAAACTCTAATTTCTCGCTGTCATTGATTGCCTGAAACTATCCTGACAGAGGCTACGTGGACTCCCGCGTTACCAATATATGTGCAGTCCTACTTGGCATTTGGCTGCAGATTATGGGCGACACGGGCAGACTTCTATAGAAAAAAGAATAATACGAAGAATATAAGAAAAAATAAAAAAATGAATACGATGATGAAAATGACTCGGCAAATTATAGCAAATAAAAAAACCACGTTTAAACCAATTAAATGCATAAAAATAATAATAGAAGTCCTCCGATAATATACAGAAAAATAAAAACCTTCCCTGCATTTCACAGAATTCGGACGTACGACTTTTACAAAAAGAAATGGCTCTGAGCACTACGGGACTTAACATCAGTCCCCTAGAACATGGAACTACTGAAACCTAACTAACCTAAGGACATCACACACACCCATGCCCCAGGCAGGATTCGAACCTGCGACCGTAGCAGATGTCTTACACGCTAAGCACCGAGCTACGCCATTACACTGTGCAACGTTATATTTACGACTCTTGAGACCCAGTCGCAACGATCAATTGCAGTGCAGCCTTCAAATATGTGGCTTGCCCCAATGCCATGCGGAGCTTATCCAACGTAAGCCGATCTCTGTGATTATTGTAACTCCATAGGCGACGCTGAATGTCGTCTTCTCTACTCTTCCCGTGTTACGTATGCGAAATGAACTCGAACAAAGACTACAATGAAAAGTACCTTCAAATGGCTCTGAGCACTATGGGACTTAACATCTGGGGTCATCTGTCCCCGAGAACTTACAAGGGAACCTCCCCATCGCACCCCCCTCAGATTTAGTTATAAGTTGGCACAGTGGATAGGCCTTGGAAAAACTGAACACAGATCAATCGAGAAGACAGGAAGAAGTTGTGTGGAACTATGAAAAAAATAAGCAAAATATACAAACTGAGTAGTCCATGGGCAAGATAGGCAACATTAAGGATACATGAACTCACGAGCGCTGTGGTCACGTGGTTAGCGTGAGCAGCTACGGAACGAGAGGTCCTTGGTTCAAGCCATCCCTCGAGTGAAAATTTTATTTTCTTTATTTTCGCAAAGTTATGATATGCCCGTTCGTTCATTGACGTCTCTGTTCACTATAATAAGTTAAGTGTCTGTGTTTTGCGGCCGCAACGCAAAACCGTGCGATTAGTAGACGAAAGGACGTGCCTCTCCATTGGGAACTGAAAACGTTTGATCGCAAGGTCATAGGTCAACCGATTCCTCCACAGGAACACACGTCTGATATATTCTATACGACACTGGTGACGGCATGTGCGTCACATGACAGGAATATGTTGTCGACCCACCGAACTTGTACACTTGGCGAATGGGTAAAAATATTCTTCTACCTTGTCTGATTTAGGTTTTCTTGTGGATGTGATAATCACTCCCAAAAAAGTCATGAAAACATAAGAGTTTGTCACATAAACTGCAACAAATGAATGCAACAGTTTTACAGTGGCAGAGTTTTCCCTGTGCTCTGTCAAAACATATGTTTTTAACGTTTTCGAATTTTTCCGTGTGTAGACCGTCAAACCCTGCATATGTCCAAGCAAATCTGAACCGGTCCTGAAATTTTGAAGAGCGAAGTTGATTATGTGTGAGTGCCTGAACTTTGATAATTGTCTTAAGAGGAAAATTAAAATTCTTACTCGAGGGAAGACTTGAACCAAGGACCTTTAGTTCCGTAGCTGCTCACGCTAACCACGGGACCACGGCGCTCCTGAACTCATATTGTCCTTGATGTTGCCTTTGCTTATTTTATCCATAGTTCCACACAACTTCTTCCTTTTTTCACGAATGATCTGTGTTCAGTTTTTCAAGGCCTATCCACTGTGCCAACTTATAACTAAATCTGAGGGGGTTGCGATGGGGACGTTTCCTTGTTAGACCTACTAAAACCTAACTAACCTGCGACCGTAGCAGTGGCGCGGTTCCAGACTGAAGCGCCTAGCCGGTTTTAGGCGCATCAGTCTGGAACCGTGCGACCGCTACCGGCGCAGGTTCGAATCCTGCCTCGGGCATGGATGTGTGTGATGTCCTCAGGTTAGTTAGGTTTTAGTAGTTCTAAGTTCTAGGGGACTGATGACCTCAGTAGTTAAGTCCCATAGTGCTCAGAGCCATTTTGAAGCGGCTAGAACCGCTCGGCCACACCGACCCGCCGAAGTACCTTCGACATGCACTTCACAAAGGTTAGGTGAGTATGGCTGTAGAACCAGGAGAAGGGCAAAACGAATACGACGAAAGACAGCTTAATTTTAAATGCATGTGGAGACTGAGCAACAGGTTGGGACTCTGCAAGGAGCGGCAGCTGAGATGTGTGTGTGTGTGTGTGTGTGTGTGTGTGTGTGTGTGTGTGCAGGCGAGCGCTGCAGGGGTTTGAAATAACGGTGAGACGCGGAGGCTCCTGTTTTGGCGTGCCTCGCTTTCTCTTCCCCCCTGTGCGCGGTGTGGACACCAACGTTGCCACGTCCCCCAGTGACGTGGGGGGTTGTCCGGGCCGCCGCACGTCACTTCCGGCCGCAGCGCGCGAAAGCGGCCGCGTGTGCGCATCGAACCGGCGCGACGCTGCCGGGGCGCCCTGTGGCGCGACTGCCGGGGCACCCTGTCGGGGATGTCCCTCCCTGCAGAGCGGCCGCCGTCTGCAGAATCCGCCCGCAAACGCCCAACGCGGCGGCGGCTGGGTCAAGCACGACGCGCCGACACGCCACACCGGCTGCACTCGGTTCTTAAGCCGGCTTCACACACGCAACGAAAGTATCGCCACAAGTCAAGTCATTCGGAAGCGGCCCTGTGAGCTACCGTTCACACAGGACGCCACAAATTCTTCGCAATTGCGCAGTTTGCAAAATGGCGTCACCTGTCACAGCTGAGTAAACGGCTGTACATATTACTACACAAGATGTTTTGGAAACATAATAAATGTAAAACATTACTTACCGAAGTGTTTCTCGTCTCTCTTGTCTCGACTACATGTTTTAAGAACCGGTGTGCAGCATCAAACCAAGCAAGGCTGGGTTTATAAATACCGTCTGTAGACGCACCACTCTTACGTGATTTCAGTACTTTTTTTATGTTCATTCATGTAAGCATTTCCAATGCTTTGGATTTTTAATTTTGTTGTAGCTGCATCAATTCCAAGTACATATTCACGCATACTGTTTACTATTTCAATTAATGCAGCATCTCTCAAATTTCTGTCTTTGTATGATTCGCTTTTGTGGTTCCAAAGGCATTCTCGTTCTTGATACACCTCCAAGAATCTCATAATTGTCGCTGTTGACCACTTTTTCGACATAGCAATAACAAACGCACGAACAAAAGCACTATCTGCGAACGAATGTGCACTAGAAGGCTTTGAATTCAGCCGCGAGGTAGCAATCGAATGACGTTATTCGATTGTGAAGAAGGCAAAATGGCGCAACGAAGTAGAACCAAGTTCAACTTTCTGTGGCGTGACAAAAGTTGCGCTTCTTAAATGGCGCCACCGAAAACTAGGAGTTCACACATGCAACTACAAGGCAAGCGCAGTTCGCCATTGGCAGTGGCGATACTTTTGTTGCCTGTGTGAACCCGGCTTTACGTTTCGGGCCTTCGCCACACACCACGAGTTACCTAACGTTGACGTGGCGCTCAACGAATTTTGTGACGTGACTTCCTGCTTCTTCTCGCTCAGGTGCCATGCTGTCACGTGAAACGCAAACTAAATTCTGCGATATTTCGGCAACACGCCGTCAGGAGGCAAGAACGCTCCCTACGTCACAAGCAGAAAGCAAGACGCGATACTGCATGTTTCGTGTGCAACAGAAGCCCATATACGATGGATTTTCCGATATACGTCACACCCCATTAACATGTGTCATTTCTAAGCACCAGCACCAGTCTCGAGAACGAATCGTTACTGGTACGATGTTTTGTAATAAAATGACGGGTAGCGACCTATTGGAGGTTAAAGAACTTTCAAAAATGCAAATGTGTGTGAAATCTCATGGCACTTGACTGCTAAGGTCATCAGCCGCTAAGCTTACACACTACTTAACCTAAATTATCCTAAGGACAAACACACACACCCATGCCCGAAGGAGGACTCGAACCTCCGCCGGGACCAGCCGCACAGTCCATGACTGCAGCGCCTCAGACCACTCGACTAATCCCGCCCGGCAATTTTCAAATTTAGCTATTTTCGCGTTATAACTCGCGTGTAATGAGAGAGAGCCATTTCAAGGCATTTAAGATTGATGAAAATGTAACGTTCTTATATATAATATAATTGTTAATAACATTTCGGAGACGAAAGTACAGGAAAAGAAATAAATTGTAGGTGACTCGCAGCTTAGCGAAGTCGGTTCAAGCACTGCGACATTATGCAGGCGTTTCAGCGGATGAGGGTCCATTTCCTGCTAATCCCATTTTTTTTCTTCACATTCGTGTTGTCCTTAAAAGGTTGTGAAAGTTTCATATGACATTAATATAAACGATTTCTTAAATGTCTGGTGTTATGTAAACAGGAATGTGTTCTCTGTCAAGAGTGGCTGTGTTTGATTTGCTGAACTTAAATAGGGTGATGTCTTTTCGTGTGCGGGAGACATACCTGCTATTTATGACGTATTACATGTCCATGGATATTAAAGTTTTTATTTATGTACACCATAGAGATAACAACATGAGTTGCACATGACTAGAAAAGGAAATACTCGTGTCAACAGAGATCAACAAATAAATTCTGCATTCTCAAAAATTGGAAATACTGCAAGCCGCCGGCACAACTTGTGGCTGATTGCAATATTTCCTACAGTGTAACTAAGGAATTCTACGCGTGTCCATTTTTCTGAACAGACTGTATGATTTGCGAGCGAAATAAATCGGACCACCAGCTCGTGCCGTGTACCGCCCGCGGCGTGTTTCGTGACGCAGCATGTCGCGTCTCCGCGTGCACTTTAACGTTAGCAGCCTCGCCCCGTGTGCGCGGCTTTACGCAACACCGCCCCTTGACCATAGACCGTGGTTGCTCAGTGGACGCCGTCGGAGGTTCGAGTCCTCCCTCGGGTGTGTGTGTGTGTGTTGTCTTTCGCGTAAGTTACACTACTGGCCATTTTAATTGCTACACCACGAAGATGACGTGCTACAGACGCAAAATTTAACCGACAGGAAGAAGATGCTGTGATATGCAAGTGATTAGTTTTTCAGAGCATTCACACAACGTTGGCGCCGGTGGCGACACCTACAACGTGCTGACATCAGGAAAGTTTCCGACCGATTTCTCATACACAAACAGCAGTTGACCGGCGATGCCTGGTGAAACGTTGTTGTGATGTCTCGTGTAAGGAGGAGAAATGCGTACCATCACGTTTCCGACTTTGATAAAGGTCGGACTGTAGCCTACCGCGATTGCGCTTTATCTTATCGCGACATTGCTGCTCGCGTTGGTCGAGATCCAATGACTGTTAGCAGAATATGGAATCGGTGGGTTCAGGAGCGTAATACGGAACGCCGTCCTGGATCCCAACGGCCTCGTATCACTAGCAGTCGAGATGACAGGCATCTTATCCGCATGGCTGTAACGGATCGTGCAGCCACGTCTCGATCCCTGAGTCAACAGATGGGGACGTTTGCAAGACAACAACCATCTGCACGAACAGTTCGACGACGTCTGCAGCAGCACGGACTATCAGCTCGGAGACCGTGCCTGCGGTTTCCCTTGACGCTGCATCACAGACAGGAGCGCCTGCGACGAACCTGGGTGCACGAATGGCAAAACGTCATTTTTTCGGACGAATCCAGGTTCTGTTTACAGCATCATGATGGTCGCATCCGTGTTTCGCGACATCGCGGTGAACGCACATTGGAAGTGTGTATTCGTTATCGCCATACTGGCGTATCACCCGGCGTGGTGGTATGTGGTGTCATTGGTTACACGTCTCGGTCACCTCTTGTTCGCACTGACGGCACTTTGAACAGTGGACGTTACATTTCAGATGTGTTACGACCCGTGGCTCTACTACCCTTCATTCGATCCCTGCGAAACCCTACATTTCAGCAGGATAATGCACGACCACATGTTGCAGGTCCTTTACGGGCCTTTCTGAATAGAGAAAATGTTCGACTGCTTCCCTGGCCAGCACGTTCTCCAGATCTCTCACCAATTGAAAACGTCTGGTCAATGGTGGCCGAGGAATTGGTTCGTCACAATACGCCACTCACTACTCTCGATGAACTGTGGTATAGTGTTGAAGCTGCATGGGCAGCTGTACCTGTACAAGCCTTCCAAGCTCTGTTTTGACTCAATGCCCAGGCGTATCGAGGCCGTTATTACTGCCAGAGGTGGTTGTTCTGAGCACTGATTTCTCAGGATCTATGGACCCAAATTGCGTGAAAATGTAATCATATGTCAGTTCTAGTATAATATATTTGTCCAATGAATACCCGTTTATCATCTGCATTTCTTCTTGGTGCAGCAATCTTAAAGACCAGTAGTGTACATTAAGTAGTGTGTAAGGCTAGGGACCGATGACCTCAGCAGTTTGGCCCCACAGGAACTTGCCACCGCTATGACCGTGTTACACCTTACATTTCCTTGGAGAATAATTTCTTTAGCCGGGGCTGTAGCTCAGTGTGTTCGGTCAGAGGATTGGTTGCCCTCTGTACTAAAAAAACTTGAGTAGAAGAAACAACGATCAGCTTGAAAGAATATCCTCAGACGTCCGCGTGGACCAAAAGCAACGAACAATATCGGAGAAAACGAACCAAACGTACCATCGCGCTGGACTCGCATTCGGGAGGGAGACGGTTCCAACCCGCTATCGGCCATCCACGTTTAGATTTTTCACGATTTCCCTACATCGCTTCAGGCAAATCCCGGGATGGTTCCCCTGACACGATATGAGCTTGTGCTCCGTCACCAATGACATCGATGTCGACGGGACGTTAAACGAAATCTTCCTTCCGCTGCTTGACAACAGTATTTTTTACCATTTATACGTTCCACGGTGTACATGTGGAACGAACATAAGGATGCGCAGAAGGAAAATTCTATCAGCAAGATCTACAGCTCGAGTCACATGATTTTGAGACGGTGCAATTTAGCCCGTATGGCACTTAAGCGTGTTTGTTACAGTACCATTTTACAGGAATCTTAACAATATGATACCAGCGGCAGGAGTAGGCTTAAAGATGTGAAAAGCAATGGTGTTGCGCTTTTTCGCCACAGTATCACAGGTCATATTCCACTTTACGTTTTTTCTCTGAGGTGAGAAGAGTGATAGCCAAGAGTCTTTTTTACGTGGTCTATTGCACTAGGCATATTGTCGAATCTCTGTTCTAATTCATCAAGTTGCAGTCACATTATAGAAGCTGCACAAGTATCACAAAAAAAGGTACTTCTAACTAAGATATTGTTACAGTAAATAGGGTAAGCGATTTACACCACCCACCTATCCACTATTATTTTCAATTTTTTCCTTCATTCACCGTTCTGCTTTTTATAGAAAAATAAAATAACTACACAATGTTTTTGCCATCTGAACATAAAAGTGAAGCCAAACACTAAGCGGAAAAAAGACACAAGGTCAATGCTCGAGTTCTGCACTAGTACAAGAAAGGAAAGTTTAAAGTAGTAAATGAGTTTTGCTATTTGGGGAGCAAAATAACTGATGATGGTCGAAGTAGAGAGGGTATAAAATGTAGACTGGCAATGGCAAGGAAAGCGTTTCTGAAGAACAGAAGTTTGTTAAGATCGAGTATAGATTTAAGTGTCAGGAAGTCGTTTCTGAAAGTATTTGTTCGGAGTGTAGCCATGTATGGAAGTGAAGCATGGACGATAAATAGTTTAGACAAGAGAATAGAAGCCTTCGAAATGTGGTGCTACAGAAGAATGCGGAAGATTAGAGGGGCAGATCATGTAACTAATGAGGAGGTATTGAATAGTATTGGGGAGAAGAGGAGTTTGTCGCACAACTTGACAAGAAGAAGGGATCGGTTGGTAGGACATGTTCTGAGACATCAAGCGTTCAAAAATGGTTCAAATGGCTCTGAGCACTATGGGACTTAACATCTATGGTCATCAGTCCCCTAGAACTTACAACTACCTAAACCTAACTAACGTAAGGACATCACACAACACCCAGTCATCACGAGGCAGAGAAAATCCCTGACCCCGCCGGGAAACGAACCCGGGAACCCGGGCGTGGAAAGCGAGAACGCTACCGCACGACCACGATTTGCGGACAGACATCAAGGGATAACCAATTTAATATTGGAGGGCAGCGTGGAGGGTAAAAATCGTAGATGGACACCAAGAGATGAATACACTAAGCAGATTCATAAGGATGTAGGTTGCAATAGGTATTTGAAGAACCCTGCACAGCGTAGAGTAGCGTTGAGAAGTGCATCAAACCAGTCTCTGGACCGCAACAACAACATACAACGATTCTACTGCCGCCAGCGAACATTTCGCCTAAGGAGCGCGAAGATAAGAGAAGTTAGGGATGGTACGGAGATTTTTAGACAGTCGTTTTTGCCTGGCTCTATTTGCGTGGGCAACAAGAAATGGAATTAAGAGCTGTGGTACAAGCCGTATGGTGGCTTGCGGAGTATGCAGTTCGATCTAGAACAGCACGCCAGGTTGTTTTTCATCTACGGTGACACCGTCGTTGCGACACGGCCGATGTTACGAGGTGTGCGAGTGACGCAACACGCGTGCGGAACTGAGCGTGGCAGACATGCGCGCGGTACGTTAGCTGGCTGGCCAAGGCGTGGGAGGCGCGGGGTCGGCGAGTACAGAGGGCGCCGCTTCCACGTGGAAGATGAAAGCCACGCCACGTGTCCGCCCGGCCTCCCCACAACAAACACCTCACCTCACACGCTGCTTCTGCTCTCTGCCCAGCAGCAGGACACTCAAAACACACGCACTACACTGCACATCACTTATACGGAGGTGTTCGAAAAGTCTCTACGCAGTGCCGTATGATCATTACAGGCGCGTGCCGTATGATTGTTCGCCTGCCTGGGTTACTTCCCTTCAAGTGCACTCTCCCAACATTCCACTGTTTCGTGTATCTCAGCCAGCGTCAGAGGTATCGTTGGTGTGTGTCGTTGCGTGTTGACGTGAGCGTTTGAGTTCAGTTCCTTTGTTCGTTTGTTTCGTTTTTGTCACTGTTAAAATGCTAACCATTGAAGAACGTGTGTTTTTGGTCGAACAAGTGTTCAAAGCTGGCGGTAAATACACAGTTTCACTACGTCAAACATTTAATTCAGTTTTCTCGGAGACAACACTCACACATCGCGATACTGAGCGAGATTTGATTAACAAATTTCGAAGTACGGGTTCAGTGACAGATGCACCGAGAAGTGGTCGTCCTAGCGTTTCGTCTGAGGATAAACTGCTCAATATTTGCGATAAAATGTCCACGTGTCCGAACAAGTCAGTCAGAAAGCCTGCCGAGGAAATCGATGTTAAGTGTCGCAAAGGCCCACACAGCAGCAAAAAAAAAAAAAAAAAAAAAAAAAAAAATCAGAACTTTTCCCATAGAAAGTCACAGTCGTGCAAGAACTGAAATGTACTGGTCATGGCAAAAGACTGCATTATTGTCAATGGTTCAAAAATTTCGTTCAACAAAATGTAAAGGATATTCTTAATGAAACGTTTTTCACTGATGAAGCAGGTTTCATTTATCCGAGTACATGAATTCGCAAAATTCTCGTATGTGCAGTACTCCAAATCCATTGTGTATTCATGAGGAACCACTTCATTCTCTCAAAATAGTAGTTTGGATTGGAATTTCTAGACGTCGGATTGTGGGTCCCATATTTTTCAACGAAACAATAAACGCACAACGATACTGCAGTGATATTCTGTAGCCATTCATAGTAGAACTTGTGTTACGTGAAATACTGAACGGTTATTTTCAACAAGATGGTGCAACCGCGCATACAACTCGCGTTTCAATGTCTCTCCTTGCTGATGTTTTCGGCGACCGCATTATTTTCACAGGGACTTTGGCCTCCACCATCGCCTGGCCTAACACCACGTGACTTTTTCTTCTGGGCTGCAGTGAAATAAAAACCATCCATCGATGAATTGAATACTGCAATATCCACTTTCACTGCTTGCGTTTGGAAACATGATTAGACGAATTGAATTGTGTATTCGACAACAGGGTGTACACTTTCAACTAATGTTCAAATGTTGTGAAATCTTATGGGGCTTAACTGCTTAGGTCATCAGTCCCTAAGCTTACACATTTACTTAACCTAAATTATCCTAAGGACAAACACAGACACTCATGTCCGAGTAGGACTCGAACCTCCGCCAGGACCAGCCGCACAGTCCATGACTGCAGCGCCTCAGCCCGCTCGGCTAATCCCGCGCGGCACAATTTCAACATTTAATGTGAAAATTTGTATGTATAAATGAATATTCAATAAATTAATAACTCGTATTTCACTGAGTTTCATTTCGATATATCCACTGTGGCATACGGCACTCCGGAGAGACTTTTTGAATACCCGGTACTATGCTGGTCATTAAAATTTCAGTATTCTGAGGTATCTTCGTGCAGTCCCTCTAAGTTATTGTTAGCCCAGAAACGAGCAGCCAGAGTGACCCGCGATATCAGTACACCAACTGCTTTGCTAATTCGTGTACGTATACGAGGTGTGGCTAGAAAAAAACCGGACTAGTACTGGTGAAACAATAAAACGAATGCAATAAGGCTGAAAGTCGCGTGGCCTGTCACGTGACTCGCTCCGCCTACTGCTCGAGTTTCATCTGCCTCCTGCACTCAGTCTGCCCGTGGCGTCTGTTTTAAGTAATTGACGTTTTGTCTGTGCGTCGGAAAATGTTGAGTGTACAGAAAGAACAGCGTGTTAACATCAAATTTTGTTTCAAACTAGGAAAATCTGCAAGTGAAACGTTTGTAATGTTACAACAAGTGTACGGCGATGATTGTTTATCGCGAACACAAGTGTTTGAGTGGTTTAAACGATTTAAAGATGGCCGCGAAGACACCAGTGATGACACTCGCACTGGCAGACCATTGTCAGCAAAAACTGATGCAAACATTGAAAAAATCGGTAAACTTGTTCGACAAGATCGCTGTTTAACAATCAGAGCAGTGTCTGAGTTAACAGGAGTTGACAAGGAAAGTGTTACGCAGATTCTTCATGAAAGTTTCAGCATGAACAAAGTGTGTTCAAAAATGGTTCCAAAGTGTCTCACAATTGAACAGAAGGAACGCCGAAGAATGATTTGTTCTGACATCCTGGAAAACATTGAAAGTCATCCCACCTTCTTACAAAATGTTATTACTTGCGATGAATCGTGGTTTTTTACTTACGATCCCGAAACTAAACGCCAATCGATGCATTGGAAAACTCCTGGTTCTCCACGACAAAAAAAAAGCACGAATGTCAAAATCGAAATTCAAGGCAATGATGATTGTTTTTTTTTTTGACATCAAAGGGATTGTGCACATTGATTGGGTACCAGAGGGACAAACAGTGAATCAGCATTACTACATTAGCGTCCTGTCTACCCTACGTGAGCGAGTACGGAGAAACCGGAACGATTTGTGGAGAAAAAAGTCATGGATCCTTCACCAAGACAATGCCCCAGCTCACAGTGCGTTGTCAGTGAAGACGTTTTGGCAAAACACAACATTCCCATCTTAGATCATCCACCCTACTCACCTGATTTGGCCCCCTGTGACTTTTTTCTTTTCCCTAAAGTCAAGTCAGCTTTGAAAGGAACTAGATTTGAGACTGTTGAAGCAGTAAAAGAAAAAGCGACGGAAGTAATGTATGGACTTACCGAAAATGATCTGCAGCATTGCTATGAACAGTGGAAAATTCGTATGGAGCGGTGTAGAGACCGAGGAGGAGAGTACATTGAAGGAGATAACATGAAATTGTAAATAATTGTAAATAAATGTTTTTTTCCAGCATCAGTCCGGTTTTTTTCTAGCCGCACCTCGTATTCCGCAATGGCGTCAGTTGCTGACGATATTGGCGCATTCAGAAGAAACTGGAATATTCACCGACAAGGAGAGGTCCCAAAGTCTACGAATTTTTATACCACACAACCGGGCGATATTTAATGCAACATTTATAACTCTACTGTCACACAAAATTCCATTTTTTTTTCGTCAATTACTCACAAACGAGGGCTCACCGCAGTGAACGGTTGCAGTGTTCGATCTCTGGGTTCTTGAACAATATCACCTTATAGATAGTTTCAAAAAGCCGATCGCATCCCTGACGACCTCTCCCTGTCAATGAACATTAGACGGACAGACGATACGCACTTGTATAGCACTACCTTAAGCACTGCAGACAGAGATGTCTGAAATCCACTTTGAAAGGCTTCCTTGCTGGCGTGCTAGTCCTATCCCGTACAGCAGTTCCTCGCACTGGATGATAAATTTCCTGTGTAGCGTTATCTATTCGCATACACCGTTTTTTCGACGTTTTTTAATACTTCGTTTATACATCATCTTGTGAGCAATCTGTAAACTACGTACTAACCTGTTCCATTACAAAGTAACTTTCGCTCGCTCGCATGGGCTCACGGAAGCTGATAAGCTCAAATTCAAATGGCTCTGAGCACTATGGGACTTGTGAGGTCATCAATCCCCTAGAGTTAGAACTACTTAAACGTAACGATATCACACACATCCATGCCCGAGGCAGGCTTCGAACCTGCGACCGTAGCAGCAGCGCGGTTAGCTGATGAGTAAATAAACAAGGCCCAGAAGGCGGCACGCAACGTGAAGTGCACTACACCCTTGGAGAAGGACCGTGTTGTATACGACGACAGATTACTCAGCGGGATTCTCGTTCAGAAATGGCTTTCCGATGTTGATCGTGGATGAGGCGAACGAGTCACGGCTAGTGTAGGAATGAAAAAGTCTACCGGCACCTGTCTAAATTCGGCAGCCGCGCGGTCTAGGGCGCCTTGTCGCGGTTCGTGCGGCTATCCCGTCGGAGGTTCGAGTCCTCCCTCAGGCATGTATGTGTGTGTTGTCCATAGTGTACGTTAGATTAAGTAGTGTGTAAGCCTAGAGTTCGATGACATCGGCAGTTTGGTCCCACAGGAACTTACCACATATTTCCAATTTTCCACATTTCCAAAGATGAATGACGAAAACATTACTCCAGTGGAATACATAGGCAGTTGTCAGCATCGTCCCCATAAGAATCTTCGTGTTATTTAGAGTCGTAATATACAATTAAATACACTCCTGGAAATTGAAATAAGAACACCGTGAATTCATTGTCCCAGGAAGGGGAAACTTTATTGACACATTCCTGGGGTCAGATACATCACATGATCACACTGACAGAACCACAGGCACATAGACACAGGCAACAGAGCATGCACAATGTCGGCACTAGTACAGTGTATATCCACCTTTCGCAGCAATGCAGGCTGCTATTCTCCCATGCAGACGATCGTACAGATGCTGGATGTAGTCCTGTGGACGGCTTGCCATGCCATTTCCACCTGGCGCCTCAGTTGGACCAGCGTTCGTGCTGGACGTGCAGACCGCGTGAGACGAAGCTTCATCCAGTCCCAAACATGCTCAATGGGGGACAGATCCGGAGATCTTGCTGGCCAGGGTAGTTGACTTACACCTTCTAGAGCACGTTGGGTGGCACGGGCTACATGCGGACGTGCATTGTCCTGTTGGAACAGCAAGTTCCCTTGCCGGTCTAGGAATGGTAAAACGATGGGTTCGATGACGGTTTGGATGTACCGTGCACTATTCAGTGTCCCCTCGACGATCACCAGTGGTGTACGACCAGTGTAGGAGATCGCTCCCCACACCATGATGCCGGGTGTTGGCCCTGTGTGCCTCGGTCGTATGCAGTCCTGATTGTGGCGCTCACCTGCACGGCGCCAAACACGCATACGACCATCATTGGCACCGAGGCAGAAGCGACTCTCATCGCTGAAGATGACACGTCTCCATTCGTCCCTCCATTCACGCCTGTCGCGACACCACTGGAGGCGGGCTGCACGATGTTGGGGCGTGAGCGGAAGACGGCCTAACGGTGTGCGGGACCGTAGCCCAGCTTCATGGAGACGGTTGCGAATGGTCCTCGCCGATACCCCAGGAGCAACAGTGTCCCTAATTTGCTGGGAAGTGGCGGTGCGGTCCCCTACGGCACTGCGTAGGATCCTACGGTCTTGGCGTGCATCCGTGCGTCGCTGCGGTCCGGTCCCAGGTCGACGGGCACGTGCACCTTCCGCCGACCACTGGCGACAACATCGATGTACTGTGGAGACCTCACGCCCCACGTGTTGAGCAATTCGGCGGTACGTCCACCCGGCCTCCCGCATGCCCACTATACGCCCTCGCTCAAAGTCCGTCAACTGCACATACGGTTCACGTCCACGCTGTCGCTGCATGCTACCAGTGTTAAAGACTGCGATGGAGCTCCGTATGCCACGGCAAACTGGCTGACACTGACGGCGGCGGTGCACAAATGCTGCGCAGCTAGCGCCATTCGACGGCCAACACCGCGGTTCCTGGTGTGTCCGCTGTGCCGTGCGTGTGATCATTGCTTGTACAGCCCTCTCGCAGTGTCCGGAGCAAGTATGGTGGGTCTGACACACCGGTGTCAATGTGTTCTTTTTTCCATTTCCAGGAGTGTATATTGAAATGTATTCACTGTCAACATAAGAAATGAATGTGTAATTGTAACTACACGTATGTTAAATAACGAAGTAAACTGCTGGAACTCGTCAGAGATAGGCCAAATATATGCAATAAATAAATAAATATTATTAACAGACTACTTGTGATTTTTGCCGACTGCTGCCGTATGCCTTTGCCGCTCCCACGATTCGTTTGGTACCATCCACTGTGCAGGTACAAAAAAACTGAAGAATACGGTTTCTGAGGCCGATTAGTAGTATTACGGGTGTTGTTAGTCATTTGCCCTACACACAGCTATACTCCTACCAGTAAGTTGAACTGACGCGTAAACAAAACGTGTGCTTTGCCTCCGGTCATCGCTTGCTCTGCTGAAGCACCTTTTGTCGCAAGACCAATGGATGTGCGCCTTACTTTAGTGTCAGGTATTTTGTTGTTACTCTACGAGATGAAACTCCGACACACGCTGAAGTACAGAACGTCCTAACGTGTATCAAATCTTGGTGGTCAGTAAGTTTTTTTTTTTTTGTGCTTCGATTTTATAAAACCTACTTACATGATTATAAAATCTGTGATAACTAGCGTTGTTGCCTCTGGATCACGGGGTCCCGGGTTCGATTCCCGGCCGGGTTGTGGATTTTCTATGCCCGAACACTGGGTGTTTGTGTTGTACTCATCCTTTCATCATCATTTCTGAGAGTGACTAGATTGGACTGTGATCAGAAAATGGCCTGTGGAAAAATTGGGACTTTGTACGGGCGCTGATGATCGCGCGGTTGAGCGCCCGACAAACCAATCATCGTCATCATCATCATCATCATCATCATCTGTCATATATGCGTAGAGGAAATTGCATGAACTATCCCGAGAAAACGCTCTTATAAAATGTCAATAACCGGCTTTAAATGATAGACTATATAAGCGCCCGCGTAGACTTTTGAGCAAACCTGCTTCCGCTGCCCGTTCATGAATAGAACGCGAAGCAGCCCTACTATATGGCGCAGTAGAAGGTACGGTACCCTCTGCCGCGCACTCCACAGTGGTCCACACACTATGGATGCAGTTTTACGGATTTGTGTGTGTGTGTGTGTGTGTGTGTGTGTGTGTGTGTGTGTCCGCAGCGTCACCTCTGCAAGTTTCTGCAGGGGGTGAGCTGAGAGAGGGAGAGAACTCGAGGCTGCCACGTGGCGACCCGTCACCCCGGCCAGGTCTCCGGTGTGACGCAATGCGGGGCCCACGTGTAGGCTGAGGTCGGGTCCGCGACATGACGTCACTGCGGCCCCAACCGCCCGCCACGCATACCGCACCGGCGGAGGAGGCGGGGCTGTCTGAGGTCGCGAGGCCCTCCGGTGTGGCCACAGTGTAGCTAAGGCCGGTATTACATTATCAAATTTCTTTGTCAAAGATTTGGTCAAATATTCGTCAAATATATTTGACAAAGATCTTTGACGTGGCGCTAAAAATGGGTATTACACTGCCATCATAATTTTCGTCAAAGTTCAAGATGGCTGACAACAACAACTTGCTATTAACCGCAGCAGTTGCATGTACCATGCGGAAGAGATGCGGAAAAAAAAAAAAAAAAAAAAGGAAACGTACCTGGGTGAAGCCGTGGGTTTTACGACGACACGATAAAAGCATTCAACACAACTTGCGTGGAGGGCGTCAAGTCGCACATCAGTTACTTAAGAATGGATGAGCATACATGTCAGTATGTGATCAGTCAAGTGTATCCTCATATCACGAAGCACAAAAAATGGTTCAAATGGCTCTGAGCACTATGGGACGTAACTTCTGAGGTCATCATTCCCCTAGAACTTAGAACTTCTTACAGCTAACTAACCTAAGGACATCACACACATCCATGCCCGAGGCAGTATTCGAACCCGCGACCGTAGCGCCTAGAACCGCACGGCCACTCTGGCCGGCCACGAAGCACAATACTCACTTAAAAACTGCTATATCTGCAGAAGACAGGCTCTCTGTAACGCTCCGATTCCTTGCTACACGACGGGGTTGGGTTAGGTTACGTTAGGTTATGTTAGGTCTCCAATCTTGGCTCTGAGCACTATGGGACTTAACTGTTGTGGTCATCAGTCCCCTAGAACTTAGAACTACTTAAACCTAACTAACCTAAGGACATCACACACATCCATGCCCGAGGCAGACTGTAGCGCCTAGAACCCCTCGGCCACTCCGGCCGGCGGTCTCCGATCTTCTTATTCTATATTTGTATTCAGGGTGCCTCATGTTGTAAAGCACCTCATCAGCTTCATGCATCTGTATTCATTCTGTAGTTGTCAGTAGACACCAATTGTGTTTACCGGCAATGTTTATAAAAGCACTACAGATGACAGAGCGGTGCAGCGATGCTAGCGCTCCACGTGGTAACATGTTACACTGCTGTGAACAGAAGATAGCGAGGCCC
The DNA here is from genome assembly GCF_023898315.1 of Schistocerca nitens. NCBI lineage: Eukaryota > Metazoa > Arthropoda > Insecta > Orthoptera > Acrididae > Schistocerca > Schistocerca nitens. The sequence continues at coordinate 147,084,214 of NC_064624.1, read as the reverse complement.
TGATTTGATCAAATATTTGACGACATTTGAAAAAGTTCCCTGTTACACCACCTAATTTCTTTGACCAAGATACTGGACAAAGAAATCTGACAGAGTAATACCGGTCTAATACACAACAAGGGACACAGTGCAGTGCCGAGACATTCACTGCAGCCGAGTCGATGTAACCGGCCAGTGCGCGTTTGCATGAACCAGCATCGAACATGCAGTAACAACACTACACTCGTCACGTTTTACGAACACTCAGAACCAGCACACGCATCCCTTGTTCTTCAAAAGAATCGATTATTTATAAAACGCTTTCTCATTTCTCACGCTTCACAATGTTTTAGACTTCGTTATTTCCTGAACCGGGACCGAGGAGATAAATGGAAGTAGGAGCAGACGACACTGCAGATCTTACGAGATGCAGAGACCGACTCCACAGGGGACCTATAGACCGTTTCAAACTACCTCAGTGTTGAATCACCTACACGCTGACGTCTGTCTCTTGCCGGTACAGTTTTGCCACACCGGCCGGCAGCTACAGCTCGATAATAGGTAAACACATAAATACGGCAACACACTTCATAAATGGTGTTTATGTGTAACGCGGAGCAATCTTGGAAGTGGCCGGCGCAAGGTATGTCGGAAATAGAGATATTCCGTCCAACGCCAATCTGAAGTGACCAATGACCGAAATGCGGCAGGAGATGCATTTTGTAGTTCTGAACTTGAACTCGTGTCCGAAGCCAACCGCAGCCTCATCATGTGTACAGTATCCGAGAAAGGGGTGCTCAACAATCTGCGGCAGAACTAAAAACACGATCGCTTTTTTCAAGGCGACTAACCTTTACGAGCAAACTCAAGACAGAAAAAGTTCAGTTTCGGCGCTAGAAGCAAAATATAACTGTTCGCTATCACTGGTTACCTCAGACTATCATCTCAATGGCTGCATCAGCTGCCGCATTACCAGCCGATGGGCAGTCCTCGTTGCCACTTGGTTGCAGATTACAGGCGACACAGGCAGATTCCAGAAGATAAAAGAAAGGTGTGTAGAAAGTAATGTGCAAACAAAAACTGAATACGACGATGAAAATGACGCGGCAAAAATTTACAAGTAGAAAAAATACTTTTAAGCCAAGTAACTGAATAAAAATGATAAGACTCTTTTCATTAGATTGAGAAAACAAAAGAAAATTTCTCAACATTTGACGAGCTTCACACCTATGACCTTGAACATAGCACGTTAGCAACCGAATCACTACTCCACTCACTACCTGAATTGTGCGAGTGCCACAATGAAACATTTGAGATCGATTATCTTCGTCACTGTTTGGAAATGCTTGCAAATCATGCAAAAACTTCAAGTTCACATTTGACCTATCCACTGAAATTTGAATTATATTCTTAGGTGACAAATTCAACCATTTACACGCTGCAAGAAACTCGACTATAGATCAGAAGACGTGGCAGAATTCAAAAGCTTAGATGTTAAATATCTTCCACATACAGACTGATTCTGTTCATCCCAGAAATGAACCATCAATTCCACCTGCCCCTTTTGGACAACTCTGTCCAAACTCTCATTATATAACACACAAAATAATCCGATTTCCCTGACTTTGTTGGCTAGGAGATTCTCAAAATGAGGGCCAACTCCGTAAGTAATTATGTATGACAACCTACCCTTGTGCAACTGCATTTTTTTTTTGCAATCATGCTGTCACGAAACATAATTTGGCATATGTCTGTTGTCTTTGCAGAACTTGTTACTGATGAACGAAGCATAGCTCAACGAAGCCACACCTCCAAACTACTAAATCTGCACCTGCCCCTCAAGGCTGCGAAAGCGAGATTCATGACCGTCTACTCAATTTCACTATTTTCATGGCCACCTGTTCATTTTCATTACTTTTTCATGGCCTGAAGACACCTTGTAAATACAGGGCTATTACAAATGATCGAAGCTATTTCATAAATTCACTGTAGCTCCATTCATTGGCATATGGTCACGACACACTACAGATACGTAGAAAAACTCATAAAGTTTTGTTCCGCTGAAGCCGCACTTCAGGTTTCTGCCGCCAAAATGGCGACAGGAGCCGAGAAAGCGTATGTCGTGCTTGAAATGCCCTCACATCAGTCAGTCATAACAGTGCAACGACACTTCAGGACAAACAAAGATCCACCAACTGCTAACTCCATTCGGCGATGATATGCGCAGTTTAAAGCTTCTGGATGCCTTTGTAAGGGGAAATCAACGGGTCGACCTGCAGTGAGCGAAGAAACGGCTGAACGCGTGCGGGCAAGTTTCACGCGTAGCCCGCGGAAGTAGAGGAATAAAGCAAGCAGGGAGCTAAACGTACCACAGCCGACGGTTTGGAAAATCTTACGGAAAAGGCTAAAGCAGAAGCCTTACCGTTTACAATTGCTACAAGCCCTGACACCCGATGGAAAACCGATGGATCGGTCGTGGTGGAGATCATGATCAGCAATTCATGTCATGGCCTCCACGCTCTCCCGACTTAACCCCATGCTATTTCTTTCTGTGGGGTTATGTGAAAGATTCAGTGTTTAAACCTCCTCTACTAAGAAACGTGCCAGAATTGCGAGGTCGCATCAACGATGTTTTCGAACTCATTGATGGGGGACATGCTGCACCGAGTGTGGGAGGAACTTAATTATCGGCTTGATGTCTGCCGAATCACTAAAGGGGCACGTATCGAACATTTGTGATGCCTAAAAAAACTTTTTGAGTTTTTGTATGTGTGTGCAAAGCATTGTGAAAATATCTCAAATAATAAAGTTATTGTAGAGCTGTGAAATCGCTTCAATCATTTGTAATAACCCTGTATTTAGGGATTACAATTACGAATAAGCTGAATTGGGACAATCACATAGATTATGTTGAGAGGGAAGGCAAAAACCGAAGAATGCAATTGATTGGCAGAACAAATAGAAAGTGGAACAGGTGTACTAAAGAGACTGCTTACACTACGCTTTTCCGCCGTCTTCTGGAGTATCGCTGTGCGGCGTGGGATCAGACAGGGCTGTTTGAACACATCGAAACAGTTCATATCAGGGCAGCTGGTTTTGCATTACCCCGAAATAGGGGAGAGAGTGCCACGCATATGGTAACGCGAATTGGGATGGCAGTCATTAAAACAAAGGCGATTTTTGTTACGGCAGGGCTTTCTCACGAAATTTCAATCACCAAATTTCTCCTCAAGACTGTGAAAATATTTTGTCGGCGCCCACATACACAGCCGGCCGGAGTGGCCGTGCGGTTCTGGGCGCTACAGTCTGGAGCCGAGCGACCGCTACGGTCGCAGGTTCGAATCCTGCCTCGGGCATGGATGTGTGTGATGTCCTTAGGTTAGTTAGGTTTAATTAGTTCTAAGTTCTAGGCGACTGATGACCTCAGAAGTTAAGTCGCATAGTGCTCAGAGCCATTTTTGAACCCACATACACAGGAGAAATCATTACCATAATAAAGTAACATCTCGCACGGGAAGATTTAAGCGTTCTTCCTTCCCGCGCGTTGTTCGAGGGTAGAACTGTAGATAAGCAGTTTGAAGGTTGTTCGATGAACCATCTACAAGGCACTTAATTGTGAAGTGCAAATTAATCATGTAGATGCAGATGTAGATTTTGGTTCGAATCCTTCTTCGGGCATGGATGTGTGTGATAGTTAGGTTTAAGTAGTTCTGAGTTCTAGGGGACTCATGACCTCAGAAGTTAAGTCCCATAGTGCTCAGAGCCATTTGAACCATTTTTTTTTTTTTTTTTTTTTTTTTGCTGCTCCTGAGACCTTCACGTGCGCTCTGAACACAGAAAGTTTCACAATATTTGAGCTGCAGAGCAAAATTTATTGAACTGAGGCACATAGGATGGAAGGCTATACAAATCAAGAAGTTGCATTCTTTATTCAATACTCGTGTATTTAAAACGTCGCAGTAGTGCTCCCCACCCACATACATTAGAATTTTAAAATATTGCCACTGTTCAAATCTATCTTCAAGAGAGTAGTTTGTAAACCATTCTCTTCTTAATGCGGCCTGTTCGAATAATTACTGTTGATAATGTTAATAATTATTACGGTTAATGTTAATAATCATTGGTGTTAATGAAAAAGTGTCATCACCAGCTAAATCCACATCTTATAGCATGCCGAGTGTTCTAGATTGTAGTGCATGCAATGTGATATGTAATTTCAGTTCTGGCGACAGTGCTTCGTGCATTACAATATCTTTATTCTTTATAGCATAATTAACTCTGTTTAGAAGAAACGTAAACAGTTCTGGTGACATTCTAAGATAGTTAAAAGTACTTCTTCGGTCTTCCATTACAAATTATTTCAGCAAGAGTGCTGGGCAATCGAGCTGACGTCTTTTCTTCATCCAGTCTTCTTATGCAGCAATCCCACGCAACAAGCTTTTACTGCATCACAACTCGTGCGACGTGCAGCTGCCAAAACTTTAATTTCAGACACGACTCAGGAACCCACAAAGCGACGAAACTGAAGTGTATACTGGTTTCGCCCTCTCGACAGTCAAATATGAAGCCATTTGCGTGCAACTCATTCCACGCAACCCAATATCGTCGTGTTAACCAGGCTTTACCGTATAGGAATAGTGCGGTCAAAAGTAGTGAATGCAGCCTCTTTAGTAGATCTGTTGCTCGTGTTAAGTGTTCTGCCAATAAAATGCGGTCTTTGGTTTGCGTTCAACAATTGTTTACGGGCAGTATCAATTTAAGGCGTTTCTAATTGTAATCCAACGGTGTTTAGTTGCAGCGACCACCTTTTACACTACTTAGGTTAGTGTTGTTTAACGTCCCGTCGACAACGAGGTCATTAGAGACGGAGCGCAAGCTCGGGTTAGGGAAGGATGGGGAAGGAAATCGGCCGTGCCCTTTCAAAGGAACCATCCCGGCATTTGCCTGGAGCGATTTAGGGAAATCACGGAAAACCTAAATCAGGATGGCTGGAGACGGGATTGAACCGTCGTCCTCCCGAATGCGAGTCCAGTGTGCTAACCACTGCGCCACCTCGCTCGGTTTTTACACTACTGGCCATTAAAATTGCTACACCAAGAAGAAATGCAGATGATAAACGGGTATTCATTGGACAAATATATTATACTAGAACTGACATGTGATTACATTTTCACGCAATTTGGGTCCATAGATCCTGAGAAATCAGTGCTCAGAACAACCACCTCTGGCAGTAATAACGGCCTCGATACGCCTGGGCATTGAGTCAAACATAGCTTGGAAGGCGTGTACAGGTACAGCTGCCCATGCAGCTTCAACACGATACCATAGTTCATCGAGAGTAGTGACTGGCGTATTGTGACGAACCAATTCCTCGGCCACCATTGGTTCAAATGGCTCTGAGCACTATGGGACTCAACTTCTGAGGTCATTAGTCCCCTAGAACTTAGAACTAGTTAAACCTAACTAACCTAAGGACATCACAAACATCCATGCCCGAGGCAGGATTCGAACCTGCGACCGTAGCGGTCTTGCGGTTCCAGACTGCAGCGCCTTTAACCGCACGGTCGGCCACCATTGACCAGACATTTTCAATTGGTGAGAGATCTGGAGAACATGCTGGCCAGGGTAGCAGTTGAACATTTTCTCTATCCAGAAAGGCCCGTACAGGACCTGCAACCTGCGGTCGTGCATTATCCTGCTGAAATGTAGGGTTTCGCAGGGATCGAATGAAGGGTAGAGCCACGGGTCGTAGCACATCTGAAACGTAACGTCCACTGTTCAAAGTGCCGCCAATGCGAATAACAGGTGACCGAGACGTGTAACCAATGACACCCCATACCATCACGCCGGATGATAACGCCAGTATGGCGATGACAAATACACGCTTCCAATGCGCGTTCACCGCGATGTCGCCAAACACGGATGCGACCATCACGATACTGTAAACAGAACCTGGATTCGTTCGAAAAAATGACGTTTGGCCATTCGTGCACCCAGGTTCGTCGTCGAGTACACCATCGCAGGCGCTCCTGTCTGTGATGCAGCGTCAAGAGTAACCGCTGCCACGGTCTCCGAGCTGATAGTCCGTGCTGCTGCAAACGTCGTCGAACTGTTCGTGCAGATGGTTGTTGTGTCGCAAACGTTCCCATCTGTTGACTCAGGGATCGAGACGTGGCTGCACGATCCGTTACAGCCATGCGGATAAGATGTCTCTCATCTCGACTGCTAGTGATACGAGGCCGTCGGGATCCAGGACGGCGTTCCGTATTACGCTCCTGAACCCACCGATTCCATATTCTGCTAACTGTCATTGGATCTCGACCAAAGCGAGCAGCAATGTCGCGATACGATAAACCGCAATCGCGATAGGCTACAATCCGACCTTTATCAAAGTCGGAAACGTGATGGTACGCATTTCTCCTCCTTACACGAGGCATCACAACAACGTTTCACCAGGCAGCGCCGGTGAACTGCTGTTCGTGTATGAGAAATCGGTCGGAAACTTTCCTCGTGTCAGCACGTTGTAGCTGTCGCCACCGGCGCCAACCTTGTGTGAATGCTCTGAAAAGCTAATCATTTGCATATCACAGCATGTGCTTCCTGTCGGTTAAATTTCGCGTCTGTAGCACGTCATCTTCGCGGTGTAGCAATTTTAATGGCCAGTAGTGTTAATTCGTAAGATTTATCGTGTAGCCGAAATTTAATGTTTCTCTGTAAGTATTGGTATGGCAGGCCTCACGTTTTTCAATGTTTAGGGCCACCGAACGAGAGCAGTCGACTTCGGTCTCGTACCTTCGGCTTGTGTCGACATCAGCAACCACAGCCTGTCCTCGATAATTGCGCGACACATAAGGGTAATCAATCTCTAGGACATTATTTTGTCGTACTAAACCGTGTTAGCCCACAACTCCGAGTGTCACAACGGAGTCCTCACGGGCACAGTAAGACGCACGGCTTCGACATGAAGTGGGGCAGAGCTATTTCGGGGCTGTTGACCAGCATCATCAGGAGGAAGGCGAGTCGCTTCCGCCTTGCGGTGGGTGGCGCTTTGCCTGATAAGGAGGCGCGCGTTTTAAGAGGCGAGTCAAGACGAGACAAGACGGGCTAAATGACGGCAACAGGGGCTTTTTGTGCGCGCTCGCGGCAGCATATCAGTGCGTGCGCACGGCATGACTCGTGGTGTGTGTATATAGCGGAGATAAGGCGGTGCGTAAAAACGGCGTCCCACATCTCAAGCACCAGAAGAACGGCCGCGGAAGGACGTGGGTGGACGCGAGGCAGCGCTGGAGCGTCTTTGGGGTTCCCCTGCTACGGCACACAGCTCGCGCGGGCATACGGGGAATCACGCCACAGTGCCGCCAACCGCTACTAGCAGTACGCCTCCCATGGTGCGCGCGGTAAAACATTCTGGTGAAAATATTGCGACAGACGGCAACGGAATTCATGAACTTTGCAAATGTATTAACATTTCGTATATTTATTCAAGTTACATGTCGTATCGAATGAAAAACTTTTACTTGTACGCGTGTTAACAATAATAATGTCGTGTGACGAGGGCCTCCCGTCGGGTAGACCGTTTGCCGCGTGCAAGTCTTTCGATTTGACGCCACTTCGGCGACTTGCGTGTCGATGCGGATGAAATGATGATTAGGACAACACAACACCCAGTCCCTGAGCGGAGAAAATCTCCGGCCCAGCCGGGAATCGAACCCGGGCCCTTAGGATTGACATTCTGCCGCGCTGACAACTTTTTTTTTTTTAATCTCATTTTGTTCACTTGTGTTCGTTGCATGTTCTCAGGGCGGACGTTATAAGACATCCGTTTAAGTTCGTTGTTGATCCATTAACTCAGATTTTTTATTACTGAGGCCAGCTAACCCTCTGACCGAACACGCTGAGCTACCGTGCCGGCAAACCACTCAGCTACCGGGGGCGGACGTACGCATGTTAAAACAGCCACACCCAAAGGAAGCTGATTTGTTATATCTAACATCTGAGAGGAAACAGAGAGAGTATCTATTGAAGAGGATACACCTGTCGGATCGATATGTCATGTTCTTTATTTATTTTTTTTTAATCGGAAGTATAACACCTGGTATTAAGAATGAAGTAACGTGTTCTTTGTAATCGAAATCTGTGCAGAGTTAAAAATACAACTGCTGTACAATGAAATAAACAATTTTTTTTAAAGAAGATGCCAAACGCGAATTTAGTTTGCTGACGCATGAAGCCTTGTCGAATTGTCACGGAAAGAGGTGCGTGATGATCGTGAGCGGCTGAAAATGTGGATAAAAAGCAGAAGCACGGTTAAGAGAGATGGAAGGGCTTAGATAACAATACGCCTGTGTAGCTGTGGTGTATTCTCAGCATTGCATAGCCACTGTAGTGCAGGAATATTTAAACAGCTGCACAGAATAAATAATGGGAAGTTAGGGACAGCTGGTACCAAATTAACGATCGACATTTTAACAACGCGGCACCATCTCCAAATGTAATGAATTACGAGAGTGAGGGGTCGGATACGACAGACGGCGATACAGGACTTGCTTCTTCACCTTATATGAAGCTTCCTGACGCAGAGATCCTGAAGATCAGACCAACGGACTGGTATGACAACGGGTCGTCACTGGGTTCACACCGATAACGCTGGCTTCTGCTCGAGATGTTGTTTGTTTGCACCCGGACACGTTTCCACGGCCGCATCATCACCACGTTATAACAATCACGCGATGTCCACTTCACATCTTCGCCGAAGTCAAACTCGCATGCGTGTTTTGTCAGTACAAAAGCAGTAACAGCAGAATGAGTCCAGCAGCAGAGCTAATGACTTCGAACGTGGGCTAGTCCTTGGAGATCTCCTGACTACAGAACACATCAGGGGCCGGCCGTTGTGGCCGAGCGATTCTAGACTGTTCAGTCTGGAACCGCGCGACCGCTACGGTCGCAGGTTCGAATCCTCCCTCGGGCACAGATGTGTGTGATGTCCTTAGGTTAGTTAGGTTTCAGTATTTCTAAGTTCTAGCGGTCTGATGACCCCACATATTAAGTCCCATAGTGCTCAGAGCCATTTGAACAATTTTTTGAACACATCAGGTACATTTTAACCCATCTAATGCTCCAAAAGTCGGCTGTAAGAGATGTGACCGTGAAGTGGAAACGCGATGGAACATCCACACTTAAACCGACGCCAGACACACCTCATGTACTGACGGGGCAGGGACCGTAGAGCACTGCGGAGAGTGCGTGGGAAAATCGCTCGAAATCGGCGGAAGGAATCAATGACGGCATATTCCTCAGGTACTCCAGCGAAAACATTCAACGCCAATTTAAGCAACAGTTGTATTATGGTGTGGCAGGTGGCAGTTGACGCTAAATAACGAAAAGTGTGAGCTGATCCACATGATTTCCAAAAGAAATCCGTTGGAATTCGATTACTCGATAAATAGTACAATTCTCAAGGCTGTCAATTCAACTAACAAGGGAACCTCCCCATCGCACCCCCCTCAGATTTAATTATAAGTTGGCACAGTGGATAGGTCTTGAAAAACTGAACACAGATCAATCGAGAAAACAGGAAGAAGTTGTGTGGAACTATGAAAAAAATAAGCAAAATATACAAACTGAGTAGTCCATGTGCAACATAAGCAATATCAAGGATAAAATGTGCTCACTAGCGCCGTGGTCCCGTGGTTAGCGTGAGCAGATGCGGAATGAGAGGTCTTGGGTTCGAGTCTTCCCTCGAGTGAAAAATTTAATTTTTTATTTTAGGTTTATGTCACAAAATCTTATGTTTTCATCACTTTTTTGGGAGTGATTATCACATCCACAAGAAAAACCTAAATCGGGCAAGGTAGAAGAATCTTTTAACCCATTCGCCAAGTGTACAAGTTAGGTGGGTCGACAACGTATTCCTGTCATGTGACGCACATGCCGTCACCAGTGTCGTATAGAATATGTGTTTTCCTGTGGAGGAATCGGTTGACCTATGACCTTGCGATTAAATGTTTTCGGTTCCCATTGAAGAGGCACGTCCTTTCGTCTACTAATCGCACGGTTTTGCGGTGTGGTCGCAAAACACAGACACTACACTTATTACAGTGAACAGAGACGTCAATGAAAGAACGGACAGATCATAACTGTACGAAAATAAAGAAAGTAAACTAATCACTCGAGGGAAGACTTGAACCAAGGACCTCTCGTTCCGCAGCTGCTCACGCTAACCACGGGACCACGGCGCCCCTACGCTTACCTTCTCCTTGATGTTGCGTTTTTGATGTTGCGTATCTTGCGCATGGACTACTCAGTTTGTATATTTTGCTTATTTTTTCATAGTTCCATACAAGTTCTTCCTGTTTTCTCGATTGATCTGTGTTGACTTTTTCATGGCCTATCCACTGTGACAACTTATAACTAAATCTGAGGGGGGTGCGACGGGGAGGTTCCCTTGTAAGTACCTGGGTGTAAAAATTACGAAAAACTTCAGTTGGAAAGACCACATAGATAATATTGTGGGGAAGGCGAGCCAAAGGTGGCGTTCCATTGGCAGGACACTTAGAAGATGCAACAAGACCACTAAAGAGACGGCTTACACTACACTCGTTCGTCCTCTGTTAGAATATTGCTGCGCGGTGTGGGATCCTTACCAGGTGGGATTGACGAAGGACATCGAAAGGGTGCAAAAAAGGGCAGCTCGTTTTGTATTATCACGTAATAGGGGAGAGAGTGTGGCAGATATGATACGCGAGTTGGGATGGAACTCATTAAAGCAAAGACGTTTTTCGTCGCGGCGAGATCTATTTACGGAACTCCAGTCACCAACTTTCTCTTCCGAATGCGAAAATATTTTGTTGAGCCCAACCTAAATAGGTAGGAATGATCATTAAAATAAGATAAGAGAAATGAGAGCTCGAACAGAAAGGTTTAGGTGTTCGTTTTTCCCGCGCGCTGTTCGGGAGTGGAATTGTAGGGAGACAGTATGATTGTGGTTCGATGAATCCTCTGCCAAGCACTTAAATGTGAATTGCAGAGTAATCATGTAGATGTAGATGGTCTTTTCCAGCACCTTTCGAATTCCGTCAAAAATGCACATCACCCAATTTTTTTTTTAAAAAAAAAGCTTCCTTGAGAATCTGGAATGATATCATTAACCACCAAACATAAATTACGCGCCCCTCTTCAGTAGTTTCCTTTTCAGAATACCTCGTTTGAAGGCCTCGAAGCCTTCAAGAACAGTATGGGTTGCTTACGACCATTTGCGGCGTCAACATGAGTATTTTTCCTACATACATTTCTCTAAACTGTTATAATGATCCGAACATACACTACGAGATCAAAAGTATCCGGACACTCTCGAAAAAAACATAGATTTTCATATTAGGTGCATTGCGCTGCCACGTACTGCCAGGTACTCCGTATCACCGGCCTCAGTACTCGTTAGACATCGGGAGGCAGCAAAATGGGGCGCTCCGCGGAACTCACGAACGTGGTCAGGTAATAAGGTGCCACTTGTGTCAGATGTCTGTTGGCGAGATTTGCACACTCCTAAACATCCCTAGGTCCACTGTTTCCGATGTGATAGTGATGTGGCAACGTCAATGGACACGTACAGCACAAAAGCGTACAGGTTGACCTCATCTGTTGACAGGTCGTAATGTGTAATAGGCAGACATCTATCCAGACCATCACACAGGAATTCCAAACTACATCACGATCCACCACAAGTACTGTGGCAGTTAAGCGTTAGGTTAGAAACTGGATTTCATGGTCGGGCGGCTACTCATGTCGTATGGAGTGAGGAATCACGGTACACAATGTCGCGATCCGATGGCAGCGTGTGTATGGTGAATGCCCGGTGAACGTCATCTTCTGGCGTGTGTAGTGCCAACAGTAAAATTCGGACGCGGTGGTATTATGGTTTCGTCGTGTTTTTCACGAAGGGGGCTTGCACCCCTTGTTGTTTTGCGTGGCACTATCACAGAACAGGCCTACATTGATGTTTTAAGCACCTTCTTGCTTCCCACTGTTGAAGAGCAATTCGGGGATGGCTATTGCATCTTTCAACACGATCGAGCACCTGTTCATAATGCACGGCCTGTGGCGGAGTGGTTACACGACAATAACATCCCTAGAATGGACTGGCCTGCACAGAGTCCTGACCTGAATCCTATACAACACTTTTGGGGTGTTTTGGAACGCCGACTTTGTGCGATGCCTCACCGACCGAAATCGATACCTCTCCTCAGTGCAGCACCCCGTTAAGAATGGGCTGCCATTCCCCAAGAAACCTGATTGAACGTGTGCCTGCGAGAGCGGAAGCAGTCATCAAGGCTAAGGGTCGGTCAACACCACACTGAATTCGAGAGTTGTCGATGGAGGGCGCCACGAACTTGTAAGTCATTTTCTGCCAGGTATCATGATACTTTACATCACATAGCATATTTTCCTGCAGATAGTGCTCACCATTACTTGCCGAAATTTTTTCAGTTTTCATACTTGTGTTTTTGGCCTTCGATCGAGATATTTTGCATGGAGGTGAGTCCTTCCACCTCGCTTACATTACTCTTTGTACATGCAACTGATCCCGCCTCTCCTGTTCCACTCGCGAACGGCGCGTGCGAAGTATGATTGTCGGCGGACCTCAGTTGTTGTTGTTGAGGTCTTCAGTACTGAGATTGGTTTGATGCAGCTCTCCATGCTACTCTATCCTGTGCAAGCTTTTTCATCTCCCAGTACTTACTGCAACCTACATCCTTCTGAATCTGCTTAGTGTATTCATCTCTTGGTCTCCCTCTACGACTTTTACCCTCCACGGTGCCCTCCAATGCTAAATTTGTGATCCCTTGATGCCTCAAAACATGTCCTACCAACCGATCCCTTCTTCTAGTCAAGTTGTGCCTCTAACTTCTCTTCTCCCCAATCCTATTCAATACCTCATTAGTTACGTGATCTACCCACCTTATCTTCAGCATTCTTCTGTAGCACCACATTTCGAAAGCTTCTATTCTCTTCTTGTCCAAACTGGTTATCGTCCATGTTTCACTTCCATACATGGCTACACTCCATACAAATACTTTCAGAAACGACTTCCTGACACTTAAATCTATACTCGATGTTAACAATTTTCTCTTCTTCAGAAACGCTTTCCTTGCCATTGCCAGTCTACATTTTATATCCTCTCTACTTCGACCATCATCAGTTATTTTACTTCCTAAATAGCAAAACTCCTTTACTACTTTAAGTGTCTCATTTCCTAATCTAATCCCCTCAGCATCACCCGATTTAATTTGACTACATTCCATTATCCTCGTTTTGCTTTTGTTGATGTTCATCTTATATCCTCCTTTCAAGACACTGTCCATTCCGTTCAACTGCTCTTCCAAGTCGTTTGCTGTCTCTGATAGAATTACAATGTCATCGGCGAACCTCAAAGTTTTTATTTCTTCTCCATGGATTTTAATACCTACTCCGAATGTTTTTTTCTTTTTTTTTTTTGTTTCCTTTCCTGCTTGCTCAATATACAGATTGAATAACATCGGGGAGAGGCTACAACCCTGTCTCACTCCTTTCCCAACCACTGCTTCCCTTTCATGCCCCTCGACTCTTATAACTGCCACCTGGTTTTTGTACAAATTGTATATAGCCTTTCGCTCCCTCAGTACCTGCTCTAATTTCTCTATTTTTCTCGTCGTGCCCGTTGCGCGAGAAGCGTGTGCGAAGAAGTGATGTGTTGCACGACTCTTCCCGGACTTGGAACTGCAACCCTCCCTCTTCTGTAGGCGCCTGCCAGTGGAGTTTGTCGAGCATCTCTGTAACTGCCGCGGCGACGAAACGATCCCGTGACGAAAGGCGCCGCTCTTCTTTGGAACCTCTATGTCTGTTCTATTAATCTGACATAGGAAGGGTCCCACTATGCTGAGCAATTCTCAAAAACATTTCACAGTTCCGTACGGTTGTCCCTATATCGTGCCCTGTACGAGCAAAGTCGTGGTCTTGCAAACAACCTTCGTAGTCTGCAAATAAATTAGTGTGGTGTTAGTGTTTCAGTGTTCTAGTGTTACACAACACAGGCTATCATCGTGTACGGCGGTGCCGCTAATAGCGAACCGCCCCTCTCCGTTCCGCACCAGACGCTGGCCAACTCGAGACGCCGACAAGCGATGCAGTAGCTGCTGCGCTAGCGGCCGTACATCAAGAAGTTAAATCGAATGACCGAAGAAGACGGAAAGTCTAGTCAGGACACTCAGACGATCTATTAAGTTACATCAGTAGCTCTTGTACAGAGGCACACAATGATTCACGAAGGTGAAGGAAACAGTAGTGACGACATTACCAAAATGACAACTGACTCTGAGGCAGTTTTACAATTAGCGCCTGCTACATTCATCACTGAAAATCGGCAACATCAGGAAAAGGTAAAAGCCACTGCAGAAAATTTCTATGAACTGCGATGTCGGCTGTTACACTGTATTTACTGAAAATGCGCAAAAAGAGTGAAGCTGTGGCAGACTGCCTACGATGGCTAGGTCGGCTGATATACAGGCAGATCCAGCTACCCCTAACTGCTGGTCTTACGCAACCGGCAACGGCTTCAAAAACCGTGTGGAGTTCTCAGATGCTCTTTCTGACCGCGCGCTACCTATTGGTCCTACAGAAAAAATGGAACAGGACCTTGCTCGTAGGAAATTTAATGCACTTAAATTTTGTACTAGGATACATTTTTGCTAGCGGCCGTAATTTTCGAATTATTCAAGATAAACGTACAATATTAACTTTCAAATGCGTTTTTCTTGAATAGCTAGAGGCATGTGCTGTCCTGATGAACCGTACATGCGACCTGTTCCGGAATTCTCTGTCTGCCTACGGTACTGTCGCTCTAGCACTGGCCTAGTCTGAAATACTGCGCCCACTGCAATCGGGCGCTCGCCTTGATGAGTGTGACAAATACACAATCCTACGTGCCCACTGCTAAAGAGGTCGCTCGTGTAATTCTAGGGTGCGTACACAGTACATCCGACATGGAAAAATTAAGGAGCGGGTGGTACAAGAACGTCTAAAACACGGGCAAGCAGCTCCACAAGTGAGTTTCGTACCGTAATGCAGACCGTAGTGACGGGAAACCTGGCGCCATACCAAAGTTTTTTACGCTCTCAGCCTAATACAGCTAATTGCCTAATACATCTGCACCTCATAAAAGCACACAATTCTTCCTCGAGTCAAGCGCCTCAACAGACACCACATGTTTTACATATAACAGCGAACGGCATCATATTAACCCGCCAGGTTAGCCGAGAGTGCTAATGCGCTGCTTCCGGGACTCGGGTAAGCGCGCGGGATCGAATCCGCCCGCCGGGTTACCAACGAGGGCCGGTGTGCCGGGCAGCCTGGATGTGGTTTTTAGTCCTCAGGTACACGCTTCACAGACATTTGCAACAGATCCGCACTTTTCCCTGGGGGGGAGGGGGGTTCGGGGTGGCGGCAGGAAGGGCATCCGGACACCCGTTCAAATGAACCACGCCAACCCACGCACAATGGGGGACAGAGGCGCAAGCGATAGATAGTGAAGGGCATCATATTCTTAACGATTCAAGGAACAGTACTGACGGAAATATGGCTCACGCGGAGACAAAGGGAAAAAAAGAGTACTTTAGGTGCCACATATTACGTACAAAAGCGTTCGGACAGTCCTAATAGTAAACAACCCAGATCCGCACAGGATTCACGAAGGCCCAGTGCTCAGAATGGCTGAACCGATGGAATTTGTAATACAGTAATGAATGCACTCAGGCAGATAATGGGTAACCCCACATACAAGAATCCACCGCAGAATCGCTTCTAAAAATGGCTCTGAGCACTATGGGACACAACATCTGAGGTCATCAGTCCCCTAGAACTTAAAACTACTTAAACCTATGTAACCTAAGGACATCACACACATCGATGCCCGAGGCAGGATTCGAACCTGTGACCGTAGCGGTCGCGCGGTTCCAGACTGTAGCGCCTAGAACCGCTCGGCCACACCGGCCGGCGCTTCTTAGGTGTGAATAATGGTGGGATACGTTAAGAATACAGAGCACCCGAACGCTCGCTCGTCCATTCCAGTGAAATTACCAAACACAGCCACCGACGTTTTCTGCGCTGCTGCCACGTGTCGGAAAGGGGCCGTCAAAAGAATCGTTTCTGTCTCCTGGGTTTAATGGCATTCAGAGATGATGGATGTGGGGGTGGGGAGGGAGAGGGAGTTGGCTTCTCACAACAAAAAGAAGTCCGTATAAAATTTATGGACGACAGACACGAGATACCGCCTCGGTTTGGAGGCCGCAAAGGGAGACGGTAAAGAAAGAAAACGGAGTATGTGTGTTAATGTCGAGTGCGTCCCAAGAAGATATTACGCGATTTTAAAGCTTCACGGCTCAGGCCGGGAAACAAAGAGTCGGCAAAATGTGAGCGGAGACTGGCGACGGCGACAAGCGAACCGCCTCAAACGGCGATTCCCCCGAGGAGGAAGCGTCACTCGGGCGGTTGGGCAACGCGGCGCGAGGCCGGCCGTTTTAGCGCCGCTTTCTCGCGCCGCCGCCGCCGCGGCTTCCTTGTGGCCGCACCGCCTGCAGGTCGCGCACTTTACTCGCCTTTCCCACGACTCGAGCAGCAACGAGGCGCGGCGGTCATTAAGCCGTAATTGTAGTCTCAAACAATACACACTGCTCAACAACATTAAAGGGTCAATTTTTCCAAATCCCGTAACTGTCACCCACTGAGACGCTGAAGAGTCAAACCCGGGTCAATAGTGCCCGCAACCTAACCTTCCTTTGCACTCAAAAGTGTGGCGCCCTGTGACGTCATCCCTCGGGCACGGCGGCGCTTCCAACAGCGAGGCGTCGACACGTACGAAAAATTGATAAATGATATCTCCATAGGTTCGTTTGTGCAGCTACCAGACAGCGCCAGCCAACAGGCTGTACTGTGCATGGTTCAAATGGTTCAAATGGCTCTGAGCACTATGGGACTCAACTGCTGTGGTCATAAGTCCCCTAGAACTTAGAACTAATTAAACCTAACTAACCTAAGGACATCACACACATCCATGCCCGAGGCAGGATTCGAACCTGCGACCGTAGCAGTCGCACGGTTCCGGACTGCGCGCCTAGAACCGCGAGACCACCGCGGCCGGCGTACTGTGCATGCACAGCTACGATGGCGTAGGCAGCCCGTGCTCGGTGCTTCCTCTCCTCATACGCTTTTCGTCGAATTTCTGGTGGGGCATCACGTGACCATGTGCAGCCCTGCGGCATGTTGCTGAGAGGACATACAGAGTTGTACTTACAGCAATTGTTTTATCATATCTATCATATCCCACTCAGATAAAGGATGCAAATACGGAAGCAGTTCCTGGCAAAATATCATTTCAAAACTAGACTCCACAGCTCAAAGTACGATAACATTTTGCTATGGGATGACTTGGACAATTTTATTTTATTTTATTTTGACAAACTGCGGCCGCGAGCTCGCCTCCAGTTCACCACCGGCAATGGAGGGTGAAGCTTTGACAATGCCAGCCACTCGTCCTGGCGAAACGTCAGAAAAATCATTAGATGAACGTCGGCCGAAGAACCCGAGACAGAAGCCAATAGGCAGTTTGTCAACAAGTGGCCACGAAAGCCTTAACAATTTCGTATTATTTTATTTTATTTTTTTTTAATTCATACTCTGTAAAATTGTTATGTAGAATTTCCAACAGGTTTACATCTACACAGCACTGCAAAAAGCTAGTAGGATAGAATACAAATTTCTTGGAAAAAAAATAGAGAGAGAGAGAGAGAGAGAGAGAGAGAGAGAGAAACAGTTCCTTGTGTAGCTTACACCAGAATAAAGGACAATACATTTCATGACTATTTCAAAATGTCAAAAAATTAACAACGCTGTCTGTGAGGCAAAGAAACGGTACAACTGACAGTTTATATTCTACTCTAGGAATAAATATAAAGCCATGTGGGGAGTTAAAACGATAAAACACGGTATGCTGCCAGTCTACAGTTTAGCATAGAATGGCATTCAATAAATTTAAGACGTAAACACAAATTAAGAAATAACTTCAGGCCTAGAGGCAGTACTAGACAAGTGCCTTGTGATCGAAAAACACTATTTCACAGAAGGCAGATTTGTAAAATTCTGCTACAGCTGTCAACATATTCGAAACAAAGTATTTAGCTCAAAGTTACTGACCAAATTTGCCTGCTTAGTCAGCTTCAAGTAAACGTTAACGTATCTTCGTGCGTATATAGCATTAAGAGATCTTACAGTGTCATAAAAGGAACAGCACTTCAGAGACTACTCCAGCAACATCGGAATTTCGTAAACCATACTAAAACGCTTCATTCCGCTCTAATTGCACATTTCTGTGTCCAGATGCACTCTGGAGTACCTGATATTCAGCTTCTCATGTGGTTTTCGTGATACCAATTTTCTTGCAGGTCCAGTACCGTATTCTCATGTTTGGTTCTTTATTATCGTATAATGTCATTCGCCCCAGAAAATGAAAATTTGCACTTGAAACTGAACGAAATTGAAAGCAGCCACTCGTGCGGAATGAAAAACACTTCGTTTCAAATAAACTAAGAGCCTCAGCGGAAAAAAAATAGAAGCAAATTTCTCTACAAAACAGCTTCATTAAGACATTACTGGGTGATTGCTAATAACGTGGGAATAGTACAAAATCAGAAAACTGAAATTACTAACTTATTTTGGTCTTTGATGGCTATGACAATGTATATTAATTCACTTGATTGGCTCCCGGCCACAGAAATCTGTTTTGTTTACATTTGACGAGGGAGCTGTAAACGAAGAGACCAGCAATACTCCGAAGACACGAAACATATAAACGGGTCAGGTGGAGAATGACCCCCCCCCCCCCACACACACACACCACACCACCACAAGTCAGCTTGCTCTTCGAATGCGCGAATCTGGCAGATTGGGCGCGCGAGAAAAAGTTTTCCGGGTATCAACTGGCTACTTGCTGCTACTGCTCGTACGTCAAACAGCCACGCTTCAAGTAGCCAGAAGCGGGAACTGCTCAAACGAACCTAATGAGGTATCGAATATATTGCTTCCCCCTACTTATACCTCCCGAGGAGATCACGAACGTAAAATTAGAGAGATTCGAGCGCACACGGAGGCTTTCCGGCAGTCGTTCTTCCCGCGAACCATACGCGAGTGGTACAGAAAAAGGGAGGTAATGACAGTGGCACGTAAAGTGCCCTCCGCCACACACCGTTGGGTGGCTTGCGGAGTATAAATGTAGATGTAGAATGTCTCCGCGACCTTTGGCGACCTATCTACATTTCAGCCCTTCCTTTGACGCCTCTGCGATAGAGGTCACAACCGCGAAACACAGCGTGTTTCAGACAAACCGCCGCTCAGAATCGACAGAAAGGGCTCATGGTGTGGCACGAATGGCGTCAATGAGACCACCCCATCCCTTGCGGCGTTCATTCCCACGCGGTCGGAAACTTTAGCTCGCAGTGCAACGAGAAAGACGACAACGTTTTCCATACTGCTGCCGTCCCTCTGAGCGACTCAACACTAATGACACTGCAGGGCTGCATCGCAAATGGTTCGAATGGCTCTGAGCACTATGGGACTTAACATCCGAGGTCATCAGTCCCCCAGAACTTAGAACTACTTAAACCTAACTAACCTAAGGACAGCACACACATCCGTGCCCGCGGCAGGATTCCAACCTGCGACCGTAGCAGCCGCGCGGTTCCAGACTGAAGTGCCTAGAACCGCTCGGCCACAAACGCCGGCAGCTGCATCGCAACTGAATGCAATCTCGCACCTTTTAGGTGTAGGTTCGGCGGCTCTGGAATACAGGGCGGAACCACTAGGAGCAGTTTAAATCCATTCGACGATATCTGAACGTCGCAGCAAAGGGTGTTTATGTTTTTTCAGCCCTGCTGTGGCGTGATCACGTGGCACTGAATGAAATGGCAAAGGGTCGCTCTAAAGTTGTGTTTACAGGTGTGCGCCTTGCGGCTGTGCTTGCCCCACGCGCAAGTAGAGGCACGCGTCTACCCGTCAATGGTGTGGAGAATCCTGTAGCCCAGTGCGCACAGTTGAGAGGTATGCGCCTCCTTGCCTCTTCGGGCAACCGCTGCATGCGCCTAGCGCGCACGGAAAGCCGCGCACGTGTAAACGCTACTAACGGCGAATGTCAACTCATCACTATACATACATTCGTACAAGTCCTCATGATTCTACTATATCCACTTTACCGATGTGAGGCCGAAATTACTTCATTGTGGAATACTAATAAATACAATCTAATTAAAGAAAAAACGACGGCGTTTAGGAACAAAATGATACGTTATGGACGTAGTGATTTATTTGCTACTGACTAATAACGACCTTTTTTGTTACTATCAACCAAATTTTAGATAACTCCTATGCAACACGTTGTAACATATCCAACCCACAAATCAATCCACCAGTCCGAATGCAGGTCCAACTATAAACATTAAAATGGTCTGCATTACTCACTCACTGGTCATACCGGACTCGAGAGTCCATTACCGCAGAAACGTATTGTCGCCATCTGTCCCCGTCTTGGGCTATTTCCCTCCATTCACCTTCAACACCTAGGATCCTCAAATCGGCCTTCACATTGTCCTCCCATCTGCGCCTCGGTCTCCCCACAGGACGTTTTCCCTACCAGTACTCTGCGCGCTGGCCTGCCCTCATCCATTCGAGCCACGTGACCCGCCCATCGCAGCCTTCGTGATTTAATAATACTGATTATGTCAGGGCTTGAATAGAGTTCGTGAACCTCTTCGTTATGCAGTTTTCGCCACTCTCCGCTAATGTCATCCCTTTTTGCTCCGAAAATTTTCCTCGAAATTTTGTTTTCAAATACTCGAAACGGCTTTTCATTTTGCACAGTGAGACACCAAATCTCACACCCATACAGCATAACTGGTAGAATAGTAGTTTTGTATATTCTAATCTTTAAATTCCTACACAATATCCGCGATGAAAGTAATCTATTCAGTGAGAAGTAACACGCATTTCCCGCCCGTAATCTCTTCTAATGATCTGCATCAAGAGCAAAACGTTCGCGAGGTCCGTGTAACGCTACCCCGAGACATCTTTCATAAAAGCTAGGAACACGCTGTAGCTTTTATTGAGCTGTGATAAAACTACCTTTGCAACCTTTTGTTATAAAATAAATATTTGACAGAGGTCTTTTACTGTGTAATACATGAGTACTTGGTTGTTAAGTAGGTATTTAAGTTCACACTGTACCTGGTTCTCCCACGTGTATTATGACAATTGTGTTACAGTCCTATGTGTTACAGCTCATGTTAGCATTTACAAGTTGTTGAGCTGATTTGTATGTTACGTATGTTGCAACGTGTTGTACACCCGTTCTCCAAATGTTGTCTGATAATGACTAAAATGTAAAATTTGGATAACAACAAATAAACTGTACAGCCAGTAACGAATAACGTTTTCTCTTTAAAGTTATACGAAAGATACGAAACAAGCATAAAAAAGATCAGTCACATTTTCAGTCAAATAAGAATTAATTTTAAAAAAAATGTGTGTGCTATAACTGCATCCGAAGAATGAACATCGTAAATGACTGTAAGTTGCAGGTAATTTCTTGTTAGTTTAACGCAGTGTGCGATTTGCAGGGGGGGATGGGGGCGATTTCCCCCCTCTGCATCAGACCATCCCCTCCTCTGGTTTTAGTTTATGCATCCCAACCTGGGATGTTTATTTCCCACGCACTGGAGTAAAACTTTACATGTAATTTAAATTTGTGGAGCCGAACACTGAAAGTTTTTAATACAGTCTTACTTTTAATACTATTAATATGTTTGCTTATTAATTCTGATAAAGTGTTATGTCGTAGTTAAGCATTTCAAAACATTTAGAACTAAATCATCATTCTCATGTTGTCATTGTTGCTTTCGTCTAAGGTGCGTCACCCGTTTACTTGCGAGGGAAGTAGTGTGGCAGTCATACCGCAGCTGTCGTACCACAGAGTTGGGTGAGCTGGGGGCTGAAGTTCCCACCCCGGGCCCTGACACAGGGTGGTGACCGGCCCGGTACCTGTGCGAACATTCACCGTTAGGCCACCAGACTAACGCGCCTGGGACGAAAGCACAAAGTAGTGCGCTTGGGACGAAAGCACGAAGTAGTGCGAACTGCGAAGCGGGCAACGCTACTGGTCAGACGGGATCGGACAGTCTGACTTCGCTAGCAGCGAACCACGTGGGTGGAGCTAAACACAGGCTCCCCAGCATCGCGTACTCCAAATTAATTGGTGCCGTTCGTTCGTTGCCTCGCGTCCGCCAAACACACGGCGATCTTCACACGTTCCCGCTTCAGTAGCTTCATTAGTGAGTTGAGTGCGTCTGGGCCTGTAAGAACTACGGAATTTCAGGATGTCATTCAAACAAAGCAAAATTTTTGAGTTCCTTGAGAGCAGATTCGAGGTGCTGGAACATCCACCATACAGTACAGACCTGGCTCCAAGTGATTTTCACACGTTTGGACCCTAAACGGAAGCACTACAGGGAAAGTGATGAAGGCGTCATTGCCGCTGTGCAAAATTGGTTACAGATGCAACCGAAAAACGTATTTTCTGATCCAGGGAGGTTACGTAGAAAAATAACGCATGTTTCAGTTTTGTATCATCAGAATAAGTACAGCTTTTCACAAATGTGCCTTTACTTTTTGAATTCCCCTCGTATACCTGTATGTAGATGATTTTGTAAATAAGCTTTACCTGAATGTACTTTTAAAGATATAACAAAGGGATGGCTTTTCTGATAGTGCATACGCGTGAATAGTGAGTTTCGGCATTAACATCTATTTATAAACAACTGTTTAACCATGGGCGACGTCACGGTCCCAAGCTAGTAATATATATAATTATACTAACCGCCTAAGACATCCCCCCCACTGGTAAAATCACAAATCGCACACTGGTTTAAAGAGAAGAAGCGAATGTCACCACACAAGACTTTTTGATCAAACGCAATTCTGGAGGAAACGGAGAAATAAAAATGTGACATGAAAATTGTAAGTATAGAAATAGTAGGTACAGCATGCAACAATGAATGAGAGAGACTCTACCCCACAGAATGGGGAAAATTTAAAGTGCGTACGTGCGCGCGGCAGGTTCTGCCTGCGATGTTGGCAACGCGAGATGCGGCAGTCACTTACTTCCGGAATTAGCCGATATGAGGCGGAAGCCGCCGAGCGCGGCCACGGCGGCGGGTGGTGGGGGAGCCGGAGCCCCGCCCTGCTGCTGCTGTTGCGGAGTCGGCGGCTGAGGGGGCTGCTGCAGGCCGTGCGCGTGGTGCGCATGCGCGTGGGCGTGCGGGTGGGGGTGCGCATGCGCGTGGGGGTGGGGGTGCGCCAGGTGCGGCGGCGGGGGAGGGGGCGGGCCCTGCGGGGAGCCGGGCGGCGCGGGCGCCAGGAAGCAGTGCATGGCGGGCTCCTTGCGGCCCCCGTAGCGGGTCACCATGGTAACCGCTGCGAAACGCTACTGTCCGCTGGCCGATTCCCAGGAAAACATACGTCCTACTACGCGACTAAACAAAATTACTATAATTTTTTGTTATAAAAAAATAACGTAAACCGAACACACTAGAATTGATGCCTAAATTCTCCACATTGTAGATGGCTGTGTTGCATGAGGGGGCCACTGAGATCTGTTCCTGATGTGGAGACGCGGGGTTTGCCTGGGTGCTGCCGGTGCTGGACCACTCGGCGACAGTTCGAGGGCCGTACCACTCCAGTCGGTTCTGCGTCCGCGGATGATGGAAGGGCAAAGCCGGGCTCCGGAACCATTGCCACGAGAGCGCTGGATTCACTCGCTCTCGATCACTGCTCGCTCGCGTTCTCCAATGTCTGAACAGGCAGGCGGTAAAGAGCAATCTACTGCTGGTGCGGCCGAGGTTCTCGAGAACGACTTCTCACAGAGGATGGGGAGCCTCGTGGCAAGCAACACGATCCTCGTCTTGCAGATACGTAGCGGGAGCATGAGACGTTTTCAGTTGATGACGAGCTTCTTGCCGCGTTCCCCTCTCCTCGCAAATGCTACAGTTCTTCGATGCCCGGCTGGTACGTCAGTGCAAAAATTACAGACACACGGGTCGAGAAAACTGCTCCACCCCGCATCTAAAACACGATTTATAAAAGTGTGCCTTCATAAATAGCTGTCGAGCTGTTTTGGGAACGCGGTACTCCTGACGGCAAAAAAATTCGAGCTGCCTCCGGTATTTTTCTCCTCAGGCCGCGCTCGTCCGCACGCCGTGCGATGCGTCGAGGGCGTGGAGAAACGAGAGATGTGGGTTACGGTACGGCCCTCGCCTTCACTGCCGAATCGATATCTGCTGCGGCGAGACGCCTCGGCTGCGCCAGACGGCCTCACACACACACACAGACACAACCACCCACCGCCACACACTGCTACACCGGCGGCCAGGTAACGGGTGCACACGCCCTCTCTCCACAAACACCCGCGGACCGGGCCAGATAGCTCCCGGACAAAGTAGACGGGGCTGCGTAAATTCTTGTCGGCGTCCCGTCGGCTCTGCTTGTATCTCCCGTGGTCGGCCTTCTGTGCGAAATCGATCGCTCGATGCGGCTGCGCCACATGAGATTTTTAGCGCTGGGGTCAGTCCGGCAGCCCGGCACACCACAACCACCAAGGCCGGGAGCAACGGCCGCTAGCCCGCACAACTCCCACGCGCCTTGGCCAGCCGCCACCGGGCCTGTCAAGTTCGGCGAGAGGTCACCGCCGACACGCACACGCACAAAGGAGCCACCGCGCCGCGATCGCCGCCGCCACTCCACACAAAGGAGCCTTCTGAAACTCTTCTGCAGTCTCCTCACTCGCGCCCACACACACCGTTCCTGTTCGGCTCCGTTCCTTGCTGTCCCGCCGCCTTAGGGGCGGGGATGCTGCTCTCCGGGCACTCGAGACGGCGACTACGCGAGCCTTCGCGCACACAAACACACGAGAGTCCTACACACGGAACTCGGCTCTCACTGCGTCAGCGCCTCCGTGGAGCGCCATGACAGTATCTGCTGGCGAGGCTCCGCCGAGCTGCGCCGGCCAGGCCGCTTCCCCCACCACGCGGCCTTCTCGTCCCCCCCACCCACCCCACCGACGCACGCCAGAGATGCTGCGCGCGGAAATCAAAGAGGTTCTCTCGACACAAGTCAGAGAGGTTACCTCCCCCGAGGACTGTCTCTGGTACGGAGGGTAATTTGAATCGATTAGCAACTATTAACGCCGATTCGCACTGAACTTCGTAATTATTTTGAGGAGCCGATGATATATGTTCTAAATTTTTTTCCCGAAAATCGTGGTATGCACAGAGCTGCACTGTCACTTTATTAAACAACCAGTTTTGATCAGAAAAGGAGCATCAAAACTTAGGTGCTCGCTTGAGCACTTTTATCTATTCTGGCATTTCGTTTTCAGTTGTCTTAAAAATAAATGAAAGACGCATAAGTCGTTTACACTCGCCTGGCCGATGTACTGAGTGCACGCAAAGATCTGACGCTGTTCCTAGAGAAGTGGAGATGCAAGAAGTACACAGATGACGAAATGTGGTGTGAGGTACTTGTGACAGATGTTAGATTCGGTACCATTCCCCGTGAGAAAGACCGCCTGCATAATGCTACTGCTCTGTGATTGGCTGCTGTGTTCGGAGCAAGGCCGCCAAAACGTTAAAGTATAGTTATTATTACTTAAACTACTCATTGGAATGACTTCACTTTTTAATATAAATATCAGTTGCTGCCAGACGGTCCATGAGTAAAAATTATCAATATACCGTAATATTACACGCAACTGAGGAAGACAGGACTACAACAGTTGAAGATGTAAATGTTGTGTCTATTTCATACAGCATAGACACAATGAGGTAGCTAGGTGCACGCTAAACTAACGCAGACGGGCTTGAAGTTCTGGAACATGAGACTTATTAATGAATAAGAGGAAAAGTACGTAGATGCGTTTAATACTTATCTTTATTCTCTTGCTGGAATACATCTCTCTTGAATATTAGTACGCTATAAGCACTGATACAAATGGCGCCTTGCTAGGTAGTGGCTATGGACTAAGCTGAAGGCTATTCAATCTGTCTCTCGGCAAATGAGAGGAAAGCTTCGTACGTCTGGTCGCAAGCTATGTAGTCCGTACAACTGGGGCGAGGTCTAGTCCGTGTCTTGTGACCTGCCATGTGGTGGCGCTAGGTTTGCGATTACACAGTGGCGACACGCGGGTCCGACATGTACTACAGGACCGCGGCCGATTTAAGTTACCACCTAGCAAGTGTGGTGTCTAGCGGTGACACCACAGTAAATATCTCTCATTATCTATCAATCAGTCATTTCAGAATTAAGACTGACGAAATTGCAGACGAAGCACTTCGGAAGCGTTCGGGTCACGCCTTTTCTGGTACGGGGCCCGAAGTGTTTCGGGCTGTTCGTCAATGTGGGTTAGGCAGTCGAGAAAAACAGACATGTTGTCTGTCGTAGGGTGTTTTTCCAATTTTTATTTAAGTTCCCGTTCGTCACTCTGGATTAGGCAGTCGAGATGTACAGTCATGTTTGTAGTGGCGTAGCAAGACAGCCAAGCCACTCGGAGGTAGCCGAAAGGCACGCGTTAAGCTCACGCGGATTGGCGTGAGGTCTGGAACAAGGTAAAGTAATTATCCTATAAAGAAAAGAACGTAGTTCTTGGAATACTTAACTTTAATCCACAATTGGAGAACATCGCTCTTGTTTAGACATTATTACACTGAATATAAACTGGTAATGGCGCCTTGCTAGGTCGTAGCAAATGACGTAGCTGAAGGCTATGCTAACTATCGTCTCGGCAAATGAGAGCGTATTGGTCAGTGTAGCTTCGCTAGCAAAGTCGGCTGTACAACTGGGACGAGTGCAATTAAGTCTCTCTAGACCTGCCGTGTGGCGGCGCTCGGTCTGCAATCACTGACAGTGGCGACACGTGGGTCCGACGTATACTAATGGACCGCGGCCGATTTAAAGGCTACCACCTAGCAAGTGTGGTGCCTGGCGGTGACACCACAATGTTGTCAGTGGCAGGATGTGTGTGCCAGTATTCAGTAAGATTCACTCCGGTAGTCATGAGGCACAGACACGTGCCACAAGTAGTGTAAAGATACATTTTTGTAAACACTGGGTTTGATCATGTACTTTGTTGTATCAGAAGGTGTTGCATTAACATCATGTAGTCTTCTCGTGTGGCTATATTGAAATACGCGAGTGGCATCCGAAAGAAGTGATACGTTATTTCAGAACAGAACCTCGCTAAAAAGTCAGTTTGAGCCTCAAGATGCAGAACCTACGACCCGCGCGCTGCTTTCTTCGCTGGGGACATCAACCTGAAGACAGCAGGATAGTGAACTATACCAGAACCTTCGTATTCCACAGAGTGCAGTGGAAACAGCTAGGCGCCTCACGTGCACTGCATGCTCAGAACAGATGTGCTCAGTGAGACGTCATCTGCAGTAACGCGTAGGAGGTAGGAGGAGGATGATCGTTATTAACAATCAATTCATTCTTCTTTTCTTGGCGTAATATTCTGAAAGAAAAGTATTCTCCATGTAGCCCATGTTTGTCACATGAGAACGTCGACGAACAGAAAAGGACGGGAGGCGACGACACTGTCAAACTATACGGTACATATATACGTCACTACGCTTACAAGGGGAGGCCGCCAATTGTGAAATTCAGATTCGATTCATACTTCGCATAATAAAAGCTCATGGCCAGAGGTGTAATGTGGCAAAGCACCAAGATGCACTTCTCAGCCGTTGTCGAGAAAATCGACAGTTAAAAGAAACCGTTGCGGTGAAATACTCTCTACGATATATAGTTTCCTACAGAGCCTATATATATAATTCCCGGCAATCAGTTGCAACAATTATGCATATAATAAGTTGTTGACAGTCGTTTGTTGTGAAAAAACTGGCGACTTCGAACATGATTATGTTTCCCGCAAACAAAGTTGTATTTCACAAATGTTATTAATTGTCTTCATAATATTTACTGTGGTGTCACCGCTAGACACCACACTTGCTAGGTGGTAACTTAAATCGGCCGCGGTCCTGTAGTACATGTCGGACCCGCGTGTCGCCACTGTGGGATCGCAAACCTAGCGCCACCACAAGGCAGGTCTCGAGAGACTGAGGAGACCTCGCCCCAGTTGTACGGACAACATAGCTAGCGATTGGACGTGCTAAGCCTTGCTCTCATTTGCCGAGAGATAGACAGTAGAATAGCCCTCTGCTAAGTTAAATGGCGACCACCTAGCAAGGCGCCATTTGTATCAGTGCCAATAGCTTACGAGTATGCAGGAGAGATGTATTCCAACAAGAGAATAAAGTTAAGTATTAAAAAGGCTACGTATTTTTCTTTAGTGCATTTATAAGTCTCATGTTCCAGACTTCACGCCCGTCTGCGTTAGCCTTGCGTGCCCTATCGGCTACAGCATTGTGTCTGGGCTGTATGGTCTAGACACAACATTTACACGTGTAGTTAACGGAAGACGTAGAAACGATTTTCCGAAACGAATACGTATAGTGTAAGTCAAACGTTCGAATTAGAGTAGAGACCCCATATTTGAATTACAAAAAACAAATACTAAAAAAAAAAAATGGTTGCATGGCGCGAGATTCGATCCGGCGACCTTTGGTTTACGAACCCGAGCGCTTACCGCTGCGCCACGACGCTGTAAGAAGTTATAAATCGTAGAGAGTATTTCACGGCAACGGTTTCTTTTAACTGTCGATTTTCTCGACAACGACTGAGAAGTGCATCTTGGTGCTTTGCCACATTACACCTCTGGACATGAGCTTTTATTATGCGCAGTATGAATCGAATCTGAATTTCACAATTTGCGGCCTCCCCTTGTCAGCTTAGTTCCGGGAACTAAAAGGGAGGTTACCAGGTGCCACAGATGCTAAAAAATGTCGAAATGTGGAGCAGCCACAAGTCGCTTATAACTGTCGCTGTTGCTGACTGCTACTTTATTTTAACCACGTTTAGTTGCAATATAGGCACGGTCATCCGCAGACACTAATACTGACGTTTTTGATATTAATGGGTTGGTCGGTTTCAAGAAGCCACAGTACTGTCTCACTGCCATCAGCCACAGAACGCTATTCATATATCTGGGTAAACGAGAGGTCTACCGGAGTGACGGGATTCCTAAATTGAATAAAAGCTCTGTAGGCCTACCATACATTCCAGGAGTGGGCAAGAACCTCCGCCCCCCCCCCCCCCCCATGACCATCGGACGCCAATGATTGCAGGTTAATTCTACTGGTGTTAATGATCTGTTGCATGCACGACATATGTACATTAACGCGCGTAAAAGCAACGATTATAATTTTAATTTGTATTTTCCCTTTGTCATTTCATATGTATTTCAGTACCCGGTTGTCAATTTTAGACACGTGTGTATCACTTTCCGTACAGGTGGCGATTATTTGCAGTTTTTACTATTGTTTTCTATATTGAAATAGGATTAATGAGGTAGATTTCATTCAATGTTTATTTCGATAAGGCTCTGCCTCGTCCAACGAGAAATGGTGCGCCTTGCTAGCCTGTCTTTTACTGTACAGCGGATGGACAAGAACACGGAAAACCACAAACACAGCACGCTGCCATACCTAATACGGAATACGAAAACTGCTGGCATTCAAAACAGTTCCCAGCCGCGTCGGAATGGATAACTGAAGGTTCTGTATCTACATCTACACTCCTGGAAATGGAAAAAAGAACACATTGACACCGGTGTGTCAGACCCACCATACTTGCTCCGGACACTGCGAGAGGGCTGTACAAGCAATGATCACACGCACGGCACAGCGGACACACCAGGAACCGCGGTGTTGGCCGTCGAATGGCGCTAGCTGCGCAGCATTTGTGCACCGCCGCCGTCAGTGTCAGCCAGTTTGCCATGGCATACGGAGCTCCATCGCAGTCTTTAACACTGGTAGCATGCCGCGACAGCGTGGACGTGAACCGTATGTGCAGTTGACGGACTTGGAGCGAGGGCGTATAGTGGGCATGCGGGAGGCCGGGTGGACGTACCGCCGAATTGCTCAACACGTGGGGCGTGAGGTCTCCACAGTACATCGATGTTGTCGCCAGTGGTCGGCGGAAGGTGCACGTGCCCGCCGACCTGGGACCGGACCGCAGCGACGCACGGATGCACGCCAAGACCGTAGGATCCTACGCAGTGCCGTAGGGGACCGCACCGCCACTTCCCAGCAAATTAGGGACACTGTTGCTCCTGGGGTATCGGCGATGACCATTCGCAACCGTCTCCATGAAGCTGGGCTACGGTCCCGCACACCGTTAGGCCGTCTTCCGCTCACGCCCCAACATCGTGCAGCCCGCCTCCAGTGGTGTCGCGACAGGCGTGAATGGAGGGACGAATGGGGACGTGTCGTCTTCAGCGATGAGAGTCGCTTCTGCCTTGGTGCCAATGATGGTCGTATGCGTGTTTGGCGCCGTGCAGGTGAGCGCCACAATCAGGACTACATACGACCGAGGCACACAGGGCCAACACCCGGCATCATGGTGTGGGGAGCGATCTCCTACACTGGCCGTACACCACTGGTGATCGTCGAGGGGACACTGAATAGTGCACGGTACATCCAAACCGTCATCGAACCCATCGTTCTACCATTCCTAGACCGGCAAGGGAACTTGCTGTTCCAACAGGACAATGCACGTCCGCATGTATCCCGTGCCACCCAACGTGCTCTAGAAGGTGTAAGTCAACTACCCTGGCCAGCAAGATCTCCGGATCTGTCCCCCATTGAGCATGTTTGGGACTGGATGAAGCGTCGTCTCACGCGGTCTGCACGTCCAGCACGAACGCTGGTCCAACTGAGGCGCCAGGTGGAAATGGCATGGCAAGCCGTTCCACAGGACTACATCCAGCATCTCTACGATCGTCTCCATGGGAGAATAGCAGCCTGCATTGCTGCGAAAAGTGGATATACACTGTACTAGTGCCGACATTGTGCATGCTCTGTTGCCTGTGTCTATGTGCCTGTAGTTCTGTCAGTGTGATCATGTGATGTATCTGACCCCAGGAATGTGTCAATAAAGTTTCCCCTTCCTGGGACAATGAATTCACGGTGTTCTTATTTCAATTTCCAGGAGTGTACATCTACATGGATACTCTGCAAATCACATTTAAGTGCCTGGCAGAGGGTTCATCGAACCACCTTCACAATTCTCCATTCTAATTTCGTATAGCGCGCGGAAACAATGAACAACTATATCTTTCCGTACGAGATCTGATTTCCCTTACTTTATCGTGGTGATTGTTCCTCCCTATGTAAGTCGGTGTCAACAAAATATTTTCGCATTCGGAGGAGAAAGTTGGTGATTGGAATTTCTTTTAATGATGTCCAGTCTAAATTCCGAAACATTTCAGTGGCACTCTCTCCCATACCTCCCGCTAATACAAAACGTGCTGCCTTTCCTTGAACTTTTTCGATGTACTCCGTCAGTCCTATCGGGTAAGGATCGCACACCGCCCAGCAGTATTCTAAAAGAGGACGGGCAAGTGTACTGTAGACAGTCTCCTTAGTAGGTCTGCTACATTTTCTAAGTGTCCTGCCAATAAAACGCAGTCTTTGGTTAGCCTTCCCCACAACATTTTCTGTGTGTTCCTACCAATTTAAATTGTTCGTAATTGTAATACCTAGATATTTAGCTGAATTTACGGCTTTTAGATTAGACTGATTTATCGTGTAACCGAAGTTTAACGGGTTACTTTTAGCACTCATGTCGATGACGTCACACTTTTTGTTATTGAGGGTCAACTGCCACTTTTCGCACCATCCGGATGGTTTTTCTAAATCGTTTTGCAGTTTGTTTTGATCTTCTGATGACTTTATAAGTCGATAAACGACAGCGTCATCTGCAAACAACCAAAGACGGCTGCTCAGATGGTCTCGCAAATCGTTTATATAGATAAGGAACAGCAAAGGGACTATAACACTACCTTGCGGAACGCCAGAAATCACTTCTGTTTTACTCGATGACTTTCCGTCAATTACTACGAACTGTGACCTCTCTGACCGGAAATCACAGATCCAGACACATATCTGATACTCCGTAAGCACGCAATTTCACTACAAGCCTTCCGGAAATCCAGAAATACGGAATCGATCTGAAATCCCTTGTCGATAGCACTCAGCACTTGATGTGAATAAAGAGCTGTGTTTCACAAAAACGATGTTTTCTAAACCCATGTTGATTTTGTGTCAATAGACCGTTTTCTTCGAGGTAATTCATTATGTTCGAGGGAAGCTCCCTGCAAAATAGGTAACGATGATGGAGGTGATCACGCGTCCTTCTTGCCGTAGTAGACCACAAATGCTCGATAATATCGAGATCTGGTGGGTGTGATTGCTAGGAGACATCCGCCTATACGTCCAAGTGCTGGACGAACTGGGTTGCTGCCGCCTTGCAACACTACATCGTGGGGTGAACCTGATCGGCGAGAAATGGTCAGATAATACTTGGCAGTAATGTACGACGCAGAGTAATCACGAGATCCACGGAATACCACGATAAGGTTGCCCAAATCATCGCCGGCCGGAGTGGCCGAGCGCTTCTAGGCGGACGCAGGTTCGGGTCCTGCCTCGGGCATGGATGTGTGTGGTGTCCTTAGGTTAGTTAGGTTTAATTAGTTCTAAGTTCTAGGGGACTGATGACCACAGAAGTTAAGTCGCATAGTGCTCAGAGCCATTTGAACCATTTTGAAACCAAATCATCAAAGCTGACCCGCCAGGTTTCTCTGTTCACTCTTGGAATATAAACTGGGCCAAAAGTCGGAAAAAGTGTAGAACGGGACTCATCCCACCAAATGATTTTCTTCCACGTTTCTGAGTTGTGCCTTTGTGGATTATGTTTTTCCGCTTTCCCTGTATGCGGTATAGGACTTCCAAACACTTCAGATACCTTGCTTACTGAAACATCATACGAGCACCAACAATTTCCCCTTTCCGTATTCACT
The DNA here is from genome assembly GCF_023898315.1 of Schistocerca nitens. NCBI lineage: Eukaryota > Metazoa > Arthropoda > Insecta > Orthoptera > Acrididae > Schistocerca > Schistocerca nitens. Next base: position 147,051,138 of record NC_064624.1, on the reverse strand, counting down.
CGGTTCCGACATAACGCACTCGTAACCACACAGAACGCTGTTCTGACCACGACTGACGTTGGGGACAGTTCGTGGCCAAAAACGATGGTACATTGAAAACTAATGCCCTCGAATTTTTTTACATGCAACTCACAACTTTTAAAATAAAATAGTTTTTATTACCATTCTACGTCTTTATTCTTCATTTCTAAGTATTTATTTCTTAACATAGTCACTCTGGCGACGAACATATTTCTTGGAAGGAAAGACTTTTAAAATAAAATAGTTTTTATTACCATTCTACGTCTTTATTCTTCATTTCTAAGTATTTATTTCTTAACATAGTCACTCTGGCGACGAACATATTTCTTGGAACGAAAGACCAGTTTGTTGATAGTGTCACTGCAGGACGTTTGACTTTGTTTATGACAGAGCCCTTTGTTGTCCAAGTGTTCAGATGTGTGTGAAATCTTATGGGACTTAACTGCTAAGGTCATCAGTCCATAAGCTTACACACTACTTAACCTAAATTATCCTAAGGACAAACACACACACACACACACACACACACACACACACACACATGCCCGAGGGAACCTCGAACGTCCGCCGGGACCAGCCGCACAGTCCATGACTGCAGCGCCCTAGATCGCTCGGCTATTCCCGCGCGGTCCTTTGTTGTTCACGGAGCCACATCATCACATGTGCTTGCAACGCTTCGTCAATATCAAGTGAAGTCATCGAAGGCGTTTTTTAAGTTTTGGGAACAGATGGTACTAGGATGGGGCAAAGCTGGACGTTACTCAACGGAGCACGATCGAAGACAGTGAAGCCCTTTGCGTCGGAGAGTTACCGATGTCGCACCGCTCGTGTGTAGTCTAAAAAATGGTTCAAACGACTCTCAGCACTATGGGACTTAACATCTGAGGTCATCAGTCCCCTAGAACTTAGAACTACTTAAACCTAACTAACCTAAGGACATCACACAACACCAGAGAAAATCCCCGACCCCGCCGGGAATCGAACCCAGGAACCCGGGCGTGGGAAGCGAGAACGCTACCGCACGACCACGAGATGCGGGCATGTGTAGTCTCATAGAGTCAAGCTAACGGGGAGTGCGCCCCATGTGTCGACGAACTCTTCCAACTCGAAACTCGATTACAGCATGCAGTTTCTGACGCACAGGTAATTACGTTACATACCGCCATGTTAATAGATATAATTCGGACGCCTCTAGAGGCACCGGCTTGGATATATATACACAGGAAGAGGATTTAGAATGTTGATAGCGTTTGTTTATTCGGAAAGATTTAAGTTTTCTTACAAAAATTCCGAGGGATTAGTTTTCAGCACGCCCAGGTCTAACGGCGTCCGATGTACGGTTGGCTAGCATCTCCATGTATGTTGAAGCATGCATTTCTCCATGTGTTTAGTATTTCCCCCTCTAACCCTTGTAACCCTTGTACCTCACGACAGCTGAAACACGGCCGGCCGGTGTGGCCGTGCGCTTCTAGGCGCTTCGGTCTGGAACGCCGCGACCGACCGCTACGGTCGCAGGTTCGAATCCTGCCTCGGGCATGGATGTGTGTGATGTCCTTAGGTTAGTTAGGTTTAAGTAGTTCTAAGTTCTAGGGGACTGATGACCTCAGATGTTAAGTCCCATAGTGCTCAGAGCCATTTGAAACACAGCCAACTTACTCCCTTTTGTGTCTGACACTGGACCTGTATACAACCAGATACATTTAACGTACGACTCTGGGCTAATAAATATAATTAATCGTGTTTCAAGCTGAATCTGTGATGCTATATCACTTTATTTTGTTTTGTTACAGCTTCCCACCTTTCTCGAAGGTGCTCGCTCTCTGAAGAGCGAAACACGCATTAAAGAAAACTGTGCGCGACTTTTGGCTACTCCACAATTTCATTTCTTATCATCTCCCCCCCCCCCCCCCCCCGGAGATTTTGATCTCGTTAAAAAGTCGGAATCCAATGTCACATTGAAGGGTCTAACAATGATAAACTTATTAATGGCCGAATCAAACTTAATAGCGGATGCCCTTTTCACAAAGTCTGTATGGTAAGCTCCTCAGAACTTAATCAACAAAAAAGTGGCGTCCAAATATTTCAATGCAACGACATCTATCTGTTAGAGAAATCGTATATATATGAAAACTCTTCAATATACAGAAGGCAATACTGTGATTATCCTTCGTCGTTTATGTTCTAAGTAACAAATAACGTCTAAAACAACTGTATCTTTCTCCTTGCACAGAGCTGCGTTTTTTACTTTTAAAAAAGTTATTTATTGTAATTGCCTTTGGCCAATGTTATAAAACCTAACACATTTGTCATTTTCAGAAACCTGGTCTCGATTGTGGAACTTCACTCATAGAAAAAATATGTACATCGCCATGCAACATTTACAATGCGTCCCGCAAACGAAGCAATAAAGTAGACAGTAAGAAGAAACAAAACCACGAAATCCGCGGCTGTTGCATGGGAGATGAGGAAGAAGGGGCAATAAAAGTTTAACTTCCACCGTTATCACAGAAGATGCCCCCCCCCCCTCCCCAACGTTAACCCCTTCTGAGAAACTTGGACGATGACGATGACATTCCGTTCCCTCTGAATCAAACTTTACTGTTGCTTAATCTTATAAATGGGAAATACTCGTCTTTTCCACAGTCACCTTTTTTTCCTTCAAATGCTGGGTTAAGTGACATATAACAAAATGTTTCAGAACCATCAGTCTTGACCTCTAGTTTCGTATTCTGCGGAAACATGAAAAACATCATTTATATGTTAAAAATTAGAAACAACGATAGCAACGCTGTATCACAAAACGGGACAATATCGCCTACAGCATTAAAATAACAAATCATCAAAAAATATGAGAAAAAAGACTGTTTAAACAGTGAACTCTCTACACGTACACATATTCAAGACATTAAAATATACAACTTTAAATTCCACACCTCGGATACCAATGAAAGTTCTCAAAGTTTCACCGGAAAAGACCTTAGCCAAATCCCAAAGAAATTCTGGTAGTATGTAAAGGCCGTTAGCGTCCATTCACTCGCGAATGAGACAGGAACTGAAATTGAGGGAAGCACAGAAAAAGCTGAAATGCTTAAATTGTTGTTGTTGTGGTCTTCAGTCCTGAGACTGGTTTGATGCAGCTCTCCATGCTACTCTATCCTGTGCAAGCTTTTTCATCTCCCAGTACCTACTGCAACCTACATCCTTCTGAATCTGCTTAGTGTATTGATCTCTTCGTCTCCCTCTACGATTTTTACCCTCCACGCTGCCCTCCAATACTAAATTGGTGATCCCTTGATGCCTCAGAACATGTCCTACCAACCGGTCGCTTCTTCTAGTCAAGTTGTGCCACAAACTTCTCTTCTCCCCAATCCTATTCAATACCTCCTCATTAGTTATGTGATCTACCCATCTTATCTTCAGCATTCTTCTGTAGCACCACATTTCGAAAGCTTCTATTCTCTTCTTGTCCAAACGAGTTATCGTCCATGTTTCACTTCCATACATGGCTAAACTCCATACAAATACTTTCAGAAACAACTTCCTGACAAATCTATACTCGATGTTAACAAATTTCTCTTCTTCAGAAACGATTTCCTTGCCATTGCCAGTCTACTTTTTATATCCTCCCAACTTCGACCATCATCAGTTAAAAAAAATGGTTCAAATGGCTCTGAGCACTATGGGACTTAACGTCCATGCTCATCAGTCCCCTAGAACTTAGAACTACTTAAACCTAACTAACCTAAGGACAGCACACAACACCCAGCCATCACGAGGCAGAGAAAATCCCTGACCCCGCCGGGAATCGAACCCGGGAACCCGGGCGTGGGAAGCGAGAACGCTACCGCACGACCACGAGATGCGGGCATCATCAGTTATTTTGCTCCCCAAATAGCAAAACTCCGTTACTACTTTAAGTGTCTCATTTCCCAATCTAATTCCCTCAGCATCACCCTACTTAATTCGACTACATTCCATTATCCTAGTTTTGCTTTTGATGATGTTCATCTTATATCCTCCTTTCAACACACTGTCCATTCCGTTCAGCTGCTCTTCCAAGTCCTTTGCTGTCTCTGACAGCTTAAACTACATTTCCAAATTTTCCTTTACAAACTAAAACTCAGGAGAACTGTCTCAATTTAATCCTCATACCACTGAAAAGATGAATGAAATAAGAAATAAGTATTAGCGCCAGTGGTGTTGACAAACAGCAAGAACTGTTAAAATTGTACAAAGCTCCAGGGCCCGATGGAATCGCTATCCGATTTTATGTCCAATTCGCAGCTGAGTTAGCCCTCTCCTAACTATAATCCATCGCAGATCCCACGAACGGAAAACCGTGCCCAGTAACTGGAAGCAGGCACAAGTCACACCCGTCTACAAGAAGGGCAGTAGAAGTGATCCACAAAACTACCATCCAATATCCTAGACAGCGATTTGTTGTGGAATCTTAGAAGATATCCTGAGCTCAAACGTAATGAGACACCTTGAGCAGAATGAGCTCCTCAGCGCCAATCAGTATGTATTCCGAAACCATCGATGATGTGAAACTCAACTCGCATTTTTCACTCATGACATACTGTAAGCTTTGGACCAAGGCCACCAGGTAGGTGCAGTATTTCTTGATTTTCGGAAAGCATTTCACTCAGTACCACACTTATGCTTAGTGTCAGAAGTACCATCATACGGGGTATCAAGTGAAATTCTTGACTGGATTGAGGGCTTTTTTCGCAGGGAGGGCGCTGCATGTTATCTTGGATGGAGAGTGTCTACAGCTGTGACCAAGCGGAATGTGTTGGGACCGTTGCTATTCGTGTGCATGTTAATGACCTTGAGGACAATAGTAACCTCAGACGATAATATAACATAATAAAAATTTAGTCAGATCCTTTCAAAGTAGTGCAAAAATTGGCAACTTGCTAAAATGTTCAAATGGTTCAAATGGATCTGAGCACTATGGGACTTAACGAGGTCATCAGTCCCCTAGAACTTAGAACTACTTAAACCTAACTAACCTAAGGACATCACCTACAACCGCTCGGCCACAGCAGCCGGCGAAATTGTATTAACAAAGTTTCACGAAACGACTTTAAATTATTACTCTAGGTATATATTACAAGCCCTGACATATCTCTCACACCTGGATCGCTAGGATAAGATTAGAATAATTACCGCACGCACATAAGCATCCGCGCACTCCATATACGTGAATGGAACGGAGAGAAAGCCTAAAAACCGGTACAATGGGCCGTACCCTCTGCCATGCACTTCACGGTGGTTTGCTGAGTACGGAAGAGTACAGTAAGAAATGCAGGAAAGATGATAAAACTCACGGGGATTTAACGAGACGCTAACATTGAACAGAATAATATACTCGATGACTCAGCGAACATTCTCGGTCGAACATCTTATTGCCGACATCTGACTTGCGCGTTGCATTGTATAGGAGAGTAAGACGCCAATGGACAAATATAACCAAATATTCCGTCGAAGTTCTGGAATCAAGGGAAACAAAAAATTTTAAGATCTATAATTCGAGTGCCATTTAATGCTGGGCATTTCCAAGCGATCTTCATCGAATACACATCTAGAGAATCCTTATTGTGAATGTGATGGGGTAGCAAGAGGAGACATCAATTACATTTCTTCCAAATGTCAACTGTATGCAGACCTTCAAACTGATTTCACGCAACGGTTACTCGGCATTCATCAACCTATATAGTGTAGTAGCTCTTCTTCATCAAAATAATGAATTAATTTTAAAAGCAGTTATGATTTTTGAAGAATCAATGGTAACCTAATCATATACTACCATAGAAACTTCGTATAAATACGGGCAGATGACCTTGAGTGAAAAACATACTTATGACGATGTAGTTGGCAGAAACACCTACACACGATGCGGATAGAGAAACAAGTCCCTAGGAGTAGGCTGTGCGGAGAAGGTAATGAAAACTGCACCACACCTGGTTATCCAATGCAAAGCGTGGCAGATCAAAAGCAGCAGAGCATTCGGGTCCTCAAGTTCAAAAATGGCCCTGAGCACTATGGAACTTCTGAGGTCATCAGTCCCCTAGAACTTAGAACTACTTAAAACTAAGTATCGTAAGGACATCACACACATCCATGCCCGAGGCAGGATTCGAACCTGCGACGGTCCTTGAGTCCTGAAGAAATTCTGTCTAATAACGAACTAGCGAAGGGCCTCCCTCCTTCTACTGTCCAAGAGCAATGGCGGGTCTTAGCATCACAGGGTGTAAAACCACACCATTAATCCTACTTCGACAAGGGAGATAGTAGACTAGGACCTCTGCTGTTTTTATTTCACTGTCAACACGTCTGCAAAAAAAAGAGGGATGGCTATAGTGCACACGGATTTCGGCCCGAGGCCAAAGAGCACAGAGTCTCAGCAAATAACCGAGCAGTCAGTCAGTTTGTCTTTACACAAGAGCCGGAACGAGTTAAAGGTCGGCGCTTATCAGTCCCAGAGACCAAAGCGGGAAATTATCTTACGCTGCCCGTATCCACAGAATATTTCGGCGGCACACGTGTCCACAGATGCGAGATAACGCGACAGTGCTATCAGGGGTCGCGTTTGCAGCGCCGCATATACGGCAACTAAAGAGCGGAATCCGACGGTGATGTACACTGTGTGATCAAAAGTATCCGGACACCTAGCTGAAAATGACTCACAACATCATGGCGCCCTCCATCGGTAACGCTGGGGTTCGATATGGTGTTGGCCCACCCTTAGCCTCGATGACAGCTTCCACTGTCAGGTGCTGGAAGATTTCTTGGGGAATGGCATCCAATTCTTCATGGGGTGCTGCACTGAGGGGCGGTATCGATGTCGGTCTGTGAGGCCTGGCACGAAGTCGGCGTTCCAAAACGCCCCAAATGTGTTCTATAGGATTCAGGTCACGACTCTGTGCAGGCCAGTCCATTACAGGGATGTTACTGTCGTGTAACCACTCCGCCAAAGGCCGTGCATTATAAACAGGTGCTCGATTGTGTTGAAAGATGCAGTCACCATCCCCAAATTGCTCTTCAACAGTGGAAAGCAAGACGATGCTTAATACATCAGTGTAGGCCTGTGCTGTGATAGTGCCACGCAAAAGTACAAGGGGTGCAAGCCTCCCTCCACGAAAAACACGACCACACCCAAACACCACCCCCTCCGAATTTTACTGTTGCCGCTACACTCACTGGCAGATGATGTTCACCGCGTATTCGCCATACCCACACCCTGTCATCGGATCGCTACAATGTGTACCGTGATTCGTCACTCCACACGTTTTTCCACTGTTCAATCGGCCGATGTTTACGCTCCTTACACCAGGCGAGCCGGCCGCGGTGGTCTCGCGGTTCTAGGCGCGCAGTCCGGAACCGTGCGGCTGCTACGGTCGCAGGTTCGAATCCTGCCTCGGGCATGGATGTGTGTAATGTCCTTACGATACTTAGTTTTAAGTAGTTCTAAGTTCTAGGGGACTGATGACCTCAGAAGTTCCATAGTGCTCAGAGCCATTTGAACCATTTGAACACCAGGCGAGGCGTCGTTTGGCATTTATAGGCGTGATGTGTGCCTTATGAGCAGCCGCTCGACCCTGAAATCCAAGTTTTCTCACCTCCCGCCTAACTGTAATAGTACTTTCAGTGGATCCGGATGCAGTTTGGAATTCCTGCGTGGTGGTCTCGATAGATGTCTGCCTATTACACATTACGACCCTTTTCAACTGTCTGCGCACTCTGTCAGTCAACAGAAGAGGTCGGCCTGTACGCTTTTGTGCTGTACTTGTCACTTCACGTTTCCACTTCACTATCACGTCGGAAACACTGGACCTAGGGTTTTTAGGAGTGTGGAAACCTCGCGAACAGGCGTATGACACAAGTGACCCCGTTCGAAGTCCTCGAGTTCCGCGGAGCGCCCTATTCTGCTCTCTCACGACGTCTAATGACTACTGAGGACGCTGATGTGGAGTACTTGGCAGTAGGTGGCAGCACAGTGCACCTAATATCAAGAACGTATATTTTTGGGGCTGTCGGGATACCTTTGATCTGATGAGGAAGTACCCTGTAGGATCGGATGAGTGTGATTCCGAATATACAAATATGTGACATAAATGCTCATATCTTATGATTGCAGTGACTTAGACGCTTCACTTTTTCACACTGAAGCGCCAAAGAAACTGGTATAGGCATGCGTATTGAAATGCAGAGACATTTAAACACCTTTGGCCGGCCGCGATGGTCTCGCGGTTCTAGGCGCTCAGTCCGGAGCTGCGCGACTGCTACGGTCGCAGGTTCGAATCCTGCCTCGGGCATGGATGTGTGTAATGTCCCTAGGTTAGTTAGGTTTAAGTACTTCTAAGTTCTAGGGGACTCATGACCTCAGATGTTAAGTCCCATAGTCGTCAGAGCCATTTGAACCATTTTTAAATTTTATTGTAATTTATATTTTGTTTCAAAGGACTTTAATATAGTATATGCACAATTGTGTGCTTCATGGATATTACAGAACTAAACAGGTATGCACTGAAATATACACTACTGGAAATTGAAATAAGAACACCGTGAATTCATTGTCCCAGGAAGGGGAAACTTTATTGACACATTCCTGGGGTCAGATACATCACATGATCACACTGACAGAACCACAGGCACATAGACACAGGCAACAGAGCATGCACAATGTCGGCACTAGTACAGTGTATATCCACCTTTCGCAGCAATGCAGGCTGCTATTCTCCCATGGAGACGATCGTAGAGATGCTGGATGTAGTCCTGTGGAACGGCTTGCCATGCCATTTCCACCTGGCGCCTCAGTTGGACCAGCGTTCGTGCTGGACGTGCAGACCGCGTGAGACGACGCTTCATCCAGTCCCAAACATGCTCAATGGGGGACAGATCCGGAGATCTTGCTGGCCAGGGTAGTTGACTTACACCTTCTAGTGCACGTTGGGTGGCACGGGATACATACGGACGTGCATTGTCCTGTTGGAACAGCAAGTTCCCTTGCCGGTCTAGGAATGGTAGAACGATGGGTTCGATGACGGTTTGGATGTACCGTGCACTATTCAGTGTCCCCTCGACGATCACCAGTGGTGTGCGGCCAGTGTAGGAGATCGCTCCCCACACCATGATGCCGGGTGTTGGCCCTGTGTGCCTCGGTCGTATGCAGTCCCGATTGTGGCGCTCACCTGCACGGCGCCAAACACGCATACGACCATCATTGGCACCAAGGCAGAAGCGACTCTCATCGCTGAAGGCGACACGTCTCCATTCGTCCCTCCATTCACGCCTGTCGCGACACCACTGGAGGCGGGCTGCACGATGTTGGAGCGTGAGCGGAAGACGGCCTAACGGTGTGCGGGACCGTAGCCCAGCTTCATGGAGACGGTTGCGAATGGTCCTCGCCGATACCCCAGGAGCAACAGTGTCCCTAATTTGCTGGGAAGTGGCGGTGCGGTCCCCTACGGCACTGCGTAGGATCCTACGGTCTTGGCGTGCATCCGTGCGTCGCTGCGGTCCGGTCCCAGGTCGACGGGCACGTGCACCTTCCGCCGACCACTGGCGACAACATCGATGTACTGTGAAGACCTCACGCCCCACGTGTTGAGCAATTCGGCGGTACGTCCACCCGGCCTCCCGCATGCCCACTATACGCCCTCGCTCAAAGTCCGTCAACTGCACATACGGTTCACGTCCACGCTGTCGCGGCATGCTACCAGTGTTAAAGACTGCGATGGAGCTCCGTATGCCACGGCAAACTGGCTGACACTGACGGCGGCGGTGCACAAATGCTGCGCAGCTAGCGGCATTCGACGGCCAACACCGCGGTTCCTGGTGTGTCCGCTGTGCCGTGCGTGTGATCATTGCTTGTACAGCCCTCTCGCAGTGTCCGGAGCAAGTATGGTGGGTCTGACACACCGGTGTCAATGTGTTCTTTTTTCCATTTCCAGGAGTGTAATATTGTAATACACAAAAACGTTACATTGAAAACGACGTGTAAGATAAAAGTTAAATTTATGAATTGAGTGGTGAAGTTTCGGAGTGGTCTGTGCCAGCAGAGGACTCGCAAAGTGCCCTTGCACAGTCTTGCTAGCCGCCCGCCCGGTTAGCCGATCGGCTTTCCGGAGCGGGAAGGAGCGCCTGGTCCCCGGCACGAATCCTCCCGGCGGAGTTGTGTCGAGGTCCGGTGAATCGGCCAGTCTGTGGGTAGTTTTTAGGCGGTTTTCTATCTGCCTCGCCGAATGCGGGCCGGTTCCCCTTAATCCGACTCGGCTACACTATGTCGGCGACTGCTGCGCAAACGAGTTCTCTACGTACGCGTACACCACCATTACTCTACCACGCAAACACAGGGGCTACACTCGTCTGGTGTGAGACGTTCGCTGGGGGGTCCACCGGGGGCCGAACCGCACAATAGCCCTGGGTTCGGTGTGGCGCGGCGGAGGGGTGAAGTGGACTGCGGTAGTCGTCGTGGGGTTGTGGACCACTGCGGCCGAGGCGGGGACGGAGCCTCTCCGTCGTTTCTAGGTCCCCGGTTAACACACAACGTACAGTCTTGCTAACGGGACTACAGGTCAGAGCGGTGTCTGCCCTCAGCTCAACGGTGTTCACGGCATGTACTCGGATAAGCAGCTACACTTGCGTTTACTGCCTTCTTTACATTTTTTAATCTCAGAAATGACATGTAACTCTATCCGCCGGAATTCCCCTACTGCACCTTCATCAAAATCGTCTAACAAGGGAACCTCCCCATTGCACCCCCCTCAGATTTAGTTATAAGTAGGCACAGTGGATAGGCCTTGAAAAACTGAACACAGATCAATCGAGAAAACAGGAAGAAGTTGTGTGGAACTATGAAAAAAAAAAAGCAAAATATAAAAACTGAGTAGTCAATGTGCAGGATAGGCAACATCAAGTACTACGTGAGCTAAGGAGCGCCGTGGTCCCGTGGTTAGCGTTAGCACTTTAGGAACGAGAGGTCCTTGGTTCAATTCTACCCTCGAGTCAAAAGTTTAATTTTTTATTTTCACACAATTATCAAAGTTCAGGTACTCGGACATGATCAACTTCGCTCTCCAAAATTCCAGGACATGTTCAGATTTGCTTGGACACATGCAGGATTTGACGGTCTACAGACGGAAAAACTTGAAGACGTTAAAAACGTATGTTTTGACAGAGCACAGGGAAAACTGTGCGACTGTGAAACTTGCATTCATTTGTTGCAGTTTATGTGACAAACTCTTATGTCTTCATCACTTTTTTGGGAGTGATTGTCACATCCACAAGAAAACCTAAATCGGGCAAGGTAGAAGAAACTTTTTACCCATTTTACCCGGCAAGTGTGCAAGTTAGGTGGGTCGACAACATATTCCTGTAATGTGAAGCACATGCCGTCACCAGTGTCGTATAGAATATTTCAGACGTGTTTTCCTGTGGAGGAATCGGTTGACCTATGAATTTGCGATCAAATGTTTTCGGTTCCTATTGGAGAGGCACGTCCTTTCGTCTACTAATCGCACGGTTTTGCGGTGCGGTCGCAAAACACAGACACTAAACTTATTACACTGAACAGAGACGTCAATGAATGAACGGTCACATCGTAACTTTGCGAAAATAAAGTAAGTAAAATTTTTACTCGAGGGAGGACTCGAACCAAGGACCTCTCGTTCCGCAGTTACTCACCCTAACCACGGGACCACGGCGCTCCTCAGCTTACACAGTCCTTGATGTTGCATATCTTACACTTGGACTACTCAGTTTGTATAATTTGATTATTTTTTCATAGTTACACACAACTTCTTCCTGTTTTCTCGATTGATCTGTGTCCAGTTTTTCAAGGCCTATCCACTGTGCCAACTTATAACTAAATCTGAGGGGGGTTCGATGGGGAGGTTCCCTTGTAAGAAGGGAATGATCTGACTCAAAAAGGACGTACGCCAATCTGGCTTTTGGTTAGTTTCGTTTCACGTTCGTTTCTAAAATGATTCAACGTCCATCATGATTGAAACAGGTAAGGCCAAGTTCAATTTCACACGAAAGAACACAAAGTAATTGGTACCCTACAGCAGCAAACGTCAGACAACGGCAGATGTGAATGCCAGCCATGTCCCATGGTCCCAACTCCATTGTCCTGTTTCCCAAAGCATCTGTATACCGTTTGGCCGGCGTCGGGCTAGCGTGAAAAGTCTCATACAATACACCTCCCGACAATCGTGTAATGGTGTCGTTTACACGCCAGCCGGGCAAGTGTGAAACGATGCCAAAGGCTGGTCTACAACTAACACTTTCTCGTCAGTCTCTAATAGTCACGCCAGATTTGTCAAATAAGACGTTACATATAGACGGAAGTTTCGTCAGTCTTTCACGAGCTGAGTCAAGTTTGACGAAGTCGCAAAAGACTGATGGGCTCGAGCTCTGTGTACATACAAAACTGCCGACAAGCCTGTGCATGTAGACCAGGGCTTCACAACATACGTGCTCGCGGAGCAAGCTGTGAGCAGCAAGGCGCGAGCACGGAGCAGCACGAGCACGCTACCCCCACTACCGGACCAGAGCGGAGAGTGGGGAGAGTCACGTGGGTTACACAACAGCTGCCGCCAGTCAATGTAAATCCGCGGCCACCTGCAGGGATATCACTCACGAATTATTACTGCGACAAATGAAACAAATAAAGGAGAATGTACACGTGCCACATAATTTTATTAGCTTAGTGTATGCCTCTACCATCTGTAGACACTGAAACTAAAGAATTCCACGACAATGCTATATTTTCAACACTACTTAAAATATCACGTCCGGTTGTAGTGTTCTTCATGGCTTCGAGGAGCTCCTCCCTCACCTGAAGATCTCTATTAACACCTCTAATAAATATGGCGAGCTGCGCTGTTCCAGTGATATCAACACTTTCGTCCAGAGCTAGAGAATACGCCATAAAATCTTTACAGATATTAGCAAGCTGGTTCTGGACGTCGTCGGCCATGTCCTGTATGCGACGCATAATGGTCATGTTAGATAATGGCACAATCCGAAACTGTTCAACTTCAGATAGACACAAATGTTCCGTTGCAACTACCAAACATTATTTTATTAAACTTCCTGGCAGATTAAAACTGTGTGCCTGACCGAGACTCGAACTCGGGACCTTTGCCTTTCGTGGGCAAGTGCTTTACCATCTGAGCTACCGAAGTACGACTCATGCACGGTCCTCACAGCTTTACTTCTGCCAGTATCTCGTCTCCTACATTTCAAACTTTACAGAAGCTCTCCTGCGACCTTGCAGAACTAGCACTCCTGAAAGAAAGGATACTGCGGAGACACAGCCTGGGGGATGTTTCCAGAATGAGATTTTCACTCTGCAGCGGACTGTGCGCTGATATGAAACTTCCTGGCAGATTAAAACTGTGTGCCCGACCGAGACTCGAACTCGGGACCTTTGCCTTCCGCGGGCAAGTGCTCTACCATCTGAGCTACCGAAGCACGACTCACGCCCGGTCCTCACAGCTTTACTTCTGTCAGCATCTCGTCTCCTACATTGCAAACTTTATTAAATCGCCATCAGTTAAGGGGCGCAGTGATTTTGCTAAAAGCAAAGCAATTTTGTAACCCACTCTGAGAGCTGCCTCAGTTGATTTTTCTTCGTCGTCCAGATCTTCTTCGGATAGCTTCCTTTTAAGTTTAATAACTTCCTGTGCACGATCTGGTCAATCACATTTTCCACGTCCGTAGTCTTTCGCGTGGTACGACATATAATGTCGCTGCAAATTAAATTTCGTAAAAGAATTCAGCGTTTTGTGAGATAACATTTTGCAACACCTTGTTTTTCTGTAAACAGATACAATTCCTCCCAATGGGGGTTGAACTGCGAAAGCATGGTTGGGGTTACACAACGGCGACTTCACATGATTCTTAACCAGCGAAGTGACTGTTAAGAGCTGATCGTAGTACTTTAAACGTTACACAGTCGGCGCGAATTCAATAGGCACGCTGCGGCCCTATTCAAACGTGCGCGCGCATTTCCCCTCCCTCCCATCACACCCTATTCTGCGACCTTGCAGCTGCTCGCGAGCACATGCCTGAGCACACGCGAGTACTCGCTCTCAAAACCGGCCAGTTGTTAAGCACTGGTGTAGACACTCAGTCTTATCGCTCAAACTTAGCTCTGCTGCCGATCTACTCTCGGTGATTCCAACTCTCATTTCGGTGTATGTAAGGCGAAAGAAAATGATAGTCTTGCTACACTGGTTCAAATGCCTCTGAGCACTATGGGACTGGTCATCAGTCCCCTCGAACTTAGAACTACTTAAACCTAACTAACCTAAGGACAGCACACACATCCATGCCCGAGGCAGGATTGGAACCTGCGACCGCAGCGGTCGCGTGCTACACTGGACTCACGAATTTTTCGAGGACTTCATAGAGCTGTACCAAATTTTTCCTTGTCTGTCGCAAGCACACTCTGAGGATTACAGCAACAGACACAACGAAAAGGAAGCATACACCACTTTGGTTAATGAGTACAAAGAGGTGGATCGTGAAGCAACGAAACAGTTGGTCACCAAAAACATCAACTTTTTTGGAACATTTTCCAGCAAAGAGCGTGCGAAAATAAAAGCGTCCATGAGATTTGTAGCTGGAACGGAAGAATTTATAAACTTTCTTTGCGGTACATTGATTTACTTTCCTTCCTGAATCACCAAGATCGCGGTCACACATAGAAGATTCCGAAAAGGAGTTAAATAACAAAAAATTTTCGTAGTCATCAACCGTTATTCACTGCATCCCTCGGATAAACTTACGCAACTGAAGGCTCTTGTACCTCCTACCACTCGCTAAAAACCTTATGTCGTCTTTTTCAGTTTCTGAGGTTATAAACGTTCACAGTTTACGGTTCGTCGTGTGTCGATACCTAAATAATTACAATTTTCTGGATAGTGCCGTAGCACACGGACAAAATTCACATGGGATAACGTCCCTCTATTCGACAAACAATCGCGGGACCATCTTGAACGGCGTGTACACTTGGTTTCCTTCTACACTTTGAGAGCACATAGCGGAATGGTCGCCACACCGTCTTCCCTCCTCCATGACTACTTGGGAACGATTGAGCAGAAGACTGAACGACAGTTTGAATAGCGCGGCTGCGCGATTTCTGTCAGTCTTGTGGTCAGTTTTGCGCGATGATACGATACTGACGACAAAACGTTAGGTGTAGGCCACGCTTAAGGGTCCCGTTTTTACAGATCGATGGACGGAACCATAACAAAGAAAAAAAAAAAAAAAAAAAAGAAAGAAAAAAATGAAACCCATACTTATGTTGGATGTAGCGTTAAACAAACATAACAGTCATCCATCGCTGGAATGTTTGCGTAAACAGGGAGGTGACGATTTTTGTGCAGTTTTTTTGTACTCCCTTGCTGGTGCATTTTCCCGTCGCACAGAACGAGGTGGTACGTGGCTAAATATGGGTAGCCGTAAACTAGGTGCACGTCTAACTGCTCCAGTTATAAGGCGCATGACCTGCTTGAACTGAACTGTGTCTCAACACGCCTTGCGCAAGTGCTATTCACCCAGGCTGGACAGCAATACTGCGCAACAGGTAAACCAATCACAGAGCTGAAGTACGAGAGTAGCCCCACAAGAGTTTCTCGAGAATGTTGCTCCGAGTTGTGATTTTGGCAGCTGATTTCTCTTTTTCCTGTCAAATTCTGACCCTTAGATATTTCGGGTTTGTGTTTTGTTTGATTAGCCTTCCTTAAAAGTGGACTGGCAGCTCTTTGTTGGACAACTTGTTGCTTACGTGAAACGTTGAGACATCAGTCTTAGCGACACGTCGCTGCACCCTCCTTCTGAGGAAATACTGGGAGCATCAGTTACTGAGCTTGCGAATTTTGAGGCTTGGGGTGCCTTTTACAAGTTTCAATATAACACCTTGCCTCCATCCGAGCAAATATTGGAAGCATGGGTTAATGACCATGCGAATTCTGAGGCTTTGGATGCATTGTACAAGTTTCAATTAACACCTTGCCTCCAAACCCGAGCCATTTGTAATTAGAAACCAGCGACTATCTGACACTAGGTAATTGTTACTATTTAGACAACTGTTCAGATAATTGTTTCGTCATTCAAGTGTTCGTAGAACTACTTCTGTTTCTCAACAATACAGGCTTATTACAAATGATTGAAGCGATTTCACAGCTCTACAATAACTTTATTATTTCAGATATTTTCACAATGCTTTGCACACACACATACAAAAACTCAAAAAGTTTTTTTAGGCATTCACAAATGTTCGATATGTGCCGCTTTAGTGATTCGGCAGACATCAAGCTGATAATCAAGTTCCTCCCACACTCGGCGCAGCACGTCCCCATCAATGAGTTCGAAAGCATCGTTGATGCGAGCTCGCAGTTCTGGCACGTTTCTTGGTAGAGGAGGTTTAAACACTGAATCTTTCACATAACCCCACAGAAGGAAATCGCATGGGGTTAAGTCGGGAGAGCGTGGAGGCCATGACATCAATTGCTGATCATGATCTCCACCACGACCGAACCATCGGTTTTCCCATCTCCTGTTTAAGAAATGCCGAACATCGTGATGGAAGTGCCGTGGAGCACCACCCTGTTGAAAGATGAAATCGGCGCTGTCGGTCTCCAGTTGTGGCATGAGCCAATTTTCCAGCATGTCCAGATACACGTGTCCTGTAACGTTTTTTTTCGCAGAAGAAAAAGGGGCCGTAAACTTTAAACCGTGAGATTGCACAAAACACGTTAACTTTTGGTGAATTGCGAATTTGCTGCACGAATGCGTGAGGATTCTCCACCGCCCAGATTCGCACATTGTGTCTGTTCACTTCGCCATTAAGAAAAAATGTTGCTTCATCACTGAAAACAAGTTTCGCACTGAACGCATCCTCTTCCACGAGCTGTTGCAACCGCGCCGAAAATTCAAAGCGTTTGACTTTGTCATCGGGTGTCAGGGCTTGTAGCAATTGTAAACGGTAAGGCTTCTGCTGTAGCCTTTTCCGTAAGATTTTCCAAACCGTCGGCTGTGGTACGTTTAGCTCCCTGCTTGCTTTATTCGTCGACTTCCGCGGGCTACGCGTGAAACTTGCCCGCACGCGTTCAACCGTTTCTTCGCTCACTGCAGGCCGAACCGTCGATTTCCCCTTACAGAGGCATCCAGAAGCTTTAAACTGCGCATACCATCGCCGAATGGAGTTAGCAGTTGGTGGATCTTTGTTGAACTTCGTCCTGAAGTGTCGTTGCACTGTTATGACTGACTGATGTGAGTGCATTTCAAGCACGACATACGCTTTCTCGGTTCCTGTCGCCATTTTGTCTCACTGCGCTCTCGAGCGCTCTCGCGGCAGAAACCTGAAGTGCGGCTTCAGCCGAACAAAACTTTATGAGTTTTTCTACGTATCTGTAGTGTGTCGTGACCATATGTCAATGAATGGAGCTACAGTGAATTTATGAAATCGCTTCAATCATTTGTAATAGCCCTGTATACACACGTAAGCCAAGACATTATGACCACTCCCCAGAACGACGCTCGATGGCGCGTGGTGGCGTTACGGTCACGTGACGTGGTAGCAAAAGTATGTAATCGGAGCAGACACGGACGGGGATCACCCTAGCGAAAGTAAGGGCTGCAAATGGGGAAATCCACTGAGATAACAGACTCTGACTAAGGGCAGATTATTGCTGCGCAGAGGCTTGAAGGAGTATCTCAAAGGCGGCGAAAGTGGTCCACGTGAGCATCTACGGAAAGAGGTAGAAAGACAGTGAAACCACCACTAGGCGCTCAATTGATGGACGCCCACGACTCTTCCCAGAACGTGCAATTTGAAGGCTCGTCCGCTCTGTAAAGTAGGATGTGTGCCACCTCTGTGGATAGAGAACAACGGTGGTGCATGCGCAAGCGTTTCTGAGCACGCTGTTCATTGTACAGGGTGATTCAAAAAGAATACAACTTTAAAAATGTGTATTTAATGAAAGAAACATAATATAACCTTCTGTTATACATCATTACAAAGAGTATTTAAAAAGGTTTTTTTTCACTCAAAAACAAGTTCAGAGATGTTCAATATGGCCCCCTCCAGACACACGAGCAATATCAACCCGATACTCCAACTCGTAACAGTTTGGATAGCTGCTGTTATTTCTCGTTTCAAATCATCAATGGTGGCTGGGAGAGGTGGCCGAAACACCATATCCTTAACATACCCCCATAAGAAAAAATCGCAGGGGGTAAGATCAGGGCTTCTTGGAGGCCAGTGATGAAGTGCTCTGTCACGGGCTGCCTGGCGGCCGAGCCATCGCCTCGGGTAGTTGACGTTCAGGTAGTTACGACAGATAAGTGCCAATGTGGTGGCGCTCCATCCTGCTGAAATATGAATTGTTGTGCTTCTTGTTCGAGCTGAGGGAACAGCCAATTCTCTAACATCTCCAGATACTGTAGTCCAGTTACAGTAGCACCTTCGAAGAAAAAGGGACGAAAAACTTAATTGGCTGAAATGGCACAGAAAACGTTCACCTTAGGCGAGTCACGTTCATACTGAGTTGTTTCCCGCGGATTCTCAGTGCCCCATATACAGACATTGTGACGGTTGACTTTCCCGTTAGTGTGGAAGGTTGCTTCATCACTAAACACAATCTTTGAAACGAAAGATTCATCTGTTTCCATTTGAGCAAGGATAAAATCACAGAAATCGATTCTTTTAATCTTATCAGCTGCAGACAGTGCTTGAACCAATTTCAGACGGTAAGGTTTCATAACTAACCTTTTTCGTAGGACTCTCCATACAGTCGATTGTGGAATTTGCAGCTCTCTGCTAGCTCTGCGAGTCGATTTTCCTGGGCTGCGAACAAATGCTTGCTGGATGCGTGCTACATTTTCATCACTCGTTCTCGGCCGTCCAGAACTTTTCCCTTTGCACAAACACCCATTCTCTGTAAACTGTTTATAGCAACGTTTAATACACCACCTATCAGGAGGTTTAACACTATACTGCGTTCGAAATGCACGCCGAACAACTGTCGTCGATTCACTTCTGCCGTACTCAATAACACAAAAAGCTTTCTGTTGAGCGGTCGCCATCTTAGCATCAACTGACGCTGACGACTAGTCAATAGCGCCTCAAGCGAACAAATGTACAACTAAATGAAACTTTATAGCTCCCTTAATTCGCCGACAGATAGTGCGTAGCTCTGCCTTTTGTCGTTGCAGAGTTTTAAATTCCAAAGTTGTGGTATTCTTTTTGAATCACCCTGTATATTGTCCAACACGGATCTCTGCCGGAGACCATCCGTACGTATCCACATGTTGTCCCAACGACATCATCAATTACGATCCCAATGGGCATGCGACCATCGGGATTTGGCCGCAGGTCAATGAAAACGTGTCGGCCCTTCGGGTGAACCACATTTCTGCTACAGTAGGTCGCCGGTCGTCTCCACAAACGCCGTCATGGAGGTGAACGGCGGCTCGGAACGTGCAGCGTGCCACGGACGCATGCAAGGGAGACAATCTCCTGCGCTTACATGGGACCTGTGGTAGCAATCGAAGAGACGCTGACAACTGCGAACCACTTCCATCCCGTCATGCTCGATTCCCCCGACGGCGATGTCATCTTTCAGCAGTACAACTGCCTGAGTCTCAAGAGTCAGAACCGTGCTACAGTGGTTTGAGAAGCATTATATCGTGAACTCAAGATGACGTCTCGGCGAACAAATTCGCCTGAAGCAAATCCTATGCAACGCACCTGCGTCACTGCCCGGCGCCATCACCGCGCACGGACATCAGCGGCCCGTTATTTACGCGAATTACGTGAGCTGTGCGTAGTCATCTAATGTTGCATAACTCCACAAAAATATTAACATTGTTTCGGATTCCTGATACGCACAATCAGTGATGTATTTCGCTCCAATGACGGACAAAGAAGCTATTTAACATTTGGTCATAATGTTTTGGTTCATCAGTGGATGAGTTACTGCAGCACCCAGATCAGTTGGAAAAATTATTGCAAACACATTGCTGAAGACACATGGTAAATAGGGAGGAAGTGCAGCCGGCGAGGTCAGTTTAGGCGAGTTGAAGAAAGCCGAAGTCAGTGTGCAAGTCAAAACATAACCGCCGCGTCGCCGCTGGCGAAGTAGCTCAGTAACTAAAAAAAAAGTTTGTACGATTTGTTGAGAAATTTGCCTTTTGATGACACAGTTCCTTCAGCATGGGAAATGGATGTATATGAAGCTTTTTTTTTTTTTTTCAAAATGTTGGACGTGTCTTTCGTCCGAAACTTTAAAATAAATGACGGGCAAACCGTGGCGAGAGCGTTATCCGAAAATTCGTGACGAGCTTGTTAGGAAGGAGGCTGTCGTTCCTGTTGTTAGGAGGCTGTCGTTCCTGTTAGGAGGCTGTCGTTCCTGTTGTTAGGAGGCTGTCATTCCTGTTGTTTCGGCTGTCCTACAACGGCCCGGCTGTTTCTGCCAGACGTGCTGTGCGTTATGAGGTGGTTCAAATGGCTATGGGACTTGAACATTTTAGGTTATCAAGTCCCCTAGAACTTGGATCTACTTAAACCTAACTAACCTAAGGACATCACACACATCCATGCCCGAGGCAGGATTCGAACCTGCGACCGTAGCAGCAGCGCGGTTCCGGACCGAAGCGCCTAGAACCGCTCATCCACTGCGGCCGGCTTGTGTTGTGGTTATGAGATTCAGATTCTGTGTCGAGTCTGTGACATGCCACCTACTTTCTTATTCCCTCGGACGAAGAAACCACTGCGTGCCAGCCATTTCCAGAAAAATAGCGAGCTGTTTTCCGAAATGGTACGTCACCTGCACAACAAAAACGCCGTCTCCTACAGAACAGGTCTCGCCCAGCCGTCAAACTTCGGGAAAACTGTGTCGCACTGTAGGGTGAATTCGTGCGGGGCCACTAGAATACCGTTACCAAGTCTGCTGCTGGGTTTATTTGCGAGGCGGCGAGTGGAACTCGGTGACGAGCTCTGGTACGTACCTGGCCACACGGCCTCTCAGCGGAGCGAGGCGCGCTAGGAATGCTGGCGTGGCGTGCCGGCTGATTCACCGCATGAGCTGCTGCTACCTGCCAGCTACCAGGGGTTCCACCGTTACACCGCACTGCACAAGGGTGCTCGTTCCGCTTAGGCACCGCA
Organism: Schistocerca nitens; assembly: GCF_023898315.1. NCBI lineage: Eukaryota > Metazoa > Arthropoda > Insecta > Orthoptera > Acrididae > Schistocerca > Schistocerca nitens. The sequence continues at coordinate 147,029,930 of NC_064624.1, read as the reverse complement.
ATATTTCGTAAATGGTTCCAGGCACCGTAACTACAGGGTGTTTCAAAAATGACCGGTATATTTGAAACGGCAATAAAAACTAAACGAGCAGCGATAGAAATACACCGTTTGTTGCAATATGCTTGGGACAACAGTACATTTTCAGGCGGACAAACTTTCGAAATTACAGTAGTTACAATTTTCAACAACAGATGGCGCTGCAAGTGATGTGAAAGATATAGAAGACAACGCAGTCTGTGGGTGCGCCATTCTGTACGTCGTCTTTCTGCTGTAAGAGTGTGCTGTTCACAACGTGCAAGTGTGCTGTAGACAACATGGTTTATTACTTAGAACAGAGGATTTTTCTGGTGTTGGAATTCCACCGCCTAGAACACAGTGTTGTTGCAACAAGACGAAGTTTTCAACGGAGGTTTAATGTAACCAAAGGACCGAAAAGCGATACAATAAAGGATCTGTTTGAAAAAGTTCAACGCACTGGGAACGTGACGGATGAACGTGCTGGAAAGGTAGGGCGACCGCGTACGGCAACCACAGAGGGCAACGCGCAGCTAGTGCAGCAGGTGATCCGACAGCGGCCTCGGGTTTCCGTTCGCCGTGTTGCAGCTGCGGTCCAAATGACGCCAACGTCCACGTATCGTCTCATGCGCCAGAGTTTACACCGCCATCCATACAAAATTCAAACGCGGCAACCCCTCAGCGCCGCTACCATTGCTGCACGAGAGACATTCGCTAACGATATAGTGCACAGGATTGATGACGGCGATATGCATGTGGGCAGCATTTGGTTTACTGACGAAGCTTATTTTTACCTGGACGGCTTCGTCAATAAACAGAACTGGCGCATATGGGGAACCGGAAAGCCCCATGTTGCAGTCCCATCGTCCCTGCATCCTCAAAAAGTACTGGTCTGGGCCGCCATTTCTTCCAAAGGAATCATTGGCCCATTTTTCAGATCCGAAACGATTACTGCATCACGCTATCTGGACATTCTTCGTGAATTTGTGGCGGTACAAACTGCCTTAGACGACACTGCGAACACCTCGTGGTTTATGCAAGATGGTGCCCGGCCACATCGCACGGCCGACGTCTTTAATTTCCTGAATGAATGTTTCGATGATCGTGTGATTGCTTTGGGCTATCCGAAACATACAGGAGGCGGCGTGGATTGGCCTCCCTATTCGCCAGACATGAACCCCTGTGACTTCTTTCTGTGGGGACACTTGAAAGACCAGGTGTACTGCCAGAATCCAGAAACAATTGAACAGCTGAAGCAGTACATCTCATCTGCATGTGAAGCCATTCCGCCAGACACGTTGTCAAAGGTTTCGGGTAATTTCATTCAGAGACTACGCCATATTATTGCTACGCATGGTGGATATGTGGAAAATATCGTACTATAGAGTTTCCCAGACCGCAGCGCCATCTGTTGTTGAAAATTGTAACTACTGTAATTTCGAAAGTTTGTCTGCCTGAAAATGTACTGTTGTCCCAAGCATATTGCAACAAACGGTGTATTTCTATCGCTGCTCGTTTAGTTTTTATTGGCGTTTCAAATATACCGGTCATTTTTGAAACACCCTGTATGTTTCCGGGGAATGGGAGTACCGTGGGACGATTGATCACATGGACCTCGCTTCGTACGCATACTGGCAGGCATTTAATCGACGTGACTGCCACCTTCCGGTGATTGTCCCGCAATCGTACAACCTACAGTAATGGCTCTTTCAGCCTACTTATGCGTCATACGTCACATCTGTTTATGTTGCCAGTCAGCCACCAATACCTCCGCCTACCGTTCATCGGCTGCTCGTCTTCTAGCGTTGTGACCTCTCTGTGTGTTGTCTGTGCGTTATCAATTAGGTCGTTGGTGCCCAACCTTTCTTAAACAATCACCCCTGACCTATTATCACCAGCCCTCTCTCCTACCACCAGCACCCCTCCACCAAAACTGGTATCTAACAAAACTTTAGAATGAAATAGAATTTTCTCTGTACACTTTTATTTTCAAAGGGTGAATGATATTAACTTTCTGTCCGTGTTTCATCAACCCACAAGCCGATGAATCCGTGAGACACCTGGTACCACTTACGACGAACAACCTTTTTTTATATGAGAGTGCTTTTCACTCAGTGTATGCCGCAGTGAATATACCGAAATGAAAGTGAGTGAAATACAAGTTATTAATTTATTGAATATTTATTTTTACTGACGCTCGCTGAGATAAACGAAACAGTGGAATGTTGGGAGAGTCCACTTGAAGGTAAGTAACCCAGGCAGGCGAACAGTCATACGCCACGCGCGGCTAACAACCAAACGGCACTGCGGAGAGACTTTTTGAACACCCGTTATAAGTCATACTGAAAATCCATTCAGTTCCTTGGACGAGGAGTTCCGCCTAACGGCTTTCTAACACGCAAAATAAGGCGTTACATACTCATTTTCGTTCGAAAATGCATAATAAACCAAAAATAAAAATTGTATTTTGCTGTCTGCAGCAGAAAAATTTTACACTGTCTAGCAGACTCGCAGGAACCAACATAAACACTCAATACTTTCATGTAAGGTACGTAAGCTAATGCATACATCCACCCATTTTACAAATAATCTATAAAACCAGAACTTTACACATGCTGTAGTAAGTAACACAATGCATAAGCGCATTAATACATTTTTCAACTGTGAACTGTAAACCATGTCTAATACTAGACAATATGCACTACCTTCAAAATGTACGTATTTAGTACCAAATGCTTTCTCTAATCGCTAATAGGTAATAACAATTGTAGAGAAAGGAAATAAAGTGCTCTACTGAAGACTGCACGAAAAATGCTGAAACGTGTGCCTAAAACAAAAATCAAAAGGGGGTCTTGCATAAGGCGAAGTCCTCATCCAATTTGCTTAGCAAGCACGGAAGTAAGAAGAACCGCAACACCACGAGATGATCATTCAGTCCGTTCGTGTTATCTGAATCCCTGTCACAGTAAAAAAAAAACCTAATCTCACATCTATAAATCTTCAATGCCACAATTCTCTCCCTGTCTTGTACTCGGGTAGTCTCTCTCTCTCTCTCTCTCTCTCTCTCTCTCTCTCTCTGTGTGTGTGTGTGTGTGTGTGTGTGTGTGTGTGTGTCCCCGAAGTACAAACTTGTTAACTTGTTACAGAACGTGCTTCCCCTTTAGCACTTCTCACCTAATCAGAGCTTGATTAATTTTATTTTAAAGAGGACTGCCGTGTGCAGGTGAATAAAGTCGGAATGTGCAATCACTTGAATGCTGGAGTCCTTTTACTGGCTGAAATTTAGATTCTTCAGGTTGCCAATGCTGTATCTGGCCACTCTAATAATAATAAAAACAATAATAACAATAATAATAATAATGGGCTCTGAGCACTATGGGACTTAACTACTGAGGTCATCAGTCCCCTAGAACTTAGAACTACTTAAACCTAACTAACCTAAGGACATCACACACATCCATGCCCGAGGCAGGATTCGAACCTGCGACCGTAGCGGTCACGCGGTTCCAAACTGACGCGCTTAGAACCGCACGGCCACACCGGCCGGCAATAATAATAATGTGTACAGTACAAAGTACCCGTTGTGTTGTTGGCGTTGTGTTACGTCGTCCATCAGTTCATTTATCTGTTTCAAAGTGATTAATGAAGCAATTTATCGTCTGCTGCTGGAACTGTGTACAACCTGGAGAACACGAAGAACTACTATCTGATAAAAGTATTCGGACACCCCCAAAAGCATACGTTTTTCATATTAGGTGCATTGTGCTGCCACCTACTGTCAGGTACTCCATGTCAGCGACCTCAGTAGTCATTAGACATCGTGAGAGAGCAGAATGGGGTGCTCCACGGAACTCACAGACTTCGAACGTGGTCAGGTGTCACTTGTGTCGTACGTATGTACGCGAGATTTCCACACTCTAACACATCCCTAGGTCCACTGTTACCGATGTGATAGTGAAGTGGAAACGTGAAGGGACACGAACAGCACAAAAGCGTACAGGCCGACCTCGTCTGTTGACTCACAGAGACCGCCGACAGTTGAAGATCGTAATGTGTAATAGGCGCACATCTATCCAAGAATTCGAAAGTGCATCAGGATCCACTGCAAGTACTATGACAGTTAGGCGGGAGGTGAGAAAACTTGGATTTCAGGATCGAGCGGCTGCTCATAACCCACACAATACAACGGTAAATACCAAACGACGCCTCGCTTGGTGTAAGGAGCGTAAACACTACACGACTGAGCAGTGGAAAAGCTTGTGTGGAGTGACGAATCACGGTACACAATGTAGGGATCCGATGTCAGGGTGTGGGTATGACGAATGCCGGGTGAACGTCATCTCCCAGCGTGTGTAGTGCCAACGGTAAAATTCGGAGACTGTGGTGTTATGGTGTGGTGGTGTTTTTCATACAGGGGGCTTCCACCACTTGTTTTGTGTGGCACTATCACTGCACAGGCCTACAATGATATTTTAAGCACCTTCTTGCTTCCCAGTGACCCTGCATCTTTCAACACGATCGAGCACCTGTTCGTAATGTACAGCCTGTGACGGAGTGGTTACACGACTATAAGATCCCTGTGATGGACTGGCCTGCACAGAGTCCTGACCTGAATCGTATAGAACACGTTTGGGGTGTTTTGGATCTCCAACTACCTAGCAGACCTCACCGACCGACATTGATAATGCAGCGCTCCGAGAAGAATGGGCTGCCATTCCCCAAGAAACCTACCAGCACCTGCTTGAACGTATGCCTGCGAGAGTGGAAGCTGTCTTCGAGGTTAAAGGTGGGCCACGAATCCTGCCTCGGGCATGGATGTGTGTGATGGTCCTTAGGTTAGTTAGTTTTAATTAGTTCTGTTCTAGGCGACTGATGACCTCAGAAGTTAAGTCGCATAGTATTTAGAGCCATTTGAACCAGTTGATTTTGCTGGTAATAGTGACACACTCGTCCACCATATGGGGTATTCAAGTGTGTGTACCCGCTGGGTTTTTCGGCGCCTAACAGAAGACGATGAAGAGCAACGGAGAACTATTTGTGCAGAAATGGTTGAGTATCACGAGGCTAATTGTGACAGGCTTTTTTTTTTACATCGTTCCAGGCGATGTAACGAGGGTCATCACTTCGAACCGGAAACCAAAAGGCGATCTGTGGAGTGGCTCCACACCACCTCTGAAGCAAAGAAAATGTTGAGAACTACACCCTCACCGGGTGAAGTCATTGTGACAGTTTTCTGGGCCTCTGCAGGGGCTATTCTGCTTGATGTCCTCCCTCGTAGTGCAGCGATCACATCTGGAGTCTATTGTGCTACGCTTAGGAAACTAAAGAAACGATTTCAGGGTGTTCGTCTCCACAAAAATGCAAACTACTTCTGCTTCTCCACGACAAGGCAAGGCATCGCAAAAGTCTGTTCACCCGAGAGGAGCTCACACAACTTGACTGGTTTTTTGTCACCGACCCTACAGCGCGCATATCGCACCTTCCGACTTCCTTCTGTACGGCCCAATGAAGGATGCAGCCCGCGTGATGGGTGATGGGGAGGTTACTGATGCAGCAAGGCGTTGGCTACGATGTCGACCAGTACAGTGATACCATACGCGGCAGTGAACGGAGATTATGTTGAAAAACAGAGTTTTGTAAAGTGTTGTGGGCAATGTGGCGTACTGGAAACCTTAATAAAAAGTACCTGCTTACCAGAGGCCCGTCGTAGAAGTGCAGCACAGGAGTAGGGAAAGAGGGTGTAGCGGGAAGTTGGCGGGCTTTTCCCGTGTGCAGCCCGCCACGGCTGGGCTAACGGTGCGCGTAGCCAAGAATGCAGCAGGACTTTCCTCGCAAACACGCGGGCCGCTTCCAGCTGACATGCAGGCGAGGGTAGGAGGCGGCTGGTGGGCGGCGAGGGAGGCGCTGGCCCACTACTGGCCGCTAGCCGCGGCTATTACACTACGAAAAGAAAACTGGTAAAATGCTGGACACGGGTCACTCATGTGGCGCAAAAAGGCGCTATTACACTGGCTCGTATAAATAAAAATGAAATATTCTCCGCAGAAGATTCTCAGAGGAAGTTCTATATTTCGTATGAATAAATAATTCGAATCCTATGTTCCGTCAAGGGGTTCATACTCTCTACCCCTCTCCTCCCTGAGAAAGCTCTCCATGTACACTATGTGACCACAAGTATCCGGACATCTGGCTGAAAATAACTTACAAGTTCGTGGCGCCCTCCGTAAGTAATGCTGGAATTCAGTATGGTGTTGGCCGACCCTTAGCCTTGATGACAGCTTCCACTGTCGCAGGCGTACGTTCAGTCAGGTGCTGGAAGGTTTCTTGGGGTATGGCAGCCCATTCTTCACGGGGTGCTGCACTGAGGAGAGGTATCGATGTCGGTCGGTGAAGCCTGGTATGATGTCGGCGTTCCAAAACATCATCCCAAAGATCTTCTATAGGATTAAGGTCAGGACTCTGTGCAGGCCAGTCCATTACAGGAATGTTACTGTCATGTAACCACTCCACCACAGGCCGTGCATTATAAACAGGTCCTCGATCGTGTTGAAAGATGCAGTCACCATCCCCAAATTCCTCTTCAACACTGGGAAGGAAGAAGGTGCTTAATACATCAGTGTAGACCTGTGCTGTGATAGTGCCACGCACAAGGGGTGCAAGTCCCCTCAATGAAAAACACGACCACACCCAAACACCACCGCCTCCGAATTTTACTGTTGCCGCTACACTCGCTGGCAGATGACGTTCACCGGGCATTCTCCATAGTCACAACCTGGCATCGGATCGCCACATTGTGTACCGTGATTCGTCATTCCGCACAACGTTTTTCCACTGTTCAATCGTCCAATGTTCACGCTCCCTACACCGAAGGAAGGGTTGCTTGCCATTTACCGGCGTGATGTGTGCCTTATGAGCAGCCGCTCGACCATGATATCAAAGTTTTCTCACCTCCGCCTGTCACAGTACTTGCAGTGGATCCTGATGCAGTTTGAAATTCCTGTGTGATGGTCTGTTACACGTCACGACCCTTTTCAAGTGTCGGCGGTCTCTGTCAGTCAACAGACGAGGTCGGCCTGTACACTTTAGTGGCGTACGTGTCCCTTCACGTTTCCACTTCACTATCACATCGGAAACAGTGGACCTAGGGATGTATAGGAGTGTGGAAATCTCGCGTACAGACGTATGGCACAAGAGACACCCAATCACCACCTGACCATGTTCGATTTCCGTGAGTTCCGCGGAGCGCTCCATTCTGCTCTTTCACGATGTCTAATGACTACTGAGGTTGCTGTTATGGAGAACCTGGCAGTAAGTGGCTGCACTATGCACTTAGTATGAAAAACGTATGTTATTTTGGGGGCTGTCCGGATACTTTTCATCACATAGTGATGTCTATTACCGTGGCGGTACAGAACGCACACGTAATGTTAGGTTTCATTCAACTCGCTCAAACAGGCGAGCTATTCAATGTACGAGTATGCAACTGGCATCAGCGTGCTCTACAAGTGTTACGACTACGTTTAGATTTTACCTTTACGTTAGAAAAACGATATGAACTTACGCACCAAATAAACACTATGCCATCAGCTGTGATGCTGTACACCACTGAATATTACCTATTATTCGTAATAAGTAAATGATTTTTTTTTTCTTTTTGTAAGAATTAAATTGTAGCGTTGAGTACCAATCGTCTGACCATGTCAGTTCGTACTAACTCGTATTGTTCTTTTTCTGCAACAATAAACAACGAGTGTATTGACTTGCGTCGAAATTGATTATCAATTCAAACACCTTTCAGTCGTCCAAATTTGAAAATTGTTGTTTTTTGGGCTCCCAGTTTCGGCGATATATTATGCCGTCTTCAGTCCCACTGACCGACGTGTAGGACTATTTCTACCTCCGTTCCAGTCCCCTATTTTGACAAGGCATTTGATATTCGAAGTGATCGTTGTCTCAAATAGAAATCTGCGGATACACAGTCAATGAATACTGGTCCCTATTTTGACTGGACCAGAGGAGGTCATGTACCTACACGTCGAAGATGGCGTAATATATCGCCTAAACCGGTAGCCCAATAAAATAACAATCTGAAAATTTAGACGACTCAAAGGTGTTTGATTTGACATTCTGCACTGAACAGCCGAGGTCCCGCAACCATCTGCGAAAAGATGGACACAGAGAGACTCGGTATGTCGAAATGTGTTGCGATAGGAGAAACAGCCTTGACTCGTTTCCACACGCCAGAGGTTGCCCTGGGCTAGTGTGATTCACGCAATGTAAATAGTCGGCCAGCATCTTTCAGCGACGCACGAAATCTCTCAAACGCGGCAGTCGTCTGAGGGACTGGCGCAGCGCTCCAACAGGTGGCAGCACAGGTCGCGACTAGGTGCGCGCCGCCAACAGATGTCGGGGCGGTCGCGTCGCGGCCACGTGCGGCGCCAATTCCGAGCAGCAAAAGGCCACGTGGACGCGCCGCACGGCTTTCGAACTCACTTCCGGCGGGCCGTAAGCAGAACTTCGTCCCCCTCTCTCCTACACCAGAGTCTACTCGGCGACGCATTTAAATTTTAAATATCAGCGCACGGCACCAAGCTCGGTCGATAATTGCAGTGAGACAAGCTTTTTTTTCATATAGGGAGCCACAACCTGCAATTTGTTGGGAGAGAGCTCCATTTTCCACATTCGCTGTATTTTGATCAGTCATTTATTTTCACACTGCTACTGGTTTCGTCGCAGATTTTAGTCACTCCCTGCAATTACACAGGGTGTTCGGAAATTTCCGTTACAAACTTCTAGGACTTCTAGAGCGGTGGGTATACATAATATTTTAAATGGGAGCCCATGTACGGAAGCATCGTCCAGCGACGCTACAGAGCATCAAAGTTATAGACGCCGGCGCACGTAAATGTATGTGTATACAGGGTAAGTCTCCTACAATGTCGGAAACTTTCAAGAAGAGGTGATTTCCAACAGTCTGATAACTGCGCTGTCACCAAACGTGTTCGTTCTGCATCTCGTACCTCTACTTTTCGAGGATGGTGAAGAAGGATAAAATGTATCAATCTGAAGTAAGGGTCCCTGGACCGGAAACGAAGGAGGATGCTAAATTCACCGGACTTGGATACGATGTGACGTCATTATGACGTAACACGCTACATCGAAAACGATGGAAACCGTATATCGACTATTCGACTTTTGTGAACTTTCGAGAGATTGTGACAGGGTAGCGCTGTGCTCTGCGCCATTCGTTTGAATGTGTTTTGCGTTCCTTGCGTTTAAATCGTGTATTGTACTGTGTTTGTGTCCTGTGCGTTGTTTTTCGTTTGCTCGTTTCTAATTATGGTTCAAATGGCTCTGAGCACTATGGGACTCAACTGCTGAGGCCATTAGTCCCCTAGAACTTAGAACTAGTTAAACCTAACTAACCTAAGGACATCACAAACATCCATGCCCGAAGCAGGATTCGAACCTGCGACCGTAGCGGTCTTGCGGTTCCAGACTGCAGCGCCTTTAACCGCACGGCCACTTCGGCCGGCTCTCTAATTATGTGTTCAGCATTCGAGAGACTAATGAGAGGAAAGCTTACCACCATGGAATGCTTTGACAGTATCATACCACCATGGAATGCTTTGACACTGCATTCAATCATTTCATACGTCAATCAGTACTAGACACTAACATTTGGTTAAGATTGCATTGAGAAATCCACTTACCCTCGTATTTCATCTCCGGTCGACGATTTTTCTTCAACAATGCCTCATATTTTTCTTCTTAAGTTCGAAATTCAATCATTCTACACATCAGTCATTACTGGACACTAAGGTACCTGTCTCTGCGGTCCGAGTGTAAAATTACTTGGAATTATGGTTGATAAAAGACTATCTTGGGATGGACATATAAATTACTTAGCTAACAAACTTGCACGAGTTCTCTTTCAGCTATATAAATAAAGAAAAAAAAAGTCAGTAAGAGTATGCTGCTACAATCTAACATGTACTGACAAGACCAATTGTATGAAACCATACTAAAATGTTGATAATAAATAAATATTATTTTCGGCGTAAGCATTCAATACAACAGTAACACAATCTAATCTGGTCGGGACATAAGAAGACTTCACTTTTTTACGTGGTGTTCTCAAGGCCACAGTCAGGAATATTTCTATTAATATGCAGCTCTTTTATTTTGGCGAAATACATATACGCTGCCACACTGAGCTGTTTTCAGAACTGCACGTGTCAAAACAAACCACTAGCTGACGACAGTTTAGAATCTGGAACGTTCGTAAAAGTCGATAGCTGTGTTAATCGACTAAAGCGTATATACGTCATAATGACGTCACATCATACCCAGGTTGGGTGAACTTATAATCCTCCGGAAACGAAAGGGTCGGTAGTTATAAGCGAAAACCGTTGTGGTAGCACTGACAGTGGAATACGTGTGACGGTACTGTTGTTGCTAAGATTGTGGGGTAGGAACTTCTGAGGTGCTGCCCATCATTTCCAATGGTGGAAATGACGCACGGAGGTAACAAACTATCGTGAATATTGGGTATAGATTCGTTCATGTTCAAAACTGGTGCTCATTTGTAGCACTGAATAGGAAATAAAATTACACCCATTGTAAGACATTTACTGTTAGACTGCGAAGATTGGTAGTAGCTGGAATGGACAAGAAATCTGCCGATGAGAACTACAGTGCTTATGAGTCAAGAAAATGTAGAGAATCCCTTTCGATACCCTATGTATAATACCGGTTTATCACAAGTGTAACATACGTGTGATGTACATCGATTTTATTACGGAAAAATATCGATTTTATTAGGGACAAATCTCGATTTTATTACGGAAAATATCGATTTTTCCCCCCCATCCCTAGTTCATACGATGCACAGACGTACAGTGGACACGTCTGCCTCTCTTCCCTTACAACGCGGCCGGCCGAAGTGGCCGTGCGGTTAAAGGCGCTGCAGTCTGGAACCGCAGGACCGCTACGGTCGCAGGTTCGAATCCTGCTTCGGGCATGGATGTTTGTGATGTCCTTATGTTGGTTAGGTTTAAGTAGTTCTAAGTTCTAGGGGACTAATGACCTCAGCAGTTGAGTCCCATAGTGCTCAGAGCCATTTGAACCTTACAACGCGTCCGCATAGCCTTACATTTCAAAACAGCGCAAGCACGCACGCGTAATTTGGAGAGAATCCGCCATTCAGCACATTGTTTTCCGCGTCGGATTGAATTCGTAGCGTTGCTTGGTGGAACCGAAGTTTTCAAACAATTTTGTTCACTGCAGCTCTGTAAACAAGGTTTTTTTCATCGAGGTACGTTCCGTCTTTGCAACTAAATAAAAGAGGTTTTTTTCCATACACGTGTCGTTTCTGATATTTATTAAGCACAGTGAGTGGTCTGCAATAATTGTTTGTTTTTACACACATACATAATAAATGCGTTACGTAGTAGTTACACGTATGTTATTTTTTTCTCTAGTTTTTTTTTTCCAGAACAATTCTGGCGCACAAATTTCGCGAGGTTAAATTATCGTTGGTGTTACTATTTTCAATGGACTACCAACAACGCAAATCGTAACACCAAACGATAATTAAAAACTGGCGAAATTTGTGCTGCAAAAGTAGTTTCTAACTTTAAAAAAGATAAAAACATCAGAAAAAGTAACAGACTAATGTGCCTTAACTATAATATAACGCATTTATTATAAAGAGTGGTTAAAAAGGAATCGGCGCGTAAATTTATGTTTCTCGGTTGGTTACATTGCTTTGATTCGCTTCTATTTACAGGAATTTAAAAAAAAAAATGGCTCTGAGCACTATCGGACTTAATTTCTGAGGTCATCAGTTCCCTAGAACTTAGAACTACTTAAACCTAACTAACCTAAGGACATCACACACATCCATGCCCGAGGCAGGATTCGAACCTGCGACCGTAGCGGTCGCGCGGTTCCAGACTGTAGTGCCTAGAACCGATCGGCCTCTCTGGCCGGCTTTTCCAGGAATATTCCCATTGTTGACTCGGTTTGAATTTCTCGCATTCTAAGCCAAACCATGGAGCACTTGTGCGCAACGTGTGGTAACCGTGAAACCATTTTATGAGAACGGAGAATGTTATGCAGCAACTATCAGACGACTTCGCTCAATTCTACGGCGTAATGATTTACCGAATGAATCGACAGTTCGCAGACTTACGAGAAAGTTCTTCTTTGAGACGAGTTCAAGAGTAAACCTTAGAAGGCCTCGGCAAAACATACCGGTGGTTGTTGACAGTGAGGCTCTTAGCCCGACGAAATCAGCTCGACATCGTTCGCAACAACCAGGATTAAACTGTTCTTCAGTACGGATCTCCATTACCACCCCTATAAAATTCAGTTGACGCAGCAGTTGAAAGTGACGGCTCACCAGAACAGATGATAATTTTTCTGGCTCAGTTCTGAAAGGACGACACTTTCGTCAACAAAATCGTCTTCAGTGATTGAAGCACATTTACACTTAATCCTGGAGTGGGTGCGTGCGGTACACCTGTTACCGAGCCGTTTTACATTGTGATTATCTCCGTTAAGTTTAAAGTACCAGCGTCCCCGCGATCAGTATCTTTCAAATGGTTGCATTGCTGAACATCCGTTTACAGCTAACGTCAGTTGGGCAGCTTAACAGAGAGCAGCAGGACATTGGAGTGGCTTGGGGTACAACTGTCCACCACGCGCTTATCTACGTAACAATTTCTTAAGGCAGGTGTTTTCTCTTTTTTTAACGTTTTTCATACTAAATTCGTTGTAAGTACAATATTTAAAAAATTTTATTAATCTGAATAAAATAACTACGTCAACTAAAGTGATTACTTCTGCAGTCTACAACATGTACTATAATTTACAGAAACTGTTACTCTTTGTTTTTATTGCAGTGAGGTCAGATCCGAAGGAAAGAAGTGTGGATGTTGGCTGTTCAAATGTGCGTGAAATCTTATGGGACTTAACTGCTAAGGTCACCACTCCCTAAGCTTACACGGTACTTAACCTAAATTATCTTAAGGACAAACACACGCACCCATGCCCGAGGGAGGACTCGAACCTCCGCCGGGACCAGCCGCACAGTCCATGACTGCAGCGCCCTAGATCGCTCGGCTAATCCCGCGTGGATGTGTCTTGCGACCCTTAAGTGTGGAGGAGGTGGCTCCAAGAAGATGCACAGAGTATCAAAATGACACATTTGACCCTGAAGAATCTGATTCAAATGGCTCTGACCACTATGGGACTCAACTGCTGTGGTCATAAGTCCCCTAGAACTTAGAACTACTTAAACCTAACTAACCTAAGGACAGCACACAACACCCAGCCATCACGAGGCAGAGAAAATCCCTGACCCCGCCGGGAATCGAACCCGGGAACCCGGGCGTGGGAAGCGAGAACGCTACCGCACGACCACGATATGCGGGCTAATCTGATTCAAATGAAGGTGGTCAACTAATGGAAAGCGATCACGACAATGAAACTGAACAATCTGCAAATGAAAACGATAATAAGAACGGAGAGTCTAGCATTTCTTAATACTTTGGGATGGGCAGTAAAACAAAATGGTTTAAGTCTTTTCCTAAGAGAAACGGCCGGCCGGAGTGGCCAAGCGGTTCTAGGCGCTACAGTCTGGAACCGCGCGACCGCTACGGTCGCAGGTTCAAATCCTGCCTTGGGCATGGATGTGTGTGATGTCCTTAGGTTAGTTAGGTTTAAGTAGTTCTACGTTTTAGGCGACTGATGACCTCAGAAGTTGTCCCATACTGCTGAGAGCCATTTGAACCATTTTTGTTAACTGCCTCTCAAATAAAGTACTGAAATATTATTTTTTTGGAAATTTGTGTTTTATTTCCATCCCTATACATATACAAACACAAAAAAGCAACTAAAGAACGTCTGATAATTATTTCAATGACTAATTAAGAAACAAATGGGGGACACGAGTCCCCCACACGCCTAACCCTGTCACGATACAGCACGCGCCTACTGCAGAGTTAAATGGTTTTGTGAATAAGCAGGACTGCCGTATCTTGGGGTCAGAAAATCCTCCCACGGTCCAAGAGAGGAAAACGAGTGATGGTTTGGTGCGGCGCTGAAGACGCGGTAGGACATGCTGTGACAGTCAATGAAGACCGACACTGTACGGTGATGAGGCAGTTTTTGTGGCCTCATTCGGACGGATTGGAAACTGCCGAGTTGAGGTTTCAGCAGGACGGTGGCGCCTGCCACACTTTCCGGCAAACATTTCAGTTGCTCCACGAGCGGATCACGGAGCGCCTCATTTCGCGCAAAGCTGGTCATCAATGGTCACCGATGTCATGTGACTTAACTCCGCCGGCCGTAGTGGCCGAGCGGTTCTAGGCGCTACAGTCTGGAACCGCGCGACCGCCACGGTCGCAGGTTCGAATCCTGCCTCGGCCATGGATGTGTGTGATGTCCTTAGGTTAGTTAGGTTTAAGTAGTTCTAAGTTCTAGGGGACTGATGACCTCAGATGTTTAGTCCCATAGTGCTCAGAGACATTTGAACTTAAACTCCTTGCGACTTCTCTCTTTGGGGTAGTGGAAAAGTGTGTTTGTAACATCATTGGCCGGGAGGCCCCTTACGGGACAGGTTCGGCCGCCTTGGTGCAAGTCTCATTAGATTCCACGCCACATTGGGCGATGAAATGATGATGAAGACAACATAACACACAGTTCCTGAGCGGAGAAAATCCCTGACCCAGCCGGGAATCGAACCTGGGCCCGTAGGACGGCAATCCGTCTCGGTGACCACTCAGCTATCGGGGCGAACTTTCTCTGGGGTCATCTTCATTCGCGAAACTTGAAGGAGGAATTTTGACGAGCTGCCAGCGAAATGGATGTGGATACTTGTCGTGCAGTCACAGTGAATTTCATATTCTCGCATGGCAGTGCATTATAGGGCGTCATTTGACTCACATTTCTCATACATGAAATTTGAAGCTTAGATGAACATGATTACATATTTTGTTTGTGTTTTTTGTAAAAATAAACTTCTTACTTAGAGTATTGCAGGGCACTGCACATGCTTAATAAATATCAGAATGAAACGTGTATGACAAAAAAAAGAAGTGCAGTTGCAAAGACGGAACCTACCTCCACAGATTTAAAGCAATTAAGGGGGGACGTTGATGAAATTGCCCATCAATGTCAATTTTCGGTTTATTTTTTATTTGTTAGTACGACTCATGGACAATAAGTTCCCAAAGTTTCAATGTTGAAATCGCATCCGAAGTGCCTAAAAGTGTGATGCGGCCTCCCTGCCACGCCCACTTTTTGAAGCAGCACTTCAGAACCATCTCAGTGAACAGCGGTTCTGTGTATTACTTTCAACCGAACGTGTGCGGGATACATCTTTGAAGGCCGTGATACATACTCTTTGGTTTTATAGATAATCTTTGACTCTGTTCCGTATCTTATAAACAATAACAAACTAGCAGCATCGTTTATGACGAAGCAATTCTTTTTTTGCCTTGTGATACTGACGGAGATTTATACAAGTGTTCGATTCTTTCTTTATTCAGTTATGCCACGACCACAAAGAGTGTATAAAAAAACTGGATAAACTGCGTTTGAATAAGTTAGTGAATGGAAGATGTGAGAAACAGCGACAAACCTACAATGAAGCTACGCCCGAATGTGCTGAAAATGTGAATTCGTGTCCTAGCAGCTCCAAGAGAAAAATTGGTGAGGTGAATGGTGCATACTACAGCGATGAATCTGGGTACACTGGATTTAGATTCACTGACCATGAATTATTGACTGCAGCAGTGAAATTTTCTTGTGTTTGTAAGACGGGTGGAAGTGATAACATTCGGATTATATATGATGATAAGGGAGTAGGCTTAGCAGCCAATCTGCATAATGTGTGCAAAAAATGCGATGCTGTTAGCTCATTCAAAACTTCTAAATGTAATAACTCGTACTATGAAGCTAATAAGAGGTTTACCTACGGATTTAGGTGCACTGGAGTTGGGTGAGAACGGAGAAATTTATTGTGTGCAATAATGATTCTTGCGAACAAAACGCCACCGTCACTTTGTATAAAAAATAAATGATTTAGGAGACAATCTCAGCAGCCGCCTTAGGTTGTTTGCAGATGATGCTGTCATTCATCGTCTAGTAAAACCACCAGAAGATCAAAACGAAGTGAAAAACGTGTTGAAAAAGATATGTCCGATGCGAAAATTGACCCTGAATAATGAAAAGTGTGAGGTCATCCACATGAGTGCTAAAAGAAATCCGTCAAACTTCGTTTACACGATACCTCTGCCCAATCTAAAGGCCGTAAATTCAACTAAATACCTACGAATTACAATTACCAACAACTTAAATTGGAAAGCACAGTAAATGATGTGGGGAGGGCGAACCGAAGATTGCGTTTCATTGGCACAACACTTTAAATGTAACAGATCTACGTGAAGGTTTTGGGAGATGATTTCATCCCCATTACCCAAAGTGACCTTCATTACGACAATATATGGTTCATGCAAGACGGAGCCCGACCTATCCACGCAGGAGAGTGTTTGATATCCTGGAGGAGCATTCTGGGGACTGCATTCTGACTCTGCGGTACCCAGGTGCCCCAATTGGCAGCTATATTCTAAAGGTGGCAGGGGTAAAATACAGGGAGCGAAAGGCTATTTACAATTTGTACAGAAACCAGATGGCAGTTATATGAGTCGAGGGACATGAAAGGGAAGCAGTGGTTGGGAAGGGAGTAAGACAGGGTTGTAGCCTCTCCCCGATGTTATTCAATATGTGTATTGAGCAAGCAATAAAGGAAACAAGAGAAAAGTTCGGAGTAGGTATTAAAATCCATGGAGAAGAAGTAAAAACTTTGAGGTTCGCCAATGACATTGTAATTCTGTCAGAGACAGCAAAGGACTTGGAAGAGCAGTTGAACGGAACGGACAGTGTCTTGAAAGGAGGATATAAGATGAACATCAACAAAAGCAAAACGAGGATAATGGAATGTAATCTGATTAAATCGGGTGATGCTGAGGGGATTAGATCAGGAAATGAGACACTTAAAGTAGTAAAGGAGTTTTGCTATTTAGGAAGTAAAATAACTGATGATGGTCGAAGTAGAGAGGATATAAAATGTAGACTGGCAATGGCAAGGAAAGCGTTTCTGAAGAAGAGAAATTTGTTAACATCGAGTATAGATTTAAGTGTCAGGAAGTCGTTTCTGAAAGTATTTGTATGGAGTGTAGCCATGTATGGAAGTGAAACATGGACGGTAAATAGTTTGGACAAGAAGAGAATAGAAGCTTTCGAAATGTGGTGCTACAGAAGAATGCTGAAGATTAGATGGGTAGATCACATAACTAATGAGGAGGTATTGAATAGGATTGGGGAGAAGAGAAGTTTGTGGCACAACTTGACCAGAAGAAGGGATCGGTTGGTAGGACATGTTCTGAGGCATCAAGGGATCACCAATTTAGTACTGGAGGGCATCGTGGAGGGTAAAAATCGTAGGGGGAGACCAAGAGATGAATACACTGAGCAGATTCAGAAGGATGTAGGTTGCAGTAGGTACTGGGAGATGAAGCTTGCACAGGATAGAGTAGCATAGAGAGCTGCATCAAACCAGTCTCAGGACTGAAGACCACAGCAACAACATTCTCCGGATGTGAACACAAGCGACTCATTTTTGTGGGGCTGTATTAAAGACAAGGTGTACAGCAATAACCCCTAAACCATTCCTGAGGTATAAACAGCCACTCAGGGGGTCATCGACAGCATCGATGTTCCGACTCTTCAGCGGGTCATGCAGAATTCCGCTATAGGTCTGCGCCACCCATCGCCAGTGATTGCGTCATAACGATCATATCATAACCTAAATCTCAATATCTGTAGTGACGTTTACATGTTGAATAAAGCGTGTGCACGCCGCAGTTTGTAACTAATTTACTTTTTTTCATATAGTTCAATAACTGTCATCCTGTATTATTCTACTCTGAATCCAGTACGACGTATTATTTGGTTATTACAGACTACGTACTTAGTGAGCTGCGAATGAGCATTTCGATCGCTGTCCAAGTATTAGAATACCGTGTTACAAGTTACCAGTCTTTAATTAGCTTTCAAACAAGATGAGAACGTTCAGATAAATCAACGAAGAAAATTAATTGTAAATTCAGCGTCTAATGAACGAAATAAATCATATTAAATTAACTGTAATTGTGATCGCGAGACTAAATAAGAGGCAAAATTTGATGTGGAGATAATGCCGGCAGATGTCGCTAGATCGCAGAACGAGCTACAGCTAGGTAATTAGATTGAATCATGATTGTCAACGTTTATTTATTTATTAGTAGCTGTGTCTAGAAATATCCTGAAGTCTACAACATATTGCCGTACGACTTTCACGGTTATTTTAAGAATAAAATTCACAGCAATATTAATAATGCTATAATAACGCAATGACACACGACGGAGATACTACCAACAGAAACTCCTGGATCGTGCTCCTATTGACAGCTCGACAAATACCAGATATTTTTCGAGCTGTGACGTCAACTCATCGAACAGTACGCGACGTGCTCAGAAAGAGAGAGAGAGAGAGAGAGAGAAAACACGGCGAGGAGCCTGGGCTCGCTATCAGACGACAGACAGTCACTTGTTCGCGAGTGGGTCGGCCATTGCCGCCGGTGGCGCCGCTCTTGCGTGGCGGCTGGCACTGCGTGACAGATGACTGGCGCCGACCCACGTGGGCAGCCACGTGCACGTCCTTGGCGCTGCGGCCAGCATCTCAATGGCTTCCCGGCTCTGACGGGCAGTCAAGTGTATGTAACCGAGCACGGTTGGCCTTAGTCCAATGAATGCACAATTGTGTACCTGCAGCTCTACTCTTAAAGTAGGGACGGCGACTGTCGCTGAAACGACTGGTTTCCTGTTATATCTTTTTTTCCCACGCCAATTAAGCTTCACTATTAAACCCGCTCAAAATAACCGGTTTCTGAATCAACCATTTTCGGTTTTTTATTCCACATTATTTTCTGTAATTAACGTAGAAAGGCTGAAAAATTATGACTCTCTCTGTTTCAAGGTACTCAGAATAAAAATATTAAATTGAATAGGGAAATATAAGAAAGCTCAGTCTGCCCACCGCTTGCTGCTTTTCTTGAAAGGTGAGAAGTAGCTGAATACTACAAAAAATTTCGAGTATTGTCCCACTGATCACAATTTTTTGAATCTCTGCTCCAAAATGATGTTGTGATAGGGAATCATACCACTATTTGGACATTACGAATAGTCATCGGTAAAGTATGGAAACTGAACCAGCAAAAGCAATTACATCCGTTGTGGAATAATGTTTTCAGTTAACTGAAGAAAAATAAAGATTTTTTTGTGTTTTGAGCTAATTATTTCGTATGACATGAAGATGAATGCGAAAGTGGAGTTGTATGCAAATATAAACAAGCAGGGATAAAGGGCTTAAACATACACAAATTTATTTCTTCGGCTTCAACATTTCCATCAGTTGTTTATTTTTTTAACGCAACCCTCTAAAATCTCCAATGGTCCTGGGAATACAGGACAAAAATAAGCTGCGTGGTAATCAGTCGCGATCACAGAATAACAGACATCATTGGCAGACGTACACCTAAGGTGCGTCAGCGTAGAAAGTCACGTTTGCTGCAGAAGGGGTAGCCTAACGGCAGGCACCGCTGCCTATAACTTCGACGCCGTGTAGCGTCGGCGGATGACATTTCCGGAACGGGTTCCTATCCTCGATTTGTTCCTCGAGACACCCTCTCCACCCCTCGATGTTTTCGCAACATTTCTGGGACACTCTTATACAACTACCAATCTCATATTTCCAGAATGAGATTTTCACTCTGCAGCGGAGTGTGCGCTGATATGAAACTTCCTGGCAGATTAAAACTGTGTGCCCGACCGAGACTCGAACTCGAGACCTTTGCCTTTCGCGGGCAAGTGCTCTACCATGGTAGAAAGGCAAAGGTCTCGAGTTCGAGTCTCGGTCGGGCACACAGTTTTAATCTGCCAGGAAGTTTCAATCTCATATTTGTTTCACGTGGAATTCGTCGTGTTGCAATTTTAAGCCGGCCGGAGAGGCCGAGCGGTTCTAGGAGCTACAGTAGCAGGTTCGAATCCTGCCTCGAGCATGGATGTGTGTGATGTCCTTAGGTTAGTTAGGTTTAAGTAGTTCTAAGTTATAGGGGACGGATGACAAGTTAAGTCCCACAGTGCTCAGAGCCATTTGAACCATTTTTTGCAATTTTAAGGGGAGCAGTGTATTCCGATGGCACCTATTCAACCATTTGTTGTTGTTGTTATTGTTGTTCTTGCTGTGGTCTTCAGTCCTGAGGCTGGTTTGATGTAGCTCTCCATGGTACTCTATCCTGTGCAAGCTGCTTCATCTCCCAGTTCCTACTGCAACCTACATCCTTCTGAATCTGCTTAGTGTATTCATCTCTTGGTCTCCCTCTACGATTTTTACCCTCCACGCTGCCCTCCAATGCTAAATTTGTGATCCCTTGATGCCTCAAAACATGTGCTACCAACCGATCCCTTCTTCTTGTCAAGTTGTGCCACAAACTCCTCTTCTCCCCAATCCTATTCAATACTTCCTCATTAGTTACGTGATCTAACCATCTAATCTTCAGCATTCTTCTGTAGCACCACATTTCGAAAGCTATTCTTGTCTTGTCCAAACTATTTATCGTCCATGTTTCACTGCAATACCTGACTACACTTCATACAAATACTTTCAAAAACGACTTCCTGACACTTAAATCAATACTCGATGTTAACAAATTTCTCTTCTTCAGAAACGCTTTCCTTGCCATTGCCAGTCTACATTTGATATCTTCTCTACTTCGACCATCATCAATTACTTTACTCCCCAAATAGCAAAACTCCTTTACTACTTTAAGCGTCTCATTTCCTAATCTAATTCCCTCAGCATCACCCGACTTAATTCGACCACATTCCATTATCCTCGTTTTGCTTTTTTTGATGTTCATCTTATATCCTCCTTTCAAGACACTGTCCATTCCGTTCAACCATTTGAGGTATCAAATTTCTTTGATAAGTTCTGACTCAACCGCATGTCCACAACCTTCCTACACTAAGATTTTTTTTTTTAAGGTCGCTGAATATGTCCAACAGATCTCGGCGAAAATAATATGGTCAAAATGCACAATAAAAGTTCAGGTGCAAAACATCGGTTGCAGTTGCTCTTTTTATGAGATCTTATCTATCTATCTCATGTAGAAGATAAACAGCACTGACGCAGCGAAGCTGTACATGGCTTAGGGTGCTTGGGATTGGAGGGGGGACGCAGCAAGTTATCTCTGATTGGGAGTCACTGACGTATGCAGATGCAGCTTCGGCCGTGTGCCAGCAAAGTACGCTGGGACATTTCGTGTTCATGTTCTACACTGACGGCATTCGGGATAATGGTAGTGGTATTCTCAGACTATTCGCATAATATGCAGTTATCTGTACTGAAGTACTGTCTGAATAAAAGCTGCAGAAATATTGAATCGGACCTAGATAAGATTCGAAAAGCTTACAGTTTATCAACTTGTTTCAAATGTACGATTTTGCACTTCACCATACGAAAAACTGCAAACGTCAACAGCACTCAGGGATTAGGCCTTAGGGCTGTCCGATTGTTCGACTGGTGCCTACAAGGTAGTGAGAGGAGCGATCCATGATCGAGGGGCGTGCGATCAGCACAGCATGAAGCCACACCCTCTCGCCGTTAAGCCGGCCGGAGTGGCCGAGCGGTTCTAGGCGCTACGGTCGCAGGTTCGAATCCTGCATCGGGCATGGATGTGTGTGATGTCCTTAGGTTAGTTAGGTTTAAGTAGTTCTGAGTTCTAGGGGACTGATGACCTCAGCAGTTGAGTCCCATAGTGCTCAGAGCCAAGCCTCTCGCCGTTACTGCCAGCAGAGGAATCCTGCCGCTGGTGCTTTATTCGAGCACACCCTCATTTGACCTCGCAAGACTGGGTTGATGCCGTTTGAAATCTCCGTATCTCAGAAAAAGAATCCAAAGGCGTACCTGGAATCGAACGCACGTGCTTCCGCACCTCAGCAGCGTCGCTGTCTGTTCGGCTACGGAGACAGTCACGGTCAAACCTCATATCATTTTAATATGTCTTCTACAAGTAAAACTAATGAAGAAAGTTCACATAAACATACGTCCGCAAGTGTTTGCTTACAGAGTTGCGGCTAATAAAAGACTTTGCCCCAAATTTAGCAACTTCGCTAATATGAAGCCATCGCAAAACTGCCCGAGCTTAAAGTAAAGCACGATTTCCATTTATTTTGTTGTAATTGATCTGGTGAACCTAATAAAACATGTCCCAGGCGTGTATCTGCAGCAGTTTTCCAGAACATCCAGGGAAGCAAAGACGTAATTTCGAAAAATTTGTAATTTACTAACTGCTTGGCCCAATTTGTTATTTTTTTTAAATTCCAGATAATTGCACAAAGTTTTCAACAGAAGTTGTAGAAAATTTAATTTTGGATAAATGATGGTAATAACGTTAACTGAAACTGCACTACCGGACTTAACTGCTGAGGTCATCAGTCCCCTAGAACTCAGAACTACTTAAACCTAAGGACATCACACACATCCATGACCGAGGCAGCGGTCGCGCGGTTCCAGACTGTAGCGCCTAGAACCGCTTGGCCACACCGGCCGGCCCTTTATTAATACCATAGCACACGTGAATTCATGTAAAACGGGGCCCGCATCTCGTGGTCCTGCGGTAACGTTCTCGCTTCCCACGCTAGGGTTCCCGTGTTCGATTCCCGGCGGGGTCAGGGATTTTCTCTGCCTCGTGATGGCTGGGTGTTGTGTGATGTCCTTAGGTTAGTTAAGTTTAAGTAGTTCTAAGTTCTCGGGGACTGATGACCATAGATGTTTAGTCCCATAGTGCTCAGAGTCATTTGAACCATTTGTAAAACGGGAAAAAAACAAAGCTCAGTGTTAAGGAAGCTGTACAGTGTATATAGAATTTGACAATAATGTACAAAAATGTGTCCACCGAGTTCGATGCATTTAGCTGCACGTGTGTGAACAGATTTTGTTGCTCGTTTCAGTTTCACAGGGTTGTTCTTAATTTGCGCTATTGCATTCATAATGCGAGCAAGGAATGCCTCACGTGTACCGACTTTGCGCTCATAAACTATGTCTTAATCCATCCCCATACACAAAAATCCATTAGTGTTAAATCGGGCGATCTGGGTGGCCACAGACGTCTAGCACCACGACCAATCCATTTCTGGGGCTTGCCAACAGTAACATTCTTAATGGAAAAGTCTGGAGCAGAAACCTGCACGCCAAAAAAGTGGATGTACAACTAAATGCCCCTCTGAGAACCGTCACCGGCACTCTCAGGCGAACCCCCGTCGAGTGGCTTCCGGTGCTGGCAAACATCGCTCCTGCTTCCATACGTACAGAGAAAGCGACCCAGGACATAGTAGAAAAATGGAAGCAAACCCAAGGCTACCCATAAATGCCGACATGCGAGGACCAACGAGACTCAAGTCCAGGAAACCTACCGTCTGGAGCAGAACACTGGGCACAGAGGGTCTCGGTGCTGAATGGGAGAATGCATGGCAGGGTCTGAGAAGAGGCGTCGTGGAAAACCATCACCTAATCCACGACCCAACCGAAAGGGTTGGAGGCTTCAATCTCAACAGGAAACACTGGTCGGCTCTAAACACGTTTCGCACGGGAGTTGGACGATGAAGACAGCAGACAACCAAATGGGGCTATACACACGATTCGTGTTATGACTGTGGCGAGGTACAAACAATGGACCATCTTCTGGTTTGTAACATTCATGGTTTCAGAGACGACCCTCTAATGTCGCTCCACAAGTTGACGGACAATGCCAGGAAATGACTCCATGATCTTAATGTCACTGTGTAATTAATTGTCTTCAATTTATGCGATTTTTGTTCCATTTAATGTAAAAATGTAGCCTCCCTGACGTAATTGTAATGTAATAACCGATATAATTTGTTTCCACATTGTAACTTCCAAACGCTTATTGTGATTTATATTAATCTCATCTGTTCTTTGTAAAATGTATCTGGCAGATCGAACGAGAAATAAATAAATAATGGAAAGTAAACAAATTTACTTGTGTAATAGTCTTTGCATCTCTGGATGTTCTGGAAAACTACTGCAGATACATGTCTGGGACATGTTTTATTAGATTCACCAAGCCAATAACAATAAAATAGATGGAAATCGTGCTTCACTTTAACCTCGGACAGTTTTGCGATGGCTTTACATTAGCGAAGTTGCTAAATTTCAGGCAAAACCTATTATTAGCCGTAGCTCCATAACTAAACATTTGCGGGCCTATGTTTATATGAACTTTTTTCTTTACTTTTACTTGTAGAATTACATACTAAAATATTTACATATCTTCGTGAATCACTCTGCATATTGATTCACTGGTAGGATACTCGAAATCAGTCTACAGATAACATTTCCTAACAAAACACTTGTGTCACCTGTCCCACAATATCGCTTAAGTCCGTGCAACCCAACGAAATAGGATTAACAGGAATAATGAACGTATACAAAGATTAGGGAAACCAATGGTTACTGCTTTGTCTGACGCGTGGCAGTCTTCCGCGCAGATGCTGCAAAACCTGAGCTGACAGATAAATTATAGCGTAAAGCTTACTTGCAAAATTGTGCAAAATTTCAAGAACCAGAATCATGTGTCAATCTATAGAGATATTCCTCCACCGACTACGTACTGTTACGGCAGGAACTGCGAAGGGAACATCTGACTAATTATAGCGCAGGCAGAGCCGTTTAAGCAGTGTTTTCCGCTCCATACGGGAAGAAGCCCTAAATAACCGGTACAGTGCGAAGTGCTCACACAGCGGTTCGCTGCGTGTGTATTCGGTTGGTGCTAAGTTAGTAGCGTTTTTTTCAAAATAAACACGACAGATGCACATAATAGAGACTTTAGTGGTCAATAATACCGGGTGTTCAAAAAGTCTCTCCGCAGTGAATATGCCGAAATGAAACTCACTGAAATACAAGATATGAATTTACTGAATATTCATCTTTACTTACAAATCTTCATATTAAATGTTGAAAGTGTCCCCCCTGTTGTTGAACACACAATTCAATTCGTCTAATCATGTTTCCAAACACAAGCTGTAACATCTCTTCTGTAACATAAGCAGTGAAAGTAGATATTGCAGTTTTCAAATCGATGGATTTTGGACGGTTTTTATAGACAGTTGCTCGGTGCACCCCAGAAGAAAAAGTTTGGTGGCGTTAGGTCAGGCGATCGTGGATGCCAAAGTCCCTGTGAAATTATGCGATCACCAGAAACATCAGCAAGCAGTGACATTGAAACGCGAGCTGAATGCGCGGTTGCACCATCTTGTTGAAAATAACCGTTCAGTATTTGACTTAACACAAGTTCTCCTATGAATGGGTACAGAATATCATTTCAGTATCGTCGTGCGTTCATCGTTTCTTTGAAAAATATGGGACCCACAATCCGACGTCTAGAAATTCCAATCCAAACTCCTATTTTGACAGAATGAAGTGCTTCCTCATGAATACACAATGGATTTGCAGTATTCCACATACGAGAATTTTGCGAGTTCACGTACACGGATAAATGAAACCACGCCTCATCAGTGAAAAACGTTTCATTAAGGATATGCCTTCCATTTTGTTGAACGAAATTTTTGAACCACTGACAATAATGTAGTCTCTTACCATGATCAGTATTTTTCAGCTCTTGCACGACTGTCACTTTGTATCGGAAAACTACTAATTTTTTCGTTACAGCTGTGTGGGCCGTTCCGACACTAACATCGATTTCCTGGGCTGGTTTTCTTACTGACTTGTTCGGACTCGTGGACATTTTACCGGAAATATCGAGTAGTATATCCTCAAACAAAACGCTAGGACGATCACTTCTCGGTGCATCTGTCACTGAACCCGTACTTCGAAATTTGTTAATCAAATCTCGCTCAGTATCACGATGTGGAAATGTTGTCTCCGGGAAAACTGAATTAAATGTTTGACGAACTGAAACTGTGTATTTACCGTCAGCTTTGAACACTTGTTCGATCAAAAACACACGTTCTTCAATGGTTAGCATTTTAACAGTGACAAAAACGAAACAAACGAACAAAGGAACTGAACTGAAACGTTCACGCCAACACGTAACGACACACACCAACGATACTACTGACGCTGGCTGAGATAAACGAAACAGTGTCATAGTGATTAAAATTCTTCTGGGTATTATGCCGCGTCGTTGCTAAAACCTAACAACAATAATAAACTAAAACCGACGGTTCGGCCGAATTGCAACCGCCTTCCTCAGGGCACCACTGAAGGCCGTTGCAATTCGGCCGAACCGTCGGTTTTAGTTTATTATTGTTGTTAGGTTTTAGCAATGACGCGGCATAATACCCAGAAGAATTTTAATCACTATGACACCGGCCGCTGAAGCCTGCGTTCTGAAACAGTGTTCAAATGGCTCTGAGCACTATGGGACTCAACATCTGAGGTCATCACTCCCCTAGACCTTAGAACTACTTAAACCTAACTAACCTAAGGACATCACACACATACATGCCCGAGGCAGGATTCGGACCTGCGACGTAGCGGTCGCGCGGTTCCAGACTGTAGCGCCTAGAACCGCTCGGCCACCACCGCCGGCTGAAACAGTGTAATGTTGGGAGAGTCCAACTGAAGAGAAATAACCCAGCCAGGCCAACAATCATACGGCACTGCGGAGAGACTTTTTGGACCCCCTGTATATACACTCCTGGAAATGGAAAAAAGAACACATTGACACCGGTGTGTCAGACCCACCATACTTGCTCCGGACACTGCGAGAGGGCTGTACAAGCAATGATCACACGCACGGCACAGCGGACACACCAGGAACTGCGGTGTTGGCCGTCGAATGGCGCTAGCTGCGCAGCATTTGTGCACCGCCGCCGTCAGTGTCAGCCAGTTTGCCGTGGCATACGGAGCTCCATCGCAGTCTTTAACACTGGTAGCATGCCGCGACAGCGTGGACGTGAACCGTATGTGCAGTTGACGGACTTTGAGCGAGGGCGTATAGTGGGCATGCGGGAGGCCGGGTGGACGTACCGCCGAATTGCTCAACACGTGGGGCGTGAGGTCTCCACAGTACATCGATGTTGTCGCCAGTGGTCGGCGGAAGGTGCACGTGCCCGTCGACCTGGGACCGGACCGCAGCGACGAACGGATGCACGCCAAGACCGTAGGATCCTACGCAGTGCCGTAGGGGACCGCACCGCCACTTCCCAGCAAATTAGGGACACTGTTGCTCCTGGGGTATCGGCGAGGACCATTCGCAACCGTCTCCATGAAGCTGGGCTACGGTCCCGCACACCGTTAGGCCGTCTTCCGCTCACGCCCCAACATCGTGCAGCCCGCCTCCAGTGGTGTCGCGACAGGCGTGAATGGAGGGACGAATGGAGACGTGTCGTCTTCAGCGATGAGAGTCGCTTCTGCCTTGGTGCCAACGATGGTCGTATGCGTGTTTGGCGCCGTGCAGGTGAGCGCCACAATCAGGACTGCATACGACCGAGGCACACAGGGCCAACACCCGGCATCATGGTGTGGGGAGCGATCTCCTACACTGGCCGTACACCACTGGTGATCGTCGAGGGGACACTGAATAGCGCACGGTACATCCAAACCGTCATCGAACCCATCGTTCTACCATTCCTAGACCGGCAAGGGAACTTGCTGTTCCAACAGGACAATGCACGTCCGCATGTATCCCGTGCCACCCAACGTGCTCTAGAAGGTGTAAGTCAACTACCCTGGCCAGCAAGATCTCCGGGTCTGTCCCCCATTGAGCATGTTTGGGACTGGACGAAGCGTCGTCTCACGCGGTCTGCACGTCCAGCACGAACGCTGGTCCAACTGAGGCGCCAGGTGGAAATGGCATGGCAAGCCGTTCCACAGGACTACATCCAGCATCTCTACGATCGTCTCCATGGGAGAATAGCAGCCTGCATTGCTGCGAAAGGTGGATATACACTGTACTAGTGCCGACATTGTGCATGCTGTGTTGCCTGTGTCTATGTGCCTGTGGTTCTGTCAGTGTGATCATGTGATGTATCTGACCCCAGGAATGTGTCAATAAAGTTTCCCCTTCCTGGGACAATGAATTCACGGTGTTCTTATTTCAATTTCCAGGAGTGTATTTACAACATTCTGACAATGCTGGGGTAGCTCTTCGATTCAGCGACTGCAGAAAAAGTCTGGTTTTGAGGCGAAGAACTTATCAAGCCATCGTTCGGAGCGCACTTCCATCCGGAAAGGAAGTTCCTTGCAGGTTGTTCGACAGTGGGCGGAGAAAGTTAAATCTGAGTGCGTAAGATCGGGTGAATAAGGTGGCTGTCGAATGACTTCCCAAGCCAACTCCTGTATAGCGTTTTGTGTTAGTCTAGCAGAATGCAAGCGAGCGTTATCGTGGAGTAGCATCACTTCAAACAGTCGTCTTGATCTTTTCTCCCCACTAGTAACGACACAAGAGACAAAAGGTCGCTGTTGTTCACGAGACAATTGACGACGAGCAAGCAGACAAGCATATTTCTGTGATTTTGGCTTATGGCGTGCGGTACCCATACACGTAATTTTCGAACCTTCCCCACTGCATGAAAACTTCGCAAGATGGTGGAATGATCACAGTTGATGACGATTGATAGTTCACTAGTACACTGACGTGGACCAATGCGGATTAATGCGTTTAAACGATCTTCGTCAAAGGCCGAAGGTCTTCCTGAACATGGAGAGTCGGTAATGACGAAACCATCCTCCTTAAAACGAGAAAACCATTTTCTTGTCGTGATCTGTCCAGTGGCGTTATCCCCATACTGGCGCTAATGTTTCTGGCGCCCTGCGCTGCTTTAACCCATCTACTGAACTCAAAAAGAAGAATATATCGGAACGGTTCAGATATCTCCAATTGGCTCTCCATTTTCTAGAGTCCACAGCTTCAATCACTGTCTCCAAACGACAATATGTAAACTCGAACAGCAATAGTGAACTACAAATGTCCGGAACCGCTTGCTACGGTCGCAAGTTCGAATCCTGCCTCGGGCATGGATGTGTGTGATGTCCTTCGGTTAGTTAGGTTTAAGTAGTTCTAAGTCTAGGCGACTGATGGACTCCGATGTTAAGTCCCATAGCGCTTAGAGCCATTTGAATCATTTTTGAACTACAAATCAAAAAATGTAAATCAATAAATAAATCCATACTGCGTGAAGGCTGACAGAGCACTGAAAGACCTAACAAGGCCCCGGGAGTAGACAACATTGCATTAGAACTACTGATAGCCTTGGGAGAGCGAGCCCTGACAAAACTCTGCCATCTGGTGAGGAAGATGTATGAGACAAGCGAAATGCCCTCAGACTTCAAGAAGATAATAATTTCAATCCCAAAGAAAGACGTTCCTGACAGATGTGAACATTACCGAACTATCAGTTTAATAAGCGACGGCTGCAAAATACTGACGCGAATTCTTTACAGACGAATGGAAAAACTGGTAAAGCCGACCTCGTGGAAGATCAGTTTGGATTCCGTAGAAATGTTGGAACACGTGAGGCAATACTGACCCTACGACTTATCTTAGAAAATAGATTAAGGAAAGGCAAACCTACGTTTCTAGCATTTGTAGACTTAGAGAAAGCTTTTGACAATGTTAACTGGAATACTCTCTTTCAAATTCTGAAGGTGGCAGGGGTAAAATACAGAGAGCGAAAGGCTATTTATAATTTGTACAGAAACCAGATGGCAGTTATAAGAGTCGAGGGGCATGAAAGGGAAGCAGTGGTTGGGAAAGGAGTGAGACAGGGTTGTAGCCTCTCCCCGATGTTATTCAATCTGTATATTGAGCAAGCAGTAATGGAAACAAAAGAAAAATTCAGAGTAGGTATTAAAAGTCATGGAGAAGAAGTAAAAACTTTTAGGTTCGCCGATGACATTGTAATTCTGTCAGAGACAGCAAAGGACTTGGAAGAGCAGTTGAACGGAATGGACTGTGTCTTGAAAGGAGGATATAAGATGAACATCAACAAAAGCAAAACGAGGATAATGGAATGTAGTCAAATTAAATCGGGTGATGCTGAGGGAATTAGATTAGGAAATGAGACACTTAAAGTAGTAAAGGAGTTTTGCTATTTAGGGAGTAAAATAACTGATGATGATCGAAGTAGAGAGGATATAAAATGTAGACTGGCAATGGCAAGGAAATCGTTTCTGAAGAAGAGAAATTTGTTAACATCGAGTATAGATTTAAGTGTCAGGAAGTCGCTTCTGAAAGTATTTGTATGGAGTGTAGCCATGTATGGATGTGAAACATGGACGATAAATAGTTTGGACAACAAAAGAATAGAAGCTTTCGAAATGTGGCGCTACAGAAGAATGCTGAAGATTAGATGGGTAGATCACGTAATTAATGAGGAGGAACTGAACAGAATTGGGGAGAAGAGGAGCTTGTGGCACAACTTGACAAGAAGAAGTTATCGGTTGGTAATACATGTTCTGAGGCATCTAGGGATTACCAATTTAGTACTGGAGGGCAGCGTGGAGGGTAAAAATCGTAGAGGGAGACCAAGAGACGAATACACCAAGCAGATTCAGAAGGATGTAGGTTGCAGTAGGTACTGGGAGATGAAGCAGCTTGCACAGGATAGAGTAGTACGGAGAGCTGCATCAAACCAGTCTCTGGACTGAAGACCACAACAACAACAACATATCCATAGTAACCATAATGACAACATAAAACAGAAGAATGCCACGAACTTTTGCACCAGCCTAACGGATGCCTGGACTCGGTGCAACACGCGCCACTTGACGCCGGCGTGAAGACGTCTGCCAGGGCCGCGACTGGTGGGGGGGGGGGGGGGGGGGGGGGAGCGTGTGAAGCGCGCTCGGCCACTCACCGATCTGCTGGTGCTGGAACATGATGACGTCCGGCTGGAGGGCCTCCTCGCTGCCCATCATGGCGGCGCTCCGGCGCTGCGCTGCGGTGCGTCGTGTCTCGTGCCCAGAGGCTGCCAGTCTTCCGCGCTCCTCTGGCTGTCGCGCTCTACGCTGCTGCTCTTGCTGCTCTGCTTGTTCCTGTGGTGTCTCTGCTGCTGGGCCCGGCTCTCAGAGGTGTCGCTTAGCGGCTCCCGCCATGGGCCACGCTGGCCTCGCCTCCGCGCCTATTCCATGAGTCCCGCCTACCACCCACCATAAATCACCATCGTGGTGCGCGCAGCTGCTGTAGACACCGCAGAGTCCGCACCATCACCGCACGACCGCTCCAGAACCGCCAAATTAGCCATACACGCACAACCGCCACACTTCGGCACTCTCTCTAACGCCTATTCCTCCTTCGGAAAATTTAGAAAATTATCCTCCACTCTCTTCACTTTGATGCTCCTGTTGTTAGATGTACCGAACTGCCCAGAGATCCACAGGCCAAATTCACGACGCAATAAACGTAATAGCCACGGTCGTCGTGTAGAGAGATTAGCTTCGGCGCAGTATTCTCCGTTCTCCCCTCCACGCCAGATACAAATTCTCTTTTCACTCTGACACTGTCGCTGAGCGGAAACTGCACAGAAGGGAAGCTGTTGGTGCTCGTACGGCAACTGCAAACGAAATTGTGACTCAAGTCGGTTTCTTCTTATTGTTAACAGAAACAAAACAAATGTGGTGTTAGTAAAACCCAGCCTTGTGCGTGCGTATTGTACGTGCGCGATTTGAACTCATTCAAGCTTTCACAAGAGCTCAAAACTGACTAGATACAGATATCAGTATGCGTCGCGTTGAGAAAGAGCTTACATCGCTACACGCCCTGAAGAAAATTCAGCCTGCCAATCATGCGGGTAGGGACGAAAGCTGTCCCCAACACGCCGAGCAGTATATATATAATGCATTAACGTCTGGTTCCCATTCCGACCAACTTAACGATGAGGTCTCACAGTTCACTAAATTTCAACACACTTCTAATACCTGAATCACTATCGGCGACGATGGTGGAGGGCTGCTCCAATATCAGCATACATGGTGGTCCATTGATCGTGACCCGTCCAAATATCTCACGAAATAGGCGTCAAACGAAGAAACTACAAAGAATGAAACTTGTCTACCTTGAAGAGGGGAAACCAGACGGCGCTACAGTTGGCCCGCTAGATGGCGCTGCCATAGGTCAAACGGATATCAACTGCGTTTCTTTAAAAAGACGAACCCCCCCCCCCATTATTATTACATATTCGTGTAGTACGTAAAGAAATATGAACGTTTTAATTGGATCACTTTTTCGATTTCTGATAAATGGTGCTGTAATAGTCACAAACGTATAAGTACGTGGTATCACGTAACATTCCGCCAGTGCGGACGGTATTTGCTTCGTGATACATTACCCGTGTGAAAATGGACCGTTTACCAATTGCGGAAAAGGTCGATATCGTGTTGATGTATGACTGTTGTGATCAAAATGCCCAACGGGCGTGTGCTATGTATGCTGCTCGGTATCCTGGACGACAGCATCCAAGTGTCCGGACCGTTCGCCGGATAGTTACGTTATTTAAGGAAACAGGAAGTGTTCAGCCACATGTGAAATCTCAACCACGACCTGCAACATATGAGGATGCCCAAGTAGGTGTTTTAGCTGCTGTCGCGCCTAATCCGCACATCAGTAGCAGACACATTGCGCGAGAGTCGGCAATCTCAAAAACGTCGGTGTTGAGAATGCTACATCAACATCGATTGCACCCGTACCATATTTCTATACACCAGGAATTGTATGGAGACGACTTTGAACGTCGTGTACAGTTCTGCCCCTGGGCACAAGAGAAATTACGGGACGATGACAGATTTTCTGCACGCGTTCTATTTAGCGACGAAACGTCATTCACCAACAGCGGTAACATAAACCGGCATAACATGCACTATTGGGCAACGGAAAATCCACGATGTCTGCGACAAGTGGAACATCAGCGAACTTGGCGGGTTAATGTATGGTGCGGCATTATGGGAGGAAGGATACCTGGCCCCCATTTTATCGATGTCAATATAGATGGTGCAGTGTATGCTGATTCCCTACGTAATGTTCTACCGATGTTACTACAAGATGCATGATAGAATCGCGATGTACTTCCTACATGACGGATGTCCGGCACATAGTTCGCGTGCGGTTGAAGCGGTATTGAATGGCATATTTCATGACAGGTGGATTGGTTGTCGAAGCCCGCACGTTCACCGGATCTGACGTCCCCGGATTTCTTTGTGTGGGGAAAGTTGAAGGATATTTGTCATCGTGATCCGCCGACAACGCCTGACAACATGCGTCAGCGCATTGTCAATGGATGTGCGAACTACTCGCTGTTGAGAGGAATGTCGTTACACGTATTGCCAAATGCATTGAGGTTGACGGACGTCATTTTGAGCATTTATTGCATTAATGTGGTATTTACAGGTAATCGCGCTATAACAGCACGCGTTCTCAGAAATGATAAGTTGACAAAGGTACATGTATCACATTGGAACAACCGAAATAAAATGTTCAAACGTACCTACGTTCTGTATTTTAATTTAAAAAACCTACCTGTTACCAACTGTTCGTCCAAAATTGTGAGCCATTTGTTTGTGACTATTACAGCGCCACCTATCACAAAGCGAAAAAAGTGGTCCAACTGAAACATTCGTACGCAGAACATCGTTCAAGCGGCCATGCCTGTGTGGTCCATTTAAGCGACCGCGCTATGTTTCTGTAACCTGCAACCATGCAGTCCCCCACAGGCACATAGTGAGATAATGGCGTGCAGCGGGATGGCACACCACACCAGTATGCTTCCTTGGCGGCTTTACCGGCCATGTTGCCCTGTATCTCAATGTGTCCAGGAATCCAGCAAAAGCTCACCTCCTTGCCAATGTGTTGGAGCCGCTATAAGGAGTCACGGATGAGCTGAATCAACTGGTCTACTGGAGATATTCGGTCACGTATACTCTACTGGACACATCTGGTGAAGTGCTTGTAATGCACTAAGCGAATCGGAACAGACAAGAATGGTTCAAATGGCTCTGAGCACTATGGGACTCAACTGCTGAGGTCATTAGTCCCCTAGAACTTAGAACTAGTTAAACCTAACTAACCTAAGGACATCACAAACATCCATGCCCGAGGCAGGATTCGAAACTGCGACCGTAGCGGTCTTGCGGTTCCAGACTGCAGCGCCTTTAACCGCACGGCCACTTCGGCCGGCTGAACAGACAAGAACCTTGTATGGTGATGTCTCTGCATCTTCTCCAGTGCCATCATATTGCCATATAACTCGGCACGGTAATTTCTAAACTGTTCCAGAAGACGCACTTTGGAAACACTATCATGGGAATTAGCGGTACAGCCGAGGACATTCTTTTGCTGTGATCCGTCCAGATAAACAACGGTGAAACATTGGTACCTACTCAAAATGAAAGGAACAAAGTTCTCAAAACGTTGAGTACAAGTTTTCTTGTACCGCGTCAAGCTTAAAATAGTCTGGACAGCTGAAGAGACCAAGGCGGCAACGCGGTCCATCCCTGGCTGTGTACTTGGAGGTCTGACAGATTCAGATCCTTGAGACAGTCAGTAGCACGTATGCCGAATGGCTCGGTCTCAGGGTACGATTCCTGAACAGCGTTTCAAAATTGGGTTGGACCACTGCACTAAATGCCAATGACTGAGGAGACACCGCCTGTGGAGCCAACAGGATACGTCGCCGAATCCAGAAGTGTGGTTCACCAGCCTCTGCACACAGTCTCAGATCTGGGCTGCTCCGAGAGGCTCCTCTTGATATCCGAATGCCGTCATGTGGACAGTGTCTAATATCTTGAGGTAGGAAATACGGGCTGATCAGCAGACGACGCTGCCGTAATCTAAACGAGATCGAACGTCCTATAAAATTGCGGGAGGCGGGACATGTCAGTTCCCCATGCTTTACCGCTAGCTAGAATTTAATACAGCTCCAGCGCGCGATGGAATGCCTAGCAGTTTCTATACGAAGTTTGCGGCAGAGTTCCATCTACGCAACGCACTACGCGGGAACAACAACAGAGACACGTCACCGCCACAGCTCTCTTCCAAGAGCACTGACGTGGCACGTGTTTACAGGAAACAGTCCAATGAACATCACGTGAACGATTCACTGAGCTAGCGTTGACCTCTCGTGGTGATCCCGAGAACGTTTCAAACCACACTCAGGTGTCTGCTAATTGACTTTCTTCAGGGTTTCTCCGACACACTCCCACATTAGTCGTATTTGGTACGGGTCCCTCACACTTGAGTAATATTCTAGAACTGGTCGCTCGAGTGATTTGCAAGCAATCTGCTCTGTAGTAGAGGGATTGAGTTACCCAGTATTCTAACGATGAAGCGAAGTGTGCCACCTGTTCTATGTACGACTAAGCCTGTGTGATTATTCGACTTCATGTTCCTACTAAATGTAATAGGTATTTGTATGGGTTGGCCGATTCCAACAGTAGCTCGCTGCTATTGTAGTCGTACGATTCTACGTCTCTTCATTTTGCGAACTGCACAGTTTATGAATTGCGAATAAAAGCAAGTCGCCAAAGTTTGCACCGTGTTGAAATCTTATCAAGATCGGACTGAATACTTGTCAAGCTTTTTGCAGACGGTATTCTAAGTTCATCGTCTGTGAAAATACTGAGGTTACTATTAATATCGTCTGGAGAGTTATTAACAATTTGCCGACCGGCGCCACCCCAGTGGCGTCGTGAGCAAAAAGTATCTCGCAGTGGCAGGTGAGAGCACTTTAGTATCTTTTCCATTGTGTTGGTGTTTTGTTTAGGTAACAATGTCAGAAACGCCAACAACTTTTTTGTTTTTATAAGTACTTGTGCACTTTCATCATGGCAGACGAAAGAGACGATACGATTATTTACGATGAATGCGCGGTCGTTTTGTCTGACGTTCCGGACGACTAGGCCGATAGGGAAGAAGACATTGGACACCAAAAAAATGAAAGTGAATCAGAATCGTCGGAAGATAGTGAAATAATACCAAGAAGAATTCGGCGAACGCTACGGTTGCCAACTGATTCGGATGAATCAGACGAAGACAGACTATGATTTACTGAGTACCAATAATAAATTTGAAGGATCTCCGGGTCCATGCATATTTCCCAAAGATACACAGAGCGTCGTGGATATCGTAGAATTATGTATTGGGAACGATCTACTTAAATATATTAGCAACGAAACCAACAAGTATTACAGACAAAATTGCAATAGAAGGAAACAGGATTAAAAAGAAATGCCAAATTTATCGACGTTACGGGACCTGAACTTAGAAAATGGTTTGAGCTTGTTATCCTTATGGGAATTGTAAGAAAAGCAAGTATCGATGATTACTGGTCAACGATTCCGTTTATAGACACACATATTTCGGAAAACAATGTCCCGCAACCGATTCAGGCAAATATTATCATTCTTGCCTTTTTTCCGACAACAACAATAAACGGGGTAGTACCGACCGGCTTTCAAAGTGCTATTCGTAATCAGTAATTTTTCCAAAAAGTTTGAAGAAACGTTTAATCTAAGTCAAAACATCTCAACTGATGAAGGAATGATAACATGGCGCGGACAGTTTAAAATTTAAAGTTTACAATCCGTCGAAAATTACGAAATATGGCATACTCATTCGGATGCTGTGTAATTCGAGTACGGGATACAGTTGCTCATTCAAGATATACTACTGGCCATTAAAATTGCTACTACACGAAGAACAAATGCAGATGATAAACGGGTATTCATTGGACAAATATACTATGCTAG
This sequence comes from Schistocerca nitens, assembly GCF_023898315.1. Classification (NCBI taxonomy): domain Eukaryota; kingdom Metazoa; phylum Arthropoda; class Insecta; order Orthoptera; family Acrididae; genus Schistocerca; species Schistocerca nitens. The sequence goes on along the minus strand of NC_064624.1, from coordinate 146,993,023 downwards.
AACTGACATGTGATTACATTTTCACGCAATCTGGGTGCATAGATCCTGAGAAAACAGTACCCAGAACAACCACCCCTGGACGTAATAACGGCCTTGATACGCCTGGGCATTGAGTCAAACAGAGCTAGGATGGCGTGTACAGGTACAGCTGCCCGTGCAGCTTCAACACGATACCACAGTTCATCAAGAGTAGTGACTTGCGTATTGTGACGAGGAAGTTGCTCGGCCACCATTGACCAGACGTTTTCAATTGGTGAGAGGTCTTGAATGTGTTGGCCAGGGCAGCAGTCGAACATTTTCTGTATCCAGATAGGCCCGTACAGGACCTGCACCTTGCGGTCGTGCATTATCCTGCTGAAATGTAGGATTTCGCAGGCATCGAATGAAGGGTAGAGCCACGGGACGTAACACATCTGAAATGTAACGTCCATTGTTCAAAGTGCCGTCAGTGCGAACAAGAGGTAACCGAGACGTGTAACCAATGACACCCCATACCATCACACCGGGTGATACGCCAGTATGGCGATGACGAATAGACGGTTCCAATGTGCGTTCACCGCGATGTCGCCAAACACGGATGCGACCATCGTGATGCTGTAAACACAACCTGGATTCATCCGAAAAAATGACGTTTTGCCATTCGTGCACCCAGGTTCGTCGTCGAGTACACCATCGCTGGCGCTCCTGTCTGTGATGCAGCGTCAAGGGTAACCGCAGCCACGGTCTCCGAGCTGATAGTCCGTGCTGCTACAAACGTCGTCGAACTGTTCGTGCAGATGGTTGTTGTCTTGCAAGCGTCCCCATCTGTTGACTCAGGGATCGAGACGTGGCTGCACGATCCGTTACAGTCGTGTGGGTAAGATGCCTGTCATCTCGACTGCTGGTGATACGAGGCCGTTGGGATCCAGCACGGCGTTCCGTATTACCCTCCTGAACCTACGCATTCCATATTCTGCTAATAGCCATTGGATCTCGACCAACGCGAGCAGCAATGTCGCGATACGATAAACCGCAATCGCGATAGGCTGCAATCCGACCTTTATCAAAGTCGGGTGGTACGCATTTCTCCTCCTTACACGAGGCATCACAACAACGTTTCACCAGGCAACGCCGGTGAACTGCTGTTTGTGTATGAGAAGTCGGTTGTAAACTTTCCTCATGTCAGCGCGTTGTGTGATTGCTCTGAAAAGCTAATCATTTGCATATCACAGCGTCTTCTCCCTGTCGGTTAAATTTCGCGTCTGCAGCACGTCATCTTCGTGGCCAGTAGTGTATATTCCGGAGGTGGACAACCTTTACCAAAAACAGTGATGGAACTATTGACACCTTCTTATGGAAAGTCCGCCCCCGGCAGCTGAGTGGTCAGCGCGACAGACTGTCAATCCTAAGGGCCCGGGTTCGATTCCCGGCTGGGTCGGAGATTTTCTCCGTTCAGGGAGTGGGTGTTGTGTTGTCCTAATCATCATCATTTCATCCCCATCGACGCGCAAGTCGCCGAAGTGGCGTCAAATCGAAAGACTCGCACCAGGCGAAACCTCTACCCGACGGGGGACCCTAGTCACACGCCATTTTTTTATGGAAAGTGGCATCACATCTACATGGATAATTACTTTAACAATGTAGAACAATGCAAACACGTTACTTGAAAAGAAAATTCGTGTTTGTGGAACGATACGGCGAAATAGAGGATTTCCGGAAAAATTAAAGCGCGCAAAAGTCAACGTGTTTGAAGCTTGGCATCAACGAAAAGGTGACAAGTAATTCGAATTAGCGCTGCCGGCGCCAAGCGAATGCATTTGTACGAGACGTGCGGAAGGCAAAGTGTTGATACTCGACGTGGGCAGCGAGCGTCTCGTCACGCTTGCCTGGGACACGCCTCGGCTTCCTCCAACTCTGCCGACGCTTGTCCGTCCTAGACAACACGGTGCGTCCTTCCCACCGAGAAATCGTCACCCCGGTCGCAAATTTCTCTGGACAGTTCACTGCGGACGGAGACAAGGAAGTCGCTGATATAAAACGGCGCCTGTGTTTAGTTTAGCAGTGGCGAGTTTAACAGCGTGGCGACCACTTCCGGCGGACGTCGCGACGCCGCAGGACTGGCGCTACGAACTTCCGCGTCGATCGCTTCACTGCAAACGCGGCGACAGGGAACAGATGGCCTGCAGCGGCGAGCACGCACGCAGCCGGCCTAGCCCAGAACTAAACGCCGACACTAGTACGGCGCTGTTTGGATGGCGATACCGGGACCCGGTCAGTCCTGACAAAACTCTGCCATCTGGTGAGCAAGATGTATGAGACAGGTGAAATACCATCAGACTTCAGGAAGAATATAATAATCACAATCCCAAAGGAAGCAGGTGTTGACAGATGTGAAAATTACCGAACAATCAGTTTAATAAGTCACAGCTGCAAAATACTAACGCGAATTCTTTACAGACGAATGAAAAAACTGGTAGAAGCGGACCTCGGGGAAGATCAGTTTGGATTCCGTAGAAATGTTGGAACACGTGAGGCAATACTAACCTTACGACTTATCTTAGAAGAAAGATTAAGAAAAGGCAAACCTACGTTTCTAGCATTTGTAGACTTAGCGAAAGCTTTTGACAATGTTGGGTGGAATACTCTCTTTCAAATTCTGAAGGTGGCAGGGGTAAAATACAAGGAGCGAAAGGCTATTTACAATTTGTACAGAAACCAGATGGCAGTTATAAGAGTCGAGGGGCATGAAAGGGAAGCAGTGGTTGGGAAAGGAGTGAGACGGGGTTGTAGCCTCTCCCCGATGTTATTCAATCTGTATATTGAGCAAGCAGTAAAGGAAACAAAAGAAAAATTCAGAGCAGGTATTAAAATTCATGGAGAAGAAGTAAAAACTTTGAGGTTCGCCGATGACATTGTAATTCTGTCAGAGACAGCAAAGGACTTGGAAGAGCAGTTGAACGGAATGGAGAGTGTCTTGAAAGGAGGATATAAGATGAACATCAACAAAAGCAAAACGAGGATAATGGAATGTAGTCAAATTAAATCGGGTGATGCTGAGGGGATTAGATTAGGAAATGAGACACTTAAAGTAGTACAGCAGTTTTGCTATTTAGGGAGTAAAATAACTGATGATGGTCGAAGTAGAGAGGATATACAATGTAGACTGGCAATGGCAAGGAAATCGTTTCTGAAGAAGAGAAATTTGTTAACATCGAGTATAGATTTAAGTGTCAGGAAGTCGTTTCTGAAAGTATTTGTATGGAAGTGAAACATGGACGATAAATAGTTTGCACAAGAAGAGAATAGAAGCTTTCGAAATGTGGTGCTACAGAAGAATGCTGAAGATTAGATGGGTAGATCACATAACTAATGAGGAGGTATTGAATAGAATTGGGGAGAAGAGGAGTTTGTGGCACAACTTGACTAGAAGAAGGGACCGGTTGGTAGGACATGTTCTGAGGCATCAGGGGATCACAAATTTAGCATTGGAGCGCAGCGTGGAGGGTAAAAATCGTAGAGGGAGACCAAGAGATGAATACACCAAGCAGATTCAGAAGGATGTAGGCTGCAGTAGGTACTGGGAGATGAAGAAGCTTGCACAGGATAGAGTAGCATGGAGAGCTGCATCAAACCAGTCTCAGGACTGAAGACAACAACAATAAACAATCTGAATCAGTAACTACAGGGTGCGGGGCCAGACTGTGGAAGCAAGATTGTAGGCACGCGCGCATCCCTTGATCCGAAGCCAATTGACGGTCACGAAATGTATGTGTTCACGGCTCTATAAATTTGTAAATCGGATCGGGAGAGATCGTCTATATAGAGGATGCGTAAGCCCCCCCCCCCCCCCCCAATTAAACGACTGGAACGTTGTCGAAACAACACTGGGAACATGTGGTCGGACATTATCCCCCAACAGAACGATGTCGTTTTGTCTACGCTGCAGAGGTTTCGCGATTGGTGCAAAAGCTGGCAGTTTACTCTCAATGTAAGTAAACGTAACGTACTGTGCGTGAATAGCAGAGGAGATCCATCTCTATTGCATTACTCTATTACCGAGAAATTACAAAAAAAAATGGTTCAAATGGCTCTGAGCAGTATGGGACTTAACTTCTGAGGTCATCAGTCCCCTAGAACTTAGAACTACTTAAACCGAACTAACCTAAGGACATCACACACATCCATGCCAGAGGCACGATTCGAACCTACGACCGTAGTGGTCCCGCGGGTCCAGACTGTAGCGCCTAGAACCGCTCGGCCACTCTGGCCGGCTGAAATTCTTAGCAGTAAGCAAAAAGGTCGACGTAAAGTGAAATGACCACGTCAAAATTTTTTTAAGAGAAACCAGACCGCAGACCGAGGTTGATTCAGAAGGGCGTCGCTTTCGGGCACGGAGTCCTTCAGTACGGGCCAGAGCGCTACTGAGAAGTGTTTATCTTTGCCCGCGGCGCGGGTGGGAGATCCCAGCGGCGGCGGAGTCCACGCCTGGACGCAGATAAGGCCGGGCAATCTATCTATCAACAGCGGAGTGGCCGTTGCGTAAGGCGCGGCCTGATGAGCGTGACGTCACAGCAGCGCGCCGCTCACGTGAGGCGAGCGGGTCACGGCCGCGGCGCGCCTGCTGTAGCGTCGCAGTGTGTTTGTTGTATATCCCGGTCCTCGCGTACAACGTACCGAACCTCACCAGGCCGCACGGCAGACGCTGCACCAGGCGGGGACCGATCAGCGGGCAAATCCGTCACGACACGAGACAGACAGAGAACAGCATATACCGCATCATTTCCGCGACCTGATTCTGTGCCTCGCCTCCCCCCCCCCCCCCCCCCCCGCCTACTAACCAACAGTATCCGGTGGTAGGAGGTGTCCTTCAGCCTGGAGGTGATGAGCCCATCTTTCCCTGATCTTCCTAAATGGCTTGCTACCGGAGCCTACACAGGTGCTCCAAAAGCTCAAACTCTCGCACGTTGCAGAAAAAGTTCTTAAACTCCCGCGGGGAAGTAGCGCCTTAAGCCGTCGGCGCTGTTAAAATGGTGTTCAAATGGTTCAAATGGCTCTGAGCACTATGGGACTCAACTGCTGAGGTCATTAGTCCCCAAGAACTTAGAACTAGTTAAACCTAACTAACCTAAGGACATCACAAACATCCATGCCCGAGGCAGGATTCGAACCTGCGACCGTAGCGGTCTTGCGGTTCCAGACTGCAGCGCCTTTAACCGCACGGCCACTTCGGCCGGCTAAAATGGTGTTCATCAGGTACATTTTAGTGATGTGAGATAAAGTATGTGTTGTGGCTAACCTTGTTTTCAGAGACTTAGCAGCACCTGAACTGTTGAAAAAGTGTATTCACGGAAAAACTCAAAACCCCAACGAAAGTGTAACTAGTGTTATATGGTCGAGAATCCCCAAGACTGTATTTGTTGGAATAGAAACACTTCACTTTGGTGTGTATGATGCTGTTGCGACTTTCAATGATGGCAACATTGTAAGGTGCAAGGTATTTAGAAATATGGGAATGAAGATAGGTTCTAACATGGTACGAGCGATGCTTGCTCTAGACAAGGAACGCCTTCGGGCTGCAGACAGGGCTGTAAAGAGTCTAGAAATACGAGCAAGAGCAAACAGGAGCAGGAACAAGAGGAAGCTGGAGGAGGAGTTTGCAGAGGATGAAGATAATCCATCCTATGGACCTGCAATGCACTAAAAAGTTAATCCAATCTTTGTCGCTCGATTCCCAACACTTTTATTTTCTCATACTAATTACATGTTTTCTAAGGATCTTCCAAACATATTTGTTTCAAACTTTCAGTAAATGTTACACAATACCTTCTGCATAATTTAACGCAGCCATTTTCCAAAAAACTGTATATTTTTGAATATATAAATAAAAAACTGCAAAAAATGTTGTGAATTTTCATTACAATTGAAAAAAAATCATCTTTAATAAGTGAACAAAAATTTTGAAAAATCCCTGTGTTAAGTTGTAGCCCATATTCCAATAAATAATCTGTAAAAAGTTCAACTTCCTACCTCAAATACTTTGTCAGGAAAGATGTAATTTATAAGCGTTATTTTAGCATTGCAAGTATAGGGCGTTCCGGAGCCCCTTAACGTTGAGCGTGCCACGTTCGACTTGCTGCGAACGCTCAGGAACGATGCGACTCGTGCACACGGTACGTGGGCCACAACGTGGTATACGCGATCGCAACGCACTCCAGGGACAGTTGAGGGATGTTTCTAGTACGTAAATCACAGTTTACTCAACGGGCGAGCGTGAAATTCCCACGTTAGCTCTATTGGCTCTGAGCACTATGGGACTCAACTGCTGTGGTCATAAGTCCCCTAGAACTTAGAACTACTTAAACCTAACTAAGGACCTCACACACATCCATGCCCGAGGCAGGATTCGAACCTGCGATCGTAGCGGTCGTGCGGTTCCAGACTGTAGCGCCTTTAACCGCTCGGCCACTCCGGCCGGCCGTTAGCTCTATTAAAACGCACATTTTCCTCCATCGTCCACGAAAACGAAAGTACAATGTCCAATCAATAAGGACTCAGGTTTATAAAAGTTCCATTACAAACAGTGCGGTACAAATTTTGGGTTAGTTCTCCGCATAAGATAAACATTATTTCATCATTCCCACATTTCAGTAAAACCCCAAGGTCAGTCTTACTTGATCACTATTACTACCCAGTAGCAGAATCTTTGCAATATGTGAATTACGAAGCGTGAAAGGAAAAGGAGCAAAATATCTTTATACAAGTAGGGCAAGCTGTCCTTTAGATTAAGCCAATCGAACAAAGTCACCCCTCAAAAAAGGTGAACTCATATTTACATAAATATAATAGTCTATACTTATATTAAACTAATAATAAAGTATCAGAACCTAATAAAAACGCGGATGTTACGGGAAAAAAATTGGTTGTGTCAGGACGCGAACCAGCGCTCCAACGAAAAATCTCATTACTAGACAGTAACGCTATTCATTACGCTAAATAAACATCACAGCTTTAGTAACTTATCATCGTATGTTACCTCTCGCTACAAACCTTGATCGTAGTTATGTTACTAACTGAAATTTAATTATAACACATTGTACCAAAAACAATCCGTTTTGGGTGGTTCTTCAGTGTGTCGCTGCCTTCAAATAGCCTACTCTCATAATATGCAAGTTACAATAATTCTTTTGCCACGAATATGATGTTTCTCATTATTTTATTGGAACGAATGACACAGTTAAGAACGGATTTTGCAGTGATTCTCAATTTGCTGGTGCTCGGAACGGCATGTATACGTATAGGCTTGAAATGAATGCCAATATGGCGCCTCACAACTCTGTACTGAAGGGAGATGGCGTGCTTGTGACGTAGGTCGCGTTGTGCCATTTCAGTGGTCAACGCCCAGACGCACGCTCAGAATACCTGACACGCCAGATATTGCTCTGGACGTTCACAAAGACTCCCGAACGTGCTATTCCATGCTGTGACGTCAGAAACTCGGCACGCTCAACGCTCGGATGCACGGTCCGTGTGCCGACGGCTTTACACTCATCGGCTAGGAGGTAGCGCCTTATTCTCATTGAGTAGCAATACACACACATAAAGATGACGTTACTCTCACTTACACGACGTGTTAAAGGACAGGGCATTGGTGGAGCTCTCATTTGTACTCTAGTGCTTCATGTCAAATGGTTTCAGACGTCATTACGAAATTAACACTTTGAACGAGGAATGATAGCTCGAGCTACACGCATGTGACATATCAGTAGCTGAGTGGTCATCGCAATAGAATGTCAATCCTAAGGGCCTGTGTTCGATTCCCGGCTGGGTCGGAGATTTTCGCCACTCAGGGACTGGGTGTTGTGTTGTCCTAATCCTCATCATGCCATCCCCATCGACGCGCAAGTCGCCGAAGTGACGTCAAATCGAAAGACTCGAACCCGGCGAACGGTCTACCCGACGGGAGGCCCTAGTCACACGACATTTATTTTAGTTGGACCCCAGGAAACTGGAAAAATGTGGCCTGTTCAATTCAACCCCGATTTGTTGGTCTCATGGTAGGGTTCGAGCGTCACACAGACCCCATGAGCCCATGAACCCAGGTTGTCAACAAAGCACTGTGCAGGGTGGTGGCGGCTCCATAATGGAGTGGGCTCTGTTTACTTGGAATGGGCTGGATCCTCTGGTACAACTGAAGCCACCATTGAGTAGAAATGGTTACCTTCGCCTAGTTGGAGACCAATTGCAGCCATTCATGGAGTTCATGTTACCAAACAGCGACGCAATTTTTATGGATGACCGTATCACTGGGGCACAATTGTTCATCATGCTTAGGGACCGATGACCTGAGCAGTTTGGACCCATAAGACCTCACCACAAACTTCCAAAAATTTCGCACCGGTTACGTTCGCCTAGTTGGAGACCAATTGCAGTCATTCATGGAGTTCATGTTATCAAACAACGATGCAATTTTTATGGGTGACCGTATCACTGGGGCACAATTGTTCAAGATGCTTAGGGACCGATGACCTCAGCAGTTTGGCCCCATAAGGCCTCACCAAAAATTTCCACAAATTTCGCACCGTATACGTAGAAGGCCCCCGTGCTGCTGTGGCGCAGTCCAGCGGGCAGACGAGCGGCTCTTGCTTTATACGCCGGCCCTGCTCACTACCTCACGTGAGACAATCAACCGCTAGCGAGACTAGTTCACTGATTACGGACCCAGGCGGAACCGGTGTAGGAACAACATTGGCGGACGATGTCAACCTTGGCTCCGCAAAACTGCATTAGCGCTCTGTCCACGGTTGACGGGTTTCTCGTCGCTTAAGATAGCGAAGGAATAGCTACTCCTTTTCCATTTTGTGCAGAACTGCGTAGTTACCAACCGTGCACAGGCAGGGTGACGACTCGAGCGAGCGACCAAATGGTGTAAATTGCCCTGAAGATGGCGGCAAAATATATAATGCCATTGTGACTGTCATTCTGAATAACTCATTATGTTGTTGTTGTTGTTGTGGTCTTCAGTCCTGAGACTGGTTTGATGCAGCTCTCCATGCTACTCTATCCTGTGCAAGCTTCTTCATCTCCCAGTACCTACTGCAACCTACATCCTTCTGAATCTGCTTGGTGTATTCATCTCTTGGCCTCCCTCTACGATTTTTACCTTCCACGCTGCCCTCCATAACTAAATTGGTGATCCCTTGTTGCCTCAGAACCTGTCCTACCAACCGGTCCCTTCTTCTAGTCAAGTTGTGCCACAAACTTCTCTTCTCCCCAATCCTATTCAATATCTCCTCATTAGTTATGTGATCTACCCACCTAATCTTCAACATTCTTCTGTAGCACCACATTTCGAAAGCTTCTATTCTCTTCTTGTCTAAACTATTTATCGTCCATGTTTCACTTCCATACATGGCTAAACTCTATACAAATACTTTCAGAAACGACTTCCTAACAAATCAAAACTCGATGTTAACAAATTTCTCTTCTTCTGAAACGCTGTCCTTCCCATTGCCAGTCTACATTTTATATCCTCTCTACTTCGACCATCATCAGTTATTTTGCTCCCCAAATAGCAAAACTCATTTACTACTTTAAGTGTCTCATTTCCTAATCTAATACCCTCAACATCACCCGACTTAAGTCGACTACATTCCATTATCCTCGTTTTGCTTTTGTTGATGTTCATCTTATATCCTCCCTTCAAGATACCATCCATTCCGTTCAACAGCTCTTCCAAGTCCTTTGCTGTCTCTGACAGAATTACAATGTCGTCGGCGAACCTCAAAGTTTTTATTTCTTCTCCGTGGATTTTAATACCTACTCCGAATTTTTCTTTTGTTTCCTTCACTGCTTGCTCAATATACAGATTGAATAACATCGGGGAAAGGCTACAACCCTGTCTCACTCCCTTTCCAACCACTGCTTCCCTTTCATGCCCCTCAACTCTTATAACTGCCTTCTGGTTTCTATACAAATTGTAAATATTTTACCCATGGCACCTTCCGAATTTGAAAGAGAGTATTCCACCCAACATTGTCAAAAGCTTTCTCTAAGTCTACAAATGCTAGAAACGTAGGTTTGTCTTTCCTTAATCTATTTTCCAACGTAAGTCGTAAGGTCAGTATTGCCTCACGTGTTCCAATATTTCTACGGAATCCAAACTGATCTTCCCCGAAATCAGCTTCTACCAGTTTTTCCATTCGTCTGTAAAGAATTCGCGTTAGTATTTTGCAGCCGTGACTTATTAAACTGATGGTTCGGTAATTTTCACATCTATCAACACCTGCTTTCTTTGGGATTGGGATTATTATATTCTTGAAATCTGAGGTTATTCGCCTATCTCATACATCTTGCTCAGCAGATGGTAGAGTTTTGTCAGGACTGGCTCTCCCAAGGCCGTCAGTAGTTCTAATGGAATGTTTTCTACTCCCGGGGCCTTGTTTCGACTCAGGTCTTTTAGTGCTCTGTCAAACTCTTCACGCAGTATCTTATCTCCCATTTCATCTTCATCTAAATCCTCTTCCATTTCCATAATATTGTCCTCAAGTACATCGCCCTTGTATAGACCCTCTATATACTCCTTCCACCTTTCTGCTTTCCCTTCTTTGCTTAGAACTGGGTTTCCATCTGAGCTCTTGATATTCATGCAAGTGGTTCTCTTTTCTCCAAAGGTCTCTTTAATTTTCCTGTAGGCAGTATATATCTTACCCCTAGTGACATAAGCCTCTACATCCTTACATTTATCCTCTAGCCATCCCTGCTTAGCCATTTTGCACTTCCTGTCGATCTCATTATGAGACGTTTGTATTCTTTTTTTCCTGCTCCGTTTACTGCATTTTTATATTTTCTCCTTTCATCAATTAAATTCAATATTTCTTTTGTTACCCAAGGATTTCTACTATCCCTTGTCTTTTTACCTACTTGATCCTCTGCTGCCTTCACTACTTTATCCCTCAAAGCTACCCATTCTTCTTCTACTGTATTTCTTTCCCCCATTCCTGTCAATTGTTCCCTTATGCTCTCCCTGAAACTTTCTACAACCTCTGGTTCTTTCAGTTTATCCAGGTCCCATCTCCTTAAATTCCCACCTTTTTGCAGTTTCTTCAGTTTTAATCTACAGTTCATAACCAATAGGTTGTGGTCGGAATCCACATCTGCCCCTGGAAATGTCTTACAATTTAAAACCTGGTTCCTAACTCTCTGTCTTACCACTACATAATCTATCTGATACCTTCCAGTATCTCCAGGGTTCTACCACGTATACAACCTTATTTCATTATAAGTAAACAAATTGCTGTTATTCTCCACACAACTATGTTTTCTGAAAAAAAACTGCGTTTACGACAAGAACTGACAGAAAAATCCCTATTACACGTTACGTCACTAGTATTTATTGCGAAACAGCTAAAACGGCCGTGCAGTACTGCTATATGTTGCCTTTCTAGAGGTTTGCTGGAGCGACAAGAATGTTATTTTCAGAATCCATATAAATAAAAATCAATTGTCGAATGTATCAACAATTACCACCTGAGAACGCCTTGACCGATCTGCTTGATTTTTCTTTTGTTGTGTTGGTAATTTCAGAACAAGGCTTACACGAACGTAAATTTTTCGAAAATCCACCGGAAAACTAGCAAATTAAAATCGATTTTGAAACCTCATCACCTGAGAACTGCTTGACCGGTTTGGTTGACTGATAACCTCGTTCTTTAGTCCCCCTTATCTCCAAACCAACCAAACGATATGTTCTTTGTTTTCTTTTTCTGCGTTCGTAATTGAGGATGATAATGGCGTTTTTGGTACGAAAAACAAAAAAAAATCCATTCAGTTTCGTAGCTCTACTTGTACATATTTCAAACAAAAGAAAACGAATTTCATATATATATATATATACTATTGTCCATTAAAATGACGAAGATGACGTGCTACAGACGCGAAATTTAACCGACAGGAAGATGTTGTGATATGCAAATGATTAGCTTTTGAGAGCACTCACACAAGGTGCAGACATGAGGAAAACGTTGCGATGCCTCGTGTAAGGAGAAGAAATGCGTACCATCACGTTTCCAACTTTGATAAAGGTCGGATTGTAGCCTATCGCGATTGCGGTTTATCGTATCGTGACATTGCTGCTCGCGTTGGTCGAGATCCAACGACTGTTAGCACAATATGGAATCGGTGGGTTCAGGAGGGTAATACGGAACGCAGTGCTGGATCCCAATGGCCTCGTATCACTAGCAGTCGAGATGACAGGCATCTTATCCGCAAGGCTGTAACGGATCGTGCAGCCACGTCTCGATCCCTCAGTCAACAGATGGGGACGTTTGCAAGACAACAACAATCTGCACTAACAGTTCGACGACGTTTGCAGCAGCACGGACTATCAGCTCGGAGACCGTGGCTGCGGTTACTCTCGACGCTGCATTACCCAGACGAGCGCCTGCGACGGTGTACTCAACGACGAACCTGGATGAACGAATGGCAAAACGTCATTTTTCGGATGAATCCAGGTTGTGTTTACAGCATCACGATGGTCGCATCCGTGTTTAGCGACATCGCGGTGAACGCACATCGGAAGCGTGTATTTGTCATCGCCATACTGGCGTATCACCCGGTGTGATGGTATGGGATGCCATTGGTTACACGTCTCGGTCACCTCTTGTTCGCATTGACGGCACTTTGAACAGTGGACGTTACATTTCAGATGTGTTACGACCTGTGGCTCTACCCTTCATTCGATCCCTGCGACACCCTACATTTCAGCAGGATAATGCACGATCGAATGTTGCAGGTTCTGTACGGGCCTATCTGGATACAGAAAATGTTCGACTGCTGCCCTGGCCAGCACATTCTCCAGATCTCTCACCAATTGAAAACGTCTAGTCAATGGTGGCCGAGCAACTGGCTCGTCACAATACGCCAGTCACTACTCTTGGTGAACTGTGGTATCATGTTGGAGCTGCATGGGCAGCTGTACCTGTACACGCCATCCAAGCTCTGACTCAATGTCCAAGGCCGTTATTACGTCCAGGGGTGGTTGTTCTGGGTACTGTTTTCTCAGGATCTATGCACCCAAACTGCGTGAAAATGTAATCACATGTCAGTTCTAGTACAATATATTTATCCAATGAATACCGGTTTATCATCTGGATTTCTTCTTGGTGTAGCAATTTTAATGGTCAGTAGTGTATATGACGGTGAAACATTTGTTACCGAAAAGCTTTTTTACACGACACTCTAATGAACCTTCGGACAGACATAAGCTAGGCCAACAGAGGTCAACGAACGAGACACAATGAATTCGCCCGAACGTTGGCCACCAATGGATTGGCACCGCGATCGACTCCTCGTCATCGAAGGACGTGCGGCCTGGGAATTCGGTCATGTGGAATCACATTTGTCTGTGATAACTTGCCGATCTTGCTGGCGTTTTGTTGTCGCTATAAAGTGGCAAGCCCTTATTTTAGCCGCGCGGGATTAGCCGAGCGGTCAGGGGCGCTGCAGTCATGGACTGTGCGGCTGGTCCCAGCGGAGGTTCGAATCCTCCCTCGGGCATGGGTGTGTGTGTTTGTCCTTAGGATAATTTAGGTTAAGTAGTGTGTATGCTTAGGGACTGATGACCTTAGCAGTTAAGTCCCATAAGATTTCACACACATTTGAACATTTTTTTTAACTTATTTTACTGCAAGACGCTGATCATCAGAAAAAGAAGGAAACGACCTCTCTTTTAAAAAGTAGAGAGCCATGTGGTGGGAAAAAAAATCAGTGTCTACCTTAAAGCTGAATAGAAATATGGGCTGTTTCATACTTTCTCCGAATAAAAGCTACAGACTTCGAATTGTTATTGAACTGTGCTTGACGTCACATTTCCGAAGAGACTAACTATTTTAGAACAGCAGTACCTGCAGCAAGAAGTAATATTCTCTCCCAGTATTTATTTGTTTCTCTTCGTCGTTCGCGGGAAAAAAAGATATCCATAAAGATATCATTTTCTTTTCCACATCGTGTACATTATTTTCTAATAGCCGAATTATTTCCCTCAAACCGTTGTCTTTTCAGTTTCGTTTCACAACTGCAGCTCGTAGGGACGTGCCCGTCCATGATAAACCTACCACCTTTAATGCTCTCTTCATATACCACCCCATTCTCTAGTATTTTTAAACACAATAAACACACATCCTTTGCGAGAACAGGCAAACAGTGACTGTCGAAATTAAGTTTTTCAGGACAGATAGAAGTCGCAGCCAGTCTGTCTTATTGCCCGGTTTCGTTCTTTAATTCAACAGTCAACTACTGTCAATAAAACCTTCTTTCTTTACTGCCGGGGCTACTGAGCCCCCCCCCCCCCCCCCCACCCGACTGTCAGTAGTTTTAGCCCCCCCCCCTCCCCGGTCGTCAGTCATTACAACTCCTGATGACTATGGCGGATACAACCGTCGAAAGCTCGGATATTTTGTTCGAAATGACGCGGCTTGTAAACATAGAAGATTTTATCTGCGATAATGTTGAAAGCTGAAGAAATGAATTAAAATTTGTGCCTCGGCCGGGACTTGAATCCGGGTCTCCTTGCTTATCGGGATGCTGACCATTACACCGCTATGGCAGACATTACTACAAGAACTATCCAAGTCCAGTGGCCTCCCCAACACAAACTTCAACGCATATCTTCAGCTTTTTTTCCCCCTAAAGGCTCTGCAGCACTGGAATGGCACCCCTAGCGTTGGACGTAATGGGGAACTCCCGTACCTCAGGTCATATAATTTTTTTGTTTTATTTTATTGAAGCATGCCACCACGAAAGACTTCGAGGATATAAGTCAACTACTCTAAACTAGAGTTTGTGAAGATGTTCGTGTTAAATTAAAATGCGGAACCGATAAAAAAAAAGGTGCAAGTGCAACTTGTGGCTGTCCTGAAAAACTAGACACCCGTTCTGGAGAGACAACAAATCGCTACTGAACCAACGAACATTCGATCGGGCGTCCACACTAGGAGAGAGGTCGCAACGCCCTGCCAACCGACAGTGCTTTGATGTCATCGCCACGGCAGACCTAGCCTCAAAGAAGGACAACCGCTTGCTCGGCTACGATTTGTAGCCCGTACACACTAAAGCCGTCGGCACACGGACCGTGCATCCGAACGTTGAGCGTTGAGCATGTCGAGTTTCTGCACTGGCGTGTCAGATATTCTGAGCGTTGACCAATGAGATGGCACATGCACGCCGTCTCCCTTCAGTACAGAGTTGTGAGGCGCCATATTGGCATTCATTTCAAGCCCATATCTATGTATGCCGTTTCTCGGCACCAGAAAATTGAGGATCATTGGAAAACGCGTTATTAACTGTGTGATTCGTTCCAATAAAATAACGAGAAACATCATATTCGTGGCAAAAGAATTATTGTAACTTGCGTATTATGAGAGTAGGCTATTTGTAGGCAGGGACACACTGACGATCCACGCAAAACGCATTGTTCTTGGTACAATGTGTTATAATTAAATTTCAGTTAGTAACATAACTACGATCAAGGTTTTTAGCGAGAGGTAACATACGATGATAAGTTACTAAAGCTGTGATGTTTATTTAGCGTAATGAATAGCGTTACTGTCTAGTAATGAGATTTTTCGTTGGAGCGCTGGTTCGCGTCCTGACACAACCAATTTTTTCCCGTAACATCCGCGTTTTTGTTAGGTTCTGATACTTTATTATTAGTTTAATATATACTAAAATGTGGGAATGATGAGATAACGATTATGTTATGCGGAGAAGTAACCCAAATTTGTACCGCACAGAATGAGATTTTCACTCTGTAGCAGAGTGTGCGCTGATATGACTCTTCCTGGCAGATTAAAACTATGTGCCGGACCGAGACTCGAACTCGGGACCTTTGCCTTTCACGGGCAAGTGTTCTACCAACTGAGCTACCGAAGCAAGACTCACGCCCCATCCTCACAGCTTGCACTTGTCCGCGAAAGGCAAAGGTCCCTAGTTCGAGTCTCGGTCCGGCACACAGGTTTAATCTGCCAGGAAGTTTCATATCAGCGCACACTCCGCTGCAGACTGAAAATTTCATTCCGGAAATATCCCCCAGCTGTGGCTAAGCCATGTCACCGCAATATGCTTTCTTTCAGGAGTGTTAGTTCTGCAAGGTTCGCAGGAGAGCTTCTGTAAAGTTTGGAAGGTAGGAGACGAGATACTGGGAGAAGTAAAGCTGTGAGGACGGGGCGAGAGTCGTGCTTCGGTAGCTCAGTTGGTAGAGCACTTGCCCGCGAAAGGCAAAGGTCCCAAGTTCGAGTGTCGGTCCGGCACACAGTTTTAATCTGCCAGGAAGTTTGTTGTACCGCACAGTTTGTAATGGAACTTTTATAAACCTGAGTCCTTATCGATTGGACGTGGTACTTTCCTTTACGTGGATGATGGAGGAAACTTGCGTTTTAATAGAGCTAACGTCGGAATTGTACGCGCGCCCGTTCAGTAAACAGTGTGATTTTCGAAGTAGAAACATTCCGCAACTTCCGCTGGAGTGTGTTGCGATCGCGTCCCGTATGCACAAGTCGCATCGTTCCTGAGCGTTCAGCAGCACGTTGAACTCGGCACGCTCAACTTTAACGTTCGGCAGCACGGTCCGTGTGCCGACGGCTCAAGCAAATAACGCCCAACGAAGCGACTGGCTGTCGTTCGTTGGCCTGGTGCGTAAGCGCCTTGAGACTTGGCCACGTGCGTCACACATCTGGGGTCAGCCCTGGCAGAGGTAGCCAGACAGCACTGCTGCCTGCCCCTCTACGTTGCAACTATCAAGAACAATAAGACTACAGAGACCGGCGAGCTGCATCGTCTATTGGCCGTGGCCTGGGGACTGCGTCCACCGTGTGTGTGGGTGTCGGAACACTACTCCAGCCTGCGAGCGCGCCCGTGTTCGCAGCGCAACGTCCCCAATTAGCCCACCAGTTAGCGGCCGCTTGCAGCATTCCTCGTGTGTCTGCTTCACGGCTGCAACGGCGCAAATGGCGCGCTGCCTATGCAAAAACATAACAAATTTAAAGAAGAGTAACTCACACTTGACAATGGCGTCAGAAAAATACTCGCGGGCTTCGAACGTGGGCACGTGATCGGGTGTCACTTGTGTCATACGTCTGTACGCGAAACATCCCTAGCTCCCCTGTTTCCGATGTGACAGTGAAGTGGTGATACGTGCAGCACAAAAGCGTACACGCCAAACTCGTCTGTTGACTGACACCACCGACAGTTCAAATGGCTCTGAGCACTATGGGACTTAACTTATAATCTGTGGTGTCACCGCTAGACATGACACTTGCTAGGTGGTAGCTTTAAATCGGCCGCGGTCCAGTAGTACATGTTGGACCCGCGTGTCGCCACTGTGTGATCGCAGACCGAGCGCCACCACATGGCAGGTCTCGAGAGACGTACTAGCACTCGCCCCGGTTGTACGGACGACATTGCTAGCGACTACACGTACGAAGCCTTTTCTCTCATTTGCCGAGAGACAGAATAGCCTTCAGCTAAGTTAATGGCTACGACCTAGCAAGGCGCCATTAACGATTTGTAACGTTGCATGTACCTCAAGATAGAGTCTCACTTGTATCATCCAGAATGCTGTATACCAAAGGACAATATAAAAGTTAAGTGTTCTAGTAGCTACGTTCTTTTCTTTATCACATTCATTACGAATCCTGTTCCAGACTTCGCGCCAGACGGCGTGAGTTGACGCGTGCCCTTTCGGCTACTTCACTGTGGACTGGCTGCCTTCACAGTCCACTACATAATCAGTCCCCTACAACTTAGAAA
The DNA here is from genome assembly GCF_023898315.1 of Schistocerca nitens. NCBI lineage: Eukaryota > Metazoa > Arthropoda > Insecta > Orthoptera > Acrididae > Schistocerca > Schistocerca nitens. The sequence goes on along the minus strand of NC_064624.1, from coordinate 146,975,242 downwards.
TACTTAAACCTAACTAACCTAAGGTCATGACACACATCGATGCCCGAGGCACGATTCGAACCGGTGACTGTAGCGGCCGCGCGGTTCCAGACCGTAGCGCCTAGAACCGCTCGGCCACTCCGGCCGGCGCAAATGTAGGAACAAAAATTTGGTAGCTTTGGGTCGCGAACCACCGCCCCAACGAAGATGTCTCAACTGGACAGTGACGCTACTCGTTACGCTAAACCAACAACACCCCTCTCATAACTAATCATATTATGTTACGCCTTCCTGAAAACCTTAATCGTAAATATGTTACTAATTGAAAGTTAATTATAATACATTGTACCAGAACAATGCTTTTTGGGTGGTTCTTCAATGTGTCGCTGCCTTAAAAATAGCTACTCTCACAATACACTAGTTGCAATAACCTTTTGCCACGAATATGATGTTTCTCATTATTTCATTGGAACGAGTCACACAGTTAACAACGGGTTTTCCATTGATTCTCAATTTGCTTGTGCTCAGAAACGGCATACATACATACATATAGGCTTGAAAAGGAATGCCAATATGGCGCCTCACAACTCTCTACCGAAGGGAGACGGCGTGCGTGTGACGTAGGTGGCGTTGTGTCATCTCATTGGTCAACGTTCAGACGCACGCTCAGGATATCTGACACGCCAGATACTGCTCTGCACGTGCGGAAAGACTGCCGAACGTGCTATTCCACGCTGTGACGTGAGAAACTCGGCACGCTCAATGCTCGGATGCACGCTCCGTGTGCCGACGGCTTTACTGTTATGTGGTAAACGCTGTGTACCTCCCTAAGGCCGGTATTACACTATCAAATTTCTTTGTCAAAGATATTTGATGCTGTAATAGGGAACTTTCTCAAATGTCGTCCAATATTTGATCAAATCTTGGGCCTCGGTGTAGATGTGATCAAAGAAGTCGCTTGTCTTCTGTTCACTGCAATGTGACATGTTACCACGTGGAGCGCCAGCATTGCTGCAGTGTTCTGCCGTCTGTAGTGGTTTTATAAACGCTGCCGGTAAATACAATTGGTGTGTGCCGACAACTACAAAATTAATAGAGATGTCTGAAGCTGATGAGGCGCTTTACAACATAAGGCACCCTGAATACAAGAATAGATTAAGTAGATTGGAGACGAGACCTGACCTAACCCAACTTAACCTAACCCAACCCCCTCGTGTAGCAAGGAATCGGAGCGTTACAGAGAGCCTGTCTTCTGCAGATATAGCAGTTCTTAAGTGAGTATTGTGCTTTGTGATATGAGGATACAGTTCACAGAGCACATACAGAAACGTATGCTCATCCATTCGTAAGTAACTGATGTGCGACTTGTCCTCGACTGTAAGCTCACGTAAGAAGTTGTCTTGAATGCTTTTATCGTGTCGTCGTAAAATCCACGGCTTCACCCACGTACGTTTCCTTTTTTACCCCCGCTACTCTTCCAAATGCGCACACAGTGCATTTGTGGTACGTGCAACTGCTGCGGTTAATAGCAAGTTGTTGTCAGGCATCTTGAACTTTGACGAAAAATATGATAAAAGCGTAATATCTCTTTTAGCGCCGCATCAAAGAACTTTGTCAAATATCTGATGACATCTTTGATGAAATCTTTGACAAAGAAATTTGATAGTGTAATAGCGGCCTAACGCCATTGGTTCCTATGGTGTGCGTACTGTAAGACCTTCGGTACACACACCATCAGATTATTTGCCTTGTCGCTCTAACGAAGTGGGCCAGTGTCAGCAAAATGTCTCGTGGTCTTATCGTGGCGTGTTTATCTTCTGCTGTTAGGTCAGCCGATAGAAATGCCACTTGCACGTTTAGAGTAGCATATTGGCGCTGACCAACTTTAAACAGAACTTGATTAATTTTCACACACATTTATTAAAATAATGAAAACCATAGACATTACGTTACTTGATTCTGGATGCTGTTTACAACTGACAATCTGAAGTTCCTTTGATACGTTAATCTTATGTGAGAATACTGATACTTGACAAAGTGTCTATACCTTATGTACAGGAATATGGTAATCTTATTAGGCGCAGACTGAAACTTGACTACAGACTGATGCAGACTGACTAATCGGAGGTCTGTACACTCGTTATAATACCTCGGTCGTTCAGGTATCACTGCGCGAGTGTGATCCGCGAGGAGAAGGTTCTACGTCAGCAGCAATCTCATTGGCTGCGTGACATATTAATACGCGGATCGGCGGAAGCAGGATTTGATCCCTCCCATCCTCTGTTATGCCAGTCCTCCTGGATATCTGCCCCCCCCCCCCACCGCCCCAAATTCTATAAGTCCCTCCAGATCCTTGAGTGTCATGCACTCCGCCTCGCCTTCCATATATGCCTCCCGTCCCCCAGGCGGATCCTCATTCCTTTCCCCCATCTGCTCCTATTCCTCGAACATATTGGCATCCTCTACACCTCCCGCCGCCTAAATCCCCCTCACCCGCTGGTTGCTCCTCTCCCCTCCCATCCCCGCCCCCTGCCACGTCTTCACTGTTGTGTCCCCCCTACCCTCCATCTCTAACACCCTACATCTACTTTCCCAAGGTGGCTTCCATCAACTCCCCCTCCCGGATGATGCCCTCTCTCCCTCCATTTATCCCTCCTATCAACTCTGATCCTCACTCCCCCTCCTTTCCTCTGTCCTTTTCCCAGGCTCCCTCTCCCCCCCTTCCATCCTCTTTTTTCCCCACCTACCCTCTCTCTGCCCCCTTCTCTCCCCGAGTCCTTTTGCATTTACCTCCTCTGCCTCTTCTCATTCCCTCTCGCGTCTGCCCTGCCCTCTCCCCCTTTATGAGTCCTCTCCCTCCTTGGTTACCCCCCCTTTGTCGTTTTTTCCTTCCTCCCTCCGTGTTCTTCCCCCTCCTCCAGGTCTCCCCCCCCCCATCTGCCTTTGGCTCGGGAGTGTCATCTTTGTGCCGCCATTTTCGTGCAGTGTTTTACAGTGAATGTTCTGTGTTGTGTTTTTTGGGAAGTGTTGCGAATGGCCATCATACTGTCGCTGGGTGTGCTTTTTATCTCTAGCGAACAGAAACCAGACTGTCGCCATGTTTTTTAATTGTGTGTGTACTATTTTACTTGTCTGATTCCTGTGTGTTTTATTAACATTGTCAACCCCTTTTACTTTCTGTTTTACCTTCCCGCATTTTTCTGCCATTTTACACTTTAAGTCACCGTTTTATCGCCTGTTTTTCTTGTTTCTTTTCTTCTTCCGTTTTTAAAACAAAAGTCTGTAGGCTGTAGAGCAACGTACTGAGCTGCTACCAGCCCGCCCCCTTCGGGGGGGGGGGGGAATTGAAATTCAATAAAAAGAAGAAGAAGCAGAATTTGGTCCGTCTCTAAGGCAGCGCCATCTCGTAGTGCGGAGACGGAAGAGCGCTGCGCCTGTGCTGTTGTGCTTAGCGGGGCGCGCTCTAGTGGGAGAGCTGTGTACGCGCTGACTACGCGGAACTATGTACACAACAGTTCCATATCTCAAGATAACCGCTAGAGGACCGACTATCAGCGGTTTCAATGTGACCCAAAATGTTTGAGGCGGCCCGTATGAAGCGCCCTCTACAACCCGTGAGAAGACTGTGACGGGTGTTGTGGGCTCACCCCCTGTGTACAACCGTACACTGTTACCAGGGCAGCCGGCCGTGGTGGCCGTGCGGTTCTAGCTGCTACAGCCTGGAACCGCGGGGCTGCTACGGTCGCAGGTTCGAATACTGCCTCGGGCATGGGTGTGTGTGATGTCCTTAGGTTAGTTAGGTTTAAGTAGTTCTAAGTTCTAGGGGACTGATGACTACAGATGTTGAGTCCCATAGTGCTCAGAGCCATTTGTTACCAGGGCGTCGGCAGTACGGTGCAGCGCGATGCCTTCGGCGCTCCGGTCGTGCTCTGGGGTGGCGTGTCGTGGCCGGAGCGGCCAATTTGCGAGCCGCGGCCGACCGGCCGGCTAGATTGCTTCGAGTGGGCTCCCCCCCCTCGACGAGAGCCGGTCGCGGCACGTCGCGTCGCTCCGGCGAACCAACACCGACTCAAAGGACGGCCTCGGCGCTTGTTCGTGACATCATGTCAGCTAGGCACGGCGAACGCCAGGTCTGTTGCAGGCATACTCACAATGGTGGTGTCTCCCTCTCTGAAGACTATTGGCGGTACCTGACCAACACACATTGTTCTGAGAGATTTCTGCAATCAATTAATTGCGCGATTCATTACACTTCTTAACAAATAGTGTACTCCTGAACTTAAATTTCCACCCGTTTTAAGGATTGACATACAAAAACAACTTCACGGTCCAGCAGCAACAGAATTCGTGCTTCTTTACCTTATTTGTAAATCTGAGGAAGTTACGTTTGTACTGGGTTGCTTTCACAAGAAACTGTGAACATATTGGTGCTCTTCTTTAGGTATCTCGGTTGACTATGGGGTGAGGAGCACTGAATGTTAATGAAATATCTTGCGATTGTACATGCTGGAGGAGGGGGTGGGGGACAGAAGAAGAGGCAAAAGAGAGATACTTGTTTTATCAAATAAAATTTTTTTATCTTATAAAGTTTCTCCTTTCAGTTCCAAGAGGGGAATATTTATCTTTTCTAATGTGCATGTTTAAAAACGTTTTGGTTGTGCGGTAGCGTTCTCGCTTCCCGCGCCCGGGTTCGATTCCCGGGGGGGTCACGGATTTTCTCTGCCTCGTGATGACTGGGTGTTGTGTGATGTCCTTAGGTTGGTTAGGTTTAAGTAGTTTTAAGTTCTAGGGGACTTATGACCATAGATGTTGAGTCCCATAGTGCTCAGACCCATTTTTTTTTTTTTAAGTTTAAGCTCAGCAGTATTTTTGATGTATGAAGCTATTTTGTTTCCTGTTTAGAATTCCTTTCGTTGAAAACGATTGTAATCTAATGACTGGCAACAGTTGGACATTTACACATGTAAATTAGTAAACATTTCCAGTGACGATGTCAAACAAAAATAAATAAATAAATAAAAGAAACGAGTTCATTGTAAGGGGGTTGAGGTAAGTTTCGATAGCAAAATGGATCAAGTAAATATAGTTCCTTGAATGTAGAATTTCCGAAGCTTGCAATGGGGCAAAGCATCTTCTGATATTGATCTACGTTTGTTTCGTCAGGATACAGTAATACAGAACTATGATCTTCACTTGTACCTTTACGATAGTAAGAAAATCTATCATCTAAATAAAATTGCAGAAGCCAAAACAATACCAAACAGTTTGTCCAAAAATAAGAGATTTATAGTGACAAGCACGCCCAGGCGTTTGTGCCTGCAACAGACCTGGCGTTCGCCGGCCGCAGTGGCCGTGCGGTTCTAGGCGCTACAGTCTGGAACCGCGAGACCGCTACGGCCGCAGGTTCGAATCCTGCCTCGGGCCTGGATGTGTGTGATGTCCTTAGGTTAGTTAGGTTTAATTAGTTCTAACAAGCGAAACTCCCCATCGCACCCCCCTCAGATTTAATTATAAGTTGGCACAGTGGATAGGCCTTGAGAAACTGAACACAAATCAATCGAGAAAACAGGAAGAAGTTGTGTAGAACTATGAAAAAATAAGCAAAATATACGAACTGAGTAGTCCATTCACAAGATAGGCAACATCAATCACAATGCGAGTTCAGGAGCGCAGTGGTCCCGTGGTTAGCGTGAGCAGCGGCAGAACGAGAGGTTCCTGTTTTCTCGATTGATCTGTGTTCAGTTTTTCAAGGCCTATCCACTGTGCCAAATTGTAACTAAATCTGAGGGGGGTGCGATGGGGAGGTTCCCTTGTAAGTTCTAGGCGACTGATGACCTCAGAAGTAAAGTCGCATAGCGCTCAGAGCCATTTTTGAGACCTGGCGTTCGCCGTGCCTAGCTGACGTGACGTCACCAACAAGCGCCGAGGACTTCCTTTGAGTCGGTGTTGGGCGAACACGGCAAGTGCCGTCACTCCATCTGCCAGGACCTTCGCTCTGTGGAGGGGCGGTCAGAGCAAGCCGACACGTGTCTCCTCATATCCGTAGAGACTCTACCGCTTCTGAAAAAGCGACGCTCGAAGTTCTAGTGCTACTGTATCTGCCTTTTTGCGGGAGATACCATCACATGAAATGCTGGATGTGGTGACCGTCGCGGCTTCTTAATCTAGAGCTCCGCGCTCGAAATTAGTGTTTGTATTTTAGTTTTATTGGTTTCATTTACCTACCCATATCCGCAGAATGATACTACACAAATGTTTCTTTCGAAGCGCGAGATTAGCCGAGCGGTGTAAGGCGCTGCAGTCATGGACTGTGCGGCTGGTCCCGGCTGAGGTTCGAGTCCTCCCTCAGGCCATGGGTGTGTACAAGTTTGTCCTTAGGATAATTTAGGCTAAGTAGTGTGTAAGCTTAGGGACTGATGACATTAGCAGTTAAGTCCCGTAAGATTTCACACACTTTTGATTTTTTGCGTTGTGGAAACATCACGTGTATTACCGTTAGGGAAACCGAACATTGCGCAATCAGTGGTGTCGGGGTGGATGATGCAGAACAATATCTGTCGGAGGGGTAATGCGCGTTAGGTGGAACATGCGCTGACGACTGACGGCGTGTTCATACTGTGTGCAATGTCCAGCAGACAGGGAGTAGTTGCGAGCGGAGTAACGAGCCCGTGACAGACTCCAGTGTACATGTCTACACATTACAGTGTGAAGTGTCAGAAAGAAATTAGCAAACAAAAAAATTGCACCTTAACCTAGGATCGAACCCTCGACGTCCTGCATGCTAACCCAAAACTCTATCCACTGTACCAACTGCGTGCTGGCAGAGGTACTTACCATACGTGTGGTTACAGTGTTGCCAGATTGCCACTCTTTAATGGCCTTTTTCTGCCGGATGTAATCGCCGGACGAAATTTTGTGACAGACATTTTATTTATGGCTGGCATGTGAGGAGTCAGGCTGCGAAGCGCAAGTGCGCGAATTTCGCTTCACCCTCTACATAAGGGCCAGAGAAACTGCTATAGGCATGCATATTCAAATACAGACATATGTAACAGGCAGAACAGAGGGCTGCCGCCGGCAACGCTTATATAAGACAACAAGTGTCTGCCACAGTTGTAACATCGGTTACTGCTGCTGCAATGGCAGGTTATCAAGATTTAAGTGAGTTTGAACGTCGTGTTATAGCCGGCGCACGAGCGATGGGACACAACATCTCCGAAGTAGCGAAAAAGTGGGGATTTTGCCGTACGGCCATTTCATGAGTGTACCGCGAACACCACGAATCCGGTAAAATATCAAATCTCCCACATCGCTGCGGTAGGACAGAGATCTTGTAAGAACGGGCCCAACGAATTATTTAACTTGGCAGAAGTGCAACCCTTCCGCAAATTGCTGCAGATTTCAGTGCTGGGGGATCAACAAGTGTCAGCGTGCGAACCATTCGCCGGCCGTTGTGGCCGAGCGCTTATAGACGCTTCAATCCGGAACCGCGCTGCTGCTGCGGTCGCAGGTTCGAATCCTGCCTCGGGCATGGATGTGTGTGATGTCCTTAGGTTAGTTAGCTGTAAGTAGTTCTAAGTTCTAGGGGACTGATGACCTCATATGTTAAGTCCCATAGTCCTCACAAGGGAACCTCCCCATCGCACCCCCCTCAGATTTAGTTATAAGTTGGCACAGTGCATAGGCCTTGAAAAACTGAACACAGATCAATTGAGAAAACAGGAAGAAGTTGTGTGGAACTATGAGAAAATAAGCAGAATATACAAACTGAGTAGTCCATGTTCAACATAGGCAACACAACGACTATGTGAGCTCAGCAGCGCCGTGGCCCGTGGTTAGCGCGAGCAACTACGGAACGAGAGGTCCTTGGTTCAAGCCTTCCCGCGAGTGAAAATTTTACTTTATTTTCTCAAAGTTATGATCTGTCCGTTCCTTCATTGACGTCTCTGTTCACTGTAATAAGTTTAGTGTCTGTGTTTTGCGACCGCACCGCAAAACCGTGTGATTAGTACACGAAAGGACGTGCCTCTCCAATGGGAACCGAAAACATTTGATCGCAAGGTCACAGGTCAACCGATTCCTCCACAGGAAAACACGTCTGATATATTCTATACGACACTGGTGACGGCATGTGCGTCACATGACAGCAATATGTTGTCGACCCACCTAACTTGTACACTTGGCGAATGGGTAAAAAGATTGTTCTACCTTGGCCGATTTAGGTTTTCTTGTGGATGTGATAATCACTGCCAAAAAAGTGATGAAAACATAAGAGTGTGTCACATAAACTGCAACAAATGAATGGAACAGTTTCACAGTCGCACAGTTTTCCCTGTGCTCTGTCAAATCATATGTTTTTAACGTTTTCATATTTTTCCGCGTCTAGACCGTCAAATCCTGCATATGTCCAAGCAAATCTGAACATGTCCTGGAATTTTGGAGAGCGAAGTTGATGACGTGTGAGTACCTGAACTTTGATAATTGACACGAACGGTCAGATAATAATTGTCTGAAAATAAAAAATTAAACTTTTCACTCGAGGGAAGGCTTGAACCCTCTTGTTCCGCAGCTACTCACGCTAACTACGCGACCACGGCGCTCCTGACCTCACAATGTCCTTGATGTGGCAGATCTTGAGCATGGACTACTCAGTTCGTATACTTTGCTTTTTTTTCCCCATAGTTCCACACAACTTGTTCCTGTTTTCTCGATTGATCTGTGTTCTGTTTTTCAAGGCCTATGCACTGTGCCAACATATAACTAAATCTGAGGGGGGTGCGATGGGGAGGTTCCCTTGTCAGAGCCATTTTAACCATTTTAGCGACCCATTCAACGAAACATCATCGATATACACTTTCAGAGGGGAAGGCGCACTCGTCAACCCTTGATGACTGGACGAGACAAAGCTTACGCCTCGGCTGGGTCCGTCAACACCGACATTGGGCTGTTGATGACTGGAAACGCGTTGCTTGCTCGGACGAGTCTAGTTTCAAGTTGTATCGAGCAGATGGACACGTGTGTGTGTGTGTGTGTGTGTGTGTGTGTGTGTGTGTTATTGTGGTCCAGTTGTAATTTTAAAAATTTATATAATGCGATTGTATCGCCTCATTTCGAAAGAAAAAAAAAGTTCAAATGTGTGTGAAATCTTATGGGACTTAACTGCGAAGGTCATCAGTCCATAAGCTTACACACTACTTAAGCTAAATTATCCTAAGGACAAACACACACACACCCATGCCCGAGGGAGGACTCGAACCTCCGCCGGGACCAGCCGCACAGTCCATGACTGCAGCGCCTTAGACCGCTCGGCTAATTTTCCACAATCCCATCGACAGAATAATTAATAATAATAATAATACATTGAGATATGTACTAAACAGCATGCGGTTATCAGACTCAATGCTGAAATGCATAATTAGTAGGTCAACGGTGATAACAAAATGGCTCTGAGCACTATGCGACTTAACATCTATGGTCATCAGTCACGGTGATAACACATACAAATGGTAACCGAGTGTGGACATTATTTGCAAAGCACGTTGCTAGTCCTACTTGTAACGTAACGCCATAACGAAACGTAATGGACTTGAACGACGCAAGAATAACAGTTGGTGTTAATCTATGAGAGAGTTGGAGGAGGGTACAAAGAAAACACGTTTCGCATCTAATAGATGAAGTGGTGCGAATGAATTCACGCCCACGATGTGGAAAGGGCTTGTTTCGAAGCTGACCAATCTTCCGTTTCTACGATTGTAGTATCCAAGTGCAAATGTTTTTTGTAGAGGATCCGCTGGAGTCGCTGATGACGATTTAGATGCCACATCTCCTAGACTGCATTTACGAAATAAAAAACATATGCGTCAACCCAGGATGGAACCATCGACCTCCTGCACGCTAACCCAAAACGCTATCCACTGCACCAACAGTACAGCACAACAAAATTGTCCTGACAGAGGTAGTTACCATGCATGTGGTTACAGTGTTGCCAGATTGCCACTCTTTAACGTCCTTTTTCTGGCTAATGTACTCGCCGGACAAATTTTAGTGAGAGACTTTTTTTTTTCGTTGGCACGTGAAGAGTCGCGTTACGAAGACCGAGTGCTCGAATTATGTTGTTGTTGTTGTTGTGGTCTTCAGTCCTGAGACTGGTTTGATGCAGCTCTCCATACAGTAAAGCTGCACGCCCTCGGGAAAAATTACGGCTGTAGTTTCCCCTTGCTTTCAGCCGTTCGCAGTACCAGCACAGCAAGGCCGTTTTGGTTAATGTTACAAGGCCAGATCAGTCAATCATCCAGACTGTTGCCCCTGCAACTACTGAAAAGGCTGCTGCCCCTCTTCAGGAACCACACGTTTGTCTGGCCTCTCAACAGATACCCCTCCGTTGTGGTTGTACCTACGGTACGGCCATCTGTATCGCTGAGGCACGCAAGCCTCCCCACCAACGGCAAGGTCCATGGTTCATAGGGGAGTCTCGAATTATATATATGCGCGCGTGTACGTGTTGTGTGTTTACGATCTATAAATTATCATATTCTGATATTTCATTCTCATTTCATTTCTATTCTTATATTAGTTCTTACGTGTTACTCATACGTTTATTCTGCAGATAGATTTGGTGGATCCCCTTGGATGATACCGATCGTAGGAACATTCGAAGCACGAGTAATCGGAACACCACGAGCATCGGACGAAGGCAGATTTGCCGCAGTGGCAATTCTTCGCATGAATCTCACTCGCGACAGAAACGTCGTTAACAGTGACGAAGACTTGCGCGTAGGGAAAAATTTCGCGGGAAACCATGCGGTACCTTTTCGCAGAACTCGCACTTGCAATTGTGATGAATGATGATAAAGGTACAGTAATTCTAGCGAAAACAAATCGAAATGATTTCTCTCTTTTTAAAGAACATTTATCATCTGACGTACGGTTGCTACACGAATAATGACAACGTTCTGTCAATATACACTGGAAAACATTGGTGTAGTGAACTTCAACAGGGATAGATGGCAATATAAGTGAAAGACAAAAATAGAAGAGATAACTGGGTTTCGAAAATGGCGCGCAAAGTTAAGAAGGCGCCACACTAACCACTGTGGCAACCGGGCGAGGTGGCGCACTGGTTAGCACACTGTACTCGCATTCGGGAGGACGACGGTTCAATCCCGTGTCCGGCCATCCTGATTTAAGTTTTCCGTGATTTCCGTAAATCGCTCCAGACAAATGCCGGGATGGTTCCTCTCAAAGGGCACGGCCTGCTTCCTTCCCCGTCCTTCCCGAATACTGGTCTGCTCCCCCAAAACAACCCAACCCACTGTGGCACCATTTCATTTGCGGATATCACGCGGTCGAAGGCACATATAGTAGCGGAAAATACGTAGAGACCTCTGACCGTCGTTTTCTCAGAAACGGTCGAGTATGTAAGGATAAGGAGGGGCTCGTGTTCCCTTGCTTCCACAGCCAGCTTATGGCACTTGCGGGTGGCGGCAGCGGCGGGGCGCTGCGCTGCTGTGTCCCAGTTGGCGGTAACGGTGCCGCCGCCGCATTCCCGAGGATGCGCGCGCTCGGCCGCAACGCCGTTCGCTTCCCGCTGCCAAAACGTGGACCCGAGCTCTGCTGTCTGCCTCCGCGACGCCCCTCCTACGACTAACCGCAACTGCACTTAACACCGGTTTATGCCGATTGTTAGCCTTCAGGGTGGCGTTCTGTACAGTTCTGCAGCGCCGCATGCTGAACATCATCCCGACCTAGGTTCGCATCTGCATCCAGGATTTCGCCACTAAGCGTCCCCCCCCCCCCCCCCGATCCTACCTGGTTATAGAATCGCTCGTGTAAAACAATGTATCACGTGGACTGCACTACTGGCCATTAAAATTGCTACTCCACGAAGATGACGTGCTACAGACGCGAAATTTAACCGACAGGAAAAAGATGCTCTGATATGCAAATGATTAGCTTTTCAGAGCATTCACACAAGGATGGCGCCGGTGGCGACACCTACAACGTGCTGACATGAGGAAAGTTTAAAAACCGATTTCTCACACACAAACAGCAGTTGACCGGCGTTGCCTGGTGAAACCTTGTTGTGATGCCTCGTGTAAGGAGGAGAAATGCATACCATCACGTTTAGCCTATCGAGATTGCGCTTTATCGTATCGCGACATTGCTGCTCGTGTTGGTCGAGATCCAAAGTCTGTTAGCAGAATATGGAATCGGTGGGTTCAGGAAGGTAATACGGAACGCCGTGCTGTATCCCAACGGCCTCGTATCACTACCAGTCGAGATGACAGGACTGTAACGGATCGTGCAGCCACGTCTCGATCCCTGAATCAACAGATGGGGACCTTTGCAAGACAACAACCATCTACACGAACAGTTCGATGACGTTTGCAGCAGCACGGACTGTCAGCTCGGAGACCGGGGCTGCGGTTACCCTTGACGCTGCAACACAGACAGGAGCGCCTGCGATGGTGTACTCAACGACGAACCTGGATGAACGAATGGCAAAACGTCATTTTTCGGATGAATCCAGGTTCTGTTTACAGCATCACGATGGTCGCATCCGTATTTGAGCACATCGCGGTGAACGCAGATTGGAAGCGTGTATTCGTCATCGCCACACTGGCCTATCACCCGGCGTCATGGTATGGGGTGCCATTCGTTACACGTCTCGGTCACCTCTTGTTCGTATTGGCGGCACTTTGAACACTGGACGTTACATTTCAGATGTGTTACGACCCGTGGCTCTACCCTTGATTCGGTGCCTGCGAAACCCTACATTTCAGCAGGATAATGCACGACCGCATGTTGCAAATCTTGTACGGGCCTTTCTGGATACAGAAAATGTTCGACTGCTGCCCTGGCCAGCACATTCTCCAGGTCTCTCACCAACTGAAAACGTCTGGTCAATGGTGGCCGAGCAACTGGCTCGTCACAACACGCTATCCAAGCCCTGTTTGACTCAATGCCCAGGCGTATCAAGGCCGTTATTACGGCCAGAGATGTTTGTTCTGGGTACATTTCTCAGGATCTGTGCACCCAAATTGCGTGAAAATGTAATCATGTCAGTTCTAGTATAATATATTTGTCCAATGAATACCCGTTTATCATCTGCATTTCTTCTTGGTGTAGCAATTTTAATGGCCAGTAGAGTATGTATCGTACACTGATATAAATTTGCTAGTACATTCACTGGCGTACGAGGACTGGGCAAAAAATTCCGGCGTAGCTTTGTCCCCAAAATTTTTTACTCATCGATCATTGCCTCCTTCAGGATTCTCTCCTCCGCAGTTGATACACTGCTCCCTACGCTATTTTTCAATTCAGAGAGCAGGCTTGGTACGCCCCTTGCTGGATCGCGCATTGCGCCGTCTGCGAATTTTCTTTTATCACGTCTATCGTTGCTAATCTTCGTCCTGTCAACGGGTGTTACAACTTTCGAAATAAAACAAAGTCTGCATGGGCCACACAGTAAGATGAAGCAGCACAATCAAAACATGGCTCAAATGCCTCTGAGCACTATGGGACTGAACGTCTGAGGTCATCAGTCCCCTAGAACTCAGAACTACTTAAACCTAACTAACCTAAGGACATCACACACATCCGTGCCCGAGGCAGGATTCGAAACTGCGACCGTAGCGGTCGCACGGTTCCAGACTGAAGCGCCTAGAACCGCTCGGCCACTCCGGCCAGGCAGCACAATGATTTCGATTTTTTCTGCAACAGTGACGCACCAACAGGCATGAATGTGCGGGAGCGTTATCGTGACGCGGGAGCCACGAATTGTCTCGCCACATTTGAGGCCGTCTCCTTCTCACACTTTTTCGGTGTCATCGCAACACGTCCCAATAGTACCGACGGTTAACAGTATGTCCTTGTGGCACGAATTCACGATGAACTGATTCTTCAAAGAAAACTATGAGCATGGCTTTGACATTTGACCAGACCTGACGAGCATTCTTTGGTCTCTGAGTACCTTTACCGACCCAGTGTGAAGATTGAACCATGGCCTCGACACTACAACCGTAGACCCACGTCTCATAACCGGTAATGATTCTCTTAAGGGACATCTCGTTGTGATTAGCGCGATCCAAAACTCTTCACAGGTTGCGAGGCGAACGTCTTTCTGCTCTTGACTCACGGGCCGTGGGACCAACTTGGCGGCAACCCAATGCACTCCAAGATACTGTCTCAGAAATTCATGACGTGATACAACTGAAGTGCTACGTCCTTCTGCAGTCTCTCGGACAGTCAGTCTTCGATTGGCTCGCACGATTTCGTCGACGTTGCCGAAATGAGCATCGTCGGCGGACGTCGAAAGGCGCTCTGAACGAGTTTCGACAATTTTTAAACCGTGTGAACCATTCGTCACACGGAGTACGGCTTAAGGCACTCTTCACGGTAGGCTTCCTGCATCATTTGGTGTGTCTCTGTGACGCTTTTCTCGAGTTGCTCCTGTAACGCTATCTCGAAATTCGCAGCCGGCCGGAGTGGCCGTGCGGTTCTAGCCGCTAGTCTGGAACCGCGCGACCGCTACGGTCGCAGGTTCGAATCCTGCCTCGGGCATGGATGTGTGATGTCCTTCGGTTAGTTAGGTGTCAGTAGTTCTCAGTTGTAGGGGACTGATGACCTCCGACGTTCAGGCGCGGTGTTGAGCGCTCTGACTGGAGGAAACCAGCTCCAGCGCTTAACGTGTCAACTAATAAGTATTTTTAATCATCAGACTACGGCAGTGGCAAGCCTGCGTTGCACAGGAGGGCAGTGGGAAAATTAAAAAGCGGACCGAGAAACAAGTTTTCCGGTCTGAAGGTCGCGGCGAGCCACCTGTTGCGGGTCGGCGGCTGCGCGCATGCGCGGAGCGCCGCTTGGCGATCTGCTGCCACGGCTGGCCAATTAATTATTTGTGGCGGCCGTTACGCCCGCTGCAGGAGTAGGGCAGCACCAGCACTGACGGATGTGCAGCACCATGCAGATAAGCTACGAAAATCAGCCTCTGATGGTCGAATACGGTTGCAGTGCTGTGTTGACCGATGCAGTCACGTCATTGAAGTATCTAGGCGTGCGCTGCAAAGCCCTAAGCCGTCGGCACACGGACCGTGCTGTCGAACGTTAACGTGAGCGTGTCCAGTTCGACGTGCTGCTGAACGCTCCGGAACGGTGCGACTCGTGCACACGGTACGTGGGACCACAACGTGGTATACGCGATCGCAACGCACTCCAGCGGCAGTTGAGGGATGTTTCTAGTTCGTAAATCACACTGTTGACTCAACGGGCGAGCGTGAAATTCCCACGTTAGCTCTATTAAAACGCACATTTTCCTCCATCGTCCACGATGAGGAAAGTATCATGTCCAATCAATAAGGACACAGGCTTATAAAAGTTCCATTACAAACAGTGCGGTACAAATTTGGGTTACTTCTCCACACAAGATAAACATTATTTCATCAGTCCCACATTTTAGTAAGACCCCAAGGTCAGTCTTACTTGATCACTGTTCCTACCCAGTAGCAGAATCTTTGCAACATGGGAATTACGAAGCGTAAAAGAAGAAGGAGTAAAATATCTTTATACAAGTAGCGCAACCTGTCCTGTAGATTAAGTCAATCGAACTAAGTCCCCCCTCAAAAAAAGGTGAACTTATATTTACATAACATCAAATATTATACTATATACTTATATTCAACTAATAATAAAGTATCAAAACCTAACAAAAAGGCGAATGTTAGGGAAAAAATTTTGGTAGTATTGGGTCGCGAACCACCGCCTCAACAAAGATCTCTCAACTGGGCAGCGACGCTAAACCAACAATGCTCCCATAGTATCTAATCGTATTATGTTACCCCTGCTGAAAACGGTAACTGTAGATAAATATATTACTAACTCAAATTTAATTATAACAAATCGTACCAAGAACAGTGCGTTTTGGGTCGAAAGTCAGTCTGTCGCTGCCTACAAATAGCCTACTCTCATAATACGCAAGTTACTATAATTCTTTTGCGACGAATATGATGTTTCTCATTATTTTATTGGAACGAATGACACAGTTAAGAACGGATTTTGCAGTGATTCTCAATTTGCTGGTGCTCGGAACGGCATGTATACGTATAGGCTTGAAATGAATGCCAATATGGCGCCTCACAACTCTGTACTGAAGGGAGACGGCGTGCGTGTGACGTAGGTGGCGTTGTGCCATCTCATTGGTCAACTCACAGACGCACGCACAGAATATCTGACATGTCAGGTATTGCTCTGCACGTTCGGAAAGACTCCCGAACGTGCTATTCCACGCTGTGACGTCAGAAACTCAGCATGGCTCAACGCTCGGATGCACGGTCCGTGTGCCGACGGCTTTACGCTCACGTAAGGTCGTTAGTGGCGAAGGCAAAGCAGTCGCTTTCAGTTTTTTGGGAGAATTCGACTAAAGTGTACCACAGCTGATCTATAAATGTCGCCGCGTGCGCAACATTTGTGCGATCCATTGTCGAGAACTGCTAGGTTATTTGGAATCGCCGCCAGGTCAGATTACACGAAGACGTACAGCAGTAGGGTGCAAATTGATTCGGACAAGCTCACATTTTAAGGAGGTGTTCAAGCCGGTTGGGGTCGGCTGTAACCAATTTTATCCGCTGGTGGACTATTGTTGCCTTGTCTGTGAACAGATTGCAGATCACTTCGAGTTGAGTGCTAGTACATTATGTGATCAAAAGTATCCGGACGTCTGGCTGAGAATGACTTACAAGTTCTTGGCGGCCTCCATCGGTAATGCTGGAATACAATATAGTGTTGGCTCAGCCTTAGCCTTGATGACAGCTTCCACTCTCGCAAGCATATATACAGTCAGGTGCTGTAAGGTTTCTTTGGGAATGGCAGCCCATTCTTCACGGAGTGCTGCACTGAGGAGAGGTATCGACGTCAGTCGGTGAGGGCTGGCACGAAAGTGGCGTTGGAAAACATCCGAAAGCTGTTCAATAGAATTCAGGTCAGGACTCTGTGCAGGCCAGTCCATTACAGGAATTTTATTGTCGTGTAACCACTCCGCCAAAGGCCGTGCATTATAAACAGGTGCTCGATCGTGTTGAAAGATGCGGTCACCAACCCCAAATTGCTCTTCAACAGTGGAAAGCAAGACGATGCTTAATACATCAGTGTAGGC
Source organism: Schistocerca nitens (assembly GCF_023898315.1). Taxonomy (NCBI): domain Eukaryota; kingdom Metazoa; phylum Arthropoda; class Insecta; order Orthoptera; family Acrididae; genus Schistocerca; species Schistocerca nitens. The sequence goes on along the minus strand of NC_064624.1, from coordinate 146,958,114 downwards.
CTGTGCTGTGATAGTGCCACGCAAAAGTACGAGGGGTGCAAGCCTCCCTCCATGAAAAACACGACCACACCCAAACACCACCACCTCCGAATTTTACTGTTGCCGCTACACTCACTGGCAGATGATGTTCACCGCGTAATCGCCATACCCACACCCTGTCATCGGATCGCTACAATGTGTACCGTGATTCGTCACTCCACACGTTTTTCCACTGTTCAATCGGCCGATGTTTACGCTCCTTACACCAGGCGAGGCGTCGTTTGGCATTTATAGGCGTGATGTGTGCCTTATGAGCAGCCGCTCGACCATGAAATCCATGTTTTCTCACCTCCCGCCTAACTGTAATAGTACTTTCAGTGGATCCGGATGCAGTTTGGAATTCCTGTGTGATGGTCTGGATAGATGTCTGTCTATTACATATTACGACCCTCTTCAACTGTCGGTAGTCTCTGTCAGTAAACAGACGAGGTCTGCCTGTACGCTTTTGTGCTGTACTTGTCACTTCACGTTTCCCACTTCAGTATCACATCGGAAGCAGTGGACCTAGGGATGTTTAGGAGTGTGGAAATTTCGCGTACTGAGGTATGACGCAAGTGACATGCAATCACCTCACGACGTTCGAAGTCTGTGAGCTCCGCCGAGGGCTCCATTCTGCTCCCTGACGGTGTCTAATGACTACTGAGGTCGCATATTTGGCGTAAAGACCGCCAAGACCAGAGAAAACGGGACTCCTACGCAAGCATTAAGTCAGACGTTTCTCCCTCGCGTCCGTTTGTGAGTCGAACAGGAAAGTGATATGTGTGTAATGTAATTTGTGCACCTCAAAACACTGTCACTATTCGCGTAAGAGGTAACACCACTTTTATTACGTAATTTTGTTGAGTTGATACTGACCACGTAATTTTTCTGCCCCGCATTTAAAAACCCTCCCAAATAACGGCCCAGCGTTACGGAGCTTGTTAATACTGGTTTTAAAAGTCTTACAAGGGAACCTCCCCATCGCACCCCCCTCAGATTTAGTTATAAGTTGGCATATTGGATAGGCCTTGAAAACCTGAACACAGATCAATTGAGAAAACACGAAGAAGTTGTGTGGAAGTATGGAAAAAATAAGCAAAATATACAACCGAGTAGTCCATGTGCATAATATGCAACATCAACGTAACATGAGCGTAGGAGCGCCGTGGTCCCGTGGTTAGCGTGAGTAGCTGTGAAACGAGAGGTCCTTTGTTCAAGTCTTCCCTCGAGAGAAAAATTTAATTTTTTCATTTTCAGGCAATTATTATCTGTCCGTCCGTCCGTCCGATATAACTGCGCCATAGTATGGGGACGCCACACCTAAACAAACATCGAAACACAGTTTTTTGGGAGTGATTATTACATCCACAAGGAGACCTAAATCGGGCAAGGTACAAGAATCTTTTTACCCATTCGCCAAGTGTACAAGTTAGGTGGGTCGACAACATATTCCTGTCATGTGACGAACATGTCGTCACCAGTGTCGTATAGAATATATCAGACGTGTTTTGCTGTGGAGCAATCGGTTGACCTATGACCTTGCGATCAAATGTTTTCGGTTCCCATTGGAGAGGCACGTCCTTTCGTCTACTAATCGCACGGTTTTGCGATGCGGTCGCAAAACACAGACACTAAACTTATTATAGTGAACAAAGACGTCAATGAATGAACGGACAGATCATAACTTTGCGAAAGTAAAGAAAGTAAACTTTTCACTCGAGGGAAGACTTGAACGAAGGACCTCTCGTTCCGCAGCTGCTCACGCTAACCCGAGGACCACGGCGCCGCTGAACTCACACTAACCTTGATGTTGCCTATCAGCGTACGGACTACTCAGTATGTATATTTTGCTTATTTTTTCATAGTTCCACACAACTTCTTCCTGTTTTCTCGATTGACCTGTGTTCAGTTTTTCAAGGCATATCCACTGTGCCAACTTATAACTAAATCTGAGGGGGGGTGCGATGGAGAGGTTGCCTTGTTAGGAAAAACAGGTTACAAACTTGGTGAAGCTAAAAGGCGAGGCGGCCAGAATGGACTACTGCGGTGTAAACGGCGACAGCAGAGGCTGACTGCAGGCTCTGACGTAACAGGCAGCAGGAATACAGGCGGAGCAGGAAGGCGGGCAGCGGAAACGTGTGAGCCGCACAGGCGTGGACGAAGGCGAAGGCGCGTCGTACGCCGCCCGGTGTCATGCGGCAGTGTCACGGCGTCGCTGTTGTAAGGGCTTACACTGGTGCGGGGCTTGCGCCACAAGAGCACACCGCTCTAGTCTCCTGACGCACCGGCCCGTAGTGCAGCCAATGTCTTCTTCACGTTACTACTGAGAGGCATTTACATAATGATGACGAGTTCATTGTCGCGACTGAACGTTTCCTAAACACCCACAATGTATTCCTCCACAAGTAACCGCTCTATCAACTGGGAGTCATACACCGCTGACAAAAATATGGATCGCTGAATGAAGGAGGTGCGAACGAAGGTAAGGATTTAACGTCCCGTCGGCACCGAGATGATTGGAGGCGGAGCACGAGAGCGCACTGATTCAAAGATGGGAGAGTAAACCAGCCGCGTATCTACAAAGAAATCATCCCAACATTTTGCAGGAGCGATATAGTGAAATCCCGGAAAACGTAAATGTGGATGGTGTCCTCCCTAAATGTCAGTGTACAGAGGGGCTAACAGCAACAAAAGTTTTGTGGTCGCCTTTTGAGTTTTGCGAAGTGGTAATTAATAGTTGACCACTGTACCACGTATCCGACGTTGCAGATCTCCGCGACAAGTAGCAGCCAACAACTGGCGTAGCTCTGCCTGCTAAAAAAAATTCCACACATTTTTTCTTCGCGTATCTTTTTACTTATCGTGCATTGTTTCAAAATTCGGTCCTCCACAGTTGATACATCGCCCCCGAGGCCGTTACGACTTCCGGAAGCGGTCTTGGTACGACTCTAGCGCGATCGCGCGAAGCGCCGTCTGTGAATTTATTTTCATCTCGTCCGTCGTTGTAAATCTTCGTCCTTTCAACGGGGTTTTCAACACTGGAAATAAAAAAAAATGTCCGCAGGGGCCAGGTCTGGGAATACGGAGGATGAGGCAGCACAGTGATTTCGTTTTTTTTTTTTTTTGCAGCAGTCGCGCACCAACAGGCATCAACATGCGGGAGCGTTATTGTGACGCAAGAGCCACGAATTGTCTCGCCACATTTCAGGCCGTCTCCTTCTCACACTTTCTTTCAGCCGTCGCACCACGTCCCGATAGTACCGCCCACTAAGAGTTTTTCCCCGTGGCACGAATTCACGATGAACTGATCCTTCGAAGTCAACGAAAACTATCAGCATGGCTTTGACATTTGACCCGACCTGACGAGCATTTTTTGGTCTCGGAGTACCTTTACCGACCCACTGTGAAGATTCAACCTTGGTCGCAACACTGTAACCGTACACCCACGTCTCATCACCAGTTACGATTCTTTCAAGGAACATTTCGTCCCCATTTGCGCAATCTAAAAACTCATCACGGACTGCGATGCGAAATCTTTCTGGTCCTGACTCGTGAGCTCTGGGCCGAACTTGGGGGCAACACGATGGTTTCAAGATACTGTGTCAGGATTTGATGACGTGATACAACTGAAGTGCTACATTCTTCTGCAGTCTGTCGGATAGTCTGTCTTCGATTGGCTCGGACAATTTCGTTGTCGTTCCTGAGACGAGCGTCGTCGGCGTGCGTCGAGGGGCGTCCCGAAGCAGGCTCATCTTTAACTTCCGTCCGGCTATGTTTGAAACCGTGTGAACCATTCGTCACACAGAGTACGGCTTAAACACTCATCAGCGTAGGCTTCCTGTGTCTGTAAAGGTTTCCTTGAATTTCACGCAAAATTTAACGCAGACGCGATGCCCCTCTGACTCTGTCATCTCGAAATTAGCAAACTGTCTAACACAACGTTCTACTCAATAGAGGACTGAACAAGAAGTGACATGTCACAATGATACTTTCGTGGGTTACACATTAAAGAAAGGCGCGCGCGCGCATGTGTGTGTGTGTGTGTGTGTGTGTGTGTGTGTGTGTGTGTGTGCCTACAACACCCCATTGGCGTGAAATTACAAATGTTCCGCAAATTTTAGGAACAGACTTCGTATTCTGTGTGATGTCTCAAGAAGGGCCCTTAAAGGCAATCTGGCCTAATTACAGAAACCAGTACCTGTACGTTAGAAGCATTGACCCTGGCTTCTGAGACACTTGTCCCACTGTGACACAAGGCGGTGAACGGCTGTCTCATAAAAAAAAGTGGGCGTCGTCATTCGAGGTGAATCGTTTGTCCCTCAGAGCCTTTTTAAGGGGACCAAAAATGGCATAATGACAGGGAGAGAGGACCAGACTGTATGGAGGGTGGCCGAGAACCTTCCATTTGAATTTCTGCAGGAGTGCCGCGACTGTGTCGGCCGTACGAGGCTCGTGGAGCACAATGACCCCAAACGGGTCAGACTGCCTGGTCGTTTCGATTTGATCGTTTGGCGAAGGGTCGTCAACGTTTGCTAGTAACGCTGGAGGAAGTGACTCAGAAGGAGGCCATCTTGGTCAAAGAAGAGCGTCAGCATAACCTTCCCTGCACTCGTGCGGACGGCGAGTCCAGCTGTACGTGCCCAACTGGTTAACATATCGCAGCCCCGGGAATTTTGAGGCAGCCGTTCACTGCCTTGTGTCACAGTGGGAGAAGTGTCTCAACAGCCAGGGTCAGTGCTTCTAACACACATGTACAGTCAGCTCGTTTCTTTTTGAACGCCCCTTACACTTTGTTCTAACAATCTATTTCATTTTCTCTGTAGTCGCAGTCTGGTTTTCACCAATTACTGCCGGTTTGGTGCCTAATACGACGACCAGGTCTTCGCCAAGATGACTTGAGTTAGGCAGGTGTGTAAGGTAAGCGTGCCTGCGACAGCGCGGGTGTTTACTTGGATATTCACAAGGGGAGGCCGCCAATTGTGAAATTCAGATTCGATTCATACTGCGCATAATAAAAGCTCATGGCCAGAGGTGTAATGTGGCAAAGCACCAAGATGCACTTCTCAGCCGTTGTCGAGAAAATTGACAGTTAAAAGAAACCGTTGCGGTGAAATACTCTCTACGATTAATAGTTTATATAGCGTCGTGGCGCAGCGGTACGCGCTCGGGTTCGTAATCCGAAGGTCGCCGGATCGAATCTCGCGCCATGCAATACTTTTTTATTATTCGTTTTTTGTAATATATATATATATATATATATATATATATATATATATAAACTATTAATGAATTGCTTATGCATGTTGGTGAAGGCGGATCGCTCTCCAATTGTACCGCCTCCATTTTTCCGTTTGTTTAACAGGGTGTACCAAAGCTCTCCCGTCCGCACTGATTTTCGACGATGTTGTAAGTTGCGCTAGGGACCGCATCGACCTTCTTTCGAAGTTAGCAGGCAACTACGCTGTTATGCGGTCGCTCGTTTCGGCCCATTCAACATCTGTCCTTGAAGTGTAACGAGCGAGTAACGGAGTTTATATTTCATACCTGCCACAGCAAATTTATGTTCGCGGGGTCTCTATTCTAATTCGAACGTATGACTTACGCTATACGTATTCGTTTCGGAATATCGTTTCTACGTCTTCCGTTAACTATACGTGGTTAACATTATGAAGACAATAACATTTGTGAAATACAACTTTGTTTGCGGAAAACATAATGATGTTCGAAGTCGCCAGTTTTTCCACGACAAACGACTTTCAACAACTTATTATATGCATAATTGGTGCAACTGATTGCCGAGTAAAAAAAAAAGAAAAAAAAGTTGCATGGCGCGAGATTCGATCCGGCGACCTTCGGATTACGAACCCGAGCGCTTACCGCTGCGCCACGACGCTGTAGAAAACTATTAATCATACAGAGTATTTCACCGCAACGGTTTCTTTTAACTGTCGATTTTCTCGACAACGGCTGAGAAGTGCATCTTGGTGCTTTGCCACATTACACCTCTGGCCATGAGCTTTTATTATGCGCAGTATGAATCTAATCTGAATTTCACAATTGGCGGCCTCCCCTTGTCAGTCCCGCCAGCTGTGAGTGTTGCGGCCGGCTCACACGCGGCCGGCTCGTATTTCCTGGAGGCGGCGTGCCACGGCGGCCGTTTGATCGATAATGTGGCGTCTCGCTAGCGCTGGCGGCTGCCACGCTCTGCGATTTTTGTCCTCCGCTGCTGCCGCGGACGACAATTCTTGCAGAGCGGCAGCCACCAGAACGTTGCGAAACGAGACGCCATCGGTCAGGCAGCTGTCAGCCAGAGTCTGTACGATCAGACCTGCACAGAGCATTGGCATGTTCGGTTTCTCGCGCGCATATGTATCTGCAGTGTGGAAATAAATGACGGGCAAAGAGCCAAAAAACTACTGCCGAGTCGTCCAGTTCTGACAAAAATATTTTAATGAAAAAAGTTGAGCAACATTTTCTACTTACTGTCTACGAGGTGTGGCTAGAAAAAAACCGGACTAGTACTGGTGAAACAATAAAACGAATGCAATAAGGCTGAATGTCGCGTGGCCTGTCACGTGACTCTCGCTCCGCCTACTGCTCGAGTTTCATCTGCCTCCTGCACTCAGTCTGCCCGTGGCGTCTGTTTTAAGTAGTTGACGTTTTGTCTGTGCGTCGGAAAATGTTGAGTGTACAGAAAGAACAGCGTGTTAACATCAAATTTTGTTTCAAACTAGGAAAATGTGCAAGTGAAACGTTTGTAATGTTACAACAAGTGTACGGCGAAGATTGTTTATCGCGAACACAAGTGTTTGAGTGGTTTAAACGATTTAAAGATGGCCGCGAAGACACCAGTGATGACACTCTCACTGGCAGACCATTGTCAGCAAAAACTGATGCAAACATTGAAAAAATCGGTAAACTTGTTCGACAAGATCGCCGTTTAACAATCAGAGCAGTGTCTGAGTTAGCAGGAGTTCACAAGGACACCCAGAGCAATTTTTTCCACTTGATTCCAGCTACATTTAGGAATACTTATTTTCGTTGTGCTGATACGTATATCGGCTGCTTTTTTAAAATAGAAAATTCCGCAATTTGGAACATAGTAAGCCCAAACGGACTGTTAGATCTCGCACTCTCTGCAGGTTTTACAACGTCTTTACGTAACTGACACTCGGTTATTCTTCCAACCTCTTAACGCTTTCAATCTCGCAAAATCTCTGTCCCCGGCTGCTAACGGTTACAAAGCTTTGTGGCGCTTAGCCCGCTTTAGGCTCACCAGATAGCCGCCACATACCGCTCATGCCATCTTCCGGGCTCTATATGCACTACTAGCCCGCCCTTCAGGTTGTTCGAGAGGGCACTCAGCTTCTTTTTCGTGTCTAACACAAAAATTTTTTTGGGTCTTTGCCCGTTATTGCTTTACACTCTACATACCTAAAAATGTAAAACTGCATGGTTATTAAGCCTAAAAACAGGTTCTACAAGTTTGGAAGGTAGGACACGAGGTACTGGCAGAATTAAAATTGTGAGGACGGGTCGTGAGTCATGCTTGCGTACCTCAGATGGTAGAGCACTTGCCTGCGAAAGGCAAAGGTCCCGAGTTCGAGTCTCGGCCCAGCACACAGTTTTAATCTCCAAGGAAGTTTGGGGTTCTACAAAACCAACAACCCCCAGCGCCAGTTCTTTGAATACTTCGACTCCAAAGCACAAAACAGCTCCAGACCTTATCAAACACTCCATGCCTGTAGTGCGCGTAATCTGCGCACCGTTTTCAGCGACGGTAAGTTTCTCACGCTTCTTATTGCTCACGATGTCATGTCTCCGGGACTATTGCGTTATACAATAATATACACTCCTGGAAATTGAAATAAGAACACCGTGAATTCATTGTCCCAGGAAGGGGAAACTTTATTGACACATTCCTGGGGTCAGATACATCACATGATCACACTGACAGAACCACAGGCACATAGACACAGGCAACAGAGCATGCACAATGTCGGCACTAGTACACTGTATATCCACCTTTCGCAGCAATGCAGGCTGCTATTCTCCCATGGAGACGATCGTAGAGATGCTGGATGTAGTCCTGTGGAACGGCTTGCCATGCCATTTCCACCTGGCGCCTCAGTTGGACCAGCGTTCGTGCTGGACGTGCAGACCGCGTGAGACGACGCTTCATCCAGTCCCAAACATGCTCAATGGGGGACAGATCCGGAGATCTTGCTGGCCAGGGTAGCTGACTTACACCTTCTAGAGCACGTTGGGTGGCACGGGATACATGCGGACGTGCATTGTCCTGTTGGAACAGCAAGTTCCCTTGCCGGTCTAGGAATGGTAGAACGATGGGTTCGATGACGGTTTGGATGTACCGTGCACTATTCAGTGTCCCCTCGACGATCACCAGTGGTGTACGGCCAGTGTAGGAGATCGCTCCCCACACCATGATGCCGGGTGTTGGCCCTGTGTGCCTCGGTCGTATGCAGTCCTGATTGTGGCGCTCACCTGCACGGCGCCAAACACGCATACGACCATCATTGGCACCAAGGCAGAAGCGACTCTCATCGCTGAAGACGACACGTCTCCATTCGTCCCTCCATTCACGCCTGTCGCGACACCACTGGAGGCGGGCTGCACGATGTTGGGGCGTGAGCGGAAGACGGCCTAACGGTGTGCGGGACCGTAGCCCAGCTTCACGGAGACGGTTGCGAATGGTCCTCGCCGATACCCCAGGAGCAACAGTGTCCCTAATTTGCTGGGAAGTGGCGGTGCGGTCCCCTACGGCAGTGCGTAGGATCCTACGGTCTTGGCGTGCATCCGTGCGTCGCTGCGGTCCGGTCCCAGGTCGACGGGCACGTGCACCTTCCGCCGACCACTGGCGACAACATCGATGTACTGTGGAGACCTCACGCTCCACGTGTTGGGCAATTCGGCGGTACGTCCACCCGGCCTCCCGCATGCCCACTATACGCCCTCGCTCAAAGTCCGTCAACTGCACATACGGTTCACGTCCACGCTGTCGCGGCATGCTACCAGTGTTAAAGACTGCGATGGAGCTCCGTATGCCACGGCAAACTGGCTGACACTGACGGCGGCGGTGCACAAATGCTGCGCAGCTAGCGCCATTCGACGGCCATCACCGCGGTTCCTGGTGTGTCCGCTGTGCCGTGCGTGTGATCATTGCTTGTACAGCCCTCTCGCAGTGTCCGGAGCAAGTATGGTGGGTCTGACACACCGGTGTCAATGTGTTCTTTTTTCCATTTCCAGGAGTGTACTTTCGCAGGTACACTCGCTGGTCTACGTGGAAACTGTCTGCAAAAACGCGTTGGGTTCAAATGGCTCTGAGCACTATGGGACTTACCATCTGTGGTCATCAGTCCCCTAGAACTTAGAACTACTTAAACCTAACTAACCTAAAGACATCACACACATCCATGCCCGAGGCAGGATTCGAACCTGCGACCGTAGCGGTCGCGCAGTTCCAGACTGTAGCGCCTAGAACCGCTCCGCCACACCGGTCGGCAAACGCGTTGGGAACACAGTAGTTAAGAAGTAATAAATTTAAACAACACCTGATACCGAACTTTGAGTGCATCACCAGCGAAAATGGACTAAGAGATAAAAGGTTTTTTTTTCTTTTAGTTACTGCGTCTAGGGTGTCAGCGAGAAAAAGTTTTGTGAAGGTTTGAAATTATGTGTCAAGTTTCTTGGAAGAGGCTAAGTGCTTTCATTCTCAGATACAGGACGCACGAAGTCCGGGTATTTGCGCGACACCAGTTACACTATCTGAGGAGGAACACACAGTTTCTAACTGTAATGCGTGTTTCACTGATCTTCAACGTAAAATCACAGAAGCATTTTCAGTTTCTAAATCCGGATGGTAATGTTATGAGACACTCGAAATCAAATTATTGTTACTCCTGGAAACCCTTAGGTAGGTAACCTGTAACTCGTACGGTTCACCGTGCAGCCCGAGCAGCTTACCACAGGCGTTCAATGAGTAGTTCAACTCCCCCCCCCCCCCCCCACTCCCGAAAGGTGGATGATATCAAATGGTTCAAATGGCTCTGAGCACTATGGGACTTAACATCTGTGGTCATCAGTCCCCTAGAACTTAGAACTACTTAAACCTAACTAACCTATGGACATCACACACATCCATGCCAGAGGCAGGATTCGAACCTGCGACCGTAGCGGTCGCGCGGTTCCAGACTGAAGCGCCTAGAACCGCACGGCCACAACGGCCGGCCGTGGATGATATCATTCAGGATTCCAGTGCACAGTATTATTCCGCACTCTTCTGGCAACAAGAAACGTATTTTCCGACAGCATCTCCGTTCAGTGACGGCTTTAGGCCAGCTTGCTGGGAGAGTCCGTATGGCAGCACGGTGCCAACGCCTTGTTGCATCAGCAACCTCCCTATCACCCACGCACTGCTTCCCGCACACTGTACTCTTCATTGGGCCAAACACAAGGAAGTCGGAAGGTGCGAGATCCGCGCTGTAGGGTGGTTGAGGAAGAAAAATCCAATGAACTTCAAAAATGGTTCAAATGGCTCTGAGCACTATGGGACTTAACATCTGTGGTCATCAGTCCCCTACAACTTAGAACTACTTAAACCTAACCAACCTAAGGACATCACACACATCCATGCCCGAGGCAGGATTCGAACGTCCGTACAAACTACAGATGGTGCAACAATTGAAGGACAACGATCACCGGTTACGATTAGGAATCTGTCAACAAATGATAATGAATTTGTAAACAAGTTGTGGATGTCATGAGGCACATTTTCATGTCACAGGTTGTTCATCAGCACCCTTTACACGCTAGTAAAGTGACAGTACGGTGTGGTGTTTCATCACATGGGATGACATATGTGCGAGAATTGTTTAGCAACTGTGTGACCTCACGATTCTGTAACATTCCCTGGCCCCCCTAATCGCCACATTTATCTATTAGTGATTTTTTCTTCTGGGGCCACCTCCAGAGCGAAGTCTACACGACTCGACCAAGAAGCCTGGACGAGTTGAAAATTCACAGTATCCCAGCTGAGATGTCGCTGAGGAATCTCAACAGCAAAACGTATTCGTACAGGACGACGCCGTCCAAAGGGCATAATTTTTTTTAAAAGGGATAAATTCAATCAATGTTTCGTAAATGGCAAGGTTGTAACGTTTCAATTACTACGAATGCAATTTCTTTCCTCCACCACTTCTAGCTTTATTGGATTGTGCAAATGTCCCCGTAGTTTTGTGTCACCCTGTACTTCTAAATAAACATTCCGCGACTAGATGGAGAGAGCGTGGCATTGGCTACACGGTCCCGATACTAGCGTATCCAGACCGGCGAAACTGACTGACCTCGTGTCTCTCTATGCACCCTAACCTCTCCCACCCTACCCTCATGCTTCCTACGCGAGATACGGGATGGGGTCAGCGTAACGGCAACACACTCATCGCTCAAAACAGCTCCTTTAAATTTCGCAACGACTAAGTCAGCCTTCTTGCAAGAATCCCGATTTACGTTCCCCCAGTACTTCTGCTGCTCTTTCGCGCCGGCGGTGGCCACCTTTTACCACGATAGCAGCGCGCGTCTCTAAACTGGATGTCGGTTGTCCATTAAATAAGGATTCCAAAAACGGGAACGATACCGGTTGCACTGTATTTCGGTTAAGGGACGCCACACACGAGATTGCAGCGACCCGTCCACAGAGCGTACGTGTGCGGACAGAGAGTAGATCGCTAATCGCTCGGAATTCCCACGCAAGCTGACGAGGCTCAAGTGACGTGTCGTAACAGCGCGGTTGGGCTGCGACTAGTTTCTCTAGTTACTAAGCGTGCTCGTGTAGTTTTGTTTCGTTCCGGTTTAACCACGTTACGCAACAACTTTGCATTAGAATTTATAATTATACACGGTCTACAGACCACTCTGAGAAGTGGGGTGGAGGGTGGAGTCGCCGCTCAGGACTCGCTGCGATTACCGTTGAGGAGGTTTAGCTGCAGAATGCACGGCTAATTGATAATAGTGGCCACGACGCAGGACTACTGCGCCCCATCTGGTGCCGCTGACGACATCTCTGCACACACACTGAGCCTGCAGGACAAACTCTGTCAAATACTTGCAGTTTAACTAGCGTTAATGTATGAAAAAGAAACCCAGGTCTCATAAATGAAAAACGAAGTGTATTAGCACACTAGAAAGATGTACACTACCCGCTTTCCGTCACACAAAAACATAATACACAGGGTCGTCCATTGATAGTGACCGGACCAAGTATCTCCCGAAATAAGCGTCAAACGAAAAAACTGCAAAGAACGAAACTCGTCTAGCTTGAAGGGAGAAACCAGATGGCGCTATGGTTGGCCCGCTAGATGGCGCTGCCATAGGTCAAACGGATATCAACTGCGTTTTTTAAATAGGAACCCCCATTTTTATTACATAATCGTGTAGTACGTATAGAAATATGAATGTTTTAGTCGGACCGCTTTTTTCGCTTTGTGATAGATGGCGCTGTAATAGTCACAAACATATGGCTCACAATTTTAGACGAACAGTTGGTAACAGGTAGGTTTCTTAAATTAAAATACAGAACGTAGGTACGTTTGAACATTTTATTTCGGTTGTTCCAATGTGATACATGTACCTTTGTGAACTTATCATTTCTGAGAACGCATGCTGTTTCAGCGTGATTACCTGTAAATACCACATTAATGCAATAAATGCTCAAAATGATGTCCGTCAACCTCAATGCATTTGGCAATACGTGTAACGACATTCCTCTCAACAGCGAGTAGTTTGCCTTCCGTAATGTTCGCACATCCACGGACAATGCGCTGTCGCATGTTGTCAGGCGTTGTCGGTGGATCACGATAGCAAATATCCTTCAACTTTCCCCACATAAAGAAATCCGTGGACGTCCGATTCGGTGAACGTGCGGGCCACGGTATGGTGCTTCGACGACCAATCCACCTATCATGAAATATACTATTCAATGCCGCTTCAACCGCACGCGATCTATGTGCCCGACATCCATCATGTAGGAAGTACATCGCTATTCTGTCATGCAGTCAAACATCTTGTAGTAACGTCGGTAGAACATTACTTAGGAAATCAGCATACATTGCACCATTTAGGTTGCCATCGATAAAATGGGGGCCACTTATCCTTCCTCCCATAATGCCGCACCATACATTAACCCGCCAAGGTCGCTGATGTTCCACTTGTCGCAGACATCGTGGATTTTCCGTTGCCCAATAGTGCATGTTATGCCGGTTTACGTTACCCCTGTTGGTGAATGACGCTTCGTCGCTAAATAGAATGCGTGCAAAAAATCTGTCATCGTCCCGTAATTTCTCTTGTGCCCAGTGGCAGAACTGTACACGACGTTCAAAGTCGTCGCCATGCAATTACTGGTGCATAGAAACATGGTACGGGTGCAATCGATGTTGATGTAGCATTCTCAACACCGACGTTTTCGAGATTCCCGACTCTCGCGCAATGTGTCTGCTACTGATGTGCGGATTAGGCGCGACAGCAGCTAAAACACCTACTTGGGCATCCTCATATGTTCCAGGTCTTGGTTGAGATTTCACATGTGGCTGAACACTTCCTGTTTCCTTAAATAACGTAACTATCCGGCGAACGGTCCGGACACTTGGATGATGTCGTCCAGGATACCGAGCAGCATACATAGCACACGCCCGTTGGGCATTTTGATCACAATAGCCATACATCAACACGATATAGACGTTTTCCGCAATTGGTAAACGGTCCATTTCAACACGGGTAATGTATCACGAAGCAAATACCGTCCGCACTGGCGGAATGTTACGTGATACCACGTACTTATACGTTTGTGACTATTACAGCACCATTTATCAGAAATCGAAAAAGTGATCCAACTAAAACATTCATATTTCTTTACGTACTACACGAATATGTAATAATAATGGGGGGGGGGTTCCTCTTTTTAAAGAAACGCAGTTGATATCCGTTTGACCTATGGCAGCGCCATCTAGCGGGCCAACTGTAGCGCCGTCTGGTTTCCCCTCTTCAAGGTAGACAAGTTTCATTCTTTGTAGTTTTTTCGTTTGATGCTTATTTCGTGAGATATTTGGCCCGGTCACTATCAATGGACCACTCTGTATTCTGTGAAGCAACTTTTATTTTCCAAGGAAGACATTTCAGAACAAGTTTAATAAATCGGAATTCCGGTTTTTCAGTTTACTTTTATGGAGTAGTTCTCGTGATACAGTGATCAACAGCCACTACTGCTAGCTCCATTTACCACAACACATTCTCAAGAGGCTCGTGTGTAGCGCCGACTGCAGGCGGCGACATGCACAGCCGGCCAACGTTAATCAAAAAGTTAACTTCACTAATCGTTAGTGCGCTACTGAAAAAATTAAATGCATTATGCGTTAAAGCGTTACTTTATAGTAAACTTTATGTTGTGGGTGTGGCGAAATGGGCAAACGTATTATCGATGTTTAAATCATTTTTTTTTTTTTTTTTTTTGGTTGGAGAGGCTTATGTAGAACGTCGAACATAAATAAAAGGCAATCTAATCATTTAGTTTTATAATTACTTAGCTATCAATGTTAAATCACGGGAGAATCAAAATAGAGGGCAAGCAGATTGAATCTGACAATCTTGCAAGTACCCCCGCACTCGTACTAAACCTTCAGAAACGTCCCGGTTTAACCGGTGACTCCGGAGATGGTGGTACAAGTGCCGTACAGTGTAACTGGCCACGCTTTCCTCCCAGAGTTCTGCGATAATTAAGACGGTCCGTCCTTGGGCTGACTTGGTGAGCCGCCGCGCAGGACACCTGCCCGCCTGTTACGTGGAGTTCTCCTCGCGGTTTTGTGTCCCCATGCAGAGCCGCAGCACCTCCGTCGTTTTCGGAAAGTGCAATATACTGTCTATGTTTTATGTAACGAAGCGGGAAGATGTTTTTTTTTCGTGCAATTAATTATTTATATGCCACGCCATCAAGGTGTCTTTATTTACGAAACTCCGTAAAATGAGCTTGCGCACACTGTTTACAAGGTGTCTATTACCGGTACGAGATCATGGTGTACCGCATGACTAGATCAAAAGACATCCTATCAATGACTGCCGACTACGGCGCACACAATCGGCATAGTTCGTGTAATATCGTACATCTTCGGTTATACCAACGTGATTCAGTTGTTTATTAATATTTTTCTGTGCGAGTCCTGATTTCTCTTATTTTATCGTGATCATCATTTCTCCCTATGTAGGTGGATGCCAACAGAATGTTTTCGCAATCGCACGAGAAAACTGGTGATTTTAATTTCATGAGAAGATCCCGTCGCAACGAAAAACGCCTTTGTTTTAATGATTGCCACTCCAATTCACGTATCATGTCTATTACGCTTCTTTGTACTTCTTCGATGTCATCCGTCAGTCCCACCTGATGCGGATCCCACACCGCACAGCAATATTCCAGAATAGGGCGGACAAGCGTGGTATAAGCTCTTTGGTAGACCTGTAGCACCTTCTAACAAGGGAACCTCCCCATCGCAACCCCCTCAGATTTAGTTGTAAGTTGGCACAATGGATAGGCCTTGAAAAACTGAACACAGATCAATCGAGAAAACAGGAAGAAGTTGTGTGGAACTATGAAATAAATAAGCAAAATATACAAACTGAGTAGTCCATGTGAAAGATAAGCAACAACAAGGAGAATGTAAAGTCAGGAGCGCCGTGGTCCCGTGGTTAACGTGAGCAGCTGCAGAACGGAAGGTCCTTGGTTCAAGTCTTCTATCGAGTGAAAAATTTTAATTTTTTTTTATTTTCAGACAATTATTATTTGTCCGTCCGTCCGATGCGAGGTAACTGCGCCGTAGTATGGGGACGCCACACCCAAACAAACATCGAAACACGCGACGTCAGTCGACTACAGCGCACGGAAGAGAGAGTATTCCTGCTAACGAGGCTCCCTGGCTGGCAGCTGACTGTTCGCTACTTTGGACGAAAGTGCCTTACATACGTGAGATGTATTTCGTGGGCAATATGTTTTCGGTTCCCATTCGAGAGGCACGTCCTTTCGTGTACTAATCACACGGTTTTGCGGTGCGGTCGCAAAACACAGACACAAAACTTATTACAGTGAACAGAGACGTCAATGAACGAACGGACAGATCATAACATTGCGAAAATAAAGAAAGAAAATTTTTCACTCGAAGGAAGACTTGAACCAAGGACCTCTCGTTCCGCAGCTGCTCACGCTAACCAGGAGACCACGGCGCTCCTGAGCCCGCATTTTCCTTGATGTTGGATATATTGCAAATGGACTACTCAGTTTGCATATTTTGTTTATTTTTTTTATAGTTTCACACTACTTCTTCCTGTTTTCTTGATTGATGTGTGTTCAGATTTTCAAGGCATATCCACTGTGCCAACTTATAACTAAATCTGAAGGGGGTGCGATGGGGAGGTTCACTTGTAAGTGTTCTGCCAATGAATCGCAGTCTTTAGCTTGCTCTACTCACAATATTATCTATGTGATCGTTCCAATTTAGGTTATTTGTAATTGTAGTCCCTAAGTATTTAGTTCAATTTACAGCCCTCAGATTGGTGTGACTTATCGCGTAATCGAAATTTAGCTGATTTCTTTTAGTACTCATGTCAATAACTTCACAATTTTCTTTATTCTGGGACTTGCCACTTTTCGCACCACACAGATATCTTATCTAAATGATTTTGCAACTCGTTTTGGTCATCTGATGACTTTACAAGACGATAAATGACAGCATCATCTGCAAATCTAGTAGGGCTACTCAGATTGTCTCTTATGTCGTCAATATAGATCAGGAACAATAGAGGGCCTATAACACTTGGAGAGCGCCGGATATTTCTTCTGTTTGACTCGATGACGTTGCTTTTATTACTACAAACTGTGAACTTTCTGACAGGAAATCACGAATCCAGTCGCACAACTGAGGCGATACTCCGTAGGCACGCAGTTTGGTTAGAAGACGCTTGTGAGGAACTTACGTTGTAACTCCATGCAGGCAAATTTCTCTTTTCGCATAAACATTCTCACTACTGCCAGTACGTATTTTGTATGTTCTCTATTTTGACCATCTCCATTTATTTTGCGTAGCCCAAATAGTAAAGCTTATCTATCACTTCTTAATCTTCACATCGGATACAAGCGGACTATTTCTCTTTCGCAGAGAATAAAAAGGAGCCGCTATTCACGACGTCAAATGGAAACTTTGTCTGTGCCTGTTTGGTTTCCTGCCATCACGGCGAGGCTGAAGCCCGACAGATAAGTGAGTATCTTTAATGGTCGCCCTCCAAGTGATTGGCAGCGGCTGATAAAAAACAGATAGCGAGCGGCCGCCACTCAAGGGAAGGACGCCTAAGTGCTATCTATATACGTCTCATATGTGCACCGTCGCCGCGATTGAATCTCCGTGCGAACATTTTCTTCCACCGCGAACACAGAACTACGAAATACTCTTAGCCCCCATTCAGGAACAGAGATAAAAGGTACTAATCGTGGAAAACCTCCCGTGATTCGTAACAACGATAATGCATGCGCGCTTAAACCATGGCAAATGTCCAATCCACCTTTTCCAACAGCACTGTAATACGATTCTTGAAGTTTTCCTGGCTGTTGAACGTTCGATGAAATTTCGGGATTGCAGCCGGATCATGTTGACCTCTTGCCACGATATTTCGGCTCTCAATCGTCCAGTTATCTTCAGGTTAGTGTCCGTCACTGGAGACTGCAAGTTCCCGGAGTCAACTTTATAGAAAAAAAAAAAAAAAAAAAAAAAAAAATGGCAGGAAAACGCGTGTACATTGGCCTCCGTCACAGGAGCGTCCTCTACTATCTGAGGCGCGCAGGCGTATGCGTGAAGGTGAAAACTACGTGTCCGCCCTCTGTCGGAATGCGCGCCCGCGTCGCTAAAAACAGACGTCCGATGTCGCCAGACATGTCATTATCTACATCTACATGACTACTCTGCAATTCACATTTAAGTGCTTGGCAGAGGGTTCATCGAACCACAACCATACCATCTCTCTACCATTCCACTCCCCAACAGCGCGCGGGAAAAACGAACACCTAAACCTTTCTGTTCGAGCTCTGATTTCTCTTTATTTTATTTTGATGATCATTCCTACCTACGTAGTTTGGACTCAACAAAATATTTTCGCATTCGGAAGAGAAAGTTGGTGACTGAAATTTCGTAAATGGATCTCGCCGCGACGAAAAACGTCTTTGCTTTAATGACTTCCATCACAACTCGCGTATCATATCTGCCACACTCTCTCCCCTATTGCGTGATAATACAAAACGAGCTGCCCTTTTTTGCACCCTCTCCATGTCCTCCGTCAATCCCACCTGGTAAGGATCGCACACCGCGCAGCAATATTCTAACAGAGGACGAACGAGTGTAGTGTAAGCTGTCTCTTTAGTGGACTTACTGCATCTTCCAAGTGTCCTGCCAATGAAACGCAACCTTTGGCTCGCCTTCCCCACAATATTATCTACGTGGTCTTTCCAACTGAAGTTGCCCGTAATTTTAAGTAGGTGTAGAAGAATGTTTCACATATGTATAAAAAAAAATACCGGTACATATTCAGATAGCTACATACGTATTGAAAACAACTTCTTATGGTTTCTCATTTATAAGTAGTTATCATAATTTACATCTAAATAACTGGCCAGTACTTACAATGGGTCGTAGTTTCCTTCAGGTCTCATTGGGTACGCGACCCAACACCCAGGTACTTGGTTGAATTGACAGCCTTGAGAATTGTACTATTTATCGAGTAATCGAATTCCAACGGATTTCTTTTGGAACTCGTGTGGATCACCTCACACTTTTCGTTATTTAGCGTCAACTGCCACCTGCCACACCATACAGCAATCTTTTCTAAATCGCTTTGCAACTGATACTGGTCTTCGGATGACCTTACTAGACGGTAAATTACAGCATCATCTGCGAACTACCTCAGAGAACTGCTCAGATTGTCATCCAGGTCATTTATATCGATCAGGAACAGCAGAGGTCCCAGGACGCTTCCCTGGGGAACACCTGATATCACTTCAGTTTTACTCGATGATTTGCCGTCTATTACTACGAACTGCGACCTTACTGACAGGAAATCACGAATCCAGTCGCACAACTGAGACGATACCCCATAGGCCCGCAGCTTGATTAGAAGTCGCTTGTGAGGAACGGTGTCAAAATAAAATGTCTTCTCTCTCAAGGTCGGGATCTATAAAATTCCTTGCCAGTGTGGCAAAGCTTACATCGGTCAGACAACACGCACAGTAGGTGAAAGGTGAGTTGAAGACGAACTCCACACTCGCCTTTCGCAGCCCAGTAAGTCGGCCGTAGCTGAGCACTGTATTACCACAGGACACGCCATGGATTTTTCTGCCACGAAAATGTTGGCCCCAGCGAAAACTTTCTGGGATTCAGTAATTAAAGAATCTGTTGAGGTACGCCTGGCGCAAAATCTTATAAATCGTGATGGCGGTTTTCAACTGGACAAGGCTTGGGACCCGGTGATCTCTCTAATTTCCTCTGAGAGAAGACGTTTTATTCATAATGACACGTCTGGCGACATCTGACGTCTGGCTTTAGAGACGCGGGCGCGCATTCCGACAGAGGGCGGACACGTAGTTTTCAGATTTACGCATGCGCGGGCGTGCCACAGATAGAACAGTAGCTCCAGAGGGCGCGGATTTCGAAAGAGGACGCTCCTGTGACGGAGGCCAATGTGCATGCGTTTTCGCGCCAATTTTTTGCTATAAACTTGACTCCCAGCCGAAATATCGTGGCAAGAAGTCAACACGATCCGGCTGCAATCCCGAAATCTCATCAAACAGCACTGTAATAATCGGTGTCAAATGAAACAGACAGGTATCCGACCACTACGACAGACACCTCGAGCTGGAGTGTGCGGACGTTTTGGCCGGTAGGAGAGTTGTCCCTGAGCCACGGCAGACCGCACAAACTCCTGTACAAAAGTGACGGCAATACGTAGAGTTTGAAATGTTAACGATAAATAAGTGACTTACGAGGTCTGTTCAATACAGACCGGACTCTTTGTCCACAAAACTTTTGTGCGCTTAATTTCTACTTATTGTGCATGGTCTCCTTCGAGACAATCTCCTCCAAGATTGGTGCACTGCTTCCACTTCTGGAAGCACTCTTGCTACGTCTTCTAGCAAAGTAGCGCGAACTGCCGTCTGTGAATTTTCTTTTACCTCCTCTATCGTTGCAAAGCTTCGTCCTTTCAGAGGGGTTTCGAAATAAAAAAATAAATAAAAAAATCCGCAGAGGTCAGGTCTGGAGACTATGCAGGATGAGGCAGCACAATGATTTCGTTTTTGGTGCAACACTCACGAATCAACAGGCATGAATATGCGGGTGCGTTATCGTGACGCAAGAGCCACGAATTCTCTCGCCACATTTCAGGCCGTCTCCTTCTCACACTTTCTCGCAGGCGTCGCACCACGTCCCGATACTACGAGGTGCATTCAAGTTCTAAGGCCTCCGATTTTTTTTTCTAATTAACTACTCACCCGAAATCGATGAAACTGGCGTTACTTCTCGACGTAATCGCCCTGCAGACGTACACATTTTTCACAACGCTGACGCCATGATTCCATGGCAGCGGCGAAGGCTTCTTTAGGAGTCTGTTTTGACCACTGGAAAATCGCTGAGGCAATAGCAGCACGGCTGGTGAATGTGCGGCCACGGAGAGTGTCTTTCATTGTTGGAAAAAGCCAAAAGTCACTAGGAGCCAGGTCAGGTGAGTAGGGAGCACGAGGAATCACTTCAAAGTTGTTATCACGAAGAAACTGTTGCGTAACGTTAGCTCGATGTGCGGGTGCGTTGTCTCGGTGAAACAGCACACGCGCAGCCCTTCCCGGACGTTTTTGTTGCAGTGCAGGAAGGAATTTGTTCTTCAAAACATTTTCGTACGATGCACCTGTTACCGTAGTGCCCTTTGGAACGCAATGAGTAAGGATTACGCCCTCGCTGTCCCAGAACATGGACACCATCATTTTTTCAGCACTGGCGGTTTCCCGAAATTTTTTTGGTGGCGGTGAATCTGTGTGCTTCCATTGAGCTGACTGGCGCTTTGTTTCTGGATTGAAAAATGGCATCCACGTCTCATCCATTGTCACAACCGACGAAAAGAAGGCCCATTCGTGCTGTCGTTGCGCGTCAACATTGCTCGGCAACGTGCCACACGGGCAGCCGTGTGGTCGTCCGTCAGCATTCGTGGCACCCACCTGGATGACACTTTTCGCATTTTCAGGATTGTGTGCACAGAACCCACAGAAATGCCAACTCTGGAGGCGATCTGTTCGACAGTCATTCGGCGATCCCCCAAAACAATTCTCTCCACTTTCTCGATCGTGTCGTCAGACTGGCTTGTGCGAGCCCGAGGTTGTTTCGGTTTGTAATGTACTGAATGTAAGAGAGAAAGTGGTGGGACACTACGGATTAAAATTTAATACAAAGAAATGTGAAGTTACGGTAAATGGAAATGAGCGTTTGGCGTCATTGGCCGGGAGGCCCCTTGCGGGGCAGGTCCGGCCGCCTCGGTGCAGGTCTTATTACGTTCGGCGCCACATTGGGCGACCTGCGCGCAGGATGGGGATGAAATGATGATGAAGACAACACCCAGTCCCTGAGCAGACAAAATCCCCGATCCAGCGGGTAATCGAACCCGGGCCCGGTAGGACGGCAATCCGTCACGCTTGCCACTCATCGGGGCGACAACAAGAAAAAAGGGGTGCGCAGGTTTCGCGGATGATACTGTGATGATGAGTAAGAGCTATGGGAACTATATTTATGGAAGAAACTAAGAAAGTAGGTCTAAGTATAAATAAAAGTAAAACAAAGTTCATTATAATAGGGAGAAGCGCTCAGTTGCGACCAAACCGTCTCACAATCAGGAACCGAATACTGCACAAGACACTCACATGAACCAGCGAAACCTTATAGAAGGAGAGGTCGTAATGAGAATTCAGAATATGCAATTAAAACCAGAATTATGCTTGTAGTATGTAATTAGAAACCAGAAGACGTGCACTTTTCTTGAAAAAAAAGAAAAGATGGTTAAGTATGAGTTAATTACCACATATTGGTAAATTTCATATTTAAATGCCGGCCGGTGTGGTCGAGCGGTTCTAGGCGCTACAGTCTGGAACCGCGCGACCGCTACAGTCGCAGGTTTGAATCCTGCCTCGGGCATGGATGTGTGTGATGTCCTTAGGTTTAACTAGTTTTAAGTTCTAGGGGACTGATAACCTCAGGAGTTAAGTCCCGTAGTGCTAAGAGACATTTGAACCATATTTAAATAATTTAGGTATTCAAACGGAACAAAAAAACTGTTGATCTCAACATGTTTCAAACCACCGACTAATACTCCGCCCGATTGTCAAACAATTACGCCAAGATTACGTGCACACCGTCGCTTGCCGACCGGAGTGGAGGAGCGGTTCTAGGCGCTACAGTCTGGAACCGCGTGACCGCTACGGTCACAGGTTCGAATCCTGCCTCGGGCATGGATGTGTGTGAGGTTAGTTAGGTTTAAGTAGTTCTAAGTTCTAGGGGACTGATGACCTCAGAAGTTAAATCCCATAGTGCTCAGAGCCATTTTTGAACCACCGTCGCTTCTTATATTTATTACATCATGTCTCTCAATAAACGTTTTGACCACGAAGCAGGAAGCAGGGTCATCTATTTTCGCAGTACATATGAACAGTGAGACAATCAGAACACAAAGTAGCGCTTTACAGAGACTGTGACTGTACACCATTTTTGAAATAAAAATTTCTTAGCTGAAATATGATTAAGGAAAACGTTGATGACCGTTAATAAATCAGAATATCTGAAAAGTTTCACTTCCAGTAGTAATAAAATATGCAATGCGAGAAACTGCACTTCTCACAAATCACTCGCTAACGGAGTTTATGGCAAACTTGGGATGAACTCTACAGTTAACTGTACATCGCAGAGGATATTTTAAGTAACAAAAAAATCAGTTTTTTGGAACTTTGAGAAAGGACTGTATGGGGGGGGGGTCCCCCTGACCCGGCCACCACAGCAAGGTGTGCGGGCGGTGCGCGTTAAGCGTTAAGGTGAGCCTACTTGCAAGAGCGGAACAAAATCAGTGTTCCGGAGCTAAGGCTGTTGACCAATCATCACGGCCGGCCGGAGTGGCCGAGCGGTTCTAGGCGCTAGAGTCTGGAGCCGCGCGACCGCTACGGTCGTAGGTTCGAATCCTGCCTCGGGCATGGATGTGTGTGACGTCCTTAGGTCAGTTAGTTTTAAGTAGTTCTAGGGGACTGATGACCTCAGAAGTTAAGTCCCATAGTGCTCAGAGCCATTTGAACCATTTTTGAACCAATCGTCGCGTTCGTGTATGTTTACATGAGGTTTATTCTCGTGATGAGCGAAGTATAGCGCCTCTGTGAAGCAGCGGCCGGTCGACGGCTGTGACAGACCTGGAGCAGTTTAGCGTGGAATCCCCCCCCCCCCCCCTGCAGCTAGCGCAGCGGTGGGAAAGTGTGTTCCGGCGCGGCGAGAGGGAGAAAGCGGCGCACAGCCCCGCAGCCGGATCTCGGCAACTGGCCGCTCTCCTCGCGAATTCTGCAGCCGCGGACACACGGTCGCACTCTCACCGGAGCTGCCGCTGGCTCTCCGAAAGCTGCACAAACAGCCCGCACCGCCCGCACATCCTGCTGTGGCAGCCGGGGTACCTCGTACCATACACTCCTTTCTCAAGACTGTCACTTAAAATCTTGTCTGGCATGTACACTTTATTGTACAGTTCATCTCAAGTTCGCGAGAAACTCCGTTATACGAGGTGCGGCTAGAAAAAACCGGACTGATGCTGGAAAAAAACATTTATTTACAATTATTTACAATTTCATGTTATCTCCTTCAATGTACTCTCCTCCTCGGTCTCTACACCGCTCCATACGAATTTTCCACTGTTCATAGTAATGCTGCAGATCATTTTCGGTAAGTCCATACATTACTTCCGACGCTTTTTCTTTTACTGCTTCAACAGTCTCAAATCTAGTTCCTTTCGAAGCTGACTTGACTTTAGGGAAAAGAAAAAAGTCACAGGGGGCCAAATCAGGTGAGTAGGGTGGATGATCTAAGATGGGAATGTTGTGTTTTGCCAAAAACGTCTTCACTGACAACGCACTGTGAGCTGGGGCATTGTCTCGGTGAAGGATCCGTGACTTTTTTCTCCACAAATCGTTCCGTTTTCTCCGTACTCGCTCACGTAGGGTAGCCAGGACGCTAATGTAGTAATGCTGATTCACTGTTTGTCCCTCTGGTACCCAATCAATGTGCACAATCCCTTTGATGTCAAAAAAAAAAAACAATCATCATTGCCTTGAATTTCGATTTTGACATTCGTGCTTTTTTTTGTCGTGGAGAACCAGGAGTTTTCCAATGCATCGATTGGCGTTTAGTTTCGGGATCGTAAGTAAAAAAACACGATTCATCGCAAGTAATAACATTTTGTAAGAAGGTGGGATCACTTTCAATGTTTTCCAGGATGTCAGAACAAATCATTCTTCGGCGCTCCTTCTGTTCAATTGTGAGACACTTTGGAACCATTTTTGAACACACTTTGTTCATGTTGAAACTTTCATGAACAATCTGCCCAACACTTTCCTTGTCAACTCCTGTTAACTCAGACACTGCTCTGATTGTTAAACGGCGATCTTGTCGAACAAGTTTACCGATTTTTTCAATGTTTGCATCAGTTTTTGCTGACAATGGTCTGCAAGTGCGAGTGTCATCACTGGTGTCTTCGCGGCCATCTTTAAATCGTTTAAACCACTCAAACACTTGTGTTCGCGATAAACAATCATCGCCGTACACTTGTCGTAACATTACAAACGTTTCACTTGCAGATTTTCCTAGTTTGAAACAAAATTTGATGTTAACACGCTGTTCTTTCTGTACACTCGACATTTTCCGACGCACAGACAAAACGTCAACTACTTAAAACAGACGCCACGGGCAGACTGAGTGCAGGAGGCAGATGAAACTCGAGCAGTAGGCGGAGCGAGAGTCACGTGACAGGCCACGCGACTTTCAGCCTTATTGCATTCGTTTTATTGTTTCACCAGTACTAGTCCGGTTTCTCTCTAGCCACACCTCGTAGAGTTACAAGGTGACCTGTGAGAAAGTGCAGAGTCTCCTACTCTGCTAATAAAAAGCGAGTGGCATCCCGTGTAAGCTAACTGAGAATCTGATTAGTCTAACAATATCACTCCCTTGCTAAGAGTTGGCTCTGAGCACTATGGGACTGAACATCTGACGTCATCAGTCCCCTAGAACTTGGAACTACTTAAAGCTAACCAACCTAAGGACATCACACACATCCGTGCCCGAGGCAGGATTTGAACCTGCGACCGTAGCGGTCGCGCCGTTCCAGACTGTAGCGCCTAGAACCGCTCGTCCACAACGGCCGGCCTCAAGTTAACGAATTCACGACCAACGTACAGTTTTCTGTGCAGGAGACATCCACTATAGAAGCCTGCAGTTTCGTGAATGCATTCCACTCAGGGCGGTAGAGGCGAATATGCATTTCGCGCTGCACAGCGATCTCAGCAGAAGTGAGATCAGTGACACGTCATGTGCGGTAACACAGAGCAGGTATGAAGGAGAAGGAAGAGGGTTCTCGCACACAAGTATATTTTCTTTATTACCCTTCCTCTCTCTTTTTTTTTCAACTTGCCCTTAAGGGGCTCCGGAACGCCCCATACTTGCAATGTTAAAATAACGCTTATAAATTACATCTTTCCTCACAAAGTATTTGAGGTAGGAAGTTGAACCTTTTACACATTATTTATTGGAATATGGGCTACAACTTAACACAGGGATTTTACAAAATTTTAGTTCAGTTATTAAAGATGATTTTTTTTCAATTGTAATGAAAATTCACAACATTTTTTTGCAATTTTTTATTTATATATTCAAAAATATACAGTTTTTTGGAAAAAGGCTGTGTTAAATTATGAAGAAGGTACTGTGTAACATTTACTGAAAGTTTGAAACAAATATGTTTGGAAGATCCTTAGAAAACATGTAATTAGTATGAGAAAATAAAAGTTTTGGGAATCGAGCGACAAAGATTGGATTAACTTTTTAGTGCATTCCAGGTCCATAGGATGGATTATCTTCATCCTCTGCAAACTCCTCCTCCAGCTTCCTCTTGTTCCTCCTCCTGTTTACTCTTGCTTGTATTTCTAGACTCTTTACAGCCCTGTCTGCAGCCCGAAGGCGTTCCTTGTCTAAAGCAAGCATCGCTCGTACCATGTTAGAACCGATCTTCATTCCCATATTTCTAAATACCTTGCACCTTACAATGTTGCCATCATTGAAAGTCGCAACAGCATCATACACACCAAAGTGAAGTGTTTCTATTCCAACAAATACAGTCTGGGGATTCTCGACCATATAACACTATTTACACTTTCATTGGGGTTTTGAGTTTTTCCGTGAATATACTTTTTCAACAGTTCAGGTGCTGCTAAGTCTCTGAAAATAGGTTTTATCACCTCCATTATTGCATGAGGCAGACTATGCTTATGAGTGTACACTTCACCAGTTAGCAATCCTTTGTTATATTTACACCAACTGTCTTCTTCTTTGGGACACAAGCTATATTGGGGATTTTCATCGTCTTTATTGTTTACAGTAATAACACATACCTAAGCCGGCCGAAGTGGCCGTGCGGTTAAAGGCGCTGCAGTCTGGAACCGCAAGACTGCTACGGTCGCAGGTTCGAATCCTGCCTCGGGCATGGATGTTTGTGATGTCCTTAGGTTAGTTAGGTTTAACTAGTTCTAAGTTCTAGGGGACTAATGACCTCAGCAGTTGAGTCCCATAGTGCTCAGAGCCATTTGAACCATTTTTGAACACATACCTTTGGCTTTCCAACATTTCTCCTTTTCTTAAAAGCCTTCAGAGGATTTCTAATAACTTTACTTTTACTCATTATTATACTTCAACAAAACAGAGACTCAAGAAACAGAATTAATTACGAATATTTTCGAGATAACGACAGAGTAAATAAACATGAAAGAATCGACAATCACACCAGCGATATATATTGAACCATCACAGGTTAGCCACAACACATACTTTATCTCACATCACTAAAATGTACCTGATGAACACGGACGTTAATAATAACACCATTTGACAGCAGTTTAACAGCGCCACAGTGGGTCACGCCCATGTAGAACACATTTCAAAAAAAATTTAAAAATAGTTGTAGTCTTCGGAATTGAATAAATTATATATCTATTAAAAGGTAATAGTCTGCAGATTCAGAAAACGCAAAAAAGTAAAAATTGAACTTTTCATGATTTTGAGCCTTTCCGGAGCCCCTTAAGGAGATATCTCCAGGAGTTACTCGTGTATCGTATCTCAATACACTGCCAAACACAAGTAACGTGGATTCCGCAAACGGAGATACTGCGAAACTCAGCTCGCTCTGTTCCACAATGAGATCCACAGCGCAGGGGACAACGGAGCTCAGCTTGATGCCGTGTTCCTTGGTTTCAGTGCGGCATTTGACACCGTCCCGTACTGCCGTTTAATGGAAAAGATATGAGCTTACGGAGTATCGGAGCAGACCTGCGATTGGATTCATGACTTTCTTGCAGACAGAACTCAGTACGTCGCTCTTAACGAAACTAAATCGACAGATGTAAAGGTTTTATCTCCAGTATTACAGAGAACGGTGCTAGGACCGTTGCTGTTTATAATATATATGAATAATCCAGAAGAGACCGTTGGATCCTCTTTAATGCCATTTACAAATGATGCAGTTGTCTATATGAAAGTAGCAAGTGGTGAAATGGTGCAGACTCAGACAGTCGACACTGAACGTAAATAAATGTAACATATTGCGCATACATGGGAAAAGAAATCTACTACTGTACAGCTACACTACTAATGACAAACAGCTGGAGATAGCGTCTGCCGTAAAATATATAGGAGTAACTATCCAGAGCGACGTTAACTGGAATGACCATATAAAACAGATAGTGGGAAAAGCAGATACCAGACTCAGATTCATCGGAAGAATCTTAAGGAGATGTAACTCATCCACACGAAACGAGTGGCTTATAAGGCTCTTGTCCGCCCGATTCTTGAGTACTGTTCATCTATCTGGGATCCCTATCAGGTAGGACTGATGGAGGAGATAGAGAAGGTCCAAAGAAGAGCGGCGCGTTTCGTCACGGAATCGTTCAGATAGCGAGACAGTGTTACGGAGATTCTAAGCAAACTCCACGGGCAGACATTACAAGAGAGGCGTCGTGCATCACAGAGAGAGTTACTATTGAAATTTCGGGACAGCACTTTTCACGAGGAGTCGGACAACGTATTACTTCCCCGTAAATACAGCTCGCGTATTGATCACGAGGAGCAAATTCGAGAAATTAGAGCCAACACAGTGGCTGACTGACAGTCATTCTTCCCACGCACTATTCGCGAGTGGAACAGGGTTGGAGGGATCAGATAGTGGTACTGAAAGGAGCCTCCGCCACACACCATCAGGCGGCTTGCGGAGTATGATGTAGATGTACACACTGGGGAGTTCCACGAGGTTGTTTACAAAATTGAACTGTCGGAGTCACGAAGACCAACGAACGCGAACTGTCTCCCGAAAGCTTAGTCACCACTTTTGAGGACTGAGTATCGAGTGAAACAGCTAGGGATGTACTTCTTGCTGCGGCGTCCACACCGACGCCGCCAGATATCGAGAGGAAGAAGTTGGGCGCAGCGAGGCGCGGCCAGTGTGCAAGTCAAACCACACCGCTCAGCGTCGGCACATCAAAGGAAACGTTCGTTCGTGCGCCACTCTGTTCCGACGGCGCTTCTCGCTTCCCGTTGTTACAGATGCGCGCGCGTACACGTACTGCAACACTGCCGCCCACCTTCAGTAGGAGTGTGGCAACATACATCGACATCCATAGTCCGCAAATCTCCGTGAGGTGCACGGCAGAGGGTTCGTCCAATTCTACCAGTTATTAGTGTTTCCAGCACGGGAGGAATGATCGTTCAAATGCCTGTGCACGTGCAGCAATTATTCTCATCTTATCGTTGCGATCACTATGTGGGCGATACGTAGGGTTTTTTAGTACGAGGATTTACACTTTATAATATTGCCAACTATTTATTTACAGCTGGTACAAAACAGATACGTGTTCCAAAGTTATACTGACCTTCCAAGTAGTCACCAGCATTGTGTATAACTCGATGTGGAAGTCTTAGCAGTGCCGCTTGTGTTGACAGTTCGAGCAGCGCGGTCTATTGCCCGACGAATTTGTAGCAGTTCTGAAGCGAATGGCGTGAAGTGTTTGCTTCAGTTTAGAAATCGAGTTGAACTCACGAGGGCTTAAGTCCGGGGAGTGCAGTAGGTGGTATTGCACTTAGCAGCCCATCAGTCAAACAAATCAGTAACAGCATGCACTGTACGTGCTTGAGCATTGTCCTGCAAAATTATGGTCATGTTCTGCACAAAGTGTCATCACTTCTGTTCAAATGGCTCTGAGAACTATGGGACGTAACTGCTGAGGTCATCAGTCCCCTAGAACTTAGAAATACTTAAACCTAACTAAGCTAAGGACATGACACACACAGCCATGCCCGAGGCAGGATTCGAACCTGCGACAATAGCGGTCGCACGCTTCCAGACTGTAGCGCCTAGAACCGCTCGGCCACTCCGGCCGGCCATCACTTCTGTCTCTAAGCTGGTTCCAAAAATGAACAGCATAGAGACAGAAGTGATGACACTTTCTCCAGGACCTGACCCTCATTTTGCAGGACAATGCTCAAGCACGTACAGTGCAAGCTGTTACTGATTTGTTTGACTGATGGGACTGCTAAGCGCTATACCACCTACTGCATTCCCCTCACTTAAGCCCTCGTCAGTTGATATCTAAACTGAAGGAAACACTTCACGGCATTCGCTTCTGAACTGCTACAAATTCGTCGGGCAATAGACCGCGCCGCTCGAACTGTCAACACAACCGGCACTGCTAAGAGTGTCCTACGACTTCCACATGGCTGGCAACGGGTTATACACAATGCTTGTGACTACTATGAAGGTCAGTAAAACTTTGAAACACGTATCTATTTTGTACGAGCTGTAAATAAATAGTTGCCACTATTAAAGTTCCAACCCTGGAATATTCCTGGAGTAATCATTTAAAGGTGGTTCCTGAAACTTTGTTAACAGAGTTTCTCGGGATACTTTACGTCTATCTTGATGAGTCTTTCAGCTCCGTTCCTTCAGTATCTCTGTCACACTCCCACGGATTAAACTAATCTGTAACCATTCGTGCTGCCCTTCTTTGTATACGTTCAATATCCCGCTGTTAGTCCTATCTGGCATCGGTCCCACACACTTCAACGATATACTAGAACCAGTCTCCTGTGTAGACTACTTGCAGTTCCCCTGTATTCTACCAATAAAGCAAAGTCTACCACCTGCTTCATCCACGACTGAGCATATGTGATCAATCCACTTCATATCCCTACACCAAAGTATTTGTATGAGTAGGACGATTCCAGCAATTACTCATTGACATTATAGTCGTAGGACACTACTTTTTTCGTTTAGTGAAGTGCACAGTTTTACATTCGTGAACATCGAAAGCAAATTTCCTGTCTCTGCACCACATTCAAATCTTATCAAGATATGACTGAATATTTATCATCAAGATGTGACTGAATATTTATGCAGCTTCTTTCAGACAGTACTTCATTATACATAACTGCATCATCTGCAAAATGCCTGATTTTATTATTAATATTGTCTGCAAGGTTATTAATATAAAATGTGAACAGTAAGGGTCCTAACCCATTTTCCAGTATTCGGAATTCAAGTAGACTCTGGCGTTAGTTAACTTGCAGTGGTCAAATTCAATTGGTCTACATCTGACGATGACTACCCATGCAATTTCACATCCTGTATCCTCCCCTACCAAAAAGCCCTCAATCCAGTCACAAACTACACTTGCGCCAACATTATGTTCGAACACTACGAATCTATTCGAAGAAATCCATTTATTCACAAACACCGAACACGGATTTGGAAAACACCTTTCTTATGAAACACAGCTAGCTCTTTATTCTTACGAGAGACTGAGTAGTATCGATAAAACACATCAAATAGATATCCACATTTTCAAATTTCGAAAAGGCTTCAGACACGGTTCCTACAACGGACTTGTAATTCAATTGCGTCCGTATGGACTATCGCCTCGGTTGTGCGACTTCCGACCCGTGATTTCGTATCAGAGATGTCACACCTGGTAATAATTGATGGAAAGTTACCGAGTACAACGGAAGTAGTATTTGTCGTTCCCGATGCAAGTGTTATAGGTCCTATGTTGTTCCTGATCTACATGAACGATTTAAGAGAATATCTGAGCAGCCCTCGTTTGCAGACGTCTTGTAAAGCCATCAGATGATCAAAACGAATTGCAAAATGATTTAGACAACATATATTCATTGTGCAAAAAGTTGCAATTGGCTGTAATTAATGAAAAGTGTAAAGTCGTCGACAGCAGTACTTAAACATAACCGCTGAATTTCGGTTACACGATAAAACACTCATACCTAAAGGCTATCAACTCAACTAAATACTTACGCATTACAATTATGAATAACCTGAGTTGGAAGGATCACATAGATAATGTTCTGAGTGAACCAAACCAAAGACTGATTTATTCGCAGAACACTGAGAAAATACAAGAAATGCGCTAAAAAGACCGCCTACACGACACTTGGCTGTCCTCTTCTGGAGTATTCCCGTATAGAATCCGGATCACAACGATTCACGGAGGACATTGGGAAAGTTCAAAGAAGGGCAGCTGGTTTTGTGCTATCCCGTTTTAGGGGAGAGAGTGCCACGGATACGACATACGAATTGGGGTCGCAGTCACTAAAATAAATGTGTTTTCCGCTGCGCCAGGAAATTCTCTTGTAATTTCAGTCACCGACTTTCCCCTAACAGTGCGACGTATCATTTTGATGGCGCGTCTTCATATGGACAAGTGATCATCATAATAAAATAAGCGAAATCAGAGATCGTACGGAAGATGTAAGGGGAGTTAGAACGAAAAAAAATTTTTTTTCAAATGTTAGGATTTTTATCCCATTATAAAATTTGCAATTTTCCAAAAAACTCACATGGGAAGTATTTTATTTCGTTTTTTTTTAAATGTAATCTACACCAGTGCGTTACTTCAAGATCTAATAAACTCGGTAATTTTTACACAGAAGGCTGTGGATTGCAGTGTTATAAAGGTCATGTGCAGAAGAGGATGCGCACCAGGTTGAGGAAGTTGAAACAAAGTTTGGAAGACAAGAAACTTTCTGATGGTAAAACCATAAGAGACAGGCGGACAGACAATATGACTGATGAACTACGGCAGTATTATTAGATGGCCATTAGAAATAATGCTGTGGATTTGTTGATAATGAAGCAGGCAGTATGGGCTGCTTTCTTCCACAGACTGTCAACTGACGAAAAACCAGTACGCGACCTTTGCCCTCCTGGACCTGATTCATGGAGCAATTACTGCAATGCCCAGTATTCAAATAGTTCGTACAGCCGTAACCATTCCATCACAGCAGGAATATGATAAAACCTATTTACAGAGACCTGGCAAATCCTGAATTACTGAAGAAGTGTCTCCATGGTCAGACTCAAAATCCCAATGAGTCGTTCAATAATCTCAAATGGACTCGCTTACCAAAAAATGTTTTTGTTGGAATGAAGATACTAAAGTGGGGGTTCAGTGATGCTGTTATTGCTTTTAATGATGGCAACATTGGTAGGGTTAGCCGGCCGGGCTGACCGAGCGGTACTAGGCGCTTCAGTCCGGAACTGCGCGACCGCGCAGGTTCGAAACCTGCCTCGGGCATGGATGTCCTTAGGTTAGTTAGGTTTAAGTAGTTCTAAGTCTACGGGACTGATGACCTCAGATGTTAAGTCAAATAGTGCTCAGAGCCATTCTGAATTGAGAAAGGAAAGAGGGGCGGGAGGAATTAACAGTAGCAGACGGAGTACCCTCGGCCACACGCCGTGAGGTGGTTTGGGCAGCGTCGACTTCCTTACAAGCAGTAAGTTAGTTTTGTTACCTTCTCGCCGCAGTACTCCGTACGCGGGAGTGAGACTGAGCACGTACCAGTGCTGGCAGGCAGCTCGCCGTGTGACGTAGTATGCCTAGAGACGCGTGGCGATAAGCGTGCGAGCTGTGACGTAAGGACGGGTCGATGCGCGCAATTGGTCGACACGGCTAAGGTCGACCCCGAAATACGCGCACCGCAGCATGCCGTTGACCTCGCCTACTCCACTACTCGGGCTCCACCGCAATCCCTCCCACGTGGGGTCACGTTTCCTCGTTCCCCCACCCAAAACGACTCTGCGCTCCACTGTCAGCACCGAAAGATGTTCAGAATCCAATCAGAGGAGGAATGTGGTGTCCCAGAGTAAGTACCGATCAATATTATGCACTTGGCGTCCGGTTCGGAATGACCAGGGCAATCCCCAGATGGGAATCCACATCATGGTTCCTGGCAAGTTTATTAATCCTGCATCAATTGGTTGGTCTGCCTCCAATTCCAAAAGGCGTTTCACTATTATACGTACAAATGAAATGGGCGAGTATATGACAGAGCAACAAGAACCAATGGTTTCCCCGTACGGGGGTACGCCCAATTGCAAAGTGCACACGTGCGTATATTGTTGTTGTTGTGGTCTTCAATCCTGAGACTGGTTTGATGCAGCTCTCCATGCTACTCTATCCTGTGCAAGCTTCTTCATCTCCCAGTACCTACTGCAATCTACATCCTTCTGAATCTGTTTAGAGTATTCATCTCTTGGTCTCCCAATACGATTTTTACCCTCCACGCTGCCCTCCAATGCTAAATTTGTGATCCCTTGATGCCTCAAAACATGTCCTACCAACCGATCCCTTCTTCTAGTCAAGTTGTGCCACAAACTTCTCCCCAATCCTATTCAATACCTCCTCATTAGTTACGTGATCTACCCACCTTATCTTCAGCATTCTTCTGTAGCACCACATTTCGAAAGCTTCTATTCTCTTCTTGTCCAAACTGGTTATCGTCCATGTTTCACTTCCATGCATGGCTACACTCCATACGAATACTTTCAGAAATGACTTCCTGACACTTAAATCAATACTGGATGTTAACAAATTTCTGTTCTTCAGAAACGCTTTCCTTGCCATTGCCAGTCTACATTTTATATCCTCTCTACTTCGACCATCATCAGTTATTTTGCTCCCCACATAGCAAAACTCCTTTACTACTTTAAGCTTCTCATTTCCTAATCTAATTCCCGCAGCATCACCCGATTTAATTCGACTACATTCTACTATCGTAGTTTTGCTTCTGTTGATGTTCATCTTATATCCTCCTTTCAAGACACTGTCCATTCCGTTCAGCTCATCTTGCACGTCCTTTGGAGGAAGCCGCCTGATAGAATTATGCACAGAGCATAATCATAGCTAACATTTGGTTCAAGAATCATGAAAGAAGGTTGTATTCATGGAAGAAGCCTGGAGATGGTGGAAGGTATCAGATAGAAGGTATTCATCTACTCTGTCACAATACGCCGTATCGGGGAAACTACAGCTTTCGAAACCTACGTTCATTAATATTTACTCGTTTCGTAGTCGAGATTGACCCCTTTTGCTCTGTACCTGTAATAGTCAATGCTCTGTACCTGTAATAGTCAAATACCCATCTCATGAAGAAAAGTAGCCGCATACCCCTGCGGAATGCGGGATTAACCACTCCATGTTACGAAGCTACTTGCGGACGAATATCGACAAATTTCGACGTTTATTGCATACGATAGAAGGTTGATTGTATCGCCATGGCAACGCACCCTGTGAAAAAGCAGCATCTACGAGGCAACGACTTGTACACAACACTATTCCTTACATCGATGGTTCCCAACCTTTCTTAGACCATTACCCTCGAGTGCAATCAGACATTACCTAGTACCCCTCCTCCCTCCCCCACGCCGCGCGGGGTAACAGCACGGTCTTAGGCGCATTGTCACGATTCGCGCGGCTCCCCCATCCCCCCTCTCCTTTCGGAGGTTCGAGTCCTCCCTCGGGCATGGGTGCGTGTGTTGTTCTCAGAGTAATTTAGATTAAGTAGTGTGTAAGCTTAGGGACCGGTGACCTGACTAGCTCGCTCCCACAGGATCTTACCACTAATTTCCAGGTTCCCTCAAAAAAATGGTTCAAATGGCTCTGATCACTATGGGACTTAACATCTGAGGTCATCAGTCCCCTGGAACTTCGAACTACGTAAACCTAACTAACCTAAGGACGTCACACACACACATGCCCGAGGCAGGATTCGAACCTGCGACCGTAGCGGCCTAGAACCTCTCGTCCACATCGGCCGGCACTACTCCAGGTATTATCTGCAACTTGGAGAAGGCATTTTCTTGAGATATTTAGCATTTGTTATGTATATGTCTCACTGTGATGTACTGGATAAAGCACAATACATGTGCATATTGGGTGGACTATGTGAGGAACCTTTAAAGTGCACGGCATTAATGCTACTAGTTGAGAAAAAGTAATTATTGATATATAATCAGTTTCAGAGTGTTACAAAACTGTGATAACAGTAATGAGCTTTTCAAAATAATTTAGTTTGCTGACTGAAACAGAACCGAATCGTTTAATTTTTACCCTTCAGAAAATTCCGTCCTACCCCTCAGGGATAATTACCCCCAGGTTGGGAACCACTGACTTAAGTAGACTGGTCAGAATCGAACGGAACACTTTCGGTGTAAGAGCATGGGCTTCGTTCCAGACCCCGACGTCTTCTCTGGTTGCTTATCTCGACGAAGAAGTGGTAGCCAATCCTCCACTGCCATCCAGACACCTCACTGCAAGTGTACCTCGGCAGAGTCGAAGCCGCCATGAAGGTAAAGTGACTTAAAAACTAACCTCCCATCTTCGGTGGCCGCACATGCCACGCGGGCGATGTGAAGACGTCGTCATATCTCGACAATCAGGTCAGGGCTATCCGAAGGGCCTCTCCAAATTACACCGCTGACACTGTCTCATAGCTACAGCCAATCCTGAGTTGGACCATACAGTTTTATTACTCTTTTCTGCTTCTCTTTGCCCTCGACACTGCACTGTGGATCACTGGATAGCGTGCCGCCTGCTCGGATGAATAACATTTCTCGTTACGCCATATCGATCGTGGTCTCCAGGTACGCCGTCATCGAAGCGAACGGCTGCTCGATACACGTGCGCGACGCCACAGGTGCAGAACTTTTCCTGCCACGTAGCCCTCAGTTTCCTGTAATATCACACTGAAGAGCCAAACTCGTACACCCACATAATATCGTACAGAGCCCTGGAGAGCACGCAGAACGGCCATGGACTCAACTAATTTCTGGAGTAGGGCTGGAGGGAATTCACCGTGAATCCTGCAGGGCTGTCCGTAATTCCCGTGCGAGTACGAGAGGGTCGAGATCTCTTCTGAACAGCACGTAGCAAGGCATCCCAAATGTGTTCAATAATGTTTCTCTGGGGAGTTCTTAGGCCAGCGGAGGTCTTTAAAACCAGAAGAGCGTTCCTGGCGCCACTCTGTAGCAATTCTGGACGTTTGGGGTGTCGCGTTGCCTTGCTGGAATTGCCCGTCGGAATGTACAATGGACATGAATGGATGCAGGTGATCAGACAGGATCATTACGCACGTGTCATCTGTCAGAGTCGTATTTAGACGTGTTAGGGGTCCCATATCGCTCCAACTGCACACACCCCACATCTTCACCGAGTCTCCTCTAGCTAGAACAGTCCCCTGCTGACATGTACAGCCCATGGATTCATCAGGTTGTCTACATAGCCATACACGTCCCTTTGCTCGATACAATTCGAAACTAGATTCATCCCGGCCGGTCGCTGTGACGGACGGTTCTACGCGCTTCATTCTGGAACGGCGCTGCTGCTACGGTCGCAGGTTCGAATCCTGCCTCGGCCATGGATGTGTGTGATGTCCTTAGGTTAGTTAAGTTTAAGTAGTTCTAAGTTCTAGGGGGCTGATGACCACAGATGTTAAGTCCCATAGTGCTCAGAGCCATTTGAACCACCACTGTTCCTCTAAAACAACTTAAATATAACGTCTTTTGTGCGTCCATACCACGACATATCACCATCAAACAATACGTACAAACCGACATTCATCTACATCATTGCTCTGTGAAGCGTGTGAAAGGTGATTACACAGCTCTCTGCGAGCTACTATGGGCCGTATTTCAGACGCATTAGCTTTTGACAGAGTTGATCAGGCTACTCTCTACAATCCTGAAGGCAGCAGGGATAAAACACAGGCAGCGTAAGGTTATCTACTGCTCATACAGAAAAGAGGCTCCAGTTCTAAGAATTGACAAACGTGAAAGACAAGGAGTACCTGACAAGGAAGTGAGACAGGCTTGTAGCCGATCCCCGATGGTAGTCTGTACTTTGAACAAGCAGTCAAGGAAACCAGGGAGAAATTTGGGCCGGCCACGGTGGCCGTGCGGTTCTAGGCACTTCAGTCCGGAACCACATGACTGCTACGGTCGCAGGTTCGAATCCTGCCTCGGGCATGGATGTGTGTAATGTCCTTAGGTTAGTTAGGTTTAAGAAGTTCTATGTTCTAGGGGACTGATGACCTCAGATGTTGAGTCCCATTGTGCTCAGAGCCATTTGAACAATTTTTGAGAAATTTGGAAATTAAATTAAAGTTAAGAGGGAAGAAAAAGCAACTTCGAGTTTGGCTGATGGCGTAAATTGATGTTATAACATGAACACAAAGAAAAGTAAAGCAAGGGAAGTTGAATGTGGTCGCAATATATCAGGCGAGACTGAGGGAATTACATTAGGAAATGAGACACTAAAATAAATAGATGAATTCCGCTATTTGGGCAGCAAGTGCAGAGTGGCCACAGCAGAAAAGCATTTCCGAAGATTAGAAATGTAACATTGAATTTAAATGTGTTTGCAAGCCTGGCCTGAAGTTATTTGCACGGAGTGTAGCGTTGTACGGGTGCGAAACGTGGATGATGAAACAGTTCAGACAATAAGGGAATAGAAGCATCTGAAATTTGGTGATATAAAAGAATGCCGAAGAGCAGTTGGTTATGTTGCGCAGCTAATGGCGTGGTGGTGAAATGGAACTGCGGAGAAACGAAATTTCTGGCTTAACTTGATGTGGTCGGTTTGAAAAATCTAAGAAAAGGACGATGTTAATTACAGGGCTTGCATGCAGTCCTGATCACTTGTATCTACGTCGTCACACAATAATGAATCAGACTGATAGAATACAAGTACACGATTTGTACATAGTAGAATGGTCAAACTCATTAACAGACACACGTGCTGTAATAAATTCTCTCCCTCCGAACAGGCCTCGGAAGGTTCAACGGCACCGACCGGCCGCCGTGTCATCCTCAGCAACAACTGCCTCACAAGGGCCGAGTGTACCTCCGCCAACAACGCTCGGCAGACGGGGCGGTCACCCATACAAGCCGAGAGCGCTTAACTTCGGCGATCTGATAGAAACCAGTGTTACTTGTTCCACAAACACTAGTAGCTTTAATAAAGTGCAATACAGCTATTGTACCAAATCATGATTTACAAAAACCTGTAGTTCATCGCCTCCTAAGATAACAGCGGAGAAATCCTGATACATCAACGGAGCCGGGTACAAAAGAAGTGGGAAAAAATACGTACATCATTGATCGTAACTGATCGACATCAGACTAGCTACATTTCTTTTTCGCTGCGCGGGAGTTATTATTGATTGAATTCAAAAATTTTAAATGCTGTCGTAATCCACTCATGAAGAGCTGTAAACTGAAGTTGGTAGTTTGACACAATACAGTAAGTACAGTTAGAAGCTGTGTACATGCATAGAGGCAGATTTAACTCACAGCGCGCAAATTACTCGATGTATATTCATCCAGTATTTGAGAAAGACGGCGCTCAGCGACCTCCCACCAACTTTACAGATGGTTTCAAACCTCTTCGAAATTATTACTCACTGACACCAACAACATAATCGTGAGAGGAACCCTGTTTATCGCTTATTATTTTCAGGTATGTCGTTTTAATTTACTACTTCTTCGCTGCTAACTCTACTCGCAACATATTTCGCTGACAGTATTCACATATAACACTGAACGTACGTGCAAAATTGTATCATTCTACAGGAGTTCGATTCTTTAAGGAATTGTTTGTAATTACGGTTGTTACTACATTATAGTTGATACATTAAAGTGTTACTGTTACGTAAGAAACAACTTCTTAGGGCGCAAGGTTTAACCTTAAGCAGCCATTTGCTTTTGCGATACGATACAGAGACAGTAGGCAGCACTATAAACGATAAATACGCGTTAAAAAAAAGTGAAAGTGAAATGTCTAAATGAGACGTGTTGGAGAAAGCCGAAAATCGGACATATTGGTGTAAACAGGACAACTAGGTGCAATTCCAGGGCGACACTCGTGTAAAAACAAAAATAATCTTTAATATATATAAATCTAAATATGAACGCATCGAAAGACGAGCGTCACGAAAATGTGAAAAACTTGAACAGACTCTTGAAGATACCTGCAAATTATCCCGCGACGGCCTATGGACGAAATTTGGTTTCTTAAATTCCCCTTACTGTAAAAACCGAATGTACTTCTGTTTACTCAACATGTTCCGAGACACAATTATCAGTTCTTGTGGGTCTGGGAATTTATTTCTGTAACTACATTAATAGTGAAAGTAGATATCTACAGATGCCTCGTTTTTATGTCGCGCCTATAAGAAGTGGAGAATACTGTATATAATTACAACAGAAAAAGATAAAACACCAACAATCCACAATAAGGCGAAAGAAAATGACATGCGGTGAAACTATGAACTTTCAAAATTTATGTGATTTCAGAAATAAATGAAGACTCGCGAAAGATAACACATAGGTGTCAAAACATGTTTGAGTTAACACAAAAAAAGAGATTATGCTTTGCAGAACGTGGAGTTTAAAAACTCAAAATTAATTCGCAAATATGGAAGAAACGTCAATAGGAGCTTCCAGCTTGAACACGATGATTACCGATGTACATTTCAGTAACCTTAATTAAGATAGGAATCTTGACGTGTTCTTCAACCTGCTCTAGAGACCGTGAGGACAAAATCACGGGCAGTGCCATTTAAGAATTCGTTTTTTTTTTTTTTTTCCCGCTCCACACGCAGTGGAATGGGAAGAAAATCGACACGCTAAGTACCCTCTGGCACGCACTTCATGGTGGTATGCACAGTAAATATGGAGGTAGCAGACTCAAAACGTAATGTTAACACAAGACTTTGACCTTTTTGCCTGCGTGGAATTTGCGCCGCGACTGCACAACTTTCGCGAGGTGTTACGTCATCCACAGGAGCCTACGTAACACAATTTCCGCCCACGACTGCAATTTTCAGCCCGAGTGCGGGGAGGGAAAAAGATGAGACGACAATTATCTGATGCACAGCGCAATGGGGAGGGGGGCGGCTGCGTAGCAGATCCACACAAGGACGAGGCTCTGCCGGCAGCCTTTAAACGTCCGTGACCTAGGACGACATGCGCCGACATATGGTACGTTCCGCAGGACACGATGTGGGGGCGTCCGAGCCGAAAAGCCGAACAAAAAGCGTGTCGCAGCACGCGACCTAGACCGCAAAAAAAAAGTAAAATAAACCGAAGCCGCCGAAAGCAGCGCCAGTTGGCACACTTCTCGCCTCTATTGAGACACCTGACTGTCGCCACGGCGCTAGCGGCGGCGCACGGCTATTCCTGAGAGAAATAAAAATGGTCGCCCGACACGGCTACAACGCACAGCTGTTACACACCGTTCACGCATCAAACTAGTCAGCT
Organism: Schistocerca nitens; assembly: GCF_023898315.1. Taxonomy (NCBI): domain Eukaryota; kingdom Metazoa; phylum Arthropoda; class Insecta; order Orthoptera; family Acrididae; genus Schistocerca; species Schistocerca nitens. Next base: position 146,917,077 of record NC_064624.1, on the reverse strand, counting down.
GTAACATTACCTTGCCTGCTATTCGAACTGAATACGCAAAAAGCGGCTAAGCACAAATGTCGCTAAACGTGGCCAGACGAAACAGCTGTTACACGAGATTCGCTTATCAAACAATCCTGCGGCGGTTTTCTTTGAAATAGAGCAACACCGCAAGATATACTTCACTGACAGCTCCCTTTGTGCTCTCAAAGAAAACTGCGAACGTTGATCTCGAAACGAATTTTAACAGGGATATTCTCGAGCATTGCTCTTCCTGATAGAAACGAACTTAAGGACGAAGCTGTTCGTGTATTAAACAAGTGCGTAACTATACTCTCTCGACTGTTATACACGGGACACATGAAATGCAAAGGAGAAAAAGAAGTCGTTCAATACGGCTATACGACACAGTTGTTATTCTACAGTAGATTCACGTATCAATGTTAGCGCCAAATTCTCTGAAACATAGCAAAAATCCAATACATACATCACTTCGTCATTAACGAAACTTGCCATTGCATATCGCGAATAAGATTTGACCGTGGGGACGAGAGGGAAGAGAGACGAAAAAAAATTTTGTTTAGAACTTGACAATATCTATCGCAGAGGTATCAGGACAACTTACGAAAAATAATGCGCTGATTTTGCTGACTCGGTTGAAACACTTAGACGCACTGGATGCAGATAATTTTTTTACAGAACACACCGAATTCACTAGAACATCAACAGCAGAAGAACGCACGCACAAAACTGGGCAGCAGTTACTTATCATACTTGTTAGGCGGAGCAAATATCTGTTTCCAGAACACGATCATTACAAAACACACACACACACACACACACACACACACACACACATACACACACACACACAGTGTCACCTGCAGAAATAATAATAATCAGACTACAAAACCAAAATACTTAAAAGTACACAAAATACGGTGGCACTTCTTTTACCTTCGGCGCCGTCGTAAAAGTCACCGCTGAAGAACATCAAAAACTTCACTTATCCCGGGGTACTCCAACACGTTCCCCGGGGTTGCGAAACACACACTCACACACTTTTTTTTTTAACTCTCGGATGTTTTTTTTTACTATTTTCAATCTTCCTGTGCCACTTTCTTCGGACACTTATCTTTCTTCGGTTCGTTACACTGTGGTGCGCACAATACGTGTTTCCGCCTCGTCGGACAGTGATTTCGCGACGGCAGAAAGCGGCTCGCGGAACCCGTCTGGTTTGTTAACGTGGCAGCCGCGTTGCTAGGTTATAAGATCGTCCACACGGCACACGTAAGCAGCACGCGAGCTAGCAGCCGGGCCGAGCCAGCGGCGCCGGGAGGGGAGCGGAGGCGTCCAATAGCGCGCGGCTACGAGCACGGGGGGAAGCGGAATTAAGCGCCGCTCGGCGCTAAGCCGCGGTCCCGGGGACTCACCGCCTTCTAGCGTACCTGCGCCTCCCGTCCAGCAAACCTGTCTGCTCACCACAATAGCGTCCACGTGAGGCACGTAACACTCGGAAATAAACCTACTACTGCGCTTTTTTTTCCCATTTGGGTTCTTTCGCAATTGTAAACGTAATCGGCGAAATGATTTTCTGTTTAAACAAATCGGACACCGCCTTCTAAAAAACGAGCTGTCTTCCAAACCACGGGAGGAAGACAGAATACGAAAACAGTCGGATATTCTTGAACAGCATCGGCAACAATCATACTGGCGGAAGTTGCAGCAGCGGCCCGACCTCAATGGAAGTAATATTAAGCTGACAAAAAGTAAACGATGTCTAAGAACGTAATTTTAACGTATACAATTATGGGCAGCACGAATGGTGGTAGGTATGCTTGCCTTACACAACTGTATCAACTCGTACGGAACGAAATGATTTGACTTAAAGGGTCTAACGCGCCCCAGGCAAGACGCAAATTTCGCTTTGTTGGGAGATACATGGAAAATGGAACCTACAGCGGAGACAGCACAAATCACTAGTACGTCTCATTTTACAACGGTAGTTTGTAATTTCACGTGTTGTTTTAGTACGAGTCGCGCAATTTCTTCGTCGCTGTGTTGGTGAACATGTCTGAAAAGCTTCTGTACAGTGTTTGTTAGCTCTCGGCTGTCAAAAATGTCCCACATGTTTTCGCAGTACCGGCTATTATCTATTTTTTGTAATAATGCATCAGAGAATTTGGATTAATGTTTGCTATAAGAAAAAGACGCAACAAAGGTTTAGAAATGTTAAAAATACGGCTTTCGGTTAGTCTGCTACGCTTGACGCAAGTGTTTACGAGCGCTATAAGCGTCTCCAAGGCCACGAAGACGTTGAAGATGAGCACCTTAGGAACTCCAGCACGACAAAAAGTCGTGGAAAAAACTGTAGGAAATGATTGTGAAGTTCGTCGGATCACAATCAGAAAAGTCGATGACGATGCTGGTATAACAACTGACGCATGCCCTGAAGTTTTTTCGCATGTTTACGGTATGAAACGTGTGACAGCAAAACTGGTTCAAAAATTGTTGACTTTCAAGCGAAACCATCTGCGAATGGAGGCTGCTCAGGAATCGCTAAGATGGAGTGAACAACGATGCATAATTAATGCACCGTGTGATATCATTCGTATACAGACATTAAGCAGAAACTAAGGCTCTATCGTCCAATTAGACACCTATATCGCTAACGCCGCCTTCACGCGGAGCTACTCAGAAGCGCTTCAACTGACAAAGCATTGCTTTAAAACAGGAGTTTCCATCCTTTTAGCTTACGTACGCCACATGTAGGAGAAGAATGTTTTCAGGCCGCACATAATCTACTTGACACCAACAATAACCGCTAAGAAAGTAAAAAAAAAAAAAAACCGAGATGGTCTAATGAGAGAATAGCATCGTCTGGTGGGAATTCCAGATTGAAAATAATCAATTTATCATTACAATGTATAAACGGAATTTCATTTTTTTATTTTTCACCGACCGTGTGACATGCTTCTTGGGACGCATTTACAGTGCGTTGTTAACTGTAAGACGGTAGAGTTGTGAGGGGAGTGCGGGGAGAGGAGGAAGCAAGCACTGGCTGGCGAGGGGGGGGGACAAAGCACGCATACCAGTTGCATCGCTTTAAATGTTGTTCGTAAACGAAACTGAAATCGTCATGTACATTAAAATCTCTCTCTCTCTCTCTCTCTTATATATATATATATATATATATATATATATATATATATATATATATATATATATATATATATATATATATATATATATATATACTATGCGCTCACAAACCATTCATCCGATTGCAATGAAACTTTGGTGAGTTGTTCTCCGAACGCCCGAAAAGAGTAATGGACAATGTTTCAACAGTAGCATTCAATCACACTCAATATAATTTTTGCGAGCGTCGCTACGTAATACTGGTTTCCTTCTAACCGTAGGCCTACCGGTAGGGATTGTTGGCGACTCCCGAGATAGGCCAGCAACTGCCTCTTCACTCATTTTGATAATGTTTTGCACAACTGCACAATAAAAACACGCAGAACAGTACAGCGCAAAACAATAACGAAGCAGACGACAATGGCTACCTTGTACAACACAGTCAGCTAAGTAATGTTGGCAGCAGTCGAAACTGCGTGCCTACCGAAGCCTCCCGACGTTTACCGACTTCTACCGATTCAGGACTAGGCAGAGGTCTGCCATCTAAAAGTTTACACACGGTATACTTGCTTCGGGCCGCATGTTGCCCGAGGGTTGGACAACCCTGGTTTAAATGGACGTGCAGCGCTACCGCGCTTTTGTGGTGACGTATTGGGGTCGCTACTCTTGTTATTTGGTGGCACGGTCGTGAGGTCATAGTGTTGACTAGAGATGGAAGTCAATAGAGAAGATTTCATTTGTGAAGCTGGTAAAACATCCATCGATATGCAACATGGCCAGTGAAGAATATTCGGGTAAACCGCAGAAAATTAAAGTTTTCACCGGACGTTGGAGGCAAACGTTCTTTACAGATGACGGCAGACGGTGAGAGTCACTCACTTGCGTTGGATCTGTTGACATCTCATATAACACTCAACTACTCAAAAGGTCTTCAAATCTGTGTATGTCTTGCTCACGAACAAAACTGTGCAACACACAGCAAGTTTTTTGTTTTATGTTTTGTAATACCTTCAGAAAATTCCAGATACATCAGAAGCTGACCAAAAAAAAAAAAAAAAAAAAAATTAGAAGCTGACCAAAAAATCTGCAGTCTAGGAAGAATGCCAAAGATACATTCAATATGTCTTCTAGCCCTACAGAGACCACATCTGAAAACTCTTTGAAGAAAAAAAAATTGTCTCCATGTTAGGGCAGTAAGAAAGATGACATACCGGTACGTTGATCGCCAACGATTTTGTGAGTATTCAAAGACTTCATAAAACAGCCTAATTTGATGACATTTAATTTAACTGGCAATTAACTTACGGTGAAGCAATGAACCCTTGAACACAGATCAGCGTGGCCCTCTTCTATTTGCTCTATAGTCAATTTGCTTTGGTACGAATCACACATGGCCAGCAACTATATTGAGAAAACGTTGTCAGAATGCGGACGTCAGCTGTGACTGCTACGGTCGCAGGTTCGAATCCTGCCTCGGGCACGGATGTGTGTGATGTCGTTAGGTTAGTTAGGTTTAAGTAGTTCTAAGTTCTAGGGGAGACATGGGTTGGGTTGTTTGGGGGGAAGAGACCAAACAGTGAGGTCATCGGTCTCATCGGATTAGGGAAAGACGGGGAAGGAAGTCGGCCGTGCCCTTTCAAAGGAACCATGCCGGCATTTGCCTGGAGCGATTTAGGGAAATCACGGAAAACCTAAATCAGGATGGCCGGACGCGGAACTGAACCGTCGTCCTCCGCGGTAGGGGACTCATGACCTGAGATGTTAAGTCCCATAGTGCTCAGAGCCATTTGAACCATTTGTTCAAAAAATTAACGGAACTTTGTTCACAAAATTTTTTACCCCTACCTTTTACTTATTGTGCCTGGTGTAGTTAGAAATACACTCCTCCACAACTCATACACCGCTTATAACGCCGTTTCCAGTTGTTCCAGAAGCAGTCTTGGTACGCCTCTTGCTGGATCGCGCGCGAAGTGTCGTCTTTGAATTTTCTTTTATCTCGTCTATCGTTATGAATCTTCGAACTTTTAGCGGGATTTTCAACTTTGCAAACAAATAAAAGTTTGCAGGGACCAGGTCTGGAGAATACGGAGGATAAGGCAGCACAACGCTTTCGTCTTTCGTGGAATGGTCACGCACTGCAGGGATGAATGTGTGGGTGCGTTACCGTGATGCAAGAGCCATGAATTGTCACATTTCAGGTCGTTTCCTTCTCGCAGCCGTCGCAACTTAACCGATCGTATCGTCGGTAAACAGTTGGTCCCAGTAGCACCAATTGGTGACGAACTAATCCTTCAAAGTCAAAGAAAACTATCAGCACGGCTTTGACATCGGACGTCGGCTGATGAACTTTCCCGACCCACTGTTAAGACTGTGGAAATATGAAATGAACGTATGACATTGTCGGCCGGGAGGACCCAAGCTGCGAAGTTCAGCCGCCAAGTGCCAGTCTTGTTTCAGTCGACGCCACACTGGGCGACTCGTGTCCCGGTGATGAGCATGTAATGATGATGAGGACAACACGGGCGGAGAAAATTCCAACCAGGACGGGAATCGAACACGGGCCCTCTTGCACGGGAGGCAAGCACGTTAGCACGCAGCTAAGCAGGCGGACACTGTTAAGACTGAACCTAGGTCTCAACATCATAACCCCTACACCCACGCCTCATCACCAGTTGTGATTCTGTTAAGGAACATCTCGTCCTCACCTGAACGATCCAAAAGCTCCTCACAGATTGCGAGCCAATGTCTTTCTGGGCTTGATTTGTGGGTAGTGGGACGAACTTGGCGGCAACGCGATGCATTCCAAGATCAGGCCCCCACAACCGCACGAGTGCGGCCATTAGAGTGGTAAACTGACGCGCCGAGTTCGGATGTTTATACATCGCTTTTGGTTATAAAATGCCTTCCCTTGAGTTAGGTCACAAACATAATGCCTCATTTAAATACTTCACTACAATATACTTTTTAATTTACGAACAAACAGCAGCTAGTCACTGTTTATGAATTTATCTTACGTACTACATGGAATCTGCCGTAGCTAAAAGTTATGTCCTGGACCCCTAGCATTTTTCGTAGTTCATTTACGATAGATGTACGCAAAATGCATCAAAATACTCGAAGATTTGCCCACTATATTAACAGTATTTTCTGACTCTACCTTGCTTTAGATTTTATGACGAGAAGCGCGTTTTATATGGCATAGTGCTTTGGCAACTCACGACCAAATTATCAAGTTTCAACCTAATCTAGACCATGAAAACACTACCGATCAGCCAACTTTCTTCAAAATGATCAGAACATATAAAATGGTATTCTGTCGGTCGGAAATCTTGCCTCCTGACAGCGTGTAACCATTTTTGTAACAGCTGTAGTTTTGAGAAAGGAAACCTGCAAATAGATGTACAGACATTGTGCTAATACCGTGTTACAAAAACATTTATTAAGCAAGTGCACTGACATACAAAACAACTTAAAATATCCACATACCTGTGAAATGTAATATTCGTTCCTTTCTCGAATTTATTTGTACAATTAATCGCTGCACAACTCTTCACCATTGTACTTCTTTTGATTGGAACGTACAGACAGTAGAATTACGAGTAACAAATACTGCATGTACGCCCCAACAAATATACAACGTTGAATCTGGGTCTTCATAAACAACAATACTACACAACACATCAGACTACACTATAATGGCGTCCAGCCGAAGGTTCAAATTATCCCGCGACTGCAGCGCCATCAGTGAGTCTACTTATTTTTACAAGGTCTTTGTCCAAGATGCTGTGTCAGGATTTCACGGCATCATCGAACCGAAATGTTACATTCTTCTGCAATCTCTCGAACAGTCACTCTTCGATTGGCACGCACAACTTGTTGACGTTCCTGACACGAGCGTTGTCGGTACACGTCGAAAGGCGTCCTGATCGACGGTCATCTTTTAACTTCCGTCCGGACATTTTTAAACCGTGTGAACCATTCTCAACACCGAGTAGGCTTACGGGGCTCCGGAACGCCCTATACTTGCAATCTTAAAATAACGCTTATAAATTACATCTTTCCTCACAAAGTATTTGAGTTAGGAAGTTGAACTTTTTACAGATTATTTATTGGAATATGTGCTACAACTTAACACAGGGATTTTACAAAATTTTAGTTCAGTTATTAAAGATGATTTTTTTTCAATTGTAATGAAAATTCACAACATTTTTTTGCAATTTTTTATTTATATATTCAAAAATATAGAGTTTTTTGGAAAAACGCTGTGTTAAATTATGCAGAAGGTACTGTGTAACATTTACTGAAAGTTTGAAAGAAATATGTTTGGAAGATCCTTAAAAAACATGTAATTAGTATGAGAAAATAAAAGTTTTGGGAATCGAGCGACAAAGATTGGATTAACTTTTCAGTGCATTCCAGGTCCATAGGATGGATTATCTTCATCCTCTGCAAACTCCTCCTCCAGCTTCCTCTTGTTCCTCCTCCTGTTTACTCTTGTTTGTATTTCTAGACTCTTTACAGCCCTGTCTGCAGCCCGAAGGCGTTCCTTGTCTAAAGCAAGCATAGCTCGTACCATGTTAGAACCTATCTTCATTCCCATATTTCTAAATACCTTGCAGCTTACAATGTTGCCATCATTGAAAGTCGCAACAGCATCATACACACCAAAGTGAAGTGTTTCTATTCCAACAAATACAGTCTTGGGGATTCTCGACCATATAACACTATTTACACTTTCATTGGGGTTTGAGTTTTTCCGTGAATACACTTTTTCAGCAGTTCAGGTTCTGCTAAGTCTCTGAAAATAGGTTTTATACTTTATCTCACATCACTAAAATGTACCTGATGAACACAAACGTTAATAATAACACCATTTGACAGCAGTTTAACAGCGCCTCAGTGGGTCACGCCCATGTAGAACACATTTCAAAAAAAAAATTAAAAATAGTTGTAGTCTTCGGAATTGAATAAATTATATATCTATTAAAAGGTAATAGTCTGCAGATTCAGAAAACGCAAAAAAGGAAAAATTGAACTTTTCATGATTTTGAGCCTTTCCGGAGCCCCTTAAGTATTCGTCAGCGTTGGCCTCCTGCATCATTTGGTGTGTCTCTGAAAAGGTTTTTCCGAGTTTCACCAAAATTTAATACAGACGCGTTCCTCCTCCAACTCTGCCATCTCGAAATTCGCAAACAGTGCGGCACTCTACTCAATACAGCACTGAACAATAACAGACATACAACAATGAAACTTGCGGCAGCCGTGTGCAGGGATGCCTCCCGCATTTTGTTCCAACACACCACTGGCGTGAAATTACAGATGATGTATTTTTCGACTGACCACGTGCAGTGTCCCACAGTCACTAGATGACACGACCGTTCTTCCTTCGATGAATGGCGTCTTCTTGATTTCGTCGTTCAGTAATTCCGAGCTCGTCCACCGCTACGATAAGTGCCTTAATTTAAAAGGCAACTATGTCGAAAAGTAGTATTTAAGTGTGGCTTCCATTTGTACATTACGTGTTCGTTTGTGTCCGTTAGGGGCTTGGCTAGCGCGGCCATCTTGGTGTCATGGCATTCTGCCGCTCAGTCGGCATCCTGCCGTGCTAGTGAGAGGTTCGTGCTGTACTCCGTTGGGTTACTGTGACAGTTTGAAATGTCAGCGTTAATTGAAAATGCCACAAAGTGTGAAGTGCGTGCTGTAATAAGGTTTCTGACTGCAAAAAACTGTACACCGATAGAAATCTATCGGCAGCTTTGTGAAGTGTATGGGGACAACATAATCACCGAAGGTGGAGTGCGTCAATGGGTCATAAAATTTAAAAATGGCCCAACTGACGTTCACGACGAAGAGCGAAGTGGAAGACCCAGCATAGTGACTGCCGAACTTTTCGAAAAAGCCGATGGCGCGGTCCGTGAAAACCGTAATTTCACAATAACGGAACTCTCTATGAGTTTTCCACAAATTTTACGAAGTTTGTTGCACGAAATCATTTCCGAAAAGCTCGGTTACCACAAGTTTTGTGCAAGATGGATACCAAAAATCTTGACAGAGATTCACAAAAATCAGCGAATGGCTGCAGCGTTAACGTTTTTGGACGCTTACGAGAAAGATGGCGACTCATTACTCGATCGCATCGTTACTGGTGACGAAACATGGGTTAAGCACGTGAACTGCGAGACAAAATTGCAGTCAATGCAGTGGGGGCACACAAATTCCCCACAAAAACCCAAGAAATGCATGCAGACAATGTCGGCAAGGAAGGTGACGGCGACTGTCTTGTGGGACAGAAAAGGTGTGATTTTTGTGGATTTCCTGGAAAGAGGCACTACAATAAACTCTCAAAGGTATTGCCAAACTCTGCACAAACTCAGAAGAGCAATACAAAACAAGCGCAGGGGAAAGTTGGGCTCAAAGATCTTGCCGATTCACGACAACGCCCGGGCCCACACGGCAAATGCCACTCGTGAAGTTCTCGAATTCTTTTAAGTGGGAGTTGTTTCCTCATACGCCGTACAGTCCCGACCTGGCACCGAGCGACTTCCACTTATTCCCAGCAGTGAAGAAGTGGTTGGCTATGCAGCGTTTTGATGACGGCGCACAGCTTCGAGAAGAGGTAACCACGTGGTTGAAGGCGCAGGCGGCCGAATTTTACGACAAAGGAATTTCCGAGCTCGTCCATCGCTACGATAAGTGCCTTGATTTAAATGGCAACTATGTAGAAAAGTAGTATTGAAGTGACGCTTTCATCTGTATATAATAAAAAAAATTCCAATACTTTATTTATTTTTAATTCCAAAACGTAATGTACTTCGTGGATAGCCCTCGTAGAAGTGGAAAGACTAGGATCCTAGTCGGCAGACTCCACAAAGGACCGAAACTCGAGGACGCCGCAGCTGCGGCAGATCAAAGCGGCGACGAAGGGGGCGTTGTCTGCAGGCGAGCCGTGTGTAGGCTGCGATGCGGAGAAGAGCTTCCCTGTGTCTCCCGTGTGGAGCGGCCGTAACACTGTAGTAAGCTCGACAAGTGCGCTCAAATGCGAAGGTTATGCTCAATGCTTTTTTTTTCTTCCATTTTAGCGGTATAGCGCTGCACGAGTTTGAGAGACAGTTATAGGTCCACGGCGTCTTCGTGAAGCAATCCGGTAGGAACGCCCGGATTTGTGGTGAAACAGGTCGTGCGTATTGCATCGCGACAACGCCCCCGTCCACACTTCGTTAACTGTTCGTGAATTTTTCACCAAAAAGAATGCTGTAATGATGCCCTAGCTTCCGTTACCGTCAGAAATAGCACCCCGTATTTTTTTCCTCTTCTCAAATATCACAGAAAAAAACCTTGAAGTAAACATCGTTTTAAGATGAGAAGGGTAGGTTTAAGGCCTAAGTGACACAATATACAGGGTGTATCAAAAAGAATCATCTGATTTAAAAAACAACTCATAGCTATTATGTTATTAGAGATATGTGCGTGAACTACATACTGTTGGAAAGTGTATACTCTCGAGTTTTACGTGTCACACAGGCATCTGGAAATGCGGGAATTTTTAAATCAAAGGATTACTGAATGATGGATCGGTCGCACTGGACCAAATGATTCAGCTTTACTTTACTGGCCTGCCGTTGTGGCCGTGCGGTTAAAGGCGCAGGTTCGAATCCTGCCTCGGGCATGGACGTGTGTGATGTCCTTAGGTTAGTTAGGTCTAAGTAGTTGTAAGTTCTGGAGGACTGATGACCACGGAAGTTAAGTCCCATACTGCTCAGAGCCATTTGAACCATTTTTTTTTACTTTACTGGCCTCCAAAGTCACCGGACCTGACTGTATGTGACTATTAATTGTGGAGGTTTATAAATCGCTCCGTTGCCAACAACAATGAATGAACTCAGACACCGCATAACAGCAGCTGTGGAAACTGTAACTAAAAACATGTTCCCTGCAGTGTGGGAACAATTTGAATAAAGCGGGACATATTGAACACTTATGAAAAGATACGGAAAAAAACTTTTTAATTTCCTTTCGCCAAAAAACAAAATTCATTGTATACATTTATTAGTTTCTGAAATATGAACTTACCAAATCGGATGATTCTTTTCGATATACCATGTACTAGCAGTAAAGATTGACACTGGTCAAAGTGTACGACAAAAAGGGGGAAATGATAAATCAGTTGAGTTCAAAATGTTTGCGAATCGGACCTCAAGATATGAGTAAAAACACGTAGGTGAAAGAGCTAATGACTATTCCAGATAAGAGTTCCACAAATATTTCGGGAAATGGGAAAAGCAATGGCATTAGTTTTTAATATCGAATGAAGGCAAACAAAAGACGAATAAATAAAAAAATTCTAGATACCTGTTGAAGACGCCTGGTAATGCGGATGTGTGTGGGATTCGCGCTCCATAGGAGTAACGAGGGAAAGTGAAATGCAGAAAGAAAGGCAGCAGAAATGGTGACAGATTTTTTTTTTCTTTTGACTGACGAGAGAGCGCAACGGGTATCCAGAAAAACCTGAACTGGTAGAGGCTCCAAGATAGACGCCAATTATGCCGTGAAAGCCTACTTATTCAGTACCAAGAACCGGTATTAAGTGGAAAATCTAGAAGTACCAAAAAGCCCCTGCCACCATGCTTTAAAGAATCGAACTCTCCCACTTATAAAATCTGCTACGGTACATCTACATCTACATTTATACTCCGCAAGCCACCCAACGGTGTGTGGCGGAGGGCACTTTACGTGCCACTGTCATTACCTCCCTTTTCTGTTCCAGTCGCGTATGGTTCGCGGGAAGAACGACTGTCTGAAAGCCTCCGTGCGCGCTCGAATCTCTCTAATTTTACAATCGTACGAAGTCGGTTCACAACGATTAACTGTGCAAGGCGCTAAACTATTTAGAAATACTAACAACAATTCTGTTACAAATGAAACGCACTGTAAACTTACAAATTCATTAATAGTGTCTGCCTTTTTCTTTAGTGTTATCTCTCGTATAACAGGTTTCACATCGATACTGCCCGTCGTGTCCTTTTCTGGACATCTGAGCATTCTTGACGTGTTTGTACGTTCGCCGTCTTCTAATGGCGTCCATCATCCCAATTCTCTCGCCACCTCTTTGTCTCGTTGCTTCCACTTTAGTGTTGTACAATGATATGATTTTGCTGATACATTTAGTGGTATATGTAGATGCTGCTGGAAAAACGTGTTGCGAATGCAGTAGTAAAAATACATCAAAACTTCGAGCATGATGCTGCAGTTCTACTGCATCAAGAGGGAGAACGTAGTAAGCGATAAACGTTTTATCCTTTTGTGATTTTTTTGGGAGGCATGTCACTTACAAAAAGTCTCGTTAATGTTTTAAATTATGTGTAAAGTTTGTTGCAAGTCACTACTAACAAGGGAACCTCCCCACCGCACCCCCCTCAGATTTAGTTGTAAGTTGGCACAGTGGACAGGCCTTGAAAAACTGAACACAGATCAATCGAGAAAACAGGAAGAAGTTGTGTAGAACTATGAAAAAAGGGCAAAATATACAAACTGCGTAGTCCATGCAGAAGATAGGCACATTAAGGATAAATGAACTCATGAGCGCCGTGGTCACGTGGTTAGCGCGAGCAATTACGGAACGAGAGGTCCTTGGTTCAAGCCTTCCCGCGAGTGAAAATTTTACTTTCTTTATTTTCGCAAAGTTAAGATATGTCCGTTCGTTCATTGACGTCTCTGTTCACTGTAATAAGTTTAGTGCGACCGCACCGCAAAACCGTGCGATTAGTAGACAAAAGGACGTGCCTCTCCAATGGGAACCGAAAACATTTGATCGCAAGCTCATAGGTCAACCGATTTCTCCACAGAAAAACACGTCTGAAATATTCTATACGACACTGGTGACGGCATGAGCGTCACATGACAGGAATATGTTGTCGACCCACCTAACTTGTAACTTGGCGAATGGGTAAAAAGATTCTTCTACCTTGCTCGACAATCGTTCGATCCCTTAAGGAACTTTCCGATTCCTTACAGTTCGGAAAATATTCATTGACCTTGTTTTTGAAGTCGCGAGCTATATTTGCTGGATTCATATTGCTTACAGTTGTCTGGTGTGAGACGTTCCCTGGGGGGGTCCACCGGGGGCCGAACCGCACAATAGCCCTGGGTTCGGTGTGGGGCGGCGGAGGGGTGAAGTGGACTGCGGTAGTCGTCGTGGGGTTGTGGACCACTGCGGCTGCGGCGGGGACGGAGCCTCTCCGTCGTTTCTAGGTCCGCGGTCAACATACCATACAAGTGCTGTCATTCGCGAATACTGGATAAATACAGTGTGGGTAATTTATGCTCCTTGAGTTACGCCGCCACAGGATACACAAAGAGATTTTCGAACTGTGGTACTTGTCTTAGTGTATCAAATCTTGGACATAACATTACTCCTCTATATGAGCAGATTATGACAGCACTTTGGAATCTTTAAAATCGGGCAATACTTACGAGAAATACTCAAAAGTGTCTTTTTGCTGCCCCTCGAACCCGTTAGAAAGGCGACCTGCAAGCGGCGCATCGCAACGCTTTTGTAACGTAGGGTGCCGGTGCTCCTAGGTATCGCTCAAGTAAGAAGCGCTAACACAAGATGAGACTAACCACGGCTCATACTGAGACATTTGTGGAGCTGGTTTCCCAAAGGTTCCACATCCAAAAAATGACTTAGACGTGGCAGCCCTTAACTAACAGCCTGCTGCTTCTAACAAGTAAATACGAGGGTTGGAACTTTAATAGTGGCAACGACTTATTTACAGCTCATACAGAATAGACACGTGTTTCAAACCTTTACTGACCTTCAGGGTAGTCACCAGCATTGTGCATAGCGCGTTGCCAGCTATGTGGAAGTCGTAAAAGACTCTTAGCAGTGCCGGTTGTGTTGACAGTTCGAGCGGCGCGGTCTATTGGCAGCCGAAATTGTAGCAGTTCTGAAGCGAATGCCGTAAAGTGTGTCCTTAAGTTTAGAAATTGAGTTGAACTCACGAGGGCGTAAGTGAGGGGAGTGCAGTAGGTGGTATAGCACTTAGCAGCCCCATCAGTCAAACAAATCAGTAACAGCTTGCACTGTGCGTGCTTGAGCATTGTCCTGCAAAATGAGGGTCAGGTCCTGGAGAAAGTGTCATCACTTCTGTCTCTATGCTGTTCATTTTTGGAACCAGCTTAGAGACAGAAGTGATGGCCGGCCGGAGTGGCCGAGCGGTTCTAGGCGCTATAGTCTGGAAGCGTGCGACCGCTATTGTCGCAGGTTCGAATCCTGCCTCGGGCATGGCTGTGTGTGTCATGTCCTTAGTTAGGTTTAAGTAGTTCTAAGTTCTAGGGGACTGATGACCTCAGCAGTTAAGTCCCATAGTTCTCAGAGCCATTTGAACCATTTGAACAGAAGTGATGACACTTTGTGCAGAACATGACCCTCATTTTGCAGCACAATGCTCAAGCACGTACAGTGCATGCTGTTACTGATTTGTTTGACTGATGGGCTGCTAAGTGCAATACCACCTACTGCACTCCCCGGACTTAAGCCTTCGTGAGCAACTCGATTTCTAAACTGAAGCAAACACTTCACGCCATTCGCTTCAGAATTGGTACAAATTCGTCGGGCAATAGGCCACGCCGCTCGAACTGTCAACACAACCGGCACTGCTAAGACTTCCACATCGAGTTATACACAATGCTGGTGACTACTTTGAAGGTCAGTAAAACTTTGGAACAGGTATCTATTTTGTACCAGCTGTAAATATGCAGTTGCCACTATTAAAGTTCAAATGGTTCAAATGGCTCTGAGCACTATGGGACTCAACTGCTGAGGTCATTAGTCCCCTAGAACTTGGAACTAGTTAAACCTAACTAACCTAAGGACATCACAAACATCCATGCCCGAGGCAGGGTTCGAACCTGCGACCGTAGCGGTCTTGCGGTTCCAGACTGCAGCGCCTTTAACCGCACGGCCACTTCGGCCGGCCCACTATTAAAGTTTCCACCATCGTATTTTCTTGCAAAAAGTACCGAACTCTTATATAGAGGTCGTCATATCCATCATTTTACACAAACGCCCTTCGATCATTGAAATAATGAAAACTGTATCAGTTCCTTAATTTTTGATGCGTACCACAACGCGTTTCAAGAATTTATTCTCATTTCCAACAGCAATTGTTTACATGAATATGTTTGGTGATGTTTGCATGTGTGATTTTCTGCCCATCTTGCGTCTTTTTAAGTTATTAGACCGCAATCGCAAAATGGAACAAAATGAATCTTCGTGAGTTTTTTAACGCTAGTATTACAAATGGTATTTTTGATTGACCACTTACACGTATTGTGCCTCATCCATTATACAAAATATCACAGGCGCCCAGATCATCACTTACAGTGTTTGTTCACAAGACACACTATATATATATATATATATATATATATATATATATATATATATATATATATATACACATTGTATATTGTGGCCGAGCGGTCCTAGGGGCTACAGTCTAGAACCGCCCAACCGTTACGGTCGCAGGTTCGAATCCTGCCTCGGGCATGGATGTGTGTGATGTCCATAGGTTAGTTAGGTTCAAGTAGTTCTATGTTCTAGGGCACTGATGACCATAGATGTTGAGTCCCATAGTGCTCAGAGCCATTTGAACCATTTTTGAACATTCTGTGAAAGCAGGAGTTTGGATTGCAATTTCTAGACGTCGGATTGTGGGTCCCATATTTTTCAACGAAATAAACGCACAACGATACTGCAGTGACATTCTGTACCTATTCATACGAGAACGTGTCAAATACTGAACGGTTATTTTCAACAAGATGGTGCAACCGCGCATACAGCTCGCGTTTCAATGTCACTGCTTGCTGATGTTTCTGGTGATCGCATAATTTCACAGGAACTTTGGCCTCCACGATCGCCTGACCTAACACCACCTGACTTTTTCTTCTGGGGTGCAGCGAAAGCGACTGTCTATAAGAAGCGTGCATCGATGAATTGAAAACTGCAATATCCACTTTCACTGCTTCGGTTAGAGAAGAAATGTTACACCTCACCATTTGGAAACGTGATTAGACGAATTGAATTGTGTATTCAACTACAGGTGGGACACCTTCAACATTTAATGTGAACATTTGTAAGTAAAAGTGAAAATTCAATAAATTAATAACTTGTATTTCACTGTATTTCGGTATATTCACTGCGTCATACGACACGCGCGGCCAATACGCATACGGCACTGCCGAGAGACTTTTTGAACACCCCGGCCGGCCGGTTTGGCCGAGCGGTTCTCGACGCTGCAGTGTGGAACCGCGCGACTACTACGGTCGCAGGTTCGAATCCTGCCTCGGGCATGGATGTATGTGGTGTCCTTAGGTTAGTTAGGTTTAAGTACTGTAGTTCTAAGTTCTAGGGGACTGATGACCTCAGCAGTTAAGTCCCATAGTGCTCAGAGCCATTTGAACATCCCGTATCTGTAATGGTTCAAATGGCTCTGAGCACTATGGGACTTAAACATCTGAGGTCATCAGTCCCCTAGAACTTAGAACTACTTAAACCTGACTAACCTCAGGACATCACACACATCCATGCCCGAGGCAGGATTCGAACCCGCGACCGTAGCGGCACCGCGGTTCCTGACTGTAGCGCCTAGAACCGCTCGGCCACACCGGCCGGCTATCAGTAATGCGAGTTATTATTTCCTCAAGTACAATTTGTACACTCTTAAAATAATTTTTATGAGAAAAAGTACTGAATCCAAAAATTAAATTGCCACTAATTCCGCAATAATAATAATGAGGTACACCTCAAATTTTTATAGAAGACTTATCGGTGAGGCCCAGACAAACTGTACATCAACTGTGGTTTGCATATGAGAACCATTATGGCTACAGAGAATTTTTGTGCTCTGCTAAAAAATCTGCACAGTATGATTTGTTATCTTTAGGAAGTAAGCACCAAATTTATGTAGTAGCTTATTCTCCCCGCGCTTCATACGGTAATGGAACGCGACGAAACCCTGACGTGAGATGCCATGGAAAGTCGTCCATGCTGCGCACTTCAACGGTCCTTGGCACAGTACTCGTATGGATGACGCCGCGACTGTATTGCAGAGCTGTGGACGTTATATAAACTTCTCAGTTTTCAGACATCTTCTCTAACACGCGCAATGTTCCGTCTGCGTAACCCTGTAAAATGGACCCACATAAAGATAACCCACGTGCTGACAGCCTTGCACATAAGAAAGTGTGTAGAAATGTGCTAACTCGTATTTTACAACTTAATAGGCACGGTTTGAAGACACACAAAGCGGTTGAGTACTGTGCCGAAGATCGGAATCTTTTACAACGCATTGTGCATGAAAATGCATACTGTAAAATGAGGTACGAACGTCTTGTCTGTTATGTGCACAACGTTGCTTCTGCTTTATAACACTGCGAAATAGATTCGCGGAAAGAGTAAAACCTGCTTACACAGTCCTGCGCATACGAATGTTGGTAACGGTTGCTATCAAGTTTCAGCAAACAATAAAGCATAATAAAGAGCTGTCACGTATACTACAAAGAAACTGTTTTATGAAAACAGTGCTTAGTAAAATGTTCTGCCGCGTTACGTAAGCAATCTACAAATATGCTGCATTTTACTTTAATAAGAGAGACACGGATCTAATTAATACAAGGAGGTCCTTTCGACGCACGTTTGTAACACAGCCCACATCTTCCCTATATTTATATTTTCTTTTCAGGAGTTATAACAAAAGCGTAATGATCAAGTTTGTATGGAAATACATACACTATGTGATCAAAAGTATCTGCACACCCCCGAAAAAATACGTTTTTCATATTAGGTGCATTACGCTGCCAGGTACTTCATATCAGCGACCTCAGTAGTCATCAGACATCGTGAGAGAGCAGAATGGGGCGTTCCGCGGAACATACGAACTTCTAACGTGCTCAGGTGATTGGGTGTCACTTGTGTCATACGTCTGTACCCGAGATTTCCACACTCCTATAAACATCCCTAGGTCCACTGTTTCCGATGTGATAGTGAAGTGGAAACGTGAAGGGACACGTACAGCACAAAAGGGTACAGGCCGATCTCGTCTGCTGACTGACAGAGACCACCGACAGTAGCCCGCATCTCGTGGTCGTGCGGTAGCGTTCTCGCTTCCCACGCCCGGGTTCCCGGGTTCGATTCCCGGCGGGGTCGGGGATTTTGTCTGCCTCGTGATGGCTGGGTGTTGTGTGCTGTCCTTAGGTTAGTTAGGTTTAAGTAGTTCTAAGTTGTAGGGGACTGATGACCATAGCTGTTAAGTCCCATAGTGCTCAGAGCCATTTGAACCATCTGAACCGACAGTTGAAGAGGATCGTACTGTGTAATAGGCAGACGTCCATCCAGACCATCACACAGGAACTCCAAACTGCATCAGGATCCACTGCAAGTACTGTGACAGGCGGGAGGTGAGTAAACTTGGATTTCATGGTCGAGCGCCTGCTCATAAGCCACACATTACGCCGGTAAATGCCAAACGACGCCTCGTTTGGTGTAAGGAGCGTAAACACTGCACGACTGCCGGCCGCGGTGGTCTAGCGGTTCTAGGCGCTACAGTCCAGAACCGCACGACTGCTACGGTCGCAGGTTCGAATCCTGCCTCGGGCATGGATGTGTGTGATGTCCTTAGGTTAGTTAGGTTTAAGTAGTTCTAAGTTCTAGGGGACTCATGACCACAGATGTTAAGTCCCATTGTGCTCAGAACCATTTGAACCACTGCACGACTGAAAAGTGTGAAAACGGGTTGTGGAAAGACGAATCACGGTACACAATGTGCCGATCCGATGGCAAGGTGTGCCGGCCGGAGTGGTCGAGCGGTGCTACGCGCTACAGTCTGGAACCGCGTGAACGCTACGGTCGCAGGTTCGAATCCTGCCTCGGGCATGGATGTGCGTGACGTCCTTAGGTTAGTTAGGTTTAAGTAGTAAGTTCTAGGGGACTGATGACCTCAGAAGTTAAGTCCCATAGTGCTCACGGCCATTTGAATTTTTTTTTTTTTTTCTTGGCAGGGTGTGGGTATGGCGAATGCCTGCGGAACGCCATCTGCCAGCGTGTGTAGTGCCACCAGTAAAATTCGGAGTCAGTGGTGTTATGGTGTTTCTCATGGGCTTGCAACTTGTTGTTTTGAGTGGCGCTATCACAGCACAGGTCTACAATGATGCTTTAAGCACCTTCTTGCATGCCACTGTTGAAGAGTAATTCGGGGATGGCGATTGCATCTTTCAAAATCATCGAGCACCTGTTCTTAATGGACGGCCTGTGGTGGAGTGGCTACACGACAATAACATCCCTGTAATGGACTGGCCTGCACACAGTCCAGACCCAAATCCTACAGAACACCTTTGGATGTTTAGGAACGCCGACTTCGTGCCGGGCCTCACCGACCGACATCGATACATCAGTGCAGCATCCCGTGAAGTATGGGCTGCCATTCCCCAAGAAACCTTCCAGCACCAGACTGAACGTATGCCTGCGAGAGTGGAAGCTGTCATCAAGGCTAAGGGTGGGCCAACACCACACTGAATTCCAACATTACCGATGAAGGGCGACACGAACTTTCAAGTCATTTTCAGCCAGTTGTCCGGGTACTTTTGATCACATAGTGTACCTGGGATGCAACTGAGCGCCAACCGTGCGACCACGGACCACCGCCCCGTAGTTCCCAGGAACCGCGCGACCTATAAGTATACTCCTAGCGCCACATACCTCTGGGAACGCAGCAAGCACTTGTACAATCCATACCAGGCAGAAACAGTTTCCACGTACATATACGAGGTGGTCAGAACAGTGTGAAAGGCCGGTAAGGCTGTTGCAGGATAGCTTGTGCTGAGAAACAACTGTTAAGAAACAAACTCCATACGTCGCGCCGTCTCGAGGATAATTAACGTTGAAGTTAGGCATCAGGCCGGTGCACGCGGCTCACCAGATACAATATTAGCGTCCGTTGTTCCCATAGCGTTCGAGACTGCTCAGCTGTCGGCTGGGGCTCCAGCCTTATCACCGTCCCAAGTCCAATTTTTGTATCGCTCCGTTGTTTCGTTTTAGATCAAACGAAGGATACCCCGGCGATCTCGTCTCCCGCGGGCCGCTTCAATTTGCGCGCGCAACGCCTCGATTCACTTGCTTCAATTCCAAATTTTTCCTTAAGAATTATTTTTCAGGACAACCTATCCTGCAACATACTTACAAGCCTTTGAGACTGTTTCTGATCACCCTGTATACAAATGTGCAAATCCTTTCAGAGCTGGACGACACAGTAGAGTTTCTGCACCAGTACAGTACAACTTAAACCACCCGACACGGCTCAGGGTATGAAACACACGACACAAACAAACTGAACGATGTACAACCTTTCAACCCCACGCACAGTAGTGTCGAACTGACATCTTACTTTCATGCTCCAACGATAATTCGTACGATTAAGGGGCTCCGGAAAGGCTCAAAATCATGAAAAGTTCAATTTCTCCTTTTTTGCGTTTTCTGAATCTGCAGACTATTACCTTTTAATAGATATATAATTTATTCAATTCCGAAGACTACAACTATTTTTAACTTTTTTTTGAAATGTGTTCTACATGGGCGTGACCCACTGTGGCGCTGTTAAACTGCTGTCAAATGGTGTTATTATTAACGTCCGTGTTCATCAGGTACATTTTAGTGATGTGAGATAAAGTACAGGTATGTGTTGTGGCTAACCTGTGATGGTTCAATATATATCGCTGGTGTGATTGTCGATTGTTTCATGTTTATTTACTCTGTCGTTATCTCGAAAATATTCGTAATTAAT
This sequence comes from Schistocerca nitens, assembly GCF_023898315.1. Classification (NCBI taxonomy): domain Eukaryota; kingdom Metazoa; phylum Arthropoda; class Insecta; order Orthoptera; family Acrididae; genus Schistocerca; species Schistocerca nitens. Next base: position 146,896,120 of record NC_064624.1, on the reverse strand, counting down.
TCTGTTTCTTGAGTCTCTGTTTTGTTGAAGTATAATAATGAGTAAAAGTAAAGTTATTAGAAATCCTCTGAAGGCTTTTAAGAAAAGGAGAAATGTTGGAAAGCCAAAGGTATTTAGAAATATGGGAATGAAGATAGGTTCTAACATGGTACGAGCGATGCTTGCTTTAGACAAGGAACGCCTTCGGGCTGCAGACAGGGCTGTAAAGAGTCTAGAAATACAAGCAAGAGTAAACAGGAGGAGGAACAAGAGGAAGCTGGAGGAGGAGTTTGCAGAGGATGAAGATAATCCATGGACCTGGAATGCACTAAAAAGTTAATCCAATCTTTGTCGCTCGATTCCCAAAACTTTTATTTTCTCATACTAATTACATGTTTTCTACGGTTCTTCCAAACATATTTGTTTCAAACTTTCAGTAAATGTTACACAGTACCTTCTGCATAATTTAACACAGCCTTTTTCCAAAAAACTGTATATTTTTGAATATATAAATAAAAAATTGCAAAAAAATGTTGTGAATTTTCATTACAATTGAAAAAAATCATCTTTAATAACTGAACTAAAATTTTGTAAAATCCCTGTGTTAAGTTGTAGCCCATATTCCAATAAATAATCTGTAAAAAGTTCAACTTCCTACCTCAAATACTTTGTGAGGAAAGATGTAATTTATAAGCGTTATTTTAACATTGCAAGTATAGGGCGTTCCGGAGCCCCTTAACTGCAATGCTGCGGAACGGTAATTTTACATTTACAGTACACATTAAGACGCAAATACAGTTACGTGCTGACCGTATACGTGTTTCTTTTGAACTGCAGTGGGTTGTTTACAGCAGACTACCTTAGCGAATAAATCAGAACAAAGCAGATCCCTGCAAGAGGAAAGCCGTCGCCCGCCTCCAGGTGTTCCAGGCAGGCGGGGCGCGGCCGACGTCAGCGCGCTTCCTGGAAGACAGGGCCCGCTTGGCTGCCTCACTTCTGGAGAACTGCTCCTCCTCCGTTTCTTTTCAATCTGGAGCTAAAGTTAGCCTTGTTTGCCGGTGACAACAGCACTGTTGTGATATGGAGCAAAGCAGCAGCGACAGGCAAAAAACTAAACATTTATGAGAAGTGGTATGCAAAACTGGCCCATCTTGGGGAAAAAAGCCTTTCCAGTTTTATACAAAAGCTGCACCTCATATTGACCTAGTAAGGCAACAAGAAAACAAAATACAGAATTCCAAGCTCTTTGCTACGCATGTTGATGATCACATACAAACTATGTAGCAGATCTGCTAAAACGTCCGAATTTGGCTACTTAGTCATAAGATTAACCGCGAAGTTTGGGGGTACGGAAGTCAGTACGTTAACATATTTTCATTTACTTGTGTCTCGTGAGATAGTGTTCTTGGGGAACTCCACGCTCAACCAAAAAGTATTCCAACACAAAATAGAGTAATTAAAATTATATCTGGGGTTCACACATAAAGAATCTTGCTGGTGTCTCAGCAGCTGGCTATATCTACCACGTCACAGTGCATACATTCATTTATGATACTTACTATCGGCATTTCCTCTGAGTTTCAGTGTACGAAAGACACTTCCGAGTACAACATTAATGATCTATAAAACTCTCTAATGAATCTAACATAAAAATCTGAAATATGCAGCTATGAAACTCTTGTGTCAATCTAGCAACGGAAATAAAATGTCTCACTGACAGCAGACGTATTTTTCAAATGTTAAGTCATAAATATTTCCTCTAACCAGCTACACCTTACGCCACGGTCGCACGTTCGAATCCTGCCTCGGGCATGGATGTATGTGATGTCCTTAGGTTAGTTAGGTTTAAGTAGTTCTAAGTTCTAAGGGACTTATGACCACAGCAGTTGAGTTCCATAGTGCTCAGAGCCATTTGAACCAAGCTACACCTTACAGAAATTGTTGAACAAAAATGATTAGTCTCGAACAAAATCTATTGCAATCGCACGCGTGTTTTTCTGTGTTTTACAGCCTATAGAGCAAGAAACAAACTAACTGCATATGCAATCGTTCGGCACCCCTGCTAATACACTGCATCCTCTACCCATTTGTCTCTCGCTTCAACTTGCGCTGATTCAATCTGTCTGATGTTCAAATGATTGCAGATATACGCTACTGGCCTTTAAAATTGATACACTACGAAGATGACGTGCTACAGACGCGAAATTTAACCGACAGGAAGAAGATGCTGTGATATGCAAATGATTAGCTTTTCAGAGCATTCAAACAAGGTTGGTGCCGGTGGCGACACCTACAACGTGCTCACATCAGGAAAGTTTCCAACCGATTTCTCATACACAAACAGCAGTTGACCGGTGCTGCCTAGTGAATCGTTGTTGTGATGCCTCGTGTAAGGAGGAGAAATGCGTACCATCACGTTTCCGACTTTGATAAATGTCGGATTGTAGCCTATCGCGATTGCGGTTTATCGTATCGCGACATTGCTGCTCGCGTTGGTCGACATCCAATGACTGTTAGCAGAATATGGAATCGGTGGGTTCAGGAGGGTAATACGGAACGCCGTGCTGGATCCCAACGGCCTCGTATCACTAGCAGTCGAGATGACAGGCATCTTATCCGCACGGCTGTAACGGATCGTGCAGCCACGTCTCGATCCCTGAGTCAACAGATGGGGACGTTTCCAAGACAACAACCATCTGCACGAACAGTTCGACTACGTTTGCAGCAGCACGGACTATCAGCTCGGAGACCGTGGCTGCGGTTACCCTTGACGCTGCATCACAGACAGAAGCGTCTGCGATGGTGTACTCGACGGCGAACCTGGGTGCACGAATGGCAAAACGTCATGTTTTCGGATGAATCTACTTTATGTTTACAGCACCACGATGGTCGCATCCGTGTTTGGCGACATCGCGGTGAACGCACATTGGAACCGTGTATTCGTCATCGCCATACTGGCGGTATCACCTAGCGTGGTGGTACGGGGTGCCATCGGTTACACGTATCGGTCACCTCTTGTTCGCATTGACGGCACTTTGAACAGTCGACGTTACATTTCAGATGTGTTACGAACCGTGGCTCTACCCTTCATTCGATCCCTGCGAAACCCTACATTTCAGCAGGATAATGCACGACCGCTTGTTGCAGGTCCTGTCGCCGCCCCCTTTCCTTCTCTTCTCATTGAAAATAATCTGCAATTTCGGACATCTTCACCCTCTTCACTCTCAATCACTACATTATCACTAACACTCCTGTGAGTTTGCGCCATGCTTTAGCATGGTCAAAATAATGTGGACGACGGGACTCATATTTCTGCCGCTTCAACAACGCACGTTAATGATAGGAAACACTTCATATTTTACACATTCATTTCATTTCAAAGCGGAAAAGCTAGTTTACATAACAGCGCTAGTTTGCAGAACTCGTTAGAGAAACCGGTATCGTGAAATTGGTTTCATGTGTGACGGTAGACACAGTGAAGCACTGTACGCTTCAGGTTCGGCGTTCTTTTACTGTCGGTGTCGTGCCTGAAACGACCGTTTCGGGAGCTGCACGAGTAGCGGCGGAGATCATGCTTGTCTGCATCAAATAGCCGCATAATAAATGAAGTGAGAGACGCGATTTGGAGAAAAAAAAAAAGCCGCGCGGTATTAGCCGAGCGGTCTAAGGCGCTGCAGTCATGGACTGTGCGGCTGGTCCCGGCGGACGTTCGAGTCCTTCCTCGGGCATGGGTGTGTGTGTTTGTCCTTAGGATAATTTAGGTTAAGTAGTGTGTAAGCGTACGGACCTTAGCAGTTAAGTCCCATAAGATTGCACACACATTTGAACATTTTTTGGAAAACAAAAAAAACACTTTAGCTCTGTTGCACAGCGACGATTCAGAGAAATTGTGTTCTCGAAGACCTGAGAAGATATTTCGACCATACGAAAATGTCACCGCAACAGCTCAAGTTTCTTTTTTATAGAGTTAACTATGTGATAAGGAAGAGAGATAATGTAATGTGTGAAAAGCATTGTCTCCGGAGCTACACATAAACATTGCCTTTTTTTTTTTAGATGCGGGGGTTCATATTCGTCTCTGAAGTACGTATTTCGTGTTCCACAAATCAATAATTATTAAATTTGCACCAACTGTTTGCCATTCGTGAGCACAATTTGTGAATGTCATGCACTGCTGTGACGTCAGATAAGTGAATACTGAATAAAGAATTCAGATAACTGCGTTTGCAGCTCTTCTAGAACCGAATTTGCCAACTCGAACCATGGTATCCTCGTGTTTTAGGCGTGGTCTGTTTCACAGCCAGACGTTTGACTTGCTTGTATTTCTTGGTAATTAATCTGCGTGTCTGTTCCTAATGGAATGAATTTTGACGTGTAGCTGTCACTCGTACTCAGGTGAAGCCGTGGAGAGATTTCGGACGTGTGGCCGCAGGTCGGGAATTAACAGACTTTTGAATGCACAGAGGTACACGGAGCTACACGCGTCGCACATTTCATTCCTGAAATCGTTATGGAATTCAATATTGCGAGATCCACAGTGTCAGAGTGTGGCGATAATAGCACATTTTAGGCATCACCTCTTCACCGCAGACAACGCAGCGGCCGACGACTTCCCTTAACGACCGAGAGCAGCGGCGTTTGCGTGGAGTTGTCAGTGCTAACAGACAAGCAGCACTGCGTGGAATAACCGCAGAAGTGAATGTGGGGCGTGCGACCAACGTGTCCGTCAGCACAGTGCGGCGAAATCTGGCGTTAATGCGCTACGGCAGTTGACGACTTAAAAAAAATGGCTCTGAGCACTGTGCGACTTAACATCTGAGGTCATCAGTCCCCTAGAACTTAGAACTACTTAAGGGGCTCCGGAAGAACTCAAAATCATGAAAAGTTCAATTTTTACTATTTTGCGTTTTCTGAATCTGCAGACTATTACCTTTTAATAGATATATAATTTATTCAATTCCGAAGACTACAACTATTTTTAAATTTTTTTTGAAATGTGTTCTACATGGGCCTGACCCACTGTGGCGCTGTTAAACTGCTGTCAAATGGTGTTATTATTAACGTCCGTGTTCATCAGGTACATTTTATTAGTGATGTGAGATAAAGTATGTGTTGTGGCTAACCTGTGATGGTTCAGTATATATAGCTGGTGTGATTGTCGATTGTTTCATGTTTATTTACTCTGTGGTTATCTCGAAAATATTCGTAATTAATTCTGTTTCTTGAGTCTCTGTTTTGTTGAAGTATAATAATGAGTAAAAGTAAAGTTATTAGAAATCCTCAATGATGGCAACATTGTAACGTGCAAGGTATTTAGAAATATGGGAATGAAGATAGGTTCTAACATGGTACGAGCGATGCTTGCTTTAGACAAGGAACGCCTTCGGGCTGCAGACAGGGCTGTAAAGAGTCTAGAAATACAAGCAAGAGTAAACAGGAGGAGGAACAAGAGGAAGCTGGAGGAGCAGTTTGCAGAGGATGAAGATAATCCATCCTATGGACCTGGAATGCACTAAAAACTTAATCTAATCTTTGTCGCTCGATTCCCAAAACTTTTATTTTCTCATACTAATTACATGTTTTCTAAGGATCTTCCAAACATATTTGTTTCAAACTTTCAGCAAATGTTACACAGTACCCTCTGCACAATTTAACACAGCCTTTTTCCAAAAAACTGTGTATTTTAGAATATATAAATAAAAAATTGCAAAAAAATGTTGTGAATTTTCAATACAATTGAAAAAAATCATCTTTAATAACTGAACTAAAATTTTGTAAAATCCCTGTATTAACTTGTAGCCCATATTCCAATAAATAATCTGTAAAAAGTTCAACTTCCTACCTCAAATACTTTGTGAGGAAAGATGTAATTTATAAGCGTTATTTTAACATTGCAAGTATGGGGCGTTCCGGAGCCCCTTAAACTTAAGTAACCTAAGCACATCACGGACATCCATGCCCGAGGCTGCATTGGAACTTGCGACCGTAGCGGTCACCCGGTTCCACACTGTAGCGCCTAGAACCGCTCGGCCACACCGGCCGGCCAGACGACCGACGCGAGTGCCTATGCTAACAGCACGACATCGCCTCCCCTGGGCCGGTGAACATATCTGTTGGACCCTACACGACTTGGAAAACCGTAGCCCAGTCAGATGAATCCCGATTTCAGTTGGTACGAGCTGGTGGTAGGGTTCAAGTGTGCTGCCGACCGCACAAAGCCGTGGCCCAAGTTGTCAACAAGGCACTGTGAAGGCTGGTGGTGGCTCCAAAACGGCGTGGACTGTGTTTACATGGAACGGACTCGGTTCCTCTGGTCCAACTGAACGGATCATTGACCGTATACCTCCGGCCATCTGCAGCCATTCACGGACTTCACGCTCCCGAACAATTCACCAAGCCACAATCGTTCGCGGATGGTTTGAAGAACATTCTGGGTAATTCGAGTGAATGCTGTCGTCACGCACACCACTCGACGCGAATCCCATCGCCCATAGTCGAGAGGTCAGTACGTGCACAAAATCCTGCATCAGACGCACTTGCGCAACTATGGGCAGCTGTAGAGGCAGCATGGCTCAACATTACTGCAGGGGACTTGCAGCGACTTGTTGAGTCCATGCCACGTCGATTTCGTGCACTATTCCGGGCAAATGGAGATCCGACACGATATCACGAGGTACCGCATGACGTTCAGTGTACGAGGGCAGTTCAATAAGTAATGCAACACATTTTTTTTCTGAAACAGGGGTTGTTTTATTCAGCATTGAAATACACCAGGTTATTCCCCAATCTTTTAGCTACACAAACACTATTTTTCAACGTAATCTCCATTCAATGCTACGGACTTACGCCACCTTGAAATGAGGGCCTGTATGCCTGCACGGTACCATTCCACTGGTCGATATCGGAGCCAACGTCGTACTGCATCAATAACTTCTTCATCATCCGCGTAGGGCCTCCCACGGATTGCGTCCTTCATTGGGCCAAACATATGGAAATCCGACGGTGCGACATCGGGGCTGTATGGTGCATGAGGAAGAACAGTCCACTGAAGTTTTGTGAGCTCCTCTCGGGTGCGAAGACTTGTCATGAAGAAGGAGAAGTTCGTTCAGATTTTTGTGCCTACGAACACGCTGAAGTCGTTTCTTCAATTTCTGAAGAGTAGCACAATACACTTCAGAGTTGATCGTTTGACCATGGGGAAGGACATCGAACAGAATAACCCCTTCAGCGTCCCAGAAGACTGTAACCGTGACTTTACCGGCTGAGGGTATGGCTTTAAACTTTTTCTTGGTAGGGGAGTGGGTGTGGCGCCACTCCATTGATTGCCGTTTTGTTTCAGGTTCGAAGTGATGAACCCATGTTTCATCGCCTGTAACAATCTCTGACAAGAAAAAATGGCTCAAATGGCTCTGAGCACTATGGGACTCAACTGCTGAGGTCATTAGTCCCCTAGAACTTAGAACTAGTTAAACCTAACTAACCTAAGGACATCACAAACATCCATGCCCGAGGCAGGATTCGAACCTGCGACCGTAGCGGTCTTGCGGTTCCAGACTGCAGCGCCTTTAACCGCACGGCCACTTCGGCCGGCCTCTGACAAGAAATTGTCACCCTCAGCCACATGACGAGCAAGCAATTCCGCACAGATGGTTCTCCTTTGCTCTTTATGGTGTTCGGTTAGACAACGAGGGACCCAGCGGGAACAAACCTTTGAATATCCCAACTGGTGAACAATTGTGACAGCACTACCAACAGAGATGTCAAGTTGAGCACTGAGTTGTTTGACGGTGATCCGTCGATCATCTCGAACGAGTGTGTTCACACGCTCCGCCATTGCAGGAGTCACAGCTGTGCACGGCCGGCCCGCGCGCGGGAGATCAGACAGTCTCGCTTGACCTTGCGGCGATGACGACACACGCTTTGCCCAACGACTCACCGTGCTTTTGTCCACCGCCAGATCACCGTAGACATTCTGCAAGCGCCTATGAATATCTGAGAAGCTCTGGTTTTCCGCCAAAAGAAACTCGATCACTGTCCGTTGTTTGCAACGCACATCCGTTACAGACGCCATTTTAGCAGCTCCGTACAGCGCTGCCACCTGTCGGAAGTCAATGAAACTATACGAGACGAAGCGGGAATGTTTGAAAATATTCCACAAGAAATTTCCGGTTTTTTCAACCAAAATTGGCCGAGAAAAAAAATGTGTTGCATTACTTATTGAACTGCCCTCGTATTTCTCGCTTTGCGTTTCACCACCACCGAACCAGATGCCAGTCGAGGGCACTTCTAACCTCCCAAGTAAACCACAGACGATCGGCACGGCTTGCCCCCATAAGACGCCGCACTGCGGAACTACCATCGCAACAGGATCGACTTGGTCCGACTGCATCGTCAATGAAGGTTATTACACTGATAAGGTGGAACATTACAACCTCTTAATAGCGCGCTAGACTTTTGGAATGCTTTACAGTCAAGATTCTGCGTTGAATATATTTGGGAAGTCCTTCGTAAGCCTCCGAAGGAATGTGCTCGTACACTACGTCATCAAAAGTATCCGGACACCTGGCTCAAAATGACTTACAAGTTCGTGGCGCCCTCCATCGGTAATGCTAGAATTCAATATGGTGTGGCCCACCCTTAGCCCTGATGACAGGCATACGTTCGATCAGGTTCTGGAAGGTTTGTTGGGGAATGGCAGCCACTTCTTCACGATGTGCAGCACTGAGGACAGGTGTCGATACCGGTCGTGTAACGACGCCGCCGAAGCCCGTGCATTATGAACAGGTGCTCGATCGTGTTGAAAGATGCAATCGTCATCCCTGAATTTCTCTTCAACAGTGGGAAGCAAGAAGGTGCTTAAAACATCAATTTCGGGGATGTGCTGTGATAGTTACACGCAAAACAACAAGGGGTGCAAGCCCCCGCCATGAAAAACACGACTACACCGAATTTTACTAATGGCACTACACACGCTGGCAGATGACGTTCACCGGGCATTCGCCATACCCACACCCTGCCATCGGATCGCCACATTGTATTGTGCACCGTGATTCGTCACTCCACACATCGTTTTTCCACTGTTCAATCGACGAATGTTTACGCTCCTTGCACCAAGCGAGGCGTCGTTTGGCATGTACCGGCGTGATGTTGGCTTATGAGCAGCCGGTCGACAGTGAAATCCCAGTTTTCTCACCTCCTGCCCAACTATCATAGTACTTCCAGTGGATCCTGATGCAGTTTGGAATTCCTGTGTGATGGTCTGGATAGACGTCTCCCTAATATACATTACGACCCTCTTCAACTTTCGGCGGTATCTGTCAGTCAACAGACTAGATTCAAGTGGTTGTAATGGCTCATCTGAGGTCATCAGTCCCATAGAACTTAGAACTATTTAAACCTAACTAACATAAGGACATCACACACATCCATGCCCCAGGCAGTATTCGAACCTGCGACCGTAGCAGTCGGGCGGTTACGGACTGAAGCGCCTAGAACCGCTCGGCCACCGCGGGCGGCAAACAGACGAGGCCTGTACGCTTTTGTGGTGTACGTGTCCCTTCACGTTTCCACTTCACTACCACGTCGGAAACAGTGGAGTTATGGATGTTTAGGAGTGTGGGAATCTCGCGTACAGGCGTACGACACGTGACACCCAATCACCTCACCTCGTTCGACGTCTGTAAGTTCCGCGGAGCGCCCCATTCTGCTCTCTCACGATGTCTAATGACTGCTGAGGTCGCTGATATGGAGTACTGGCAGTAGGTGGCAGCACAATGGACCTAATATGAAGAACGTGTGTTTCTGAGGGTGTCCAGATACTTCTGATCACGTGGTGTGCGTCTCTATACACTGGTCATGCACAGACGTCATAAAGAGTGGTGGTCATACGGGAATCATACGGGAATTCCAAACTGCATCAGGATCCACTGCAAGTACTATGACAGTTAGGGAGGTGATAAAACTTGGATTTCATCGTCGAGCGGCTGCTCATAAGCCACACATCAAGGCGGTAAATGCCAAACGACGCCTCGCTTGGCGTAAGGAGCGTAAACATTGCACGACAGAACAGTGGATAAACCTTGCGTGGAATGACGAATCACGGTACACAATGTAGGGATCCGATGGCAGGGTGTGGGTATGGCGAATGCCTGGTGAACGTCATCTGCCAGCGTGTGTAGTGCCGACAGTAAAATTCGGAGGCGGTGGTGTTACGGTGTGGTCGTGTTTATCATGAAGGAGGCTTGCACCCCTTGTTGTTTTGTGTGGCACTATCACAGGTCAGGCCTACGTTGACGTTTTAAGCACCTTCTTACTTCCCACGGTTGAAGAGCAATTCGGGGATGGCGATTGCATCTTTCAACACGACCGAGCGCCTGTTCATAATGCACAACCTGTGGCGGAGTGGTTACACGACAATAACATTCCTGTAATGGACTGGCCTGCAAAGAGTCCAGAGCTGACTCCTATAGAACACCTTTGGGATGTTTTGTAATGTCGACTTCGTGCCAGGCCTCACCGACCAACATCGAACCCCTCCTCAGTGCAGCATTCCGTGAAGAATAGGCTGCCATTCCCCAGGAAACCTTCCAGCACCTGATTGAACGTATGCCTGCGACAGTGAAAGCTGTCATCGAGGCTAAGGGCGGGCCAACACCATACTGAAATTCGGCATTATCGATGGAGGGCGCCACGAACTTGTAAGTCATTTTTAGCCAGGTGTTCGGATACTTTTGATCACATATTTTAACCATCGGTCCGAGTAATGTGACTCGGCGGTATATAACTCTCTACTAACACATCCACGGCCGTGGCGCTCTACCTGGAAACCACGGAGGTCGGCTCACGCAATTCTCACCCACCGACACGAATCTCGCCCGAATGCGCTGTGCACCAGATGCAGTTATGAAGTTTTGATCACCTCCTCGATAACGTCAAGTTGCGTAATTCTACAGGGGTTACTGCCCGTGGTTATTCTTGGTAAAATACACCTGAACGGACGCCATCGCGTGCACACTAGGTGTAGCAGTTATCGCTGAAACAACCAGTTTTTGGTTAGATTTCTTTTTTTCTTTCAACGTCAGTTTAACATGACGGCTAAAACCACTCAAAACAACCAGACTCTGAAATAACCGATTATCCGTTTTTATCCCTATTATATCCTACGATAAGCGAAGAAGTCGAAGAAAAATTGAAAAATTATGAGTCCCTCAGTTTCAGGAAACACGGAATCAAGATATTAAGTTAAACAGGCAAATCAAAGAAAAATAACCCTGTCCACTGTTCGTAGTTTTTCTCGAAAAGTGATAAGGGTTTCAATACTACAAAAAAATCACCAGTATTCTCCTGCTGACTTTAATTTTTTGAAACCCTGTTCAAAAATCTTGTTGTGATCTATTTGTGTATTCAGAATAGTCAGTGCTAAAGGGTTTTCAAGGGGTACAACAACATAAAGGCATATTATGTAGGCACAGGCAGCAGGTCAGCCATTTTATGTTTTTTGTTGTAAGCTGAGAATGAATGATTAGGTTTTACGTTTTCTTCCCATTTGTCGCAAGCTCACTGTGGCTCTCGCGGTTTTTTTAAAAGAAACGTAGCCTTCTACTTCACTGATACCGCACCACTTAGTAAAATACCTCTAGTCTATGGATTGTGCTGTTCTGTAATACAACTCATGTTCGACAGCGACAAATTACCATACAGAATAGAACGCAGCAGATCTTGCACACTGAATGCTCCCGTGTGCCATCTAATATGAGGCCTCGACATATGGTAACAGATACATTATTATCTCAACGAAGCTGTATCAATTCTTATGCAATGCGATTGTTCTTCGTTTCTGTCGGTATCGTTATTAAAATTGCATCTATCGCTATTCATACTTCCTAAAATAACGCCATATTTCAAACCAATTGAAATTTAACGAATGAAAAAAACTCACACGTTGAAAAAGAATTATTTAAAAAATCAAAAATTTTAGCACTGTTCAAATGGTTCAAATGGCTCTGAGCACTATGGGACTCAACTGCTGAGGTCATTAGTCCCCTAGAACTTAGAACTAGTTAAACCTAACTAATCTGAGGACATCACAAACATCCATGCTCGAGGCAGGATTCGAACCTGCGACCGTAGCGGTCTTGCGGTTCCAGACTGCAGCGCCTTTAACCGCACGGCCACTTAGGCCGGCTTTAGCACTGTTCCTGTGACTAATTCACAGTTCGGTTTTTCTACCAGGTTATTAGCAAAATCAAAATACTAACGCGATTTCTTTACACACGAATGGAAAAAGTGGTAGAAGCCGACCTCGGGGAAGATCAGTTTGGATTCCGCAGAAATGTTGGAACACGTGAGGCAATACTGACCCTACGACTTATCTTGGAAAATAGATTAAGGAAAGGCAAACCTAAGTTTCTAGCATTTGTAGACTTACAGAAAGCTTTTGACAATGTTGACTCGAATACTCTCTTTCAAATTCTGAAGGTGGCAAGGGTAGAATACAGGGAGCGAAAGGTTATTTTCAATTTGCACAGAAACCAGAGGCAGTTATAAGAGTCGAGGGACATGAAAGGGAAGCAGTGGGTGGGGAGGGAGTGAGACAGTGTTGTAGCCTCTCCCCGATGTTATTCAATCTGTATATTGAGCAAGCAGTGAAGGAAATAAAAGAAAAATTTGGAGTAGGTATTAAAATTCATGGAGAAGTAGTAAAAACTTTGAGGTTCGCCGATGACATTGTAATTCTGTCAGAGACAGCAAAGGACTTGGAAGAGCAGTTGAACGGAATGGACAGTGTCTTGAAAGGAGGATATAAGATGAACATCAACAAAAGCAAAACGAGGATAGTGGAATGTAGTCAAATTAAATCGGGTGATGCTGAGGGGATTAGATTAGGAAATGAGACACTTAAAGTAGTAGATGAGTTTTGGTATTTGGGGAGCAAAATAACTGATGATGGTCGAAGTAGAGAGGATATAAAATGTAGACTGGCAATGGCAAGGAAAGCATTTCTGAATAAGAGAAATTTGTTAACATCGAGTATAGTTTTAAGTGTCAGGAAGTCGTTTCTGAAAGTATGTGTGTGGAGTGTAGCCATGTGCGGAAGCGAAACATGGACGATAAATAGTTTAGACAAGAAGAGAACAGAAGCTTTCGAAATGTGATGCTACAGAAGAATGCTGAAGATTAGATGGGTAGATCACATAACTAATGTGCACGTATTAAATAGAATTGGAGAGAAGAGTAGCTTGTGGTACAACTTGACAAGAAGAAAGGATCGGTTGGTAGGGCATATTGTGAGACATCAAGGGATCACCAATTTAGTATTGGAGGGCAGCGTGGAGGGTAAAAATCGTAGAGGGAGACCAAGAGACGAATACACAAAGCAGATTCAGAAGAATGTAGGTTGCGGTAGGTACTGGAAGATGAAGAAGCTTGCACAGGATAGAGTAGCATGGAGAGCTGCATCAAACCAGTCTCTGGACTGAAGACAACAACAACATTAGCAAAAGATAAAAAAACACCCGTCATTACCGAAACCAAACAAACACCGAAAAATGTCGGTTATTCAGAACCAATGTCGGCTTGAACCGGTCGGTTTTTCCCATCTCTGTCCCGACCTCGCCATCAAAGAAGGAAGCAAGGAGCCACGGCGCGCGGTGATCTTGGAATCTGCTCGGCATCGAAGATACTTCTCGTAAACATTTTCCCTATCCTTCGGCGTCTGCTTCCAGTATTTATTCAGTGGCCACAGCGCACCAATGGCAGCCCGAGAATATTACCCAGTACTTCGAGATCATAAAGAAAACCGACGCGGTACTGTTTTTCGACAGCGAAAGCCTTACAGGGACATAAGTAGAATCTTGAAGAAGATTGCAGCAGAGATGTCAAAATTGGCACCCGTGGAAAAAGTCACCAGATGGACACGATTCGGCCTATCAACTCACAGGGTGACCTTCAGAGCGTGGCCTCTTCCATTTGCTCCATGCTTACAAGACTTGAAGGCCAATGGCTCGACGTAAAAAAATTAATAAATAAATGAGAGAAAGATTGGTATTTTTTAGAACTGACCTCGAATGCAAGACAGCAGATAAAGCAGAAAATACCATGAAATATTTGTGAGACAAGAAGTTAACTACACGGTGGATCCACGAAGTCAAAAAGGATTTACAAGAAAATAATTCGAAAGCTGAAGAAAAAAAAAAACTGACAGAAGTGTTGAGAGGGAAAAGTATAGAGAATGTGGAGCGATTCCAAGATAGGAGACTGGAAAAAAAACCTGTTCTGAAGTGGTCAGAAGACAGGGAAAAAGAACGACCTAGGGAACAGGTGAAAAAAAATTACAGAAAAGGAAAAGGACAACGATGAAGCACGTGCCTTAGTTGGCCTATCCGAGAAGAAGAAGAAGAAAATTTATTTAAAAGATACGATTTCAGAGCGTTTGTTAATTCAAATCATTGCGAGGTTTTTAACCGAGTAACCGGTAAATGGAGAACTAACTGAATAGAAATACCCAACACGATATTGCAGTCCCTGTGTTATTCCGAATTACGAACCAAAGTCCGACGAAAAGGCACTGCGGCGACTACAGCCACCATGAAACACGTTAAATGTATTCGCAGTTGCGAACGTGGCAGAACCACCAGCTGTATAATGGAATGACTTTGTGCCGGACGGGGGCTCGAACCCGAATTTCCTGCTCATCGCCTGCGGTCTGCTTACCATTTGGCTGTCCGAGCACAACTCAAGACCAGGCGCAAACTCCCAAATGTAGTCAGCCATGTGTCTATCACACTGCGACGTTATTTGGAATATCACAGACACTGCAGTATCGTATTTGTGAGACCTGAGTTCCTCCTGGTGTATACAACTTTCCAATAACTTCCGGGAATTATGCCAGGTAACACTTTAAGCGACCGCCAATACTTCGTACCCTGGTACACAGGGCACATGCCGTTTCCGACGTTGAGACTTTGCCAGCTGAGCTATCCCATCTTGAAGGTATATTTCGTCAAAATGGTTATAGTGATAGACAGATTGAACGTGCGTTGCGCTATCGACGAACTGTACATCGGGTGATTGATTATAATTCTGAGTCGACACCTAAGTCTACTGCTTTTTGCCTTGGTAGGAAACACTTCCAACAAGAGCGGACGTCCAGAATGAGATTTTCACTCTACAGCGGAGTGTGCGCTGATATGAAACTTCCTGGCAGAGCACTTGCCCGCCAAAGGCAAAGGTCCCGAGTTCGAGTCTCGGTCCGGCACACAGTTTTAATCTGCCAGGAAGTTTCATATCAGCGCACACTCCGCTGCAGAGTGAAAATCTCATTCTGGAAACATCCCCCAGGCTGTGGCTAAGCCATGTCTCCGCAGTATCCTTTCTCTCAGGAGTCCTAGTTCTGCAGGGTTCGCAGGAGAGCTTCTGTAAAATTTTGAAGGTAGGAGACGAGGTACTGGCAGAAGTAAGGCTGTGAGGACGGGGTGTGAGTCGTGCTTGGGTAGGTCAGTTGCCCGCCAAAGGCAATGGTCCCGAGTTCGAGTCTCGGTCCGGCACACAGTTTTAATCTGCCAGGAAGTTTCAAAATCGGTCGTATTTTACGGAAATACGATGTGAAATGCGTTTTCCGACCTCCATCTAAAATCAGAGCGCTTTTGAGTTCTGTTAAGGATGATCTTGGTCTGCGTAAGGCGGGTGTACATCGGATTCCTTGCAGTTGCGGCATGGCATATATTGGTAAGCTTTAAGGACCGTAGAGGACAGATGTACTGAGCATAAACGGCACACACGATTACAGCAGCCAAGTAGATCTGCTACTGCCGAACATTGCTTGCATACTGGTCACTCCATGTTATATAATAACACCGAGATATTGGCATGCACGTCCAGCTATTGGCACAGTGTTAATAAGGAGGCAGTTGAGATTAAATTAGCGAGCAACCTCGTTAACAGAGACGGAGGTTCTTGTTCAAACACTGTTTGGAATCCAGCCCTCTCCCTTGTCAAGAAACAAAGGGACAGAACCAATGCCAACTCACCTGCGAATTCGTAGTCTCACTATCGATAGCTCTGACTTTGGTCATCTCTGGTGGCACTAGTGTTCAGCGTCTGTGTTATCTTCCTTGCATCAGTCCGAGAACCGAGGTTTTAAATTAGCATGTACGCCGCCTGTCCGTTGCAGTTCGCCTTGAAAATGGCGGGGTGTTCTCCCGCCGAAATATCGGCGGTCGCTGAAAGCGTTACCTGGCTGAATTCCCGGAAGTTATTAGAAAGTATCGTATTTATCCGATGAGACCGGGCCAGCGCCTTCCACGTCAAATGTCTCACCTGTAAGGGAATATACACAACGGATGTACGAGCACAGGTTGCAGACTAGGGGCAACGTGTGCTACCAACAGAGAACCTGTACCCCGCCGGCCCGTTCCCCAGATTTGAAGCGTGTGGGTTTTTTCTGTCTAGGAGGACATCCCCCCTACAACCCATGATATACAACGACGTACTACTACAGCATGGTCGCTCACCTCCGTTGAAATGGTAACACGTGTGCAGCTTTCGTTCCGTACCAAGACTGGAAGCGTGTATTGACGCTACCGCTGGTCATTTTGGACACAACCCGTGGTGGTCAATTGTGTCGTTACTGGTCAGAATCCACGTAAGTAGTGTTCGCACTGGGGTTGTACTTTAGTGTGTGCTACGACAGGTACTGCACAAGTGTCGGTGTGGGAACTTTCCAAAATACGATATCTCGTAAACGATTCGCGCCAGACATTTTAATTGCGCCTCCTTTAGCCTGTTAACGTCAGTAGGGATATCCAATTTAAAAAAGTGTGTCTTTGCATAACTAATACACTTTCTAAGTATTACAGGGTGTACATAAAGTCGGGGAACACTTTGAATTATTTACTGCACAAGAACTAAACATTGTACAAATGTCATCCATATTGCATTTTGAAGAGAAACTCTGAAATATTTTATTTTTTTTTACAAACATGCGATATGTGAACCATGAGTGACCCGAGAGACGTCAATACGGTAATCAAATTCTTGCCAGCCAGCCGGTATGACCGAGCGGTTCTAGGCGCTTCAGTCCAGAATCGCGCTACTGCTACGGTCGCAGGTTCGAATCCTGCCTCGGGCATGGATGTGTGTGATGTCCTTAGGTTAGTTAGGTTTAAGCAGTTCTAAGTTCTAGGGGACTGATGACCTCAGATGTTGAGTCCCATTGTGCTCAGAGCCATTTGAACGATTTTTTTTTTTTTTAATTCTTGCCATACACGTCCCAGCATGGCATCGTCGACTGTGGCAGTCGCTTCCCGCATTCTCTCCCGGAGCTCTGCTGCATCACGTGGTAGAGGCGGTACATACACCAGATCTTTAATGTCCGCCCTCAGAAAAAAAGACACGGAGTGAGATCTGGTGACCTCATGAAACAGTTGCCCCCTCTGTAGCAGAGCCGATCCATCGATGCGACATGTCCGTGTTGAGCTACCCACGAACTTGACGATGAACACGAGGTGGAGCCCCATCCTGCGGAAAGATAAACGGAGAGTCCGACTGCATTTGACGCGTCAGCCATTCCTGCAACATGTCCAGTAGCAGTATCCAGTGACAGTGCTCTCGGCAAAGAAGAATGACCCGTACAGTTTACGACGTGACAAGGCATAAAAGACATTTACCTTTGGCGAATCACGCTCAAATTCACTGCATTCGTGTGGATGCTTTGCACACCCTTGATTCGACAATTATGCCTGTTCACTTTCCGATTAGTGTCGCTAAAAATTAAGCGATCAACAATCCCATCCACATCCTCATTCAACTGTTGTAACTGCGAAGAAAACTGAAAACGCTTGTCCTTGCAGTCGTCATTAAGCTTCTGCACTATCTCCAATTTGAATGGTTTCATAGAGAGCTTCTGTCGCAGGACTTTCCACAGTACGCGCTCCACATTCACTTCACACACGCTGGGACGTCCTCTTTGGTGGGCAGAAGCAACTCGTCGTAACGAATTTGTTGTCAGTGGTAAATGGCCTTCCTTGTTGGTGGCTTCTTACTGTACTCGGTTCTAAATATTCGTTGAATAGCTGTAGCACAATTGTTTCTGTCGAATTCCAACACACAACACACAGGAAGCTCGTCCGGCACCTGAACTCGCCATGACTAGCGCCATGACTAGCGCTATCGGCAAACTACCAAACTACGCTGTGGCCGTATACATGAAAAAAAAAAAAAATCAGAGCTTCTCTTCAAAATGACGGATGTATGATATCTGTACAATATTTGGTTCTTGTGCCGGAGTTTATGTACATCCTGTATTACAAAGTTCATTGGCTAACAATACGAGACCCTGACTACCAATCCAGTCTAAGAAAACAGCATGTCAATAGCATCTGCATTTCCTCATTATCTGCAGCGTAAGTTTCAGCTTCTTCCCGTTGCATACAGAAGAAGTCAGGGATAAATACACTACTGGCAAATAAAATTGCTACACCAAGAAGAAATGCAGATGATAAACGGGTGTTCATTGGACAAATATATTATACTAGAATTGACATGTGATTACATTTTCACGCAATTTCGATGCATAGATCCTGAGAAATCAGTACCCAGAACAACCACCTCTGGCCGTAATAACGGCCTTGATACGCCTGGGCATTGAGTGAAACAGAGCTCGGATGGTACAGGTACAGCTGCCCATGCAGCTTCAACACCATACCACAGTTAATCAAGAGTAGAGACTGACGTATTGTGACGAGCCAGTTGCTCGGCCACCATTGAGCAGACGTTTTTAGTTGGTGAGAGATCTGGAGAATGTGCTGGCCAGGGCAGCAGTCGAACATTTTGTGTATCCAGAAAGGCCCTTACAGGACCTGCAACATGCGGTCGTGCATTATCCTGCTGAAATGTACGGTTTCGCAGCGATCGAATGAAGGGTAGAGCCATGGGTCGTAACACATCTGAAATGTAACGTTCACTGTTCAAAGTGCCATCAATGCGAGCAAGAGGTGACCGAGACGTGTAACCGATGGCACCCCATACCATCACGCCGGGTGATACGACAGTATGGCGATGACGAATACACACTTCCAATTCACCGCGATGTGGCCAAATACGGATGCGAGCATCGTGATGCTGTAAACAGAACCTGGATTCATCCGAAAAAATGACGTTTTGCCATTCGTGCACCCAGGTTCGTCGTCGAGTACACCATCCCAAGCGCTCCTGTCTGTGATGCTGCGTCAAGGGTAACCGCAGCCACGGTCTCCAAGCTGATAGACCGTGCTGCTGCAAACGTCGTCGAACTGTTCGCGCAGATGGTTATTGTCTTGCAAACGTCCCCATCTGCTGACTCATGGATCGAGACGTGGCTGCACGATCCGTTACAGCCGTAAGGATAAGATGCCTGTCATCTCGACTGCTAGTGATACGAGGCCGTTGGGATCCAACACGGCGTTCCTTATTACCCTCCTGAACCCACCTATTCCATATTCTGCTAACAGTCATTGGATCTCGACGAACGCGAGCAGCAGTATCGCGATACTGTTGTATAGATAGACTACAATCCGACCTTTATCAAAGTCGGAAACGTGATGGTACGCATTTCTCCTCCTTAGACGAGGCATCACAACAACGTTTCACCAGACAACGCCGGTCAACTGCTGTTTGTGTATGAGATATCGGTTGGAAACTTTCCTCATGTCAACACGTTGTAGGTGTCGCCACCGGCGCCAACCTTGTGTGAATGCTCTGAAAAGCTAATCATTTGCATATCACAGCATCTTCTTCCTGTCGGTTAAATTTCGCGTATGTAGCACTTCATCTTTGTGGTGTCGCAATTTTAATGGCGAGTAGTGCAAAAAGTGCACACAACTGAATGCAAGTGGGAAAAAAACACAACAAAATATTTTTGAATAGCCAGATAATGTAAATAAGCTGCGAAGAAGCACAATAAATTCCCTATAAAAAATGTATAAATAGATAATTTTCTTCACATTATACACCACTGAAGATGCATAGGGCGAACAGAGGAAACATGTATAGTAGACACAAATGAAATACACAGTTGCAAAAGACGGAATACTTTCTTATCTACACTACTGGCCATTAAAATTGCTACACTACGAAAATGCCGTGCAAGAGACGCGAAATTTAACCGACAGGAAGAAGATGCTGTGATATGCAAATGATTAGCTTTTCAGAGCATTCACACAAGGTTGGCGCCGGTGGCGACACCTACAACGTGCTGACATGATGAAAGTTTCCGACCGATTTCTCATACACAAACAGCAGTTAACCGGCGTTGCCTAGTGAATCGTTGTTGTGATGCCTCGTGTAAGGAGGAGAAATGCGTACCATCACGTTTCCGACTTTGATAAACGTCGGATTGTAGCCAATCGCGATTGCGGTTTATCGTATCGCGACATTGCTGCTCGCGTTGGTCGAGATCCAATGACTTACCAGAATATGGAATAGGTGGGTTCAGGAGGGTAATACGGAACGCCGTGTTGGATCCCAACGGCCTCGTATCACTAGCAGTCGAGATGACAGCCATCTTATCCGCATGGCTGTAAGGGATCGTGCAGCCACGTCTCTATCCCTCAGTCAACAGATGGGGACGTTTGCAACACAATAACCATCTGCGCGAACAGTTCGACGACGTTTGCAGCAGCACGGTCTATCAGCTCGGAGACCGTGGCTGCGGTTACCCTTGACGCAGCATCACAGACAGGAGCGCTTGGGATGGTGTACTCGACGACGAACCTGGGTGCACGAATGGCAAAACGTCATTTTTTCGGATGAATCCAAGTTCTGTTTACAGCATCACGACGGTCGCATCCGTGTTTGGCGACATCGCGGTGAACACACACTGGAAGCGTGTATTCGTCATCGCAATACTTGCGTATCACCCGGCGTGATGGTATGGGGTGCCATCGGTTACACGTCTCGGTCACCTCTTGTTCGCATTGACTGAACTTTGAACAGTGGACGTTACATTTCAGATGTGTTACGACCCCTGGCTCTACCCTTCATTCGAGCCCTGCGAAACCCTACATTTCAGCAGAATAACGCACGACCGCATGTTGCAGGTCCTGTACGGGCCTTTTTGGATACAGAAAATGTTCGACTGCTGCCCTGGCCAGCACATTCTCCAGATCTCTCACCAATTGAAAACGTCTGGTCAATGGTGGCCGAGCAACTGGCTCGTCACAATACGCCAGTCACTACTCTTGATGAACTGTGGTATCGTGTTGAAGCTGCATGGGTAGCTGTACCTGTACACGCCATCCAAGCTCTGTTTGACTCAATGCCCAGGCGTATCAAGGCCGTTATTACGGCCAGAGGTTCTGGGTACTGATTTCTCAAGATCTGTGCACCCAAATTGCGTGAAAATGTAATCACATGTCAATTCTAGTATAATATATTTGTCGAATGAATACCCATTTATCATCTGCATTTGTTCTTGGTGTAGCTATTTTAATGGCCAGTAGTGTGTATGACAGCACATAAAATCCGAGCCTGTTCACTTTTAAGGTTTTGTGGTGACAGTCACGTTTAGACCTGGCGAGCGCCCCTGGTAACTGACAGACGCTGGAGGCAGGATCGCATGGAGGGAGCGCAGGCAGGCAGGCAGGCAGGCAGGCGCGGGCGCGCGTGGCTGCGACACGACGCACGGCAGACAGATTTCCGCTCCGTCACGCCCGACGTCAGCGCGTAGCAAGGTCAGCCCGGCCGGCTACGTTTTTTTTTTTTTGTTTTTACGCCTTTTCCTTTTTCTGCTCGTCACTTTTTTTCCACTACATCTACCTGTAGGTGCGTGGCGCGGAAAACGTGTGGAAAGCTCGCCAGAAAAAAGAGAGAGGATTAAAAAGTATCACACGCTGGTGTAGACGGCACAAGTGACGAGAGCTGGAAACTTGTCGAGTGCACGTCACGCACAATCCCTGGCGTACTGCTTTCCGAGTGCGGACAAGGCGCTATTAAGCCTCGCAATTGAAGCGGCGGGGGGTACTTTATAGCCACGTTTGCAAAATACAATTTAGTCAGTTATTTTGTATTTTAAAACTTTGGAAAAATCTTTAACATTTTTAATGAATTCTTCTATGAGATTCCATTAACGTTTTAAATTTTTTCAGTTAATCCAAAAATTTAAGTTTTAGCAGTGATGTCACTTTTCACAATGTAGGTTGTAATGTTATGTGAGCCTCGCTGCCCCTTTTTATAAACTAATTTGTGTCTGATTTTATTCTGAGAAGTATGTATGTAAATACCGTAAATGTAAAATGTGATTCAATAAGTACTTGAAGTGAAGTGAAGCGCAGCTGAACAGCAACCCCAGCAACAATCGTATTAGAGACTCTTTGAGTATGGACTAAAAAAAAAAAAAAAAAAAAAAAAAAAAAAAAAAAAAAAAAAATCGATTTATTAAAACAAAAAAAAAAGGAGGACTGTTAATCTGTATCTTGTGGAAAGAGGACGTGTTGCTAAGCCGTCTCTCAGAACGTATTGTTACATTTAACGAAAATTGATATTTTAGTGATAAAACCGCGTAAAGTATATGTAAGAGTTGCCAAACATTTATGTATACAAATTTCCTGGAAGTGAAGAATAGAAATATATTGCTTTCGGAAAAGGAAGTGAACTTCATTTCTCTATAGTTTTCATTCAGTAAGTAACAACCTCTCATAATTTCTTAATTACAGTAATTGGATTATGTTCTTATAAAGTAGTATGGTTTTGAACTCCACTGACCAATTTTGACGTAGCAGGACGTGTAGTTTGAAGGAAGTTTGTGTGACAAGCAATCTCCTTTTCTCACGAAAAGCAGATTGCTTTTTGATCTTATTTACTTACAACAGTGGTCCCTTAGGTATGAAAAGCTACGAAAACTGGAGGTCAAACCTATCCGGAATACGGCCAAGTAACTAGCAGAGTCGTATTTTAAGCCATACAGAAGAATAGCTTCCGCCAAATTGTAATACGTCACCAACTAACTGGTGCAGAAGCTGATCATTCAAGGAGGCAGCAACCAAAATTCAGGCACCAGTTACGACTTACAGTAAAAATCTCCATCAAAAATCAATTTCTCTCTCTCCAAACACATATATAAATATTCGTATTATTAAGATAAAAGTCATTTTATAAGGTCACATTCCATATTTTCAGCTTAAGAACGCTACTTACACATCAATATCTAGAATGAGATTTTCGCTCTGCAGCGGAGTGTGCGCTGATATGAAACTTCCTGGCAGATTAAAACTGTGTGCCCGACCGAGACTCGAACTCGGGACCTTTGTCTTTCGCGGGCAAGTGCTCTACCAACTGAGCTACCCAAGCACGACTCACGCCCGGTACTCACAGCTTTACTTCTGCCAGTATCTCGTCTCCTACCTTCCAAACTTTACAGAAGCTCTCCTGCGAACCTTGCAGAACTAGCACTCCTGAAAGAAAGGATATAGCGGAGACATGGCTTAGCCACAGCCTGGGGGTAGGAGATGAGATACTGGCAGAAGTAAAGCTGTGAGTACCAGGCGTGAGTCGTGCTTCGGTAGCTCAGTTGGTAGAGCACTTGCCCGCGAAAGGCAAAGGTCCCGAGTTCGAGTCTCGGTCGGGCACACAGTTTTAATCTGCCAGGAAGTTTCACATCAATATCTGTTTAACAACTTCGTCGTAAGTAAGCGTCAAAAACAAATAACGAAATTTGCATTTTTTAAATTTTTTGTGGTGGAGGCAAAGTTATTGAAAATGCATAGATATTGCTAAGAGCATTGTGAAAGATATTTTGAGACTCTGTACCCTACTTACGCATTAGTACCTCCTCAGCAGTTGGTCATTATGTTTCGTCTGATCAGTGTAAGGCGTCCATATTTTGGTTCGTATGGAGTTTTCTAGGTTGAACGGAAATGTACGCGTAGGCAGCTTCAAGTTACAAACTTGCAACACATTTACTTAAAATGAAATATTCAATTCGTGTATGGTTACATAACCGAAAGTTTGCAGTACAGAGGAAAGAAATGATGAGGAGGATTGATCCAACAGCCTTTCTGTTCCGCCATTTACAATCCCCACCTCTCTCTCTCTCTCACACACACACACACACATGCTAAGTGGGTCACGGCAACTCATAGGCAGCCGCCAAGTGTTCGCCCAGAGCAGAAGGTCACGTGCGGCAAACACCTGTATCAGGTTCGCCACATTTGCCGATAGGCACGGAGCGTAACAGTGGCGTTTGTGCGAATGAATGGCGCGAGCGGAAGCGAAGCCTTCCAACGCGCAGGACAGCGCAGCACGAAACTACGACGACGGATGCGGCCGCGCCATTCTCTCGCGTGAGCCGAAAGGTCTGAGTTGGAGCGGTCTCGTTAATTTCAGAGCCCACACCTCCTCCACATCGAAGGGTGTCTCGTTATCACGCTAGGAAGAACAGGCAGCAGACAATTATTCCCCACGGTATGAATCATTAAAGAAAGGACGGAAGACGACGGAGAGAGAGGTTTTCACGTCTCGTCGACAATGAGAAAAAGAAAACTATTTTAACCCATTACTGGCCAAAACTTTATCTAATCATTTTTTGCAAACTTTAATACATAAATACGTTACATTGAGTGATTAACTGAATAAAAAGTTGTTTTGAGAATTTTCAGTTTGTTGTTCTTGTTGTGGTCTTCAGTCCTGAGACTGGTTTGATGCAGCTCTCCATGCTACTCTATCCTGTGCAAGCTTCTTCATCACCCAGTACCTACTGCAACCTACATCCTTCTGAATCTGCTTAGTGTATTCATCTCTTCGTCTCCCTCTACGATTTTTACCCTCAACTCTGCCCTCCAATGCTAAATTTGTGATCCCTCGATGCCTCAAAACATGTCCTACCAACCGATCCCTTCTTCTAGTCAAGTTGTGCCACAAGCTCCCCTTCTCCCCAATTCTATTCAATACCTCCTCATTAGTTATGTGATCTAGCCATATAATCTTCAGCATTCTTCTGTAGCACCACATTTCGAAAGTTTAGCCTTCCGTAAATATGTGAATGTATTTTCATTCACTTGATAAGCTCCCGGCCACAGAAATTCATTTTGTTTTCATTTGACGTGAGAGCAGTAAACGAAGAGGGAACGGCAAATTCACTAAATGTAAACACGGGTCACGTGGAGACTACACACTTCCCCACTATAACTCAGACTGCTCTGCACATCAGCCTCGGATTTTTCCGAACCGGGGTAATACTAAAGATGGTGCCTCCCCCCCCCCCCCCCCCAGATTTAGTGGTAAGTTGGCCCACTGGATAGCCTGTCAAAAATTGAACAAACATCCGACAAGATAACAGGAAGAAGGTGTACTGAACTGTGGAAAAAAGAAGAAAAATGGAAACAGTGAACGGTCTAAATTTAATTATGGAGCAACGTTAACGACGGTCGAGTCGTGACTATGCGGTCATGGTGTTGGACTGCGAACGGGAAGGTCCGAGTTCAGTTCTCACTCAGTCCAATTAATTACGAAGTTTCCGTCTTGTCATTGACGTGTCCCCTGTATTCAAATTTGTGTGTGTGTGTGTGTGTGTGTGTGTGTGTGTGTGTGTGTGTGTGTCGTGGCGTAATGTCAGTTTGCAACAGCGACGTGTAACAATGTACGTATCTCCTATTTGTTCTACACAGATACAACATTTTATGCCTTTTCCTTTCAGTTTTAGAAGTTTTTACTCTTGAATTCCTCCGTTATAACATAGTTCACACCAGGTTACTTGTTATGAATGATGGGCTTCATGTGGTTTCCAAGTCGTGCAGCGGCCGTAAACTATATAATTACCAAATATGCAGCAACCAGTCGCAAAAACATGTTTTATTCATTCACTTTTGCAAATCGATTTCAACCGATTAACAGCCATCATCGGTGCGTTCAACCAATATGTGCCCTGCTTAGTAATACTGTCTTAAGCAGAGGTCAAACATGCTTAAGACAGTGTTACTACTCAGGGCACAAATTGGTTGAACGCACCGATGATGGCTGTTAATCGGTTGAAATCGATTTGCAAAAGTGAATGAATAAAACATGATTTTGCGACTGGTTGCTGCATATTTGGTAATTTTATAGTTGATTTGTTGTTTTCATTTCTGTCGAAGGTCTATGTGGCATCTCGAGTGCTCTCACTATTCATCACAGACTACATAATGAATATACGAGGGCGGTTCAGAAAGTAACCTCCGATTGGTCACAGTGCGGGTTGTGGGGGGAGTAGCGACGCCATCTGTGCGTTCACGCACTCAACAGGTCAGTCGGCATCAAGCCGTGGTCGAGTGAACGTCGTACCTGTGCTAGTTTAGTTTTTGTGGCAGTTTGAAATGTGTGCTGCAATAGAAAACCCCGCCAAATGTGAAGTGCGTGCTGTCATAAGGTTTTTTACAGCCAAAGGATATTCTGCAGCAGCTATTCATCGTGAGCTTTTGGCCGTGTACGGACCGAGAGTTATGAGTGAAGGAGTTGTCCGTGAATGGGTACGTTTATTTAAAAGTGGACGAGAAAACGTTCGTGATGAAGAGAGGAGTGGTAGACCATCATTGGTGACTGACGAACTCGTTCAGACAGTTGATGCAAAAGTTCGTGAAAATCGACGTTTCTCAATGTCGGAGTTGTCTACTGGTTTTCCACAGATTTCTAAGACTCTCTTGTACGAGATAGTGACAGCACGATGGGTGCCCAAAATTCTTACCGACCACCACAAAACTCAAAGAATGGCCTCTGCATTAGACTTTCTGTCACGTTATGAGGACGAAGGAGAACCATTGTTAAACAGAATCGTGACCGGTGACGAAACCTGGATTAAGTACGTGAACCCTGAGACAAAAGAACAATCAAAGATGTGGGCACATTCAAATTCGCCTACCAAACCAAGAAAAGCCTCGCAAGATTTTTCTGTCAGAAAACTGATGGCAACGGTGTTTTGGGATGCCAAAGGGGTGTTGTCGGTTGAATTCATGGAACGTGGTACGACCATTAATCAAGACGTGTACTGTGAAACAATAAAAAAGTTACGACGGGCTATACAGAACAAACGCCGTGGTATGCTGACTTCCGGTATCGTTTTTTTGCACGATAACGCCCGTCCTCACTCTGCTCGCAGAACAACGGCCCTTCTCGAGTCCTTCAAGTGGGACGTTATCAACCGTCCACCTTACAGCCCAGACCTGGCGCCAAGTGATTATCACCTCTTCATGCATTTGAAGAAATGGCTCGGGTCACA
This sequence comes from Schistocerca nitens, assembly GCF_023898315.1. NCBI lineage: Eukaryota > Metazoa > Arthropoda > Insecta > Orthoptera > Acrididae > Schistocerca > Schistocerca nitens. The sequence goes on along the minus strand of NC_064624.1, from coordinate 146,868,921 downwards.
GCGGTTTGATGACGACGAAGAGCTCAAAGATGCGGTCACAGGCTGGCTCCAGGCACAAGCGGGTGATTTTTATGCAGAAGGAATTTCAAAGCTTGTGAAGAGATACGATAAGTGCCTCAATCGCTATGGAGACTATGTAGAAAAATAGTGCAAAGATGTAGTTGTAAGATGTATATATTAAAATATTTTTATTTAACTTGGTGTATTTTTTTTAAATGAACCGGAGGTTACTTTCTGAACGGCCCTCGTATTACCGTCGCAAGTAATTGTGATGATTGGTGACAGCAGGCGAGATGTTGCCTGGAAATGAAAAGGACAAATAAACGGGTGTGAACTATGTTACTACGAAGGAATTCAAGAGTCAAAACTTCCAAAACGGAACGCAAGAGGCATAAAATGTTGTATCATTGTAGAAAAAATAGGAGGTACGTACATCAGGAGGTCCCTTCGTTACAATTCGCTGTTCCAAACTGACATTACGCCACGACACGCACACACAAGAATTGAATACAGGGAATGACCAGACAGAAAGCCCGTAAAAAAAAAAAAAAAAAAGTTGGACCGAATCAGAACTGAACCCGGACCTCCCCCTTGACCACACGGGCACCGAACAACGGTGGCTGACGTTCCTCAATATTGCGTATATCAAATCTGGACCGTTCACTGTTTCTGTTTTTCTTCTTTGTTCCACAGTTTAGTACACCTTCTTCCTGTTTTCGTGGTCGATCTGGCTTCAGGTTTTGACGGGCTATCCAATGGGACAACTTGCCACTGGTGCGACAGGAAGTTTCCCTTGTAAGGTCAGATACGGACCTAGTGCCTACAACAGCAAGAGATTAAGCTATTGCGCAGCAAAAAGTAATTAAAAGCTATTATTTCGTTGAGTTTTGTCACAGCATGTCGTTCTTAACGGAGAGAAATCTTCAGAGGTAGCATTAGGTACGGTCGTACAACGAAGCACTGCTGTTAAACCATTACAGTTCAGAAATACGCACCGGCGGCCATTTAAAACGCAACACATTGAGAACGCAATGCAAGAGACGTGAAAACGGCTCGGAGACGCAAGTGGTTAGCAATTCAGCGGAACAACATAGGGTAGGTGCGAGTGAAGCCGTCGACATGCGGACCGTGCTTTTGAACATCAAAGTTGAGCGTGACGAGTTTTACTTGCTGCTGGACGATGCGACCTGTACACACGGTACGTGAGGCCCAACGTGGCATGCGCGCTCCAGCGCCGGTCGTCGGCTGTATCTGGCTCGTAAATCACACTGTTAACGAAAGGGACCGGCGTCAAATTGCTACGTTAGCTCTTTTAAAACGCACATTTCCTCGCTTGTCCATGTGCTAGTCAACTTGTTTTTCCCGTACTATACATAAATAAAAACTTCAGAATCCATGGACATGTTATAAGGCAAAAACCACAGTACCATCTCCAGCCAACAAAGACCATGTGTGTGCCGGCCGGAGTGGCCGTGCGGTTCTAGGCGCTACAGTCTGGAGCCGCGAGACCGCTACGGTCGCAGGTTCGAATCCTGCGTCGGGCATGGTTGTGTGTGATATCCTTAGGTTAGTTAGGTTTAAGTAGTTCTACGTTCTAGGGGACTGATGACCTCAGATGTTAAGTCCCATAGTGCTCAGAGCCATTTGAACCAAAGACCATGTGCAGTCAACAAAGACATCAGCTTATAGAAGTTCCATTGCAAATAGTGCGATACAAATTACTACTCGATCACTGTTCCTATTGCCGGCAGAGTGGCCGAGCGGTTCTAGGCGTTACAGTCTGGAACCGCGAGACCGCTACGGTCGCAGGTTCGAATCCTGCCTCGGGCATGGATGTGTGTGTTCTCCTTAGGTTAGGTTTAAGTAGTTCTAAGTTCTAGGGGACTGATGACCTCAGATGTTAAGTCCCATAGTGCTCAGAGCCATTTGAACCATTTGAACTGTTCCTATTCAGCAGCAGAATCTTTGCAACATTTGAAATACAAAACTTAAACCAGAAACATCAGATCTGAAGTATTGTCATCGGCAGAATGAGCTAAATTGGTTAGGAGTCTTCCTGACGGTTCTACGGAGTGGCGACAACAACATTATGGTCACCGACATAGCGGTAATAACAGAAAGTTGCTGCAGAGGGGATTGGTGTCGATTTGTCTTCATCAAACGAATTACACAAGCAGTTGGGTTCAAAATGGTTCAAATGGCTCTGAGCAGTATGGGACTTAACCTCTGAGGTCATCAGTCCCCTAGAACTTAGAACTACTTAAACCTAGCTAACCTAAGGACATCACAAACATCCATGCCCGAGGCAGGATTCGAACCTGCGAACCGTAGCAGTAGCGCGGTTCCAGACTGTAGCGGCTAGAACCGCTCGGCCATCCTGGCCGGCCAAGCAGTTGGATTCAGATAGCGTAGTGAACGGCTAGTGCAATGTAGCAACATCGTCGACTTTCCCGAAGCTATGGCATGGGGAGCCATAGGACGGTTGGAGGCGGGGCAGACACAGGGGGAGACCAGTTAAGGGGAGCCGGAGGTGCCTATGCTGCCCATGTTAAAATCACTAAGTTTGAGGAACATTTCTGAATAAAATACCAAATAGAAAAATTTGAATTTTTTTTTACATATAGAGTGGTTTAGTATTGCAGTTATGACAGAGGGATTTTGGAGTATCTTTTCTAGTTTCCTTCCAATTATTTTTTTTATTAATGACCCAAATTTTTTACAAATAATTGCTTTATAATTAAACTGAAATGAAACTACTGAACATATTGCCAAATGGCTGTGTTACAATGTAAGTTTGGCCACTAGGAGTGCTGTATAAAAATTTCATCTCTCTAACTTGAGTGGATTTTGAGAAAATGTTCCTTATATTAGAAAAATTCTAGTTTACGGGAAATTGCTATCAAAGTTTCTCAATACATTCCTGCACTATAGGATGGATTATCAGGGTCTTCTTCTTCATCCTCCAAAAGCTTCCTCTTCTGTCTTCTTTTCTGGCCTGTTGTTTCATCATACTTCATATTCCTTTCTCTTCTTTCTGCTCCTCTTATCCTTTCTCTGTCAATATTTCTTAGTGCTCGTACAGTGTTCACCCCAGCTGTAAATCCTAATGCCTTCAGAACTTCACACTGTTCCCTTGGTTGTAGGTTGCTATTGCATCATAAATGCCAAAGTGCAGTGTTTTTATGCTTACAAACACCCTTTTAGGAATCACTTTCCAAATCAAATTGTTTACGCTCTGATTAGGATTCTGCGTCTTTCCGTGTAGACATTTGTGTAACAATTCTGGCTGTGCTAAGTCATGAAAAATTGGTTTTATTGTTCCCTCCTGATTCTTGTACATACTGCATATTACCCGCTTTACACAAGAAGTATAACACTACCAACAACAGGCGCAACACTGAACTAATTCGAAACGGTAAACAGCAAAGAGACGATGTCCCGCGCTCTTATTCATTGTAGTATCGCAACTTGGTATTAGTGTTAATTTTCTTTTCCCTGCGTTCTTCCTCTTCTTATATACACGGTTACTAAAACGTGGCATCGTAACGAGAACAAAAGTGTACGACAATATTAAATAGAGCAAGATGTTCGAAATTCTGAGGAAAATAGGAGTAAGCTATAAGGAAATACGGGTAATATTTGTCACAGAAAACAATGTACCAACCCTTGCACACCCGCTGTATGCGTAACATAAGGCGCTGTATGCGTAACAGGCCGAGAAAATCCCCAGCAGTTCGCCAGGAAGTCACGAGAGGGTGTTAGATGCATTCAGCGGCCGCCCATTTCCTCTGCAGGCGTGGGGGAAAATGGTAATAACTCCACTTCTAGGGCGAGTAGAACAATAATTCAAAGTTTAAATTAAAGAGGAATGTTCCAATTAATTTTTGGTAGAAAAAAAATCGTAATTTTTTGGATTTGACCACCTCCGGCTCCCCTTAAAGGCACTGCTATATTTGTAAAAGGAAGGTTACTGTATTGGAGGAGTTTAGGCCTGAAGATGACGTAGTGTAACGTCGAAACTGGTTGCCTAGAAATAAACCTACACAACGGCGATTGGAGTTGTTTTTATTGGACAGAGGGAGGTGGCTGCAGCTATTGGAGAGTCCCAAAGTGTAATTCGCAGGACCTGGATGCGATTTCAGACAACAGGAACAGTTAAAAGAAGGCAAGGCTAAGGTATTCCAAGGGTAGCCTCAGCGAGAGATGACCGTTGTCTCCCAGCCCGTTGAGACAGGAGGCTGAATGGTGCTCTCAGCTGCAACGCACCCTCCAGGCAGCAACAGGAGGCGCGATATCAACACAAACAGTCCGACATCGCCTTCGAGAATGTGGCGTCTACGCACGGAGACCTACAGTTTGTGTCGCATTAAACCCACGACATCGTGTGGCCCGCAGAAACTGGGCGGAGATTTTGTATCCCGCCTGGGAGTCGGCGCGTGGGTATAACAGGAACAGGAAAAGGTACTAATCTCTCGGTACTGCAAATACAGTTTAAATCACCTATACTAGTGTATAAACATATGCAAACATATTACATAACTTGCAAGGTGGTGCGAAGTCGAAGATAAGTTTCCTGGCTAGCTGCACCTGATCAAATGGGCTGAAGCAATCGCGGAGCTCGTAGACCTCGACAAGGAGACTACTGTTTAACGTCCCGTCGACGACGAGGTCATTAGAGACGGAGCGCAAGCTCAGATTAGGGAAGGATGGGGAAGGAAATAGGCCGTGCCCTTTCTAAGGAACCATCCCGGCATTTTCCGGAAGCGATTTAGGGAAATCACGGAAAACCTAAATCAGGACGGCCGGGCGCGGGACTGAACCGTCGTCCTCCCGAATGCGAGTCCAGTGTGCTACCCACTGCGCCACCTCGCTCGGTTGCACAAGGCAATCATCATCTTCGAACCTTGTTCCACGAAGAGAGTCTTTCAGTTTCCCAACGAGACGATAGTCACATGGAGCCAGGTCAGGACTGTAAGGTGGGTGATTCAGTGATGTCCGTGCGAGTTTTTTGATCGCTTCCATGGTTGTTTTACCTGACATGTGGCCGTGCATCGTCGTGCAACAGCAAAACATCATGCTTTTGCCGATGTGGTCGAACACGACTCAGTCGAGCTTGAAGCTTCTTCAGTGTCGTCACATGTGATCACAATTTATGGTGGTTCCACTTGGCACGATGTCCACAAGCAAGAGTCCTTCGGAATCGAAAAACACCGTAGCCATAGCTTTTCCAGCAGAAGGTGTGGTTTTGAACTTTTTTTTCTTGGATGAATTTGCATTATGCCCCTCCATTGGTTCCCTCTTTGGTGAAAAATGAGGGAGCCATGTTTCATCACCTGTCACAATTCTTCCAAAAAATTCATCTTCACCATTCTCGTACTGTTCCAAAAGTTCGCTGCATACCGTTTTTCTTGTTTGTTTGTGAGCCACTGTCAACATCCTGGGAACCCATCTGGCACAAACCTTTTTTAACGCCAATACTTTCAGTATTCTGCAAACACTTCATTCCCCTATCCCAACGTAGCGTGACAATTCGTTCACTGTGATGCGGCTGTCAGCAGTCACCAACTCGTTACCTCTGTGCACATTGTCTGGAGTGTGTGCAGTACGAGGCCTGCCGCTGCGAGGACAATCCTCAATATTGCCGTGCCCACTTTCATCACGTAACCTGCTCGCCCACCGACTAACTGTACTGCGATCGACAGCAGCATCTCCGTACACCTTTTCAGCCTCTTGTGGATGTTTCCCACTGTCTCGTTTCCACAGCACAGGAATTCTATGACAGCACGTTGCTTCTGACGAACGTCAAGTGTAGCAGCCATCTTGAAGACATGCTGTGACGGCGCCACTCACGGGAACAGGTTGAACTGAGTTTGAAAACAAACGGGAAGGATGTATCTGCACACTGTAAAACTTTGACACATACAGAATGAAAACTGTATTTTTACAGAAATTTCTTTTGGACTGACCCTCGTACATTTTTATGTTGTAGTAGAACATTGAGCATGGTTTACCGCTTACGTGTACAGTATATTGCGTAGACGGAGTCACGTACATACCACCACTGCAACTGTATTTTAACTATCTGTCTATATTTACTGAAATAAAGCGGTAATTGATTTGTTAGTATTGTGACTGTTCTGCAGCTACGATCTCATGTGTTTACGAAGTATTAGCACTCTCACAGATGATATACAGGGTGTATCATAATTAATGGCGTAAACGCAAACAGTTTAAAGTAAACGATACTAAAAGTAAAAAAGTCTCAGTAAACATAGAGACAAAAATGCATACGTTAAGAGCTACGAGCAATTTTTCATCTTCGATACTGTGAAACAAATCTCTTCTACTGAAAGTTCTTTGATTTCCACGTTTTGGGAAATAGTAGTATGCGCCAAAACAAGAAAAATGTCCCGTAAACATTTGCTCTAAAATGAATACCTTAAAAGCAAATGTTCGTTAGAACAGTTGTGTTTCCAAGTAGTGAAGATGAGCACGTGATCACAGCTCGTAATGTATGCATTTTAGATTCCATGTTTACTGGACTTCTTTTTTGTTTTGGTCCATGCTACTACTTCTTAAAATGTGGAAATCAAAGAGCCTGCAGTAGAAGAGACTTGTTTCACAGTATCGAAGATGAGATTTGGGGTTGATTTGGGGCAGGAGGTCATCGGTCTCATCGGATTAGGGAAGGATGGTGAAGGAAGTCGGCCGTGCCCTTTGAAAGGAACCATCCCAGCATTTGCCACAAGCGATTTACGGAAATCAAGGAAAACCTAAATCAGGATGGCCGGACGCGCGATTGAACCGTCGTCCTCCCGAACGCGTGTCCAGTGTGCTAACCACTGCACCACCTCGCTCGGTATCGAAGATGAAAAATTGCTTGTAGCTGTGTTCAGGTACGCATTTTCGACTCTACGTTTACTGAGACTTCTCTGATTCTAGTATCGTGTACTTTCAACTGTCTGCGTTTACGCTATTAATTATGATACACCCTGTATACATTGCTGTATGTCCGTAGTAGTCTGTGTGTATTGGGATCATAGTTGCTGTTAATTTACGGGTGTTTATTTTGTCGGCGCTTTTTATTTGACGTAAATGCTTTCGTTACGTTTTCGATAATTTCCCGAACATGCAGCAACCATATACACTCAAGAGGCAAAGAAACTACTACACCTGCCTAATGTCGCGTAATACCCCTCGCGAGCACGTAGAAACGTAGCAACACGACGTGGCAAGGAATCGACTAGTGTCTGAAGTCATGCTGAAGGGAACTGGCGCCATGAATCCTGGAAGTTGGTTGGTTGGTTGGTTTGGGGGATTAAAGGGACCAGACTGCGACGGTCATCGGTCCCAATCCTGGAAGACTGTCCATAAATCCGTAAGAGTATGAGGAGGTGAAAATCTCTTCTGGCGAGCACGTTGCAAGGTATCCGCATGCCAGATATGCTCAACAATGTTCACGTCTGGGGGTTTACTGGCCAACAGAAGCCTTAAACTCAGAAGAGTGTTCCTGGAGGCACGGTAGCAATTCTGGACGTGTGGGGTGTCGCATTGTCGTGCTGGAATTCCCCGTCGGAATGCGCAATGGACATGAATGGATGCTTAGGTACGTGTCACATGTATGAGTCGTATCTAGATGTATCAAGGATCTTATATCACTCCAACTGCACACGCCCCACAACATTACATAGCCTCCACCAGCTTGAACAGTCCCCAGCTCACATGCAGGGTCCACGGATTCATGAGGTCGTCTCCACACCCGTACACATCCATCTGCTCGATACAAACGAAACTCGTCCGACCAGGCAATATGTTACCAGTCAACAACAGTCCAGTGTAAGCGCTGACGGGCCCAGGCGAGACATAAAGCTTTGTGTAATGCAATCATGAGGGGTACACGAGTGGGCTTTCGGCTCCGAAAACCCATATCAATGAAGTTTCGTTGAATGGTTCGCACGCTGGCACTTGTTGATGGCCTAGCGTCGAAATTTGCAACAATCTGCAGAAGGGTTGCACTTCTGTCACGTTGAACGATACTTTTCAGACGTCGTTGGTCCCGTTTGCACGATCTTTTTCCGGCCGCAGCGGTGTCGGAAATTTGATGTTTTACCGGATTCCTGATATTCACGGTAAACTTGTGAAATGGTCGTACGGGAAAATCACCGCTACCTCGGAAATGCTGTGTCCAATTGCACGTGCGCCGACTGTAACACCACGTTCAAGCTCACTTAAATCTTGATAACCTGCCTTTGGAGCAGCAGTAATCGATCTAGCATCTGCACCAGACACTTGTTGTCTTATATAGGCGTTGCCGACCGCAAAAAAAAAAAAAAAAGTTCAAATGGCTCTGAGCACTATGAACCTTACCTTCTGAGGTCATCAGTCCCCTAGAACGTAGAACTACTTAAACCTAACTAATCTAAGTACATCACACACATCCATGATCGAGTCAATATTCGAACCTCCGACCGTAGCGGGCGCTCGGTTGCAGACTGAAGCGCCTAGAACCTCTCGGCCACAACGCAGTGCCATATTCTGCCTGCTTAGATATCTCTGTATTTGAATACGCATGTCTATAGCAGTTTCTCTGCTGCTTCAGTGTAGGTACGCATGAGCGGCAAGCAGCACTCGGCAGGTCTGCCGGCGTCCTGAAGGTGGGTTTCAGCACATTGGGAGTAGATGACGGCGCTTGACCGAAAGTTAGTAAGAGAAATACGCTAATACAGGATGAAGTAAGACACTGCGATGATGATGTGTTGGTTCGTGGCGCGCTCAAAGGCGTGGTCACCAGCGCCTGCACAAGTTGCCAATCTTTCCATTTTCAGTCTCGCCGCGTCTAGAATGATGATGAGGACAACACAAATACCCAGTGCCCGGACGGAGAAAATGCCCCAACCGACCGGGAATCGAACCCGGGACCCCACGATCCCCGCGAGTTGCGGACGCAACACGCAGCGCAATGATTTTACATATCATTACGTGGGCCAGACTGGGAGAACGTTCGAGAAAAGAGCCTCCACATTTTGCATAAGGCACCCGGCAGCGGCACCGGGCTGGCGAGAGACGTCGGCAGAACACCTCGGTGGCCGCTGACGCAGATACCACTGCGTCCCACGCTTCTGCCTGGCGTCTCTGCCAGCAGACCTGCCGCGGCATGGCGGTGCGGTAGGGCCACCAGGCAGCGGTCTGAAATGTCCCTGAACGATTTGTTGCTCCGTTGACATCCAGTAACTACGCCGTGTGTGGAGTCACTGAGCTGCTGGCCTATCCATTCTGCGTTACTGCTGCCGGCGAGTGTGGCCGAGCGGTTCTAGGCGCTTCAGTCCGGAACCGCGAGACCGCTACGGTCGCAGGTTCGAATCGTGCCTCGGGCACGGATGTGTGTGATGTCCTTAGGTTAGTTAGGTTTAAGTAGTTCTAAGTTGCAGGGGACTGATGACCTCAGAAGCCCCATAGTGCTCACAAGGGAACCTCCCCACCGCACCCCCCTCAGATTTAGTTATAAGTTGGCACAGTGGATAGGCCTTGAAAAACTGAACACAGATCAATCGAGAAAACAGGAAGAAGTTGTGTGGAACTATGAAAAAAATATGCGAAATATACAAACTGAGTAGTCCATGGGCATGATAGGCAACATCAAGGATAGTCTGAGCTCAGGAGCGCCGTGGTCCCGTGGTTAGCGTGAGCAGCTCCGCAACGTGAGGTCCTTGGTTCAAGTCTTCCCTCGAATTAAAAGTTTATTTATTTTTAGTTTATGTTACAAACTCTTATGTCTTCATCACTTTTTTGGGAGTGATTATCACATCCACAAGAAAACCTAAATCGGGCAAGGTAGAATAACCTTTTTACCCATTCGCCAAGTGTGCTAGTTAGGTGGGTCGACAACATATTCCTGTCATGTGACGCACATGCTGTCACCTGTGTCGCATGGAATATATCAGACGTGTTTTCCTGTGGAGGAATCGGTTGACCTATGACCTTGCGATTAAATGTTTTCGGTTCCCATTGGAGAGGCACGTCCTTTCGTCTACTAATCGCACGGTTTTGCGGTGCGGTCTCAAAACACAGACACTAAACTTATGACAGTGAAGAGAGACGTCAATGAACGAACGGACAGATCATAACTTTGCGAAAATAAAGAAAGTAAACTTTTTCACTCGAGGGAAGACTTGAACCAAGGACCTCTCCTTCCACAGCTGCTCACGCTAACCACCGGACTACGGTGCTCCTGGGCTCGCATTATCCTTGATGTTGCCTACCTTGCCCATGCACTACTCAGTTTGTATATTTTGCTTATTTTTTTCATAGTTCCACACAACTTCTTCCTGTTTTCTCGATTGATCTGTGTTCAGTTTTTCAAGGCCTATCCACTGTGCCAACTTATAACTAAATCTGAGGGGGGTGCTACGGGGAGGTGCCCTTGTCAGAGCCATCTGAACCATTTTTTGCGTTACTGACGGCAGAACACTCCCCATCTCGAGTTGTATCGGGAGTCTTCCTCTCGTGGCGCCTAGTAGTCAGTTCCGCGTTACATAGGAATGTCCGGATACTGCTGATAACACACGGAGTACATTCCGTACGTCTTTGTCGGCTACAGGACTCTGCCGCTTGCTGCAGCTGCACCGGAGTGCACGCTCCGGGCACGGACAGCAGGCCAGCGGCGTTGCGTAACGCGGCAGCGCGGCTCCGCACGCACACGCGTGTGGCGGCCGGAAGCGCGGGCTCGCGTGTCGCCCCTTGGTACGCACGTGCCTCGCGCGTGCCACGCGCCCACGCACCTGGGCGCTGCTTGGCGGCGGTTTGCGCTCGCTACTCTACATCTACACTACTGGCCATTAAAAGTGCTACACCACCAAAATGACGTGCTACAGACGACAGGAAGAAGGTGTTGTGATATGCAAATGATTAGCTTTTCATAGCATTCACACAAGGTTGCCGCCGGTGACGACACCTACAACGTGATGACGAAAGTTTCCAACCGATTTCTCATACACAAACAGCAGTTGACCGGCATTGGCTGGTGAAACCTTGTTGTGATGCCTCGTGTAAGGAGGAGAAATGCGTACCATCACGTTTCCCTCTTTGATAAAGGTCGGATTGTAGCCTATCGCGATTGCGGTTTATCGTATCGCGACATTGCTGCTCGCGTTGGTCGAGATCCGACGACTGTTAGCAGAATATGGAATCGGTGGGTTCAGGAGGGTAATAAGGAACGCCGTGTTGGATCCCAACGGCCTCGTATCGCTAGCAGCCGAGATGACAGACATCTTATCCGCATGGCTGTAACGGATCGTGCAGCCAAGTCACGATCCCTGAGTCAACAGATGGGGACGTTTGCAAGGCAACAACCATCTGCACGAACAGTTCGACGACATTTGCAGCAGCACGGACTATCAGCTCGGAGACCGTGGCTGCGGTTACCCTTGACGCTACATCACAGACAGGAGCGCTTGGGATGGTGTACTCGAGGACGAACCTGGGTGCACGTATGGCAAAACGTCGTTTTTTCGGATGAATCCAGGTTCTGTTTACAGCATCACGATGGTCGCATCCGTGTTTGGCGACATCGCGGTGAACGCAGATTGGAAGTGTGTATTCGTCATCGCCCCACTGGCCTATCACCTGGCGTAGTGGTATGGCGTGCGATTGGTGACACGTCTCGTTCGCACTGACGGCACTTTGAACAGTGGACGTTACTTTTCAGATGTGCAACGACCCGTGGCTATATCCTCCATTCGATCCCTGCATTTCAGCAGGATAATGCACGACCGCATGTTGCACGTCCTGTACGGGCCTTTCTGGATACAGAAAATGTTCGACTGCTGCCCTGGCCAGCACATTCTCCAGATCTCTCACCAATTGAAAACGTCTGGTCAATTGTGACCGAGCAACTGGATTGTCACAATACGCCAGTCACTACTCTTGATGAACTGTGGTATCGTGTTGAAGCTGCATGGGTAGCTGTACCTGTACACGCCATCCAAGTTCTGTTTGACTCAATGCCCAGGCGTATCAGGGCCGTTATTACTGCCAGAGGTGGTTGTTCTGGGTACTGATTTGTCAGGATCAAAGCACCCAAACTGCGTGAAAGTGTAATCACATGTCAGTTGTAGTATGATATATTTGTCCAATGAATACCCGTTTATCATCTGCATTTCTTCTTGGTGTAGCAATTTTAACGGCCAGTAGAGTATTATCTGTAGTGTCCTGAGTGAGCGCGCCAAGTTTCCCTCACTTCTGACAGTGTAGCTGCAGACACTTTTTCAAAATGGCGTCTGTAGGTGACGTACGTTACAAGCAACGTGCCGTCACTGAACTTCTCACTGCAGTGAAAGAAACTGTGAGGAATGTTCACAAAATGTTGTGCGGAGTCTATGGAGCATCTGCTGTCAACAGAAGTACAGTTAGTCGCTGACCACGGAGGGTGAGGTCATCACATAGCGGCTAGGCGGAGCTCCACGATTTGTGGCGGTCGGGAAGACCATCCACGGCTGTCACACCTGACACGTTGCAGCCAGCTGATGCCAGTCGCGAGGACAGACGCATTACGACTCGGCAGTTGGCGCTGCGTCTAACAATCAGCAAAGGAAGTGTGGATGCAATAGTCCGCACTCTGACATTAAAAAGTGTGCGCAAGATGGGTCCCGCGGTGTCTAATGGTGGATCACTAATCGCACAGAAAAAACATTTGTCTTGATTTATTACAACGTTTCGAAGCTGAGCGGGAGGCTTTCTTGTCCCGGATTGTGACAGGTGAGCCCGAAACGAAACGACGGTCGATGAAATTCCCACTCCTCACAGAAGAAACACTTCAAAACCACTGATAAATGAAAAGCACCAGTTTGCTTTTGTTCTAAACAGCCACTGCTTCCGCCGCTAAGGTTCAAATGGCTCTGATCACTATGGGACTTAACTTTTGAGGTCATCAGTGCCCTAGAACTTAGAACTACTTAAACCTAACTAACCTAAGGACATCACACACATCCATGCCCGAGGCAGGATTCGAACCTGCGACCGTAGCGGTGGCGCGGTTCCAGACTGTAGCGGCTAGAACCGCTCGGCCACTCCGGCCGGCCGGCCGAAGTGGCCGTGCGGGTCTAGGCGCAGCAGTCTGGAGCCGGGCGACCGCTACGGTCGCAGGTTCGAATCCTGCCTCGGGCATGGATGTGTGTAATGTTTAGGTTAGTTATGTTTAAAGAGTTCTAAGTTCTGGGGGACTCTCGAGCTCAGCAGTTAAGTCCCATAGTGCTCATAGCCATTTGAACCGTTTTGAACCACTCCGGCTGGCAATTTATGCTAATAATAGACTAGAAGCGGAATATGTTATAAATCCTTAGAATAAATTTCTAAAGATAATTTGCTACTTGTAAGTCCCGTCAGGCCTATAAATGTGTGTTTTTGCATGACAGGCTATGCCGAGAAAGTTGAAGAGATACTGTACTCCTGGAGTATTTTCCATCTGGATCGATACGCCTGATGACGAAAGCAGTGATTCTGATACAGAACAAGTTTTAGAAAAATTTGAACTCAGCAATGTGAAAGTGCAAAAAAACAAAAAATAATGCCACACCATCCACCAGTCAACTAGACAATATTTCCACTTGTTCTCAAACAGCTGAAGAAATACCTTTTGAAGATAGTAGTGATTTTGAAAATGACCTGACAGAGGACGAACAAGAAAGCAGCAATGTACAAGCGCAACAAGAGGGAAATAATAAAAAGCGAGCTCCCAGTCGCAGACAATACAGACTCTCCCTCCGCTGGAAATGAAAGAAATGGCGAGATTGTGAAAAGCAATTTCTTTCGCAAATTTAGGAGACAATACTTTTAACACTTGTGAATTCATGGACGAATATCTTTCCATCAGTTCAACCATATGGTAACTCAGGAACTTCTGACCGAAGGTAAAACAGTTTTGAATAAAAGAAAGAAGAAAGGTTTTTCACCTTCAAATGAAATTCGAACCCAAAATCTCGGAACTCATTGGCCAAATTTTGTTGCAAATCGTGGTAGATGTGAAAACTGTGCTATTTATAATATAGAATCAAGGCCTCATCCTGAATGTTCTCATTGTAAATAATTTTTCTATGCCAATGAAAGAAAAATCTGCTTTTATGAGTAATGTTTGTTACTGTCTGTATCGTGACATGACAGGGCTCACAAGACCCTGTTTCGAAAAAAAAAGGTATGATCTGGTTTCTCTGTATACTAAATCTATTTCGTGACAGCTTGAATACTACAGAAAAATTTCGAAATGTCAAAGCCAAGAAATAAAAACTTAGGTTATAAAGGGCTGCCATAATCTAATTATTAAGATATATAATCTTATGATAAAGCTTTAACACAATAATACAAGCACTAATCTTAGGAAGTCTGTATATGTTTCCAGGCAGCGTGACTCAACGCGTGGATATCACCTACACAATACTGATCCAGTAGTTGAGAACGAGAGGACTAAACGACGTTCAACAAATTTTTACGTAATTTCAAACCTTTTCTAAACTTTTCTCCTTTACAACCCTCCTCCCCCCCCCCCCCCGTCCCTCCACGAAAATTATGAAAGGAAAACAAGTTTATCGCTTACCACATTTTCGATGTTCATGCACTTAAACTTTAGTATCGACCATGGAGTTTTAATGCAGTACATGATTTGCCTACGATTCTGTGTGTGTGTGTGTGTTTGTGTGTAGGGGGCGTGTTTACTGGTGCTCACTAATTCTTTTAACTATGCGCTTCGTAGCCAGTGGCTTTTTCTGCTACCAGGAAAACACTGTCAGTGTGTACTTAAAAAGACGCAAACACCCGTATTCCCCCCCCCCCCCCACACTTATTCCCACACATTCAAATTATCATACGTCAAAGACGTTGCAGATACAGCAAAGAGTCGCAAGACAGCTTTATGAGTTGTACTTGAATTATGACGACAACTTCTCAACTAGACACTCAAGCAGAGCCAATAATTTGCCCGAAGTGTGCCAACTTCGGACATAGTATTTTATCAGGAAATAGTTCTCTAATAACGGGAAATTTACGTCATCTTTCTCTTTCCAAACAGCCTCCGTAGGCGAAGAATGGTTAGCGGCGCTGGCTTTGCTGAGGGAGGACCCAGGTTCGATTCCCGTTACTTGGGATTTCCTGTCGTGTGGCGAGGGCTGGAACGGGGTCCACCGAGCCTCTCAAGTCCACACGAGCAGCAGCTTGCATAAACAAGCAGCGGCAACATCAGGATTCACCCGCTGGCAACAACGGCTGCACGTATTGCCGACATGCTCACTGTACGCCCCTTGTACTGCCTTGCAAGTTCAAATGGCTCTAAGCGCTATGCTGAGGTCAGCGGTCCCCTAGAACATGCCCGATGCAGGATTCGAACCTGCGACCGTAGCGGTCGCGCGGTTCCTGACTGAAGCGCCTAGAACCGCTCGGCCACAGCGGCCAGCTACTGCCTTATGGGCAAAAAGTCAATAGTCCCGTTGCTGAGTGGTGTTTATCCACTCCCCCCTCCTTCTCCCTCTCCCCAATTTTCCTTCCCAGTCCCCACTTCCACGTCGTTGTACTGCGAGTGAATTTTCTCATTACTTTACGGCCAATCTTTTTAATTGGTAAAAACCACTCAGCAGCCAAAATCGCAAAAAAATATTTTCTTATTTAAGACAACCGGTTTCAAGAGACTATGCTGTCATCTTCAGGCCTTAAAAATCTTTCGTCGTAAAACATGTTGATTTTACGCTGGACCCTACGCAGTACATGTGCAGTGCGTCAAAATAAGACATTGTAAAAGGTTTGTCATCGATAAAATATTTAAAACCAGCAAGCTATGTGCAATAAATATTGCTGACATTTTGTTGTTATATTATATTATACAAACACAGTACACAATAGCACAACTATTTACATATGCTGGACACAATAATATCCGGAGTACCACAGGGAAGTGTGATACAACAGTTGCTATATATATATATATATATATATATATATATATATATATATATATATATATATATATAGAGAGAGAGAGAGAGAGAGAGAGAGAGAGAGAGAGAGAGAGAGAGAGTAGAAAGCGTCAGATGCTCTTTAAGGCTATTCGCAGATTATGCAGTTGTCTATACCAAAGTAGCAACGCCAGAAGATGCGAGAATTTGAAATCTACTACTGTACAGCTACACTACTGATAAACAACTAGAGACAGCGTCTGCCGTAAAATATCTAGGAGTAACTATTCACAGCGACCTTAAGTGGAATTACCATATAAAACAGCTAGCGGGAAAAGCAGACACAAGACTCAGAATCTTAAGGAAATGAAACTTGTCCACACGAAAGAACCGGCTTATAAGGCGCTTGTTCGCCCGATTCTTGAGTATTGTTCATCTATCTGGGATCCCTGTCCAGTAGGACCGATAGAGGAGACAGAGAAGATCCAACGAGGAGCGGCGCGTTTCGTCACGGGATCGTTCAGATGGCGAGAAAGCTTTACGGATATGCTAAACAAACTCCACTGGCAGACGTTACAAGAGAGACGCTGTGCATCACGGAGAGAGTTACTATTGAAATTTCGGGACAGCACTTTTCAGGAGCAGTCGGACAACTTGTTACTCCCCCCACATACATCTCGCGTATTGATCACGAGGAGAAAATGCGAGAAATTAGATCCAAAACAGAGGCTTAGTGACAATCATTGTTCCCACGCAGTATTCGCGAGTGGAACAGGGTTGGAGGGATCAGATAGTGGTACAGAATGTACCATCCGCCACACACCATTAGGTGGCTTGCGGATTACCGGCCGCTGTGACCGAACGGTTCTAGGCGCTACAGTCTGGAGCCGCGCGACCGCTACGGTCGCAGGTTCGAATCCTGCCTCTGGCATGGATGTGTGTGATGTCCTTAGGTTAGTTACGTTTAAGTAGTTCTAAGTTCTAGGGGACTGATGACCACAGATGTTAAGTCCCATAGTGCTCAGAGCCATCTGAACCATTTGAGCTTGCGGAGTATGATATAGATGTAGGTAGTACAAACAGTGCAAATCCATTTTTAATAGAGAACAAGATCCAACAACAACAAAAACCTACACTTTATTGATTGAGAACGAGAGCACTAAACGACTTCCAACAAACTTTTACACATAATATGAAAACTTTTCTAAACATTTCTCCCTTAGAAACCCCCCCCCCCCCTCGAGAAAATTAAGAGAGGAAAAAGTGTTTATCGGTTACCACAATTTCGATGTTCATGCAGTAAAACTTCAGCATCGAGCACGGAGTTTTAATTTATTACTTGTTCACTACTGCCTTCGCTACGCATTTTGCCGATAGTATCTACGTATAAAGTTGAAGGTGTGTTTGTGTAGGGAGATGGGCGTGTTTATTGATAGGCAGTAATATTGTTCATTAAGCACTGCGTGGCCAGTGATTTTCGCTACAACGAGAAAAAGATTGTTAGTGTGTAGGTAGCTGATGCACAACAGACGTATGCCCCCCCCCCCCCCTTTCCGCGCCAACTTCCACACAAAATTATCGGGGGCCAAAAACGTTGCAGATACACAGCGAAGTGTTGCATTAAATTGCCGCCAGCTTTATCAGATTTGTCTGAATTATGTCAACTTCTCATGAGAACAAGTTCTCAACTAGACACTCAAGGAGAGCCAGTAGCCGGCCTTTGTCGCAGAGCGGTTCTAGGCGCTTCAGTCCGGAACCGCGCTGCTGCTACGGTCGCAGGATCGAATCGTGCCTCGGGCATGGATGTAGGTCATGTCCTTAGGTTAGTTAGGTTTAAGTAGTTCTAGGTCTAGGGGAATGATGACCTCAGATTTTAAGTCCCATAGTGGTCAGAGCCATTTGAACCATCTGAGAGCCAGTAATCTGCCTGAACTGTACCAACTTATACATAGTATTTTATAAGTAAACGACTATCTAATAATGGAAAATTTACGTCGTCTTTCTCTTTGTAGACCGCCTCCTTAGGGCAATGGTTAGCGGCGCTGGCTTTGCTGCGGAACGAGCCAGATTCGATTCCCGTTACCTCAGATTTTCTCTGGTGTGGTGAGGTCTGGAACGGGGTCCACATGGAGTGATATTTCTGGCTTTGCAACCATCATATTCAGGTACAAAAAGCTCTTTTTGGAGCAGTTGAGAAGTTAGCACTGGTAAGACGTAATGTGGTGTGAGGTACCGATGACAGATGGTTTGTTAGGTACGGGCATCGTGAGGAAGACCGCCTAAATTGTGGTCCTTCTCCAGGATTGGCTGCTGCATTCGGAAGCTGCGCGCCAAAATGACAATCTTCTATTATTTATATCAAAGTAAACAGCGTATTTATTTGCATTTCATATTTAAAGCATCTCTCAAAAGCGTGCTGTCATTCCATTATTTCACGAGTATTAATAACCAGCAGAATAATAAACAACTGCAATACGGAGCGGCAGACGAAGCACTGTGATGTTCAGATCGCGCCTAACTTGGATGGCGGGCTAAGTGGTCCGGGTGCGAGAGCAGAGCTAGCTGGGCAGTCTCGCAGAACGGACGTCCGCCGCGGTATGAGTAAAAGCAATGTCAAGTGTGTAAATGTGAGAGCTGGTTGGGAAGCCTCGGAGTACAGGCATGTTGTCTGCCGCAGTATCACTTAAGATTTCACTTGCAATGTCTAGTTGAGAACAGTGTGATTGTAGCTCGAAGAGTCCACGGGTGTACTGCCGGTCCACGGTGTCCAACGGGCGCAATATTTCGGTGATCAGACATGCCGCTCAGTTCGTCAGCTCACCTGACGATGGCGACATGTCTGCCGAAATATTGCACCCGTTGGACACTATGGACCGTTAGTACACCCGTGGACTCCTCGAGCTAGAAATACGCCAGGAGAAACTGAAGAAATTCATCATATACCTCTACGGGAAGGAGTGTGTTTTAATTACAAAAATACGCAGTTAATTGTTTTGTTAAAGAATGTAAAGTACACTCCTGGAAATTGAAATAAGAACACCGTGAATTCATTGTCCCAGGAAGGGGAAACTTTATTGACACATTCCTGGGGTCAGATACATCACATGATCACACTGACAGAACCACAGGCACATAGACACAGGCAACAGAGCATGCACAATGTCGGCACTAGTACAGTGTATATCCACCTTTCGCAGCAATGCAGGCTGCTATTCTCCCATGGAGACGATCGTAGAGATGCTGGATGTAGTCCTGTGGAACGGCTTGCCATGCCATTTCCACCTGGCGCCTCAGTTGGACCAGCGTTCGTGCTGGACGTGCAGACCGCGTGAGACGACGCTTCATCCAGTCCCAAACATGCTCAATGGGGGACAGATCCGGAGATCTTGCTGGCCAGGGTAGTTGACTTACACCTTCTATAGCACGTTGGATGGGACGGGATACATGCGGACGTGCATTGTCCTGTTGGAACAGCAAGTTCCCTTGCCGGTCTAGGAATGGTAGAACGATGGGTTCGATGACGGTTTGGATGTACCGTGCACTATTCAGTGTCCCCTCGACGATCACCAGTGGTGTACGGCCAGTGTAGGAGATCGCTCCCCACACCATGATGCCGGGTGTTGGCCCTGTGTGCCTCGGTCGTATGCAGTCCTGATTGTGGCGCTCACCTGAACGGCGCCAAACACGCATACGACCATCATTGGCAACGAGGCAGAAGCGACTCTCATCGCTGAAGACGACACGTCTCCATTCGTCCCTCCATTCACGCCTGTCGCGACACCACTGGAGGCGGGCTGCACGATGTTGGGGCGTGAGCGGTAGACGGCCTAACGGTGTGCGGGACCGTAGCCCAGCTTCATGGAGACGGTTGCGAATGGTCCTCGCCGATACCCCAGGAGCAACAGTGTCCCTAATTTGCTGGGAAGTGGCGGTGCGGTCCCCTACGGCACTGCGTAGGATCCTACGGTCTTGGCGTGCATCCGTGCGTCGCTGCGGTCCGGTCCCAGGTCGACGGGCACGTGCACCTTCCGCCGACCACTGGCGACAACATCGATGTACTGTGGAGACCTCACGCCCCACGTGTTGAGCAATTCGGCGGTACGTCCACCCGGCCTCCCGCATGCCCACTATACGCCCTCGCTCAAAGTCCGTCAACTGCACATACGGTTCACGTCCACGCTGTCGCGGCATGCTACCAGTGTTAAAGACTGCGATGGAGCTCCGTATGCCACGGCAAACTGGCTGACACTGACGGCGACGGTGCACAAATGCTGCGCAGCTAGCGCCATTCGACGGCCAACACCGCGGTTCCTGGTGTGTCCGCTGTGCCGTGCGTGTGATCATTGCTTGTACAGCCCTCTCGCAGTGTCCGGAGCAAGTATGGTGGGTCTGACACACCGATGTCAATGTGTTCTTTTTTCCATTTCCAGGAGTGTATTTCTGACTCTAATGTAATTGCGCATTTTATCGTGTTCTGCCAATAAAAAGAGAGTGGTTCCCGTATAAACAAACAGATCGGAAATTTAATTATTTCTAAAACAAAAGTTCCTCGCTAAGAGTTTCTTATAGACTCAAGATTACGGACTCACGACCTACATGCTGTTCTCTGCGCAGAGGAAAACCACTACAGAAGACTGCAGTCTGAAACTTCCTGACAGATTAAAACTGTGTGCCGGACCGAAACTCGAACTCGGGACCTTTGCCTTTCGTGGGCAAGTGCTCTACCAACTGAGCTACCCAAGCACTTGCCCGCGAGAGGCAAAGGTCCCGAGTTCGAGTCTCGGTCCTGCACACAGTTTTAATCTGCCAGAAAGATTGATATCAGCGCACACTCCGCTGCAGAGCGAAAATCTCATCCTGAAGACTGCAGTTCGGTGAACATAATGCATTCCGCCGGCCGCTGTGGCCGAGCGGTTCTAGGCGCTTCATTCCGGAACAGTGTTGCTGCTACGGTCTCAGGTTCGAATCCTGCCTCGGGAATTGATGTGTATGATGTCCTTAGGTTGGTTAGGTTTAAGTAGTTCTAAGTTCTAGGGGACTGATAACCTCAGATGTAGCGCTCAGAGCCATCTGAACCATTGTGCATTCACTCAAGGCAGTGGAAGCAATTAAGCACATCGCGTGTACTGCAATCTTATTACAAATGAGTTCAGTGACACGTCGTCCGTGGTAACACAGAGGAGGCATGAAGAAGAGCAACATTTTTCAGGGAAGATGATGACGATGATGATGTTTGGTTTGTGAGGCGCTCAACTGCGCGGTTATCAGCGCTCCTTACAATTTCCTAACCTTTGCTCAGCCCAATTTCACCACTGTCCAGGACGATGATGAAATGATGAGACAACACAAACACCCAGTCATATCGAGGCAGGTGAAAATCCCTGACCCCGCCCGGATTCGAACCCGGGACTTGAGGGAGGGTATTGTCACACATACGTGTATCTCATGCTTCTCCCTCCCTCCCTCTCTCTTATCCAACTTGTCGTATTGGCCTCGTGTCCACACTAGAAGCAGCCGCATCATCAGGACTGATCTGGTGGCAGCAACGACTCATGGCAATGGTGAAGCTGACTGCACGCCCGCCCACCACAGACCGCTCCTCGCACTGCCCAGCAGGCAACAGGCAGCCAGAGGGCCCAGTCGCTCAGTGGTGTTTATCCACCCCCTCCCCTTTTCTCGTCCTCCCTCCCCCCTTTTCTTTCTCAGCTGGTCGTTGCATCGTCGAGTTTTTAAAGCACCCCTCATCAGCTCGTCAGTCCTTCCCGCGCTGCACCCCCCCCCCCCCCCCGCTCTTCCTGAACACTGCGACGTCGCGACGCGACCCGACCCGGGGCCGCTGGCTGTGGCGTCGGCGTCGGCGTCGCCGCCGGGTCGATACCGCCGGCGCCCGCCGCAGGGTCGACGACCGCCGCCGAACCACGTGCACACCACGTGGCCCGCACTCCGCACTGCCGGCGCCCCCACAACACGGCACACACTCAGCCGTAATACGAGGGCTATCCACAAAGTACATTACGTTTAGGAATTAAAAATAAATAAAGTATATGGAATTTTTTTTTATTATGTACAGATGAAAGCCTCACTTCAATACTACTTTTCTACATAGTTGCCATTTAAATCAAGGCACTTATCGTAGCGATGGACGAGCTCGGAAATTCCTTCGTCGTAAAATTCGGCCGTCTGCGCCTTCAACCACGTGGTTTCCTCTTCTTGAAGCTGTGCGTCGTCATCAAAACGCTGCATAGCCAACCACTTCTTCACTGCTGGGAATAAGTGGAAGTCGCTCGGTGCCAGGTCGGGACTGTGCCGCGGATGAGGAAACAACTCCCACTTAAAAGATTCGAGAACTTCACGAGTGGCATTTGCCGTGTGGGCCCGGGCGTTGTCGTGAATCGGCAAGATACGAGGGCAGTTCAATAAGTAATGCAACACATTTTTTTTCTGAAACAGGGGTTGTTTTATTCATCATTGAAATACACCAGGTTATTCCCCAATCTTTTAGCTACACAACACTATTTTTCAACGTAATCTCCATTCAATGCTACGGCCTTACGCCACCTTGAAATGAGGGCCTGTATGCCTGCGCGGTACCATTCCACTGGTCGATGTCGGAGCCAACGTCGTACTGCATCAGTAACTTCTTCATCATCCGCGTAGTGCGTCCCACGGATTGCGTCCTTCATTGGGCCAAACATATGGAAATCCGACGGTGCGAGATCGGGGCTGTAGGGTGCATGAGGAAGAACAGTCCACTGAAGTTTTGTGAGCTCCTCTCGGATGCGAAGACTTGTGTGAAGTCTTGCGTTGTCATGAAGAAGGAGTTCGTTCAGATTTTTGTGCCTACGAACACGCTGAAGTCGTTTCTTCAATTTCTGAAGAGTAGCACAATACACTTCAGAGTTGATCGTTTGACCATGGGGAAGGACATCGAACAGAATAACCCCTTCAGCGTCCCAGAAGACTGTAACCGTGACTTTACCGGCTGAGGGTAAGGCTTTAAACTTTTTCTTGGTAGGGGAGTGGGTGTGGCGCCACTCCACTGATTGCCGTTTTGTTTCAGGTTCGAAGTGATGAACCCATGTTTCATCGCCTGTAACAATCTCTGACAAGAAATTGTCACCCTCAGCCACATGACGAGCAAGCAATTCCGCACAGATGGTTCTCCTTTGCTCTTTATGGTGTTCAGTTAGACAACGAGGGACCCAGCGGGAACAAACCTTTGAATATCCCAACTGGTGAACAATTGTGACAGCACTACCAACAGAGATGTCAAGTTGAGCACTGAGTTGTTTGACGGTGATCCGTCGATCATCTCGAACGAGTGTGTTCGCACGCTCCGCCATTGCAGGAGTCACAGCTGTGCACGGCCGGCCCGCACGCGGGAGATCAGACAGTCCCGCTTGACCTTGCGGCGATGATGACACACGCTTTGCCCAACGACTCACCGTGCTTTTGTCCACCGCCAAATCACCGTAGACATTCTGCAAGCGCCTATGAATATCTGAGATGCCCTGGTTTTCCGCCAAAAGAAATTCGATCACTGCCCGTTGTTTGCAACGCACATCCGTTACAGACGCCATTTTAACAGCTCCGTACAGCGCTGCCACCTGTCGGAAATCAATAAAACTATACGAGACGAAGCGGGAATGTTTGAAAATATTCCACAAGAAATTTCCGGTTTTTTCAACCAAAATTGGCCGAGAAAAAAAATGTGTTGCATTACTTATTGAACTGCCCTCGTATTTGAGCCCAACTTTCCCCTGCGCTTGTTTTGTATTGCTCTTCTGAGGTTGTGCAGAGTTTGGCAATACCTTTGAGAGTTTATTGTAGTGCCTCTTTCCAGGAAATCCACAAAAATCACACCTTTTCTGTCCCAAAAGAGGTAACATTTTACAATGCAACAAACGGCACTGATTACGTATTTGTTTATATGTTCAGATGTGCTAACAAAACTAACGTGGTTCCATTTAAAAAAACGTAGGTTTGTGTTAAAAAACACACTTCCGTGCATTTTTGTATGGTTTGTATTAAGCAGTTACACTAGCCCCTCTCCTCACGTTCGGTCTGTGGAATCGGTTCGTCAGTATTTGATGTGGTTTACGAAATATATCCAGCGGTAACGTTAGGTGACTCACCCTATATACTCCGCTAGCCAACAAGCGGTGTGTGGCGAACGGCACTTTTCGCGCCAGTCATATCCTCAACCACCACTGATCCACTAGCGGATCGCGCGAGGGAAAAACGACTGTCTGAACGCCTCAGTACGAGCTCTAATTTCCCTTATCTTTGAATGCTGATCATTGCGCGATTTGAAAGTTGGTGGTAATAATATATGCTCTCCATCCTCGGTGAAGATCGGATTTTGGAATTTAGTGAGCAGCCCCTTTCGTTTAGCGCGTCGTCTATCTGAAAGTGTATCCCACTTCAAACTTTCTATGAAATTTGCAACACTCTCGCGATGGCTAAATGTACCAGTCACGAATCTTGCCGCTCTTCTTTGGACCTCCTCAGTCTGTTGAGTAAGACCCAACTGGTACGGGTCCCATACAGACGAACAATACTCCAAGACTGGACGAACTAATGTATTGTAAGGAATTTCCTTTGTTGAAGGACTGCATCGCTTCGGGATTCTACGAATAAACTGCAATCTAGAGTTCGCCTTACCCGTTACTTGTGTAGTCTGATCATTCCATTTGAGATTATTTCGATTAGTCACACCCAGATACTAGACGGATGTTACCGCTTCCAAAGATTGGCCATTTATTTTGTACTCGTACATTAAAGGGGATTTTCGCCTTGTTATACGCAGCAGGTTACACTTGCTAATATTGAGAGATAACTACCAGTCATTACACCACGCATGTATTTTCTGAAAATATTGATTTGTTCACAACTTTCGTGTGATACTACTTTCCTGTAGACTACAGCATCATCGGCAAACAATCTAATGCCGCTGTCAATACCACCAACCAGATCGTTTATGTAAATTGTAAAAAGCAGTGGACCTGTTACGCTGCCCTGGGGCACACCTCATGATACACTTGTTTCTCTTGAAGACTCCCCATTCAGGACGACATACTGCTCTCTGTCTGTTACAGAACTATCTATCCAACCGCATATGTCATCGGATGGGCCGTAAGCGATCACTTTTTGGAGCAAGCGACAGTGCGGAACTGAGTCGAACGTCTTTCGAAAGTCGAGGAACATGGCATCAACCTGGGAGGCGGTATCTAGAGCCTATTGTATGTCATGCACAAAGAGGGCCAGCTGTGTCTCGCATGACCGCTGTTTCCTAAAACCGTGCTGGTTTCTGCAGGTGAGCTTCTCAGAGTCTAGAAAGGTCATTATGCCTGAACTCAAAACATATTCCATGATTCTACAACAAATCGAAGCCAGTGAAGCTGGCAGGTAATTATGTGCATCCGATTTTCTACTCTTTTTGTAGATTGCTATGACCTGGGCCTTCTTCCAGTCTCGTGGAACTTTCCATTGTTCCAATGACCTCTGATAGATGATGGATAAGAATGGTGCTATATTTGCAGCATAGTCAACATAAAATATTACAGGGATACCGTCTGGGCCAGATGCCTTCCTGGCGTGTAAGGATGTTAGCTGTTTTACAATCCCAGATACACTAAACACTATGTCAGCCATCCTTGCGTTCGTTAAAAATTTTTTAATCGTTACTATATTACTAACTACAATTCAATAATAACAAATTGTACCAATAACAATGCGTTTTTGATATATTCTCAATGTGCCATTGCCTTCAAATGGCATACTTTCATACGCCAGTTACAAGAATTCTTTTACAACGAATGTGCCGTTTTCGTCATTTTATTAAATAGATGGTTGGTGCTCAGAAAGGGCATATAAACATATGGGCTTAAAGCCAATATGGCGCCTTGCGACTCTGTACTCATGGGCTTGCTTACGACGTAGGTGGCGTTCTGCAATCTCATTGGTCAACGTTTAAACGCACTTTCAGAATATCTGACACGCTAGATTCTGGTCTCCACGTTCGGAAAGACTCCCCAACGTGCAGTTCCACGCTATGACGTCAGAAGCTCGACAATGCTTAGCTGTCTGCATGTGTCGTGCATCGCCACTCTCGCCTCTCCGTACGTCGCACGAAGAGTTCGATTTTCAACTGTAGCACAGAGTGAGTACAAAGTCTTTCCCTGATTACAGAAACGTATTTCTAAGGAACGAACTACGCTACAGCTGTCCGATTTCTTGGAAATGGTTTATATGCACACTTCCACCTGTCTTCAAGGCGGTGAATAACCACCCGTCTGTCCGGAAGGGCTTCATCCAAGAACAGGCGAACAAATGACCCTCAGTGTGGCAGTGCGCCATCTTGCTGAAATACAACCCATGTTTGAAATTCCTGTAACCGAAGTGCAAAGCCCACATGTCGAACCGTATCCATAAAAACGTCAAGAGTTAAGAGACCTCTTGCAACAAACAGCATAGCTAGATCTGACACAGTTCGTTACAGAAAACGTTTCGTAGTCAGGGAAAGACTTTGTGCTCACTCCTTGTATACTCTCGTCGGAATATATGGCAAAATTCTGACCATTTACATGATACGACCTGATTCCTTTCCCCCACCTGCTCCTTTTCCTCGAACATATCCGCACACTCTACACCTCCCGCGGCCTTGATCCCCCTCACCCCCTGGTTGCTCCTCTCCCCTCCAACCCCCACCCTCTGCCACGCCTTCACCGATGTGTCCCCCCTACCCTCCATCTCCTTTCCCAACGTGGCTTCCGCCGACTCCCCCTCCCAGGTGATGCCCTCTCTCCCTCCATTTATCCCTCCTATCAACTCTGATCCTCACCTCCCCCTCTGTCCTTTCCCCAGACTCCCTTCCATCTCGTTTTTTCCTCACCTACCCTCTCTCTGCCTCCCTCCCCCCCCCCGCACCGAGTCCTTTCTGCTCTCCCCTCCACTGCCTTTCCCACTCCTTCTTCCCCCCATCTCCCCTTTTCTATATCCTCTCACTCAATCGGCTCCCCCTTTTTTCTTTTCCTCTCCTCCCCCCTCTTCCCCCCTCACAGATCCGCCCCACCCCCATCTGCCGCCCTGTCACCTGTATAGTGCTGTTATAAAGTGAGTGTTCAGTGTTGTGCATCCACTGTCAGTGTTGCGAACAGTCGCCATACTGTCACTAGTTGTGTTTTTTATCTCGTGCGAACAGAAACTAGACTCTCGCCGTGTTTTTTAATTATACCTGTCTACTTCTCGTATGTCTTCATCCGCATCGTCACCACAGTGTTTTTATATTTCAAATTCTTCAATTTTCCGCCATTTTACAGTTTTTCACAATCTCACCGTTTTATCACCTGTTTTTCTTGTTTGTTTCTATTCTCATTGTGTTTTTTAACTTTTCTGTAGGCTGTAGAGCAGCATATTACGCTGCTGCCACCCCCCCCCCCCCCTGTGGTGTGGAGAAATTGAAATCCAATAAAGAAAAAAAAATTACATGATTTATTAAGTTATATATTACTAAACTATGTTCAAACTCCCCCCCCCCCCACCCCTCAACACAGCAACATACATACGAAAAGGTTTTTCAAATACCACTACCAGTCAGAAAAGTTGTTAACTAGTAAATGCTAACTAGTAAAGGCAGCGACATCTTTAAAAGTGATATCATCAGGCTATAGTGGCATAACAAAAACGTTTAACTTAAGTGTACACAGACATTAAAGATTCTTGACATCACTGGTGTGCTCATGCTGTGGGGAGACAGAACGGCAACCTACTAAGAGGCATGTCCTCCACTCTCTCCATAGGATGGCAGAAGTGATGTAAACAAACGTTAATATCTACATACGCTTATGCTAATTGTTTCTCTGGCTCTGGCTCTGAGCACTATGGGACTCAAGATCTTAGGTCATAAGTCCCCTAGAACTTAGAACTACTTAAACCTAACTAACCTAAGGACATCACACACACCCATGCCCGAGGCAGAATTCGAACCTGCGACCGTAGCAGTCCCAATTGTTTCTCTAATGCCGCTATAGCCTCATGACGTATCACTTCGAAATATGTCGCTAAAATAAATACATCCATTTGTTGTAGAACCTCAAGATATTTTCAACACAAACATAATGAGATACCTTGAACAAAATCGCCTCCTTCATGCATGTGTTGCAAAAGTACCGCCATGGGAAACCAAGCTCTCACTTTTCTCGCAGGCAGACTGAAAGTCATGCATCAGGAAGATGCACTGTTTCTCCTATCTGTAAAGCGTTTCATTACGAACCACGGCTATGCTTGTCTGTCGTACCATTGTAAGGGGTATCAAGCGAAATTTGTGTGGATTAGCTTTTTGTTAGGGAGGATACAGCACGTTATCTCGGATGGAGAGTTATCGTCAGATGCAGAAGTGAATTCGGGTGCGCCCCAGGGAGCTGTGTTGAGTGCGTTGCTGTTCTTGTAGTATGTAAGTGGCCTTGCAGACAACATTACCAGCCACCTAAGACTTTTAGCAGATGACGCATTTATCCATGATGAAGTGTCTTAAAGAAGCTGCATAAATACAGGGTGTTTATAAACGAATATCGGGGTTTAATATTTTATAATATTTATTACATTAAACTTACAGTTATAAATGACATGTCAAATGAAAGAGCAACTCAAAACAGTTTTACCAACAACCTTATAAATGTTCAATGTCAGCACCATTTGTCACACGGCACACATCAAGTGTATAGCCGAGCGCTGGATAGGCCGCAAGGGGCCCAATGACAGGGCTTGCTTTGCACTGTCTCCACGTTCACCCGACCTAACGGCATGTGATTTTTTCCTTTGGGGCTTCATCAAGGATCGTGTGTACGTGCATCCGCTACCAGCAGACCTCCCTGAATTAAGAAACCGGCTTGAAGCAGCTGTTGCTTCAATCACTGAAGACACACGTATCTACGTTTGGGAAGAACTCGGCTATATATTTTATGTGTGCCGTGTGACAAGTGGTCCTCACATTCAACATTTATAAGCTTCTTGGAAAAACTGTTTGAGTTGCTCTTTCATTTGACATATCATTTACAATTGTAAGTTTAATGTAATAAATATTATAGAGCGTTAACATCCCCAATATTCATTTATAAACATCCTGTATTCAGTCAGATCTTGACAAGATTTGAAAGTGGTGCAAAGATTGATAACTTGCTTTAAATGTTGAGAAATGTAAAACTGTTCACTTCACGTAGTATCGTTCGACTATAATATCATTGAGTAACTGTTGAAATCGGCCAACTCATACAAATACATGGGTGTACAACTTTGTAGACATACGAAATGGAATGATTACATAGGCTTACGAGTAAAGTAGGTGGTAGACTTGGGTTTATTGGTAAAATAGTGGGGAAGTGTAATCAGTCTGCAAAGGAGATTCCTTAATAAGCACTCGTGCAACCGGTTCTAGAATACTGCTCAAGTGTTTGGGACCCGCGCCAAATAGGACTCACAGGGGATATTGAACATATACAGACAAGAAAGCCCGAATGGTTACAGGTTTGTCTGCCCCTTGGTTGTGCGTCACAGAAATGCACAAGGAAATCAACCTGTCGGCCAGTGTGGCCGAGCGGTTCTAGGCGCTTCAGACTGGAACCTCGCGACCGCTACGGTCGCAGGTTCGAATCCTGCCTCGGGCATGGGTGTGTGTGATGTCCTTAGGTTAGTTAGGTTTAAGTAGTCTAAGTTCTAGGGGACTGATGACCTCTGATGTTAAGTCCCATAGTGATCAGAGCCATTTCAACCATTTTTTGAAATCAACCTGTAAGCCAAGGGTTGTGTGTCTTCAGTCTGCGTATACTTTAAAACGTACGGTCAGTATTCTCTGAGGTGTTCCCACATTTCCCCGGAAGCCAAAATGACCTTAAAGCCGTCGGCACACGGACCGTTGCATTCGAACGTTGAGCGTGCCGAGTTTCTCACGCCACAGCGTGGAATTGCACGTTCGGGAGTCTTTCCGAACGCCCAGAGCATTCATTATATGGCGTGTCAGATATTCTGAGCGTGCGTCTGAGCGTTGACCAATGAGATGTCACAACGCGACCTACGTCACAAGCACTCCGTCACCCTTCAGTACAGAGTTGTGAGGCGCCATATTGGCATTCATTTCAAGCCTATACGTATATATACCGTTCCGAGCACCAGCAAATTGAGAATCACTGCAAAACTCATTGTTAACTGTGTGACTCGTTCCAATAAAATAGTGAGAAACATCATATTCGTGGGAAAAGAATTATTGTAACTTGCGTATTATGAGAGTAGGCTATTTGTAGGCAGCGACACACTGACGATCCACCCAAAACGCATTGTTCTTGGTACGATTTGTTATAATTAAATTTCAGTTAGTAATATATCTACGATTAAGGTTATGAGCACGGCGTAACATAAAATGATTAGATACAAGGCGAGTGTTGTTGGTTTAGCGTGGTGAGTAGTGTCACTGTCCAGTGATGAAATGTTTATTGGGGCGGTGGTTCGCGTCTTGTCACTTCCAAATCCTTTTTTTCCTAACATTCGCGTTTTTATTGGGTTCTGATAACTTATTATTAATTTAATATAAGTATATACTATAACATCTGATGTTGTGTAAATATAAGTTCACCTTTTTTTTTCAGGGGTGACTTGGTTCGATTGGCTTAATCTGCAGGACAGCTTGCGCTACTTGTATACAGATATTTTACTCTTTCTTCTTGTACGCTTCGTAGTTCACATGTTGCAAAGATTCTGCTACCGGGTAGGAACAGTGATCAAGTAAGAGTGACCTTGGGGTTTTACTAAAATGTGGGAACGATGAAATAATGTTTATCTTATGCGGAGAAGTATTCCAAATTTGTAACGCACTGTTTGTAATGGAATTGTTATAATCCTGTCACATGGTACGTTCCTTTTCGTGGACGATGGAGGAAAATGTGCGTTTTAATAGAGCTAACGTGGAAATTTCACGCTCGCCCGTTGAGTAAACAGTGTGATTTACGACCTAGAAACATCCCTCAAACTGCCGCTGGAGTGCGTTGCGATCCCGTATACCACGTTGTGGTCCCACGTACCGTGTGCACGAGTCGCATCGTGCCTGAGCGTTCAGCAGCACGTCGAACTTGGCACGCTTAACGTTAAGCCGTCGGTACACGCGCCGTGCTGTCGAACGTTAACGCTGAGCGTGCCAAGTTCAACGTGCTACTGAACGCTCGGGAACGATACGACTCGTGCATACGGTACGTGGGCCCCAACGTGGTGTACGCGATCGCAACGCACTCCAGCGGCAGTTGCGGGATGTTTCTAGTTCGTAAATCACACTGTTTACTCAACGGGCGAGCGTGAAATTCCCACGTTAGCTGTATTAAAACGCACGTTTCCTCCATCGTCCACGAAAAGGAAAGTACAATGTCCAATCAATGAGGACACAGGCTTATAAAAGTTCCATTACAAACAGTGCGGTACAAATTTGGGTTACTTCTCCACACAAGATAAACATTATTTCATCATTCCCACATTTTAGTAAAACCCCAAGGTCAGTCTCACTTGACCACTGTTCCTACCCAGTAGCAGAATAACATGTCAATTACGAAGCGTAAAAGAAAAAGGCACAAAATATCTTTATACAAGTAGCGCAAGCTGTCCTGTAGATTAAGCCAATGGAACAAAGTCACCCCTCAAAAAAAGGTGAAGTTATATTTACATGACACCAACTATTCTACTATATATATTGAACTATAATAAAGTATCAGAACCTAATAAAAACGAGAATGTTAGGGAAAAAAATTGGAAGTACTAAGAGGAGAATCACCGTTTTGTTCGTTGTATCTGCGCAGGGCGGACGTCGCAAGACACCCGTTTCAGTTCGTCTTTGATCCATTAACTCAGGTTTCTTATTACAGAGGGCAGCTAACCCTTTGAGTGAACACGCTGAGCTACCGTGTCGGCTATTACGCTAAACCAACGCAACGTCATTTGGGTCTAATCATATTATATTACAGTTTCTGAAAACTTTAATGGTAGATATGTTGCCAACTGAAATTTAATTACAACAAATTGTACCAAGCACAATGCTTTTTGGGTGAATCTTCAGTGTGTCGCTGCCTACAAATAGCCTACTCTCATAATACGCAAGTTACAATAATTCTTTTCCCACGAATATGAGTTTCTCATTATTTTATTGGAACGAATCACACAGTTAACAACGGATTTGAATTTGCTGGTGGTCAGAAACGGCATATATGAGTATAGGCTTGAAACGAATGCCAATATGGCGCCTCACAACTCTGTACCGAAGGAAGACGACGTGCATGTGACGTAGGTGGCGTTGTGCCATCTCATTGGTCAACGTTCAGACGCACGCTCAGAATATCTGACATGCCCGATATTGCTCTGCACGTTCGGAAAGACTCAGGAACGTGCTGTTCCACGCAATGACGTCAGAAAGTCAGCATGGCTCAACGCTGAACGTTCGGATGCACGGTCCGTGTGCCGACGGCTTTAGTGTGTACGGGCTACAAATCGTAGCCGAGCAAGCGGTTGGCCTTCGTTGAGGCTAGGTGTGCCGTGGCGATGACATCAAAGCAGTGTCGGTTGGCAGGGCGTTGGGACCCCTCTCCTAGTGTGGACGCCCGATCGAATGTTCGTTGGTTCAGTACCGATTTGTTGTCTCTCCAGAACGGGTGTCTAGTTTTTAGGACAGCCACAAGTTGCACTTGCACCTTTTTTTTTTTATCGGTTCCACATTTTAATTTAACACGAACATCTTCAGAAAGTCTAGTTTAGAGTACAGTAGTTGGCGTATATCCACGAAGTCTTTCGTGGTGGCATGCTTCAATAAAATAAAACAAAAAAATTACATGAGCTGAGGTACGGGAGTTCCCCAATACGTCCAACACTGTGGGTGCTTATTCCAGTGCCGGAGAGCCTTTAGGGGGAAAAAAAGCTGAAGATATCCGTTTAAGTTTGGGGAGGGCACTGGACTTGAATAGTCCTTGTACGAATGTCTGTCATTCCTATAAGCAAGGAGACCCGGGTTCAAGACGCGGCGGAGGCACAAATTTTAATTCATTTCTTCAGCTTTCACCATTATCGCAGCTAAAATCTTCTATGTTTACAAGCCGCGTCATTTCGAAGAAAACACCCGAGCTTTCGACGGCTGTATCCGCCATCGTCTGCGGACTTGAAATGACTGACTGCTGGAGGTGCAGGGGGGGGGGGGGGGGGGAGAGAGACTGAAACTACAGACTGTCGGGGCTCGCCAGCCCTGGCAGTCAGTCACTTCAACTTCGGATGACGATGGCGGAGACGGCTGTCGAAAGCTCCGCTGTTTTCTTCGAAATGACGCGACTTGTAAAAAAAGGTTTTATTGACAGTAGTAGACTGTTGAATTAAAGAGCGAAACCAGGCAATAAGACAGACTGGCTGCGACTTCTATCTGTCCTGTTTGCCTGTTCTCGCAAAGGATGTGTGTTTATTGTGTTTAAAAATACTAGAGTATGGGGTGGTATATGAAGAGAGCATTAAAGGTGGTAGGTTTATCATGGACGGGCACGTCCCTACGAGCTACAGTTGTGAAACGAAACTGAAAAGACAACGGTTTGAGGGAAATAATTCGGCTATTAGAAAATAATGTAACCGATGTGGAAAAGAAAATGATATCTTTATGGATATCTTTTTTTCCCGCGAACGACGAAGAGAAACAAATAAATACTGGGAGAGAATATTACTTCTTGCTGCAGGTACTGCTGTTCTAAAATAGTTAGTCTCTTCGGAAATGTGATGTCCAGCACAGTTCAATAACAATTCCAAGTCTGTAGCTTTTATTCGGAGGAAGTTTGCATGCACTGTCCGTGTGCCGACGCCTTTAGCGGGGTCGACTTGCAGCACTACCTCGTACGTAGCACTCTAGTACTGTGCGTCGCGGCAGAGATGGGCGCAGGTGTGCCAGTTTGTGGTCAGCCCGCTGGCCGCTGCCCCGCCAAGGCCGCGCGCTGGCTACGTCACTGCTGCCCCCCCCCCCCCCCCTTTCTAGCACCTGGTGGACTTCCTGCGCCTGCGCTCCCGCGGCGCGCCAGGGTTGAACGCTCCGTACTTCCGGGCACCACACACACACACACACACACACACACACACACACACACACACGCTGCTGCCATCCATCCACTCACTCACCCGACCGCCAACACAGTCACGGGGCTCGCGCGACTTCCGCATTTGTTTCCAACCAACTGACAAACCCAGTATTGCCCGGGTATTCATTTTGCCGATTTTTTAACAGAAAAAAGAACCCTCTTTGTGCACTGGGGTGACAAAAGTCATGGGATGCCTCCTACCGTCGTGTCGCACCTGGTTTTACTCGGCACAGTGCAGCTGCCGGCCGGTGTGGCCGAGCGGTTCTAGGCGTTACAGTCCGGAACCGCGCGACCGTTACGGTCGCAGGTTCGAATCCTGCCTCGGGCATGGATGTGTGTGATGTCCTTAGGTTAGTTAGGTTTAAGTAGTTCTAAGTTCTAGGGGACTGACGACCTCAGATGTTAAGTCCCATAGCGCTCAGAGCCATTTGAACAGCGCAGCAACTGGACGTGACACGGAGTCAACAAGTCGTTGGAGGCCCTCTGCAGAAATTTTGATCCATGCTGCCTCTATTGCTATCCATACACTACGTCATCAAAAGTATCCGGACACCTGCTAAAAATACGTTTTTCATATCAGGTGCACTGTCGTGCTACCTACTGCCAAGTACGCAATATCAGCGACCTCAGTAGTCATTAGACATCGTAAGAGAGTACAGCACAAAAGCGTACAGGCCGAAAAAAAAAAAAAATGGTTCAAATGGCTCTGAGCACTATGGGACTTAACGTCTAAGGTCATCAGTCCCCTAGAAAGAACTTAAACCTAACTACCCTTAGGACATCACACACATCCATGCCCGAGGCAGGATTCGAACCTGCGACCGTAGCGGTCGCGTGGTTCCAGACGTAGCGCCTAGAACCGCTCGGCCACTCCGGCCGGCAAAAAATGGCTCAAATGGCTCTGAGCAAAACGGGACTTAACATCTGAGGTCATGAGTCTCCTAGAACTTAGAACTGCCTAAACCTAACCAACCTAAGGACATCACACAGATCCATGCCCGAGGCTGGATTCCAGCCTGCGACCGTAGCGGTGGCGCGGTTCCAGATCGAAGCGCCTAGAACCGCTCGGTCACTCATAGTACGACATTCATTCAACCCTGTTTCTTGATGACTTAAGTATGCACCGCCATGTATCCATTTCTTAAGACACACAACTTTTTTCTTGAAGTTTTATTCTTCGTTACGATTTTTCCTTACGAATAATACTATCACAACGGTGGCGCTTTCTTTAGTTTTTAAGCACGACACTGTAAATCTTAATCCGCGACTGCGGTGCAAATAGTTCTGGTAAGTGCTTGCAGTTCGCTTCTGAACCAAACCAACCTACCCTAGCTTCCAATAATGCACTGTTTTTCGTGATCTGTGATTAGAGCGCTCTCTACAGACAGCTGTCAGCTTTATACTCGTACGTTGCGCACACCAAACAGTTCTATTACGAAAATTGACGTGAGTAAAGTTGCTACACTGGCGCTATTACAACGCACGTTTATTCCCCTCTCCGTATGCTAGATATTTTGTTGTTTTTAGCGTGATACAAAGGAGAAAGCTGACGACACCAGCTTTCAAAACTTCAGTTACAAATTTACAACAGTCTTCCACTTGGCTAACCAACCTTACTTCACACTCAACAACTTGCTTGTGGCATATGTACTCGCACCAAGTAGTTGTGCCAGATGTGCATCTGACAATGGCAGCACGCTGCCAGAAGGCGCCCGCATACACTAAACATTGCTAGTGCACCTCACTTCGCTGTAAAACCATAACACACTTCAGCTAGCTTCCAATTAAGCTAAGTTTCTATTCGAAGCTAACAAATTTCTAATTTCTGGAAACGCTTCTCTTGCTACTGCCTGACTGCACTCTACACTGAAGAGCCACAGAAAGTGGTACATCTGTCTAATATCACGCAGCGAGCACGCAGAAGTGCCGCAACACGACGTGGTGATAGTACTTCTCTACAGCCAGAACTTCCGTGTCGGCGAATTTTATTACGTGGTCGGTCTCATTCAGTGCGTGCCCTGCCATTTCTAGATGTTCTGGTCACAAGGGACGGCGAAAACCTGGGACACAGTGTGTATCGAAAACCGACTCACACGGACCGATACCTGCACAAACTGTCAAACCACCACCCGAGCCAGAAAAAGAGGCATGATTAGTACGCTCGTAACGAGAGCAGGACGAATATGTGAGCCGCAACACCTCAAACGAGAAATGCAACACCTGGAAACTGTTCTGAGGAGCAATGGGTACTCCACAAATTACATTAGAAGTGTAACAGAGCCAAACACTCGGCCTTTCTTGCCATACATTCCCAGAGTGACGGACAGAATCGGCCGTATATTGCGCAAAAATGGCGTAAAGACGATTTTCAAACCGACAAGGAAGATCAAAGAGTGTCTTAGACCGGCGAAGGAGAAAAGAGACCCACTTGCAATGTCGGGAATATACCGCATACCATGCACATGCGGAAAAGTTTATGTCGGAATGACTGGACGATCCATTAACACCAGGATCAAGGAGCATGAGCGACATTGCAGGTTGGGGCAGGTGGAGAAATCAGCCGTGGCAGAGCACGCACTGAATGAGACCGACCACGTAATAAAATTCGCCGACACGGAAGTTCTGGCTGTAGAGAAGCACTATCACACGCGATTGTTCAGAGAAGCTGTAGAGATACAAAAACACGCCAACAGTTTGAACAAGAAAGAGGAAAGCCTTAAGGTAAACGGATCCTGGCTTCCCGTACTGCAGCGAACGACCGTCGCAAGTAGCAAGAGGAGAACCGCACCGGAAATGACCGCGGAGAAGCCCTCGGACGTTGGCGCGCCAGGTACATCTAGTCTGCGGCCGCGAGCTCGGCTCCAGTTCACCACCGGCAATGGAGGGTGGAGCTTTGACAATGCCAGCCACTCGTGCTGGCGAAACGTCAGAAAAATCATTAGATGAACGTCGGCCGAAGAACCCGAGACAGAAGCCAATAGGCAGTTTGTCAACAAGTGGCCACGAAAGCCTCAACAATGTTGTATGGTCAATAACGTTGACGTCTGGTGAGTTTGGTGGCCAGCGGAAGTGTTCCTGCAGCCACTCTGGAGTAATTCTGGACGTCTGGGTTGTCGCATTGTCCTGCTGGAATTGCCCGTCGGTATGCACACTGGGCGTGATCAGAGAGGACGCTTACGTACGTGTCACCTGTCAGAGTCGTATCTAGACGTATCCGGGGTCCCATATCACTCCAACCGCACACGCGCCACACCATTACAGAGCCTCCACCAGCCTGAACAGTCCCCTGCTGACGTGCAGCGTCCATGGATTCATGAGGTTGTCTCCATACCCGTACACGTCCATCCGCTCGATACAAATTGAAACGAGACTCGTTCCACCAGGGAGTATGTTTCCAGTAATCAACAGTCCGATGCCGCTGTCGACGGGCCCAGGCGAGGCGTAAAGCTTTCTGTCGTGCAGTCAGCAAGGGTAGACGAGTGGGCCTTCAGCTCAGGAAGCCCGTATCGATTATGTTTCGTCAAATGGTTCGCACGCTGACACTTGGCGATGGCCCAGCACTCAATTCTCCCGCATTTAGCAGAAGGGTTGCACTTCTGTCACGTTGACCGATTCTCTTCAGTCGTCGTCGGTCCCGTTCTCTCAGGAGCTTTCTCCGGTCGCATCCATGATTTGATGATTTACCGGATTCCTGATATTCTCGTTACACTAGTGAAATGGTCGAACGGGAAAACCCCCTCCCCACTTCATCGGCAATTTTGCCGCGCGGTCCGAAGTCGCTTGCCACGGTTCGAGCGGCTCCTCCCGTCTGAGGTTCGAGTCCTCCCTCGGCCAAGGATGTGCGTGTGTTGTCCTTCGCGTAAGTTAGTTTAAGTTAGACTAAGTTGTGTAAGCCTCAATAGTTTGGTCCTATAGGAACTTACCAGAAATTTCCAATTTTCCCACTTCATCGCTAGCTCGGAGATTCTGCGTCCCATCGCTCGTGCGCCGACTACGAGGTGTGGCTAGAAAAAAACCGGACTAGTACTGGTGAAACAATAAAACGAATGCAATAAGGCTGAAAGTCGCGTGGCCTGTCACGTGACTCTCGCTCCGCCTACTGCTCGAGTTTCATCTGCCTCCTGCACTCAGTCTGCCCGTGGCGTCTGTTTTAAGTAGTTGACGTTTTGTCTGTGCGTCGGAAAATGTTGAGTGTACAGAAAGAACGGCGTGTTAACATCAAATTTTGTTTCAAACTAGGAAAATCTGCAAGTGAAACGTTTGTAATGTTACAACAAGTGTACGGCGATGATTGTTTATCGCGAACACAAGTGTTTGAGTGGTTTAAACGATTTAAAGATGGCCGCGAAGACACCAGTGATGACACTCGCACTGGCAGACCATTGTCAGCAAAAACTGATGCAAACGTTGAAAAAATCGGTAAACTTGTTCGGCAAGATCGCCGTTTAACAATCAGAGCAGTGTCTGAGTTAACAGGAGTTGACAAGGAAACTGCCACAACGCGGAAAGTGAGGTCGTAAACGAATGATTGTTTTGCTGCAGTTTCTTGGAAGCACAGCAAGACCGTTTACGGCAAAATCTTGTGGTACTGAAGGTGTCCTTCCCAAGAAGTTCTCCTCTTCTATTGTGTCACAAAGATAGTTAAACATACAAGGCCTTTTTTTGTGCTTTATACGAGGCAGTAAATTGTTTGTATGAACTTTAATGTAGTATCTGTGATTGCATAAACACTTTACAGGGTAAAAAGTATTTAAACCGACAAACTCTGGGAGGCTGTAGGGGACATCAAAACAAGTCTTTTCCCCTAATATCATTTTTTCCTATGAAGAGTATTTCAACCGGTAGAGGAAGATTTCTCTGGCGGCAAATTAATTAAACCAACAAACACTTTTCCATTTTTTTATGACCAAGAGACAACACATTAACACAATTTCAATTACAGTAGATTTTCAAAAACGCCTCCATTGACACGTAAACAAATGTTACACCGTCGGATCATGTTCTGTCTGACACGGGCAAAAACCCCAGGAGTATCCTGAATTGTTCCTGCTGCTGTTACTATCCGGGCAACCAGATCCTCTTCTGATGCAACAGGAGTTGCGTAAAGAAGGTTGCGCATCTCTCCCCACACAAGAAAGTCCAGAAGGTACATATCTGGGGATCGACCAGGCCATGGTACAGGACCACCTCTGCCAATCCACGTTTCTGGGAACCGTCGGTCCAGCAATCGACGCACACGACGACTGAAATGTGCCGGAGCCCCGTCACGTTGGAACCACATGTGTTGTCTTGTAGGGAGCGGGACGTCTTCCAGCAATTCTGGCAACGCTCTGGCGAGAAAACTGTAATAGTGCCTGCCATTTAATGGCCTAGGTAGCAGATACGGTCCAATTAAACAGTCCCCAACAACACCATGTCACACATTAACGAAGAACCGCACTTGATGAGCGCTAGTAACTGTGGCATGTGTGTTACCCTCACTCCAAAAATACGAATTGTGCGTGTTGAAGACTCCATCACGCCCGAACGTAGCTTCATTGGTAAACAACACAGAGGATGGAAATGTAGGATGCATTTCACACTGTTCCACGTACCACTGCGAAACTGTGCTCTGGGTGGATAATCAACTGGTTCCAGGTTGTGGACACGCTGTAAGTGAAATGGACGTAACAACTGCTCTCGAAGGACTGTTCTTACATTCTTCTCATTCGTCCCCATGTTACGTGCAATTGCTCCACATGCTGCAAGACAGCTTCCTCAAATTTCAGCGTTCTTACCGTACGACGGCGTCCCGGTGCAGGTAATCTCACGCAGACGTTGGTACACAGCAGCAAAGGTCGTACGATGCGGGACGCGGCGATTAGGATACTGTTGTTGATGAACCCGCTGTGCAGCTGGTCCGTTGTGGTGCGCTACGTAGTACGTATATAAGTGTACTCACTCCAGGTGTGAGTAAACTGAGACAAGGCACTACTACACTAGTGGACAGCAGTTGCCTACAACTGAAGAGCGTAATAAGTCCTCTAACAACTGAAGAGCGTAATACGGCCTCCACAGGTTTAAATAATCCTTATAGGAGAAAAAAAAAATTAGGGAAAAATATTTGTTTTGATGTAACCTACAAACTCCCAGAGTTTGTCGATTTAAATACTTTTCACCCTTTCGATTCCCGGCGGGGTCAGGTATTTTCTCTGCCTCGTGATGGCTGGGTGTTGTGTGATGTCCTTAGGTTAGTTAGGTTTAAGTAGTTCTAAGTTCTAGGGGACTGATGACCATAGATGTTGAGTCCCATAGTGCTCAGAGCTATTTTTTTAACTTGTCACCCTGTATAGGGCGTTTAAAATTCCTTGTGGCTTTTGACAATTCAGTGCGGAGCGAGTGAAGGGAAGCGTAGTTGCCAGCGTGTGGTAGGCGCGTCACCAGGTGACCACACTACAATGGCAGGCTCATTTGACTACGTACTACGATCTTCCTCAATCGGTAATAAATTTTCATTCTCGCACATCTTAAAGTTTAATAATAGTCAGCTGCATGGTGAAAATCCAGTCATTCCCTTAACGCCAACGGTTACCGTGATATTTCGTTAGTAGGTAATTACCGCTAGAAGTTCTTAGTTTCCAGTGAAATATAGGCGTCGCTATGAATTTCTGTTTGGTACGTGTTATGTTACATGCTGCTGCGTTTAAATGAAAATAAAATGTTGAATTATTCGTTACACTAGGAGCGAGATCAATGTCGGTTTCCAATCTCAGAGAAAATAGGATGTATTTAAGGCGCTTCGTCACGAACTCGTGATCAGTGGGAAAAAAATTATATATGCACTACTGGCCATTAAAACTGTTACAGCAAGAAGAGATGCAGATGATAAACGGGTATTCATTGGACAAATATATTATACTGCAGCTGCCACGTGATTACATTTTCACGCAATTTCGATGCATAGATCCTGAGAAATCAGTACCCAGAACAACCACCTCTCGCCGTAATAACGGCCTCAATACGCCTGGACATTGAGTCAAACAGAGCTTGGATGGCGTGTACAGGTACAGCTGCCCATGCAGCTCCATCACGATACCACAGTTCACCAAGAGTAGTGACTGGCGTATTGTGACGAGCCAGTTGCTCGGCCACCATTGACCAGACGTTTTCAGTGGGTGAGAGGTCTGGAGAATGTGCTGGCCAGGGCAGCAGTCGAACATTTTCTGTATCCAGAAAGGCCCGTACAGGACCTGCAACATGCGGTCGTGCATTATCCTGCTCAAATGTAGGGTTTCGCAGGGATCGAATGAAGGGTAGAGCCACTGGTCGTAAGACATCCGAAATGTAACGTCCGCTGTTCAAAGTGCCGTCAATGCGAACAAGAGGTGACCGAGACGTGTAACCAATGACACCCCACACCGTCACGCCGGGTGATACGCCAGTGTGGCGATGACGAATACATGCTTCCAATGTGCGATCACCGCGATGTCGCCAAACACGGATGCAACCATCGTAATGCTATAAACAGAACTTGGATTCATCCGAAAAAATGTTTTACCATTCGTGCACCCAGGTTCGTCGTTGAGTACACCATCGCAGGCGCTCCTGTCTGTGGATGCAGCGTCAAGGGTAACCGCAGCCACGGTCTCCGAGCTGATAGTCCGTGCTGCTTCAAACGTCGTCGAACTGTTCGTGCAGATGG
Organism: Schistocerca nitens; assembly: GCF_023898315.1. Classification (NCBI taxonomy): domain Eukaryota; kingdom Metazoa; phylum Arthropoda; class Insecta; order Orthoptera; family Acrididae; genus Schistocerca; species Schistocerca nitens. The sequence continues at coordinate 146,827,177 of NC_064624.1, read as the reverse complement.
TTGTTGTCTTGCAAACGTCCCCATCTGTTGACTCAGGGATCGAGACGTGGCTGCACGATCCGTTACAGCCGTGCGGATAAGATGCCTGTCATCTCGACTGCTAGTGATACGAGGCCGTTGGGATGCAGCACGGCGTTCCGTATTACCCTCCTGAACCCACCGATTCCGTATTCTGCTAACAGTCATTGGATCTCGACCAACGCGAGCAGCAATGTCGCGATGAGATAAACCGCAATCGCGATAGGCTACAATCCGACCTTTATCAAAGTCGGAAACGTGATGCTGCTGTTTGTGTATGAGAAATCGGTTGGAAACTTTCCTCATGTCAGCACGTTGTAGGTGTCGCCACCGGCGCAACCTGGTGTGAATGCTCTGAAAAGCTAATCATTTGCATATCACAGCATCTTCTTCCTGTCTGTTAAATTTCGCGTCTGTAACACGTCATCTTCGTGGTGTAGCAATTTTAATGGCCAGTAGTGTATAAATTCCTCTCGTATCTCATAAATGGTGTAAATGGTATGAGATATCGAAACAAGATGTAGGCGACTGATAGCGCGCAAAGACGAGAGTGTTTTGCCTTATGATTAATATGCGAAACTTCCATATCTACTGCGTTAATCAAGCGACTATAGATCTTTTGAATGAAGTAATGTCATTATTGAGAGCAATCTATAGCTGGTGAAATGAGAACTGCTGTGGGTTTTGTAACAATATAAGAAGTTAATCTTTTTCTATACTGACAATGTGCCAGTTCATAAGTTATTGACCTGACTCCCACACAGTTGCCAGTTTAATAGTGCATTCAGGATTCTGACTGAATAGTGAGATGAATTTCTTTTAAACTCTGCTGTGTTTCGACAAAAGAAGCAGATATAAACGTGGCAACAACAGAAGCTACGTACTCCTCAAAACTCGTACAGTCCTTCATGAATCAGTCTCTCCTCAGCTACGTTCTTGGTACGACTTCCAACTCAAACCCAGTCCTATCGTGTAAAATTTGCAGCTGCTTCTTTTGTCAGCATTCCAGCGTAAAATTGCTGCTGTTTTTTGCCACATTACTTTTCACCTAGGCCCATATATTCTCCGTCGAATTAAAATGAGCATGATACGGAGGAAGCCTGGTTAAACTATGTCTTTTACCGTTAGTCTGTTCGTTGACCTGGTAGTGTGAAGTTTTGAAGTGTACAGTAGAACGCCATGTACATGCTAGGCGAAATTTTATCTCGTGGAACATTTCTTTATACCCATAGCAAAATATTCGCTTTTCTCCATCGCATTGTTGGAGCGCTATACATCACTACACGGTGGTATAGCGATTCGTCCTTTACTACAGTCGAATTCTGAGGAATGTTTTGCAGCAGAGCGGTATCTTCCCAGCCGGTGAACGTGCTCTTGGATAGCACTTATATTGCAAATCACATATCCAGATGTAGTGCACTGTTGTTATTAATGCAACGCCAACACAAAACACTTGTTCAGAATACCTGACGACTGCAGAACACTTTAATGCCAGAAAATACGACTTTTAACGTGAGCTGACGAGCACCGATGGCCCTAATGCATGACACCACGTGGCACTGTTTACTCATAGTGTGGCAACAGCGGCGCTTTACCAGCAGAACCAATGGCGGCGTGGTAGGGACAGCCGGCTCGCCGCCACTGGTGTTACCTGGGCAACGGCGTCACGCCCCCTCCGGTCCGCCAAACGCCAAAACTAGCAATTAATTTTAAACGCACTATAATTTCCCGGTGTAAGGTTCGAAATGTCCTGTCCAGTCCCGAGAAAAAAATTTAATAAGCAATACTCGTCAGATCAAATGAAAGGAGAATGCGGCAAGAGGCACAAGCCGTGACGCTAAAGGAAGCTTTCCAGTATACGTAAAGTGGTAACATCGAGTGGAACCCCATAACAGAAATCGAAGGAGCCGACTGATGGAAATATCCCGAACGGCTATTATAGAAACTCAGCCTCGACTTAGGACGGTATGCCAGGGGTGCTTTTTAAGTAAGTACCGTTTTGAAATTAAAAAAAGACGTACTAAGATATCTCAATAATTTTATTTTTACTTGAAAGCCTGTACCTTAATCTACGCACTGACGCCATTACAGTCTGAGTCTTCATTGTTTACGTTGTGTACTGAGTGTTTAAGATGCCTCCGATAATCGTGAGTCCCGCCGACTGTGAAGTACGGGCTGTTATAAGATTTCTCAGTGCTAAAGGCCTAAAAGCGATCGATATTCATCGTGAGATCTGTGCAGTTTACGGAGAAAACATGAGTGATGGAATGGTAAGAAAGTGGGTGAGAGGATTTAAAGATGGCCGCACAAATGTGCACGATTAACAACGGAGTGGACGTCCTTCGGTCGTTAATGAAAGTTTGGTGCAGGAAGTGCACAATAAGGCGAGAGAAAACAGACGCTTTACGATTTCTTCCTTGCGGGATGACTACTAATGTTTCTCATAGTGTTTTGTATGACATAGTGACCGAGCACTTGAATTACCGAAAATTCTGCGGACGTTGGGTACCGAAAATGTTGACGGATGTGCACAAAACCAAACGTTTAGACAGTGCGTTGACTTTTCTTGGGCGGTACCACAACGACGGTGATGATTTCTTAAGTCAAATTGTTACGGGCGATGAAACGTGGGTGGCCTACGTCACACCAGAATCAAAGCAACAGACCACGGAAGTTGAGCAAGGGCATCGTTTTGCTGCAAGACAATGCCCATCCGCATGTGGCCAATCAGACCAAAGATCATCCTCCGTACAGCCCCGATCTTGCGTCCAGTGACTACCATCTGTTCCTGCACTTGAAGAAACACCTGGGCGGTCAGCGTCTTCAAGACGATGACGAAGTCAAAACAGTGGTGATGCAGTGGTTAACAAGTCAGGCGGCAGACTTGTACGAGGAGGGTACTCAAAAACTGGTACTACGTTATGACAAGTGCCTCAATATTGACGGAAATTATGTAGAAAGTAGATTAAGGTACAGGCTTTCATAGAGAAATAAAATTATTTAGATATCTTAGCACGTCTTTTTTAATTTCAAAACGGTACTTACTTTAAAAAACCCGCCTCGTATAACCAAGAGATTCTGAGAATATATATATATATATATATATATATATATATATATATATATATATGTGTGTGTGTGTGTGTGTGTGTGTGTGTGTTAAGTGGACATGCGTCCGGAAACGCTTAATTTCCATGTTAGAGCTCATTTTAGTTTCGTCAGCATGTACTGTCCTTCCTCGATTCACCGCTGTTGGCCCAATTGAAGGAATGTAATGTTGACTTCTGTGCTTGTGTTGATATGCGACTCATCGCTCTACAGTATTAGCATCGAGCACATCAGTACGTAACATCAACAGGTTAGTGTTCATCACGAACGTGGTTTTGCAGTCAGTGCAATGTTTACAAATGCGGTGTTGGCGGATGCCCATTTGATGTACGGATTAGCACGGGGCAATAGCCGTGGCGCGGTACGTTTGTATCGAGACAGATTTCCAGAACGAAGGTGTCCCGACAAAAAGACGTTCGAAGCAATTGATCGGCGTCTTAGGGAGCACGGAACATTCCAGCCTATGACTCGCGACTGGGGAAGACCTAGAACCACGGGGACACCTGCAATGGACGAGGCAATTCTTCGTGCAGTTGACGATAACCCTAATGTCTGCGTCAGAGAAGTTGCTGCTGTACAAGGTAACGTTGACCACGTCACTGTATGGAGAGTGCTACGGGAGAACCAGTCGTTTCCGTACCGTGTACAGCGTCTGCAGGCACTATCAGCAGCTGATTGGCCTCCACGGGTACACTTCTGCGAATGGTTCTTCCAACAATGTTTCAATCCTCATTTCAGTGCAAATGTTCTCTTTACGGATGAGGCTTCATTCCAACGTGATCAAATTGTAAATTTTCACAATCAACATGTGTGGGCTGACGAGAATACGCACGCAATTGTGCAATCACGTCATCAACACAGATTTTCTGTGAACGTTTGGGCAGGCATTGTTGGTGATGTCTCGATTGGGCCCCACGTTCTTCCACCTACGCTCAATGGAGCACGTTATCATGATTTCATACGGGATACTCTACCTGTGCTGCTAGAACATGTGCCTTTACAAGTACGACACAACATGTGGTTCATGCACGATGGAGCTCCTGCACATTTCAGTCGAAGTGTTCGTACGCTTCTCAACAACAGATTCGGTGACCGATGAATTGGTAGAGGCGGACCAATTCCATGGCCTCCACGCTCTCCTGACCTCAACCCTCTTTCATTTATGGGGGCATAGCTCTTGTCTACGCAACCCCGGTACCAAATGTAGAGGCTCTTCGTGCTCGTATTGTGGACGGCTGTGTTACAATACGCCATTCTCCAGGGCTGCATCAGCGCATCAGGGATTCCATGCGACGGAGGGTGGATGCACGTATCCTCGCTAACGGAGGACATTTTGAACATTTCCTGCAACAAAGTGTTTGAAGTCACGCTGGTACGTTCCGTTGCTGTGTGCTTCCATTCCACGATTAATGTGATTTGAAGAGAAGTAATAAAATGAGCTCTAACATGGAAAGTAAGCGTTTCCGGACACATGTCCAGGTAACATATTTTCTTTCTTTGTGTGTGAGGAATGTTTCCTGAAAGTCTGGCCGTGTAACACCATATATATATATATATATATATATATATATATAGAGAGAGAGAGAGAGAGAGAGAGAGAGAGCGAGCAGTAGTGGCCGCTTTGAGGAGCCACCGTGTAGCTACGCCAGGCAGCAGCAGCAGCAGAAGAAGAAGAAGAAGAAGAATGCCGAAGTAATATTCTCAGCGAGAAGTAGGTGATCAGATGTGGTGACACGCACATCACCTGCAAGATAAGTAATCATTATCTGTTCTGGGGAATAGGTTTGAACATAGACGATCTTTGTCTCAAAGAATTGATAGCATTTCTAGTTTCGTAATTAACAAGAACAATTTACGAAATAGTAATTGTCTCCTGTAAGCTTAGGCGAGTGGCATGTTGATAAGAATAAATTGAGTCTGACATTTATTAAAGAAGGGGTTAGGAACTGGCACCTGTTTTGAAAGTTATCAAAGAGATAATAAATGAATTACTTAAATAAATACATGGTTTTCGGAAACTACTTCACCAAAGAAGACGAAGTAGATATTCCTGAATTCCAATCAAGAACAACTGCCAAGATGAGAAACATAGAAGCAGTGTGCGATTTGCAGGGGGGGATGTCCCCCCCTCTGCATCAGACCATCCCGTCCTCTGGTTTTAGTTTATGCATCCCAACCTGGGATGTTTATTTCCCACGCACTGGAGTAAAACTTTACATATAATTTAAATTTGTGGAGCCGAACACTGAAAGTTTTTAATACAGTCTTACTATTAATATGTTTGCTTATTAATTTTGAAAAAGTGTTATGTAGTAGTTAAGCATTTCAAAACATTTACGAGGGCGGTTCAGAAAGTAACGTCCGATTGGTCACAGTGCGGGTTGTGGGGGGAGTAGCGACGCCATCTGTGCGTTCACGCACTCAACAGGTCAGTCGGCATCAAGCCGTGGTCGAGTGAACGTCGTACCTGCGCTAGTTTAGTTTTTGTGGCAGTTTGAAATGTGTGCTGCAATAGAAAACCCCGTCAAATGTGAAGTGCGTGCTGTCATAAGGTTTTTTACAGCCAAAGGATATTCTGCAGCAGCTATTCATGGTGAGCTTTGTGCCGTGTACGGACCGAGAGTTACGAGTGAAAGAGTTGTCCGTGAATGGGTACGTTTATTTAAAAGTGGACGAGAAAACGTTCGTGATGAAGAGAGGAGTGGTAGACCATCATTGGTGACTGACGAACTCGTTCAGACAGTTGATGCAAAAGTTCGTGAAAATCGACGTTTCTCAATGTCGGAGTTGTCTGCTGGTTTTCCACAGATTTCTAAGACTCTCTTGTACGAGATAGTGACAGCAAGATTGGGTTACCGTAAGTTCTGTGCACGATGGGTGCCCAAAATTCTTACCGACCACCACAAAACTCAAAGAATGGCTTCTGCATTAGACTTTCTGTCACGTTATGAGGACGAAGGAGAACCATTGTTAAACAGAATCGTGACCGGTGACGAAACCTGGATTAAGTGCGTGAACCCTGAGACAAAAGAACAATCAAAGATGTGGGCACATTCAAATTCGCCTACCAAACCGAGAAAAGGCTCGCAAGATTTTTCTGCCAGAAAACTGATGGCAACGGTGTTTTGGGATGCCAAAGGGGTGTTGTCGGTTGAATTCATGGAACGTGGTACGACCATTAATCAAGACGTGTACTGTGAAACAATAAAAAAGTTACGACGGGCTATACAGAACAAACGCCGTGGTATGCTGACTTCCGGTATCGTTTTTTTGCACGATAACGCCCGTCCTCACTCTGCTCGCAGAACAACGGCCCTTCTCGAGTCCTTCAAGTGGGACGTTATCAACCATCCACCTTACAGCCCAGACCTGGCGCCAAGTGATTATCACCTCTTCATGCATTTGAAGAAATGGCTCGGGTCACAGCGGTTTGATGACGACGAAGAGCTCAAAGATGCGGTCACAGGCTGGCTCCAGGCACAAGCGGGTGATTTTTATGCAGAAGGAATTTCAAAGCTTGTGAAGAGATACGATAAGTGCCTCAATCGCTATGGAGACTATGTAGAAAAATAGTGCAAAGATGTAGTTGTAAGATGTATATATTAAAATATTTTTATTTAACTTGGTGTAATTTTTTAAATCAACCGGAGGTTACTTTCTGAACGGCCCTCGTAGAATTAAATCATCATTGTCATGTTGCCATTGTTGCTTTCGCCTAAGGTGTGTCATCCGTTTACTTGCGAGGGAAGTAGTGTGGCAGTCATACCGCAGCAGTCGTACCGCAGAGTTGGGTGAGCTGGGGGCTGAAGTTCCCACCCCGGGCCCTGACACAGGGTTGTGACCGGCCCGGCGCCTGTGCGAACATTCACCCTTAGGCCACCTTTAGGCAACGGTATGGCGCGGACTAACGCGCCTGGGACGAAAGCACACATTACTAAATAACGCACCATCGTCTGCTTCTAGTTCCTAGGATCCTATTTCGTGGACCTTCTTTAAATACTCTTCTCTTCCACCATCGTTTTCATTTACTTTGGTTTTCATTTCCGTTGTTAGCTGCATGTGCAAGTACCAAGTAGGCCGCCGCTGCGATACTTTATCATCCTTTATACTGCAAGACCGAGACACGTGTGGCACAAATTCTGTTGCTTTGGAATAAATTAACCTGCCGCATGCAACAAACGCCACCAGATGTTGCCTGTTGTAGCATGCTACAAGACGACGCACGCCACATTTCCGTAGCATGCCACAATGTTGCAAGGCGTCGCCCCGGCGTAAACGAGGCTTTAGAGCCAGGTCTGTATTGTATGGCGGATGTGATGTGTTGCGTACGAAACTAAAACCTGCAATCAGATCCAAACGTCGTGGAAAACTGTGAAGAGGTGTCATCCTCACCCACATTCTGCCAAACGGACGCAATAAAGGAGTTGAGATTCGAGGTGCTGGAACATCCACCATACAGTACAGACCTGGTTCCAAGTGATTTTCACACGTTTGGACCCTTAACGGAAGCACTACAGGGAAGAAGATTTGAAAGTGATGAAGACTTCATTGCTGCAGTGCAAAATTGGTTACAGATGCAACCGAAAAACGTATTTTCTGATGAAATAAAAAAAAAAAAACTCGCAAAACATCGGGAAAAGGGGGGTTACGTAGAAAAATAACGCTTGTTTCAGTTTTCTATCATCAGAATAAGTACTGCTTTTCACAAATGTGCCTCTACTTTTTGAATTACCATCGTATACCTGTATGTAGCTGATTTTGTAAATCAGCTTTACCTATAATGTACTTTTAAAGATATAACAAGGGATGGCTTTTCTGATAGTGTATACACGTGAATAGTGAGTTTCGGCATTAACATCTATTTATAAACAACTGTTTAACCATGGGCGACGTCACGGTCCAAGCTAGTAATATATATAATTATACTAACCGCCTAAGACATCCCCCCCCCACAGGTAAAATCACAAATCGCACGCTGCATAGAAGTATATGTCCTCGGTGTAGCAAAGCAGCTTAAATCAATAAAGGCAAGGCTTCCGGTCCAGATAGTATGCCAGTCAGGCTCCTTTCAGAGTATGCAGATGCAACAGCTCCATATTTAGCAATTATATACAACCGCCCGCTCACACAAAGTTCCGTACCTGAAGACTGGAAAATTGCTCAAGTCACACCACTACCCAAAGAGGGAAGGAATTAGACACATATTCAGACACATCTACATCTACATCCATACACCGCAAGCCACCTGACGGTGTGTGGCGGAGGGAGGGGCATTCGCAACCGCCTCGTGAGAACAGTGAAATTGGAGCGGTTTACGTGCAGGGGATAGGCAAAACAATGTGAACAGTGGTAATAATGTGCTGGTTGTCTTCGACGGTCAACAACGCGTGTAAGGCACGTGTCGCGCTGGCCTCTGCTTGTTCAGTACGGACTAGCCATCAGTGCAGGTTGTTCACGAGTATTGCACACTTCTTATTTGCATTCGGAGGCCGAGATCGACATGCGATGAAAGACCTGGCGGAGTTGCAAAGAGAGCAGATTGTGGGGGCCAGATTATCTGCAGCAGCTTTGACGAAGAAATATGACAGTGTAATACTGGCCTTACGTCAGCAGCACTACCGAAGTGTTCCTTAACATTACATGGTGATTTCAGAGAACGTATGTTCCTTGGATTCCGTAGAAATATTGGAACACGTGAGGCAATACTGACCTTACCACTTATCTTAGAAGAAAGATTAAGGAAAGGCAAACCTACGTTTCTAGCATTTGTAGACAGAGAAAGCTTTTGACAATGTTGACTGGAATACTCCTTTCAAATTGTAAAGGTGGCAGGGGTATAATACAGGGAGCGAAAGGCTATTTACAATTTGAACAGAAACCAGATGGCAGTTATAAGAGTCGAGGAACATGAAAAGGAAGCAGTGGTTGGGAAGGGAGTGCGACAGGGTTGTAGACTCTCCCCGATGTTATTCAATCTGTATATTGAGGAAGCAGTAAAGGAAACAAAAGAAAAATTCGAAGTAGGTATTAAAATCCATGGAGAAGAAATAAAAACGTTGGGGTTCCCCGATGGCATTGTAATTCTGTCAGAGACAGCAAAGGACTTGGAAGAGCAGTTGAACGGAATGGACAGTGTCTTGAAAGGAGGATATAAGATGAACATCAACAAAGGCAAAACGAGGATAATGGGATGTAGTCGAATTAAGCTGGGCGATGCTGAGGGAATCAGATTAGGAAATGAGGCAGTTAAAGTAGTAAAGGAGATTTGCTATTTGGGGAGCAAAGTAACTGATGATGGTCGAAGTGGAGAGGATATAAAATGTAGACTGGCAATGGCAAGGAAAGCATTTCTGCAGAAGAGAAATTTGTTAACATCGAGTGTAGATTTAAGTGTCAGGAAGTCGTTTCTGTAAGTATTTGTATGGAGTGTGGTCGTGTATGCAGGCGAAACGTGGACGATAAATACTTTGGACAAGAAGATAATAGAAGCTTTCGAAATGTGGTGCTACAGAAGAATGCTGAAGATTAGATGGGTAGTTCACATAACTAATAATGAAGTATTGAATAGAATTGGGGAGGAGTATGTGGCACAGCTTGACAAAAAGAAGGGATCGGTTGGTAGGACATGTTCTGAGGCATAAAGGGATCATAAATTTAGCATTGGAGGGCAGCGTGGAGGGTAAAAATCGTAGAGGGAGACCAAGAGGTGAATACACTAAGCAGATTCAGAAGGACGTAGGTTGCAGTAGGTACTGGGAGATGAAGAAGCTTGCACAGGATAGGGTAGCATGGAGAACTGCATCAAACCAGTCTCCGGACTGAAGACCACAACAACAACAACGTTCCTTGTCGAAACATTTGTTTCTATGTTCCGTACCTACCATATTAATTTGAACTAATAGTTTCGAAACACCGAGTATATAAGAAAGTTCCAGCATCGACTACTTCAATTCCACTGCACTCAGTTACCTTTGCTTTAGTTTCGTTCTGGCCGGCCGGAGTGGCCGTGCGGTTCTAGGCGCTACAGTCTGGAACCGGGCGACCGCTACGGTCGCAAGTTCGAATCCTTCCTCGGGCATGGATGTGTGTGATGTCCTTAGGTTAGTTAGGTTTAATTAGTTCTAAGTTCAAGGCGACTGATGACCTCAGAAGTTAAGTCGCATAGTGCTCAGAGCCATTTGAACCATTAGTTTCGTTCTGATTGTAGAGTACAAGATCCTACCGCAGAAGCTGGCCAAGGGACTGCCGCAAACGTCCTTGTGTGGCTTTTGGGGCCGCCATTCGCACGCCACGTGCCGTTGGTGATAAGAGGCGAGTTAAAAGACAAAAGCGTCATTCCGAGGCTGGAGAAGCACAACGGCCGGGCGGAGTTACGTGTGTCACTCTGCTCTTTTAGAGGCAGGCGGTGCATACAGGTAGACCGCGCACGCCTCCACTTCTGCCGTGCTGAGGTTTGAAACCGACATCTGAGTCACGTGACAGAGAGCGAACACCGCAGTTCCTGTCATAACGCGCAGACCGGAGTGTAGCAGACACTTGCAATCCGCCTCATTTACAGCCGAAATCAAGCGCTGATTTTAACACACGAACAGCCCTGTCGTATTAGTGTTACTCGTGCAGTAGTAAGGCTGGCCTGATTTCTCCGGAGTTGCCGATATTAATGTCGTGCTTACCGTTTTTACACTCGGCCGGGTGAAGCGGTAACTAAACAGTTTGGTACACAGTATTCAAAGGCCTTCCTTTCATAAACCGACAGAATTACTGCACTTCTACGAGTTCCTCTATTTGTTGCTGTACGAGTCATTTAGTTCACCGCTGCTAGAGCAGTAGTAGATGACGAAAAATCAGTCTGGCAGGAAACGTTTTCCGACGATTCCTCAACAATACGTGCGACATTTTTATTATGCTTTTATAAGAAATGACATTTCCACTTCTACCCATAATTCCCGGATTTTACACAAAAATGTTTATAATGTTTTACGACTTTGGCTTAATCCAGTACAGGTGCCGGAACGACGTCAATATAAGAAGCATCGATTACGCGATAAGTCACACAAATCTGAAGGCTGTAAATTCAACTAACCCAAAGACTGAGATTCAATGGCAGAACACTTAGAAGGTCTACTAAAGAGACTGCTTACACCACGCTAGCCCGCCCTATTCTGGAGTATTGCTGCGCGGTTGGGATCCGCATCAGATGGGACTGACGGATGACATCGAAAAAGTTCCAAGAAGGGCAGCTCGTTTTGTATTATGGCGAAATAGGGGAGATAGTGCCACAGACATGATGCGTGAATTGGAGATGCAATCATTAAAACTAAGGCGTTTTTCGTTGCGACGGGATCTTCTCATGAAATTTCAATCACCAGTTTTCTCCTCCGATTACGTTGGCACCCACCTACACAGGGAGAAATGATCATCACGATAAAATAAGAGAAATCAGGGCTCGCACATGAAAAATTTAAGTGCTCGCTTTTCCCGCGTGCCATTGGAGAGTGGAACGGTAGAGATTGTTGGTTAATTGGTTGTTCTGGGGAAGGAGACCAGACAGCGAGGTCATCGGTCCCATCGGGTTAGAGAACGACGGGGAAGGAAGTCGGACGTGCCCTTTGAAGGGAACCATCCCGGCATTTGCCTGGAGCGATTTAGGGAAATCACGGAAAACCTAAATCAGGCTAGCCGGACGCGGGATTGAACCGTCGTCCTCCCGAATGCGAGTCCAGTGTCTAACCACTGCGCCAACTCGCTCGGTGAACGGTAGAGGGACAGCTTGAAGGTGGTTCATTGAACCCTCTGCCAGGCACTTTGTTGTGAATAGCAGAGCAATCACGTAGATGTAGATAGCAGAATAGAAGGTGTTGGTTACAGAGAACACTCTTGTAGTGAATTAGATATTCGATTCAGTACCACCTCAATAGTTATTAGAGCTACCAATTTAGTTTTCAGCATTCTTCTATAGCACCATATTTTGAACGCATCCAGTCTCCTCTTGACTGAACTGTTTATCGGCCACGTTTTATTTCCGTGCATGGTTACACTCCAAATTACCTCTAGAAAACATTACCTAGCACATTCATATTAGATGTTAACCAAATCCTGTTTTTCCCGCGACTGGATTTTATATCCCATCTAATTCATCCATCAACAGTTATTTCGCAACCCAAATAACATACTTCGCTACCTTAAGAGTTTCCTTTCCTACTTCCATTCCCTCAGAATCACCTGATGTAATCCGACTACATTCCATTACCCTCGTTTCGCTTTTGTTTGTTCATCTTATATAATCCTTTTAAGACACTGTCCATTCTGTTCAACTGCTATTGCAAGTCCTTTGCTGTATCAGACATAATTACAATGTTTTCGGCAAAACTCAGTTTTTATTTCTTCTCGCAGATTCATAATTCCCTCTCTCTGCAAATTTCTGCTTTGTTTCCTTCACTGCTTGTTCACTGCAGAGATTCAGTAACTTCTGGGAGAGGATGTAACCCTGTCTCACTTCCTTCTGAACCACTGATTAACTTTAATGTCCTTCGAATTGACCTACCATCTAAGGTAACACGTGCAGTGCGTATGGCTTCACATGTACTTAATTTTCTGCAGAGCCAAAATTGGTGTTCCCCGACGTCGGCTTCTACCGGTTTTCCCTTTCTTCCGCAAATAATTCGTCTGATTATTTTACAACCATGACTAGTGCAACTGGTGGTTCGGCAATATTCACATGTCAGCACAACCCTCATTTGCAACTGGAACTATCAAATCCTGTCAGAAGCCTGACAGTTATCTTGTGCACCAGGTGAAATACACTCCTGGAAATACCATACTTGCTCCGGACACTGCAAGGGGGCTGTACAAGCAATGATCATACGCACGGCACAGCGGACACACCAGGAACCGCGGTGTTGGCCGTCGAATGGCGCTAGCTGCGCAGCATTTGTGCACCGCCGCCGTCAGTGTCAGCCAGTTTGCCGTGGCATACGGAGCTCCATCGCAGTCTTTAACACTGGTAGCATGCCGCGACAGCGTGGACGTGAACCGTATGTGCAGTTGACGGACTTTGAGCGAGGGCGTATAGTGGGCATGCGGGAGGCCGGGTGGACGTACCGCCGAATTGCTCAACACATGGGGCGTGAGGTCTCCACAGTACATCGATGTTGTCGCCAGTGGTCGGCGGAAGGTGCACGTGCCCGTCGACCTGGGACCGGACCGCAGCGACGCACGGATGCACGCCAAGACCGTAGGATCCTACGCAGTGCCATAGGGGACCGCACCGCCACTTCCCAGCAAATTAGGGACACTGTTGCTCCTGGGGTATCGGCGAGGACCATTCGCAACCGTCTCCATGAAGCTGGGCTACGGTCCCGCACACCGTTAGGCCGTCTTCCGCTCACGCCCCAACATCGTGCAGCCCGCCTCCAGTGGTGTCGCGACAGGTGTGAATGGAGGGACGAATGGAGATGTGTCGTCTTCAGCGATGAGAGTCGCTTCTGCCTTGGTGCCAATGATGGTCGTATGCGTGTTTGGCGCCGTGCAAGTGAGCGCCACAATCAGAACTGCATACGACCGAGGCACACAGGGCCAACACCCGGCATCATGGTGTGGGGAGCGATCTCCTACACTGGCCGTACACCACTGGTGATCGTCGAGGGGACACTGAATAGTGCACGGTACATCCAAACAGTCATCGAACCCATTGTTCTACCATTCCTAGACCGGCAAGGGAACTTGCTGTTCCAACAGGACAATGCACGTCCGCATGTATCCCGTGCCACCCAACGTGCTCTAGAAGGTGTAAGTCAACTACCCTGGCCAGCAAGATCTCCGGATCTGTCCCCCATTGAGCATGTTTGGGACTGGATGAAGCGTCGTCTCACGCGGTCTGCACGTCCAGCACGAACGCTGGTCCAACTGAGGCGCCAGGTGGAAATGGCATGGCAAGCCGTTCCACAGGACTACATCCAGCATCTCTACGATCGTCTCCATGGGAGAATAGCAGCCTGCATTGCTGCGAAAGGTGGATATACACTGTACTAGTGCCGACATTGTGCATGCTCTGTTGCCTGTGTCTATGTGCCTGTGGTTCTGTCAGTGTGATCATGTGATGTATCTGACCCCAGGAATGTGTCAATAAAGTTTCCCCTTCCTGGGGCAATGAATTCACGGTGTTCTTATTTCAATTTCCAGGAGTGTAGTTTCATCATGGATGGCATTCCCAAGGATCGGAGCACTGACCGTACACAATTTAAACGTTATTTATACAGTCCTAAGCTAAGGGGCGTGAAATGCAATGATAAACTAGGCTCTGTTGTGGGTGAAGCAGGTGGTAGATTTCGGTCTATTGATAGAATACTGGGGTAATGGAATCATTCTACAACGAATCACGCGTGCGAAAGTATCCTACAATATTTCTGAAGTGTGTCGGACTCGTACCAAACAGAACAGTGGATATTCAAAGTACACAGAGAAGGGCATCATGAATGGCCGAGGGCTCGTTTGACCAGTGGGAGAGTGTTACAGAGATACTGAAGAAACTGGACTGGTAGACTTTTAAGTAGACACCGGATTACATGCATTTGGATATTTGGCTCCTTTTCACCGGTTATTGCATATTTTAACTAAAAACTAATGACGATGCATACGAGGTGCGGCGAGAAAAAAACCGGACTGATGCTGGAAAAAAACATTTATTTACAATTATTTACAAATTCATGTTATCTCCTTGAATGTACTCTCCTCCTCGGTCTCTACACCGCTCCATACGAATTTTCCACTGTTCATAGCAATGCTGCAGATCATTTTCGGTAAGTCCATACATTACTTCCGTCGCTTTTTCTTTTACTGCTTCAACAGTCTCAAATCTAGTCCCTTTCAAAGCTGACTTGACTTTAGGGAAAAGAAAAAAGTCACAGGGGGCCAAATCAGGTGAGTAGGGTGGATGATCTAAGATGGGAATGTTGTGTTTTGCCAAAAACGTCTTTACTGACAACGCACTGTGAGCTGGGGCATTGTCTTGGTGAAGGATCCGTGACTTTTTTCTCCACAAATCGTTCCGTTTTCTCCGTACTCGCTCACGTAGGGTAGCCAGGACGCTAATGTAGTAATGCTGATTCACTGTTTGTCCCTCTGGTACCCAATCAATGTGCACAATCCCTTTGATGTCAAAAAAAAAACAATCATCATTGCCTTGAATTTCGATTTTGACATTCGTGCTTTTTTTTGTCGTGGAGAACCAGGAGTTTTCCAATGCATCGATTGGCGTTTAGTTTCGGGATCGTAAGTAAAAAACCACGATTCATCGCAAGTAATAACATTTTGTAAGAAGGTGGGATGACTTTCAATGTTTTCCAGGATGTCAGAACAAATCATTCTTCGGCGTTCCTTCTGTTCAATTGTGAGACACTTTGGAACCATTTTTGAACACACTTTGTTCATGCTGAAACTTTCATGAAGAATCTGCCTAACACTTTCCTTGTCAACTCCTGTTAACTCAGACACTGCTCTGATTGTTAAACGGCGATCTTGTCGAACAATCATCATTGCCTTGAATTTCGATTTTGACATTCGTGCTTTTTTTTGTCGTGGAGAACCAGGAGTTTTCCAATGCATCGATTGGCGTTTAGTTTCGGGATCTTAAGTAAAAAACCACGATTCATCGCAAGTAATAACATTTTGTAAGAAGGTGGGATGACTTTCAATGTTTTCCAGGATGTCAGAACAAATCATTCTTCGGCGTTCCTTCTGTTCAATTGTGAGACACTTTGGAACCATTTTTGAACACACTTTGTTCATGCTGAAACTTTCATGAAGAATCTGCCTAACACTTTCCTTGTCAACTCCTGTTAACTCAGACACTGCTCTGATTGTTAAACGGCGATCTTGTCGAACAAGTTTACCGATTTTTTCAATGTTTGCATCAGTTTTTGCTGACAATGGTCTGCCAGTGCGAGTGTCATCACTGGTGTCTTCGCGGCCATCTTTAAATCGTTTAAACCACTCAAACACTTGTGTTCGCGATAAACAATCATCGCCGTACACTTGTTGTAACATTACAAACGTTTCACTTGCAGATTTTCCTAGTTTGAAACAAAATTTGATGTTAACACGCTGTTCTTTCTGTACACTCAACATTTTCCGACGCACAGACAAAACGTCAACTACTTAAAACAGACGCCACGGGCAGACTGAGTGCAGGAGGCAGATGAAACTCGAGCAGTAGGCGGAGCGAGAGTCACGTGACAGGCCACGCGACTTTCAGCCTTATTGCATTCGTTTTATTGTTTCACCAGTACTAGTCCGGTTTTTTTCTAGCCACACCTCGTATTTTCGCTCTATGTTTACAGTATTTTAAAAATTTAGATGGGCGGTCTCTAGCTCGATCTAGTTTTGATGTCTCACAGATTGACCGCAACCTACAACTGCGTGCAATCGCTAACCGAGAGGCCGCTGCCTAGCGAAATCATTACGAGGGGCGTTTGAAAAGTCCGTTCAAAAATAAAAACTACTTACGTGTTCGGGGTAAACCTTTCTTATTTTTCGATATAGTATCCTTTTAGAGTTATACACCTCGTCCAACGCTGTTCTAATTTGTTGATCCCTTCCGAGTAATAAGAATTGTCCGCAAAATAGCTGTAAGTTGCTCGAATCACCTCCTCGTTTGAATAAAATCTTTGTCCCGTCTGCCATTTCTTCAAATTGGGGAACAAATAATAGTCCGAGGGAGCCAACTATGGAGAAAAGGGGGGTATGTGAAACGAGTTGGAATCCTAATTTTATTAATTTTGCGACCACAACTGCTGAGGTGTATGCTGGTGCACTGTCGTGATGGAAAAGGAATTTTAGAGGTCCAATCGCCGGCGTTTTTCTTGCAGCTTGGCTTTCAAACGGTCCAATAACGATGAATAATATGCATCTGTAATAGTTTTACCCTTTTCCAGATAGTCGATGAGGATTATCCCTTGCGAATCCCAAAAGACAGTCGCCATAATCTTTTCGGCCGAAGCAATCGCCTTTTTGGTGCAGATTCTCCCTTGGTAACCCATTGTTTAGATTGTTGTTTGGTCTCAGGAGTATAGTGATGTATCTATGTTTCATCTACAATGACGAAACGACGCTTAAAGTCGTGTGGATTCTTCAAACAAACAAAAAATGGTTCAAATGGCTCTGAGCACTATAGGACTTAACATCTGAGGTCATTAGTCGCCTAGAACTTAGAACTACATAAACCTAAGTAACCTAAGGACATCACACACATCCATGCCCGAGGCAGGAGTCGAACCTGCGACCGTAGCGTTCGCGCGCTTCCAGACTGAAGCGCCTAGAACCGCTCGGCCACTACGGCCGGCGCGGATTCTTCCTGAACAGCTGCAAACCATCCTTGCAACGTTTCACACGATTCCGTTTTCGGGAAAATCGTAAGCAATCGCGCAACCCATCTTGCGGATAGCTTTTTCAAGTCCAAATGTTAATGCAAAATATTACGTAGCCGTTAATTCCAGATGCCCACAGCACTAGCAAACACGCAACTTAACTGTTCTGTCATCTATCATCATATCATGGGTTGTACCAATGATTTCTGGAGTCGTAACCTCCACAGGGCGTCACGAACGTTCAGCATCGCTTGTGCCTATACGGCCACACCGAAAATTTTGAAACCACTTATAAACTGTTCTAATTGAAGGTGCAGTCAGCGTAATGTTTATCAAGGTTCTCTTTCGTCTCCTGAGGCGTTTTGTCTTTCCTAAAGTAATGTTTAATCACCACACGAAATTCTTTTTCGTCCATTTTTTGACAATCGCTAGACTTCCTTGATTCACAGGAATGCCAAACACAAAGAAATAGACCAATATGGCTGAAACTTGGTGTGCGTTCTTTCCAAAGATGCTACTAACTAAACATGACCTCGATACACGACGGTGGCGCCATCTGTCGGACTTTGCACGGACTTTTCAAACGCCCCTCGTAGAGAAGAGAAACAGGGAGAGGAAGACAAAGCCAATGCTGCTGCGCCCGCGCCCCCGGTTAATCCCCTCCGCTGTCATACCGTACGCGTTGGCAACAGTTAAACTACGCTAGCTTTTAATTGCACGTCCATTGTTTCAGTTTAGCTTTCTGTTTACTTGTAAACAGTTGGATGTGTTTACAACGTGTAGAGTGTAACGTGTTGTGCATCATGCCGCCCGAAAAAAGAATGTCGTTTCGTGGATAGCTGACCATCCTGAAACATATACATGTGATGGGATTGTTTTATATTGTCGAGTTTGCGAGAAAAACGTTTGGCGCAAAAAAGATTCAAATAGACCAGCATGTCAAGACAAGTCTCCATATCGCAGGAACGCAGAAGAAAGGACCACGACAACTTCTGATAACAGCAAGTTGCAGTAGCAGTGATTTGTCCAAAGGTAACCAAAAATTCGATTTAACGTGGATCTATGTGGAGCGTTCATTGCAAGCAACATTCCTCTTCACGAACTTACAAACCCTATCCTCAAAGGCTTCCTGCGCAAATATTGCTTAAATCAAAATACACCAGATGAATCGAAATTGCGTAAAAATTACATACCGACAATTTACATAAATGATCTGGAATCAATACACAATGAACTGAAGCACAGTGTTATCTGGATTTCAGTTGACGAGACTACACACACATGTGGCCGTTACACTGCAAATTTAATTGTTGGTGCTTTAAAAGAAGAGCCTTCTTCTTCTTATTTAGCGGCTTGCAAAGAACTTCAAAAAGTAAATCATTCTACGATCGCCAGATTTGTGAATGAGGGTATTAGAAAAACATTTCCAGAATCTTCTGCAGATGAAAGGGTGTTTGTGTTTACTTCAGATGCTGTTCCCTATGTGATAAAAACAGGAAAAGACCTGCGAGTATTTTATTCCAATTTCATTCATGTGATGTGCTGTGCTCACGGAGTACATCGCCTTGCTGAAGAAGTAGCCGGCCGTAGTGGACGAGCGGTTCTAGGCGCTACAGTCTGGAACCGCGCGACCGCTACGGTCGCAGGTTCGAATCCTGCTTCGGGCATGGATGTGTGTGATGTCTTTAGGTTAGTTAGGTTTACGTAGTTCTAGGGGACTGATGACCTCAGAAGTTAAGTCCCATAGTGCTCAAAGCCATTTTTGCTGAAGAAGTACGTTCCACGTTTGTGAATGTAAACAAACTGATTTCATCCACAAATAAAGTGTTTCCAAAGGCTCCTGCTCGCATCAAGACCCACAAAGAAAAACTCCCAAAGGTGCCTTTACCTCCCGAACCAGTGGTAGCTCGTTGGGGTACGTGGGTTGAAGCTGTGTTGTCTTACAATGTAAAATTGCGAGGCCATTAGAGGGGTAGTAAACGACTTCGATAGCGCAGAGGCTTTGGCAGTTTGGCAGCACAAGGAAGCTTTTAATGATTCCGGAGTTAAAATGACGTCGCTGTGATTAACGCACATTTTTCCCATATACTTGCAAGTATTAAACAGCTTAAAACTCAAAGAAAAAATGGTTCAAATGGCTCTGAGCACTATGGGACTTAACATCTATGGTCATCAGTCCGCTAGAACTTAGAACTACTTAAACCTAACTAACCTAAGGACATCACACAACACCCGGTCATCACGAGGCAGAGAAAATCCCTGACCCCGCCGGGAATTGAACCCGGGCGTGTAAAACTGAAAGAGTTTTGGCGTTTAATGAATCTATTCAGTTAATAAATAAAATTGTTCTAGTGCTCATTCCCACAGGTATTCCCAAGAGAACTTACAGAAAAGTTTGAAAACATTTTAAACAATAACCCAGGCTTTGAACCCTTGCGCTAAATTGTAATTGTTAATGGAACGGGTGAACTTTTACGAGAAACAATAAGTGGCAACATAGCACCCAAATTCAAATACAGCCTGGCACCCAAATTCAAATACTGCTCAGTTACCTCAGTTGATGTAGAACGGTCCTTTTCTGCTTACAAAAACGTTTTGAGTGATCGAAGACACGAACTTACTACCGAACATTTGGAATAGTACTTGGTCGTTTGTGTTTACAACAGTAGAAAAATAAATTGTAAATGATGGTTTGGTCCAACAGTATTAATCAAAAGTTAATGCTGTTCAAAAAATTCTTGACGGTATGTTGCTTTTAAAATAAAATATTACGGAGTTATTATGCGTGCCCTCTGCATGCGATATATCTCAAAGTTGGTCCTGTACATATAGATTGTTTCGCTGCGACTCACTAGCATTACATCTGCTTGTTACCGACAACAGCAGCAAATAAGGAACAATTCTTGACACACGGTATGCATTCCGATTTTGAAAATTTTTTAGAAAATAATCCCAGAAAGGCCACCTTCCTAACCTCTACCAGAAGGTATTCAGAAAATTATATCAGCGCTCTAAATGTACCGATTTTCCGCGTGGCCGGCGCTCTTCCTCCTAACTGATATGCACAGGTTCGACTTTGAGATATAATGCTCGCAGTAACTACCATGTTTTTTTTATTACTTGATCTTGCATATTTCGACACTTCGCATGCATTTTAAGCATTTTTCATATATATTTTAAGTCTTTTATGATGCATATAACCCGGTCTCAACTTATAAGGTAGCCGGAAAGTACCCCGAGAAAGTCTGATAACGAAGCTTCACGAACCGGCTTTAAATGATGGCTCTAGGAATACACTACAACCCCCTACGTATCGCTCCCATACGGATCGTGAGGAGTAGATTAACTACAGCACGCACAAGACGAACCCTAATAGCTATTACAATGGCAGGAACCCCCTGCCATTCACCTCGGTGGTTTCGGGGGCACAGATGCTGATCCAGCGCCAGAGGAGGGGCAGCTGGGCGGGGCGCAACGGCACATTGGGTGACGTCAAAGCCGTGACGTCACTCACCTGTACCCGGGGGCAGCCACGTGCAAAGGTCGCCCATCTGCGCTGCGCTCGGCGGCCTTGCCTCGAGCTAACGTTAAAGGGAAAAGAAGGAGAAAAAAAGAAAGGAAAAGCCCCAAATAAAGGCCGCCCAATACGTGACGTCATCTGTGCGTTCCACTGTTCGAGAGTCGTGCCGCGGCACTTGCTGAAGACCATGCACTGCTGAGTATGTTGCTCTGCCTGCCAAAAGGTGAAGCTCCTAGAAGACGTGGTTGGGTGCCAATGTAACTTCACACACGTACAAACCTTCGACAGGTACACTATGTGATCAACAGTATCCGGACACCCTCAAAAACATACGTTTTTCATATTAGGTGCATTGCGCTGCCAGGAACTTCATATCAGCGACCTCAGTAGTCATTAGACATCGTGAGAGAGCAGAATGGGGCGCTCCGCGGAACTCGCGGACTTCGAACGTGGTCAGGTGATTGGGTGTCACTTGTGTCATACGTCTGTGCCCGAGATTTCCACACTCCTATAAACATCCCTAGGTCCACTGTTTCCGATGTGATACTGAAGTGAAAAAGTGAAGGGACACGTACAGCACAAAAGCGTGCAGGCCGACCTCATCTGTTGACTGACAGATGCCGTCGACAGTTGAAGAGGGTCGTAATGTGTAATAGCCAGACATTTATCCAGACCATCACACAGGAATTCCAAGCTGCACATCCACTGAAAGTACTATGACAGTTAGGAGGGAGGTGAGAAAGCTTGGATTTCAGGATCGAGCTCCTACTCATAAGCCACACATCACGCCGGTAAATGTCAAACGCCGCCTCGCTTGGTGTAAGAAGCATAAACATTGCATGATTGAACAATGGGAAAACGTTGTGTGGAGTGACCAATCACAGTACACAATGTGGCGATCCGATGGCAGGGTGTGGGTATGGCGAAATGTCCGGTGAACGTCATTTAAATGGCTCTGAGCACTATGGGACTTAACAACTGAGGTCATCAGTCCCCTAGAACTTAGAACTACTTAAACCTAACTAACCTAAGGACACCACACACATCCATGCCCGAGGCAGGACTCGAACCTTGTAACATTATGTGATTGCCTTATCATTTTAAATCATTAATTAAGCGAGCAGTCGCTCGGCAACAGCTACAGTTAGCAAATAATGTTGCGAGAATGTAAAAGGTGGACGACCTGTGACGTAACTTGTTTATTGTCGAAGCGCCGTCAGAGATGCAGTGAGTTATTGACTTTGAAAACCGCGGCGCGAAAAACGGACAGAAGAAGAACACTTTTACACATTTTTTTTTTTTTTGAGGTACGAGATATTCTCGATGAACAGTTACTCATTCTTCTCTTGTCTCCTGTAACTTGTGTCGGACGCGCAAGTCTTGCCGCCGTATTATTATTGTTAAAAATAATATTGTTCTATAGTTCAATTCTTTTATCTTGGCGGCTCGCGCATGCCCGCCCAGACCCTGGAGATTGCTGCGTTGCCAGTTGCACACGACGCACGCGCCAATAGAAGCATCGCCATAGTATAGCATAGTTCGCAAGCTTACGTGTAGGGGGGAGCGCGCAGTTCATGAAATAAAGCCACCACGGCCGCATTAACCCTTTCGCTGCTACAAAGACGTGCTCCCTGCATTCCGCGCTGTGGGCGATTTTGTCACTGCACTGCTCGCCTGTGCAGACACATTGTGTTCCGACTGCTTTGACACTCTTTATCATTCGATTCCACAAAAACTATTTGGCTCAAAAATTAGATTTTTACCTATCTTCTTGACTGATACCTTCCCCCCATAAATGACTTAATTTTGTTTCGATGTTCAACGCAGTTATTATGCAGCATTAAATATAGTAAACCTCTGCACGAAATTTTGAAGAGTTTGCAGAGGTAAAAGTCCATAGAGTATACTTTCCGTATGGTCGATTTTAGTTGCCACAATGTTGAGAATGAAATGTGGACAAGATACCTATATATTTAATTTAATTTAAGTACCACATAAGTGTCGTATGTAATATTGAGAAATGTTCCACCTTTCGCGACTGTAACAAAAGTTTTACTTACACTGGGGCACGTTTGGCTTTATTTTAAAGCACTTCAATCAATCAAAAGGAAGTAGACAAAATACATTAAACAAAACTGTGGACTTACAAAAACATTAGGACTTGAATATACCGTCTGTCAGTGAAGTGCTCAGAGCTATGTCAAATATAATTTATTTGCTAAAACACTGATGAGCCAACACAAACGTTGAATATTGTGCTACCGCAGCACAAAACTACGAAAGGTGACTTGGCAATGGAGGACACAAAATATAGCCCTCTTATGATGCTTCAAAAGAGAGAAACGCGTCTGGTCTAAATAAGTCGCTTATTACAGTTGCAGAAGAGGGATATATTTCAATACCATTGGTAAAACTGCGACTATGGAACAAAAACAAGAAATAGAACATGAATACCATTGTGTATGTGCCATACCTTTCACCGATGGAAGTCCTTTAAAATAAAGCCAAACGCGCCGTGTGTATATAAAACTTTTATTACAGTCGCGAAAGACGGAATATTTCTCAATATTACATACGACACCTATGTGGTACTTAAATTAAATGAGATAATGTTATACAGTAAATATTGTATGAAATTTAGGTATCTTGTCCACATTTCATTCTCAACATTGTGGCAACTAAAATCGACCATACGGAAAGTATACGCTATGGACCTCTGCAAACTCTTCAAAATTTCGTGCAATGGTTTACTACATTTAATGCTGCACATCAAAACAAAATAAAGTCATTTATGGGGGGAAGGTATCAGGCAAGAAGACGTGTAAAAATCAAATTTTTTGGCCAAATAGTTTTTGTGAAATCGAATGATAAATGTGTCAAAGCAGTGGGAACACCATGTGTCTGCACAGGCGAGAAGTGCAGTGATGACAAAATCGCGCACAGCGCGGAATGCGGGGAGCACGTGTCTGCAGCAGCGAAAAAGTTAATGAAGAGGCAAAGCACTAGAAATTTCATCCAAACGAATAAAATTCGTGAAGTAAGGCACTCCAATATTGTTTTTAAATAAAGAAAATATTAAGCACCACACAAGGTTTGAACTCACAACCTTTTCCTTAGCAGCCCAACACCGTAACCGTTACGCTACCTCAGCTCCTCGGACTTTGTAACTCCATAAGGAGTCTAACACCTCACGCAACTACTTATAAACACTGTTGGTATGACTATGAATTACTCACGCTTCGTCGAAGTAGAATAGGAAATAAACAATTACCGCTGTTCTTTATTGCGAAAAAGCAGTTCGTGAGATTGAAACAAACACCTTTCCTTGCTATCGCCTGAATTAGGAGTGTTATTGCTTGTTTGGTTTAATTAATTAATAGAATATGAAGCAATTGGAATAAAGAATGCTTTTTCCAAACTTTCTGTAAAAGAAAATCTGCTATCAAGACATTGCTTTTGTTCTATTACTTTATTTATGACTGAACGTTTCTACAACTGAAGACACTCGTCCGTGGTCTGCACTGCTGTCGAGATCTGGCAACGTCGTTCTCTGTTCATTGGCTGACTGTGTTTTGTGACGTCAGATGCGCAGAACGAACCTAAACTCGGCCGCCAAGATATATGACGCGCACTTTAGTGTAAAGTAAATGTGTAATACTAAAAGTGCCTAGCAGTAGATTTATTGTGCGACGTGTATGTGAAAACGTCAAAGGAATTGTTTTCATTACGAGAAGTGCCAGTCAAAACGGCATTCATGTTAAATTCTTCATTGCAGTGTAAGTTCGTCTATTAATTGCCATGAATTATAAATTCAGAGTTAAATGGAACTGGTGTATGGACTATTCATTTACTATAGAATCTATGTCTCACTTCTTCATGAAATTATTTAATTTTCTTTATGTTTCTGCCTAATAGAGTGTTCACAGTCACGA
This sequence comes from Schistocerca nitens, assembly GCF_023898315.1. Taxonomy (NCBI): domain Eukaryota; kingdom Metazoa; phylum Arthropoda; class Insecta; order Orthoptera; family Acrididae; genus Schistocerca; species Schistocerca nitens. The sequence continues at coordinate 146,802,236 of NC_064624.1, read as the reverse complement.
ATTCTTTCGTCGAGTTCGGACGGAAGTTGCATGTGGCGAAATATTTTCTCCGCGCCATATTCTACTGGTAAATGCATGATAAACTACGGTCCCTTAGGAAATTCATGTTGAGCTATCCAAAATAATTATATTTTGAATAGGCATTTACTCTCCTCTGCAATGCAACTTCCGACTGATCAGACGATCCAACAAGAAACAGCCGCACACGGTGGGCGTTCGCATATGTTTCCACCGCTGATTATAGCTCTATGTTACAGCACAAAAGCAGCATATTGTTATAATTAGCGACTACGAACGGGGACATTTATAACTGTATGTTTATGTATACACATTACGTAAACATATCGTTATAACCTCCGACCGTAGCGGTCGCGCGGTTCCAGACTGAAGCGTCTAGAACCGCTCCGCCACACCGGCCGGCGAAAGTCTTCTCCCGGCGTGTCTATTGCCAACAGTAAAATTCGGAGGCGGCGGTGTTATGGTGTGGTCGTGTTTTTCATGGAGGGGGCTTGCGCCCTTTGTTGTTTTGCGTTGCACTATCACAGCACATGCCTACACTGATGTTTTAATGCCGCGCGGGATTAGCCGAGCGGGCTGAGGTGCTGCAGTCATGGGCTGTGCGGCTGGTCCCGGCGGAGGTTCGAGTCCTCCCTCGGGCATGCGTGTGTGTGTTTCTCCTTAGGATAATTTAAGTAGTGTGTAAGCTTAGGGACTGATGACCTTAGCAGTTAAGTCCCAAAAGACTTTACACACATTTGAACATTTTTTTTATGTTTTAAGCACTTTCTTGCTTCCCACTGTTTTAGAGCAATTCGGGGATGATGACTGCATCCTTCAACACTATCGAGACCCTGTTCATAATGCACGGCCTGTGGCGGAGTGGCTACACGACAATAACATCCCTGTAATGGACTGGCCTGCATAGAGTCCTGACCTGAATTCTATAGAACACCTTTGGGAGGTTTTGGAACGCCGACTTCGTGCCAGGCCTCACCGACCAACATCCAACCCCTCCTCAGTGCAGCATTCCGTGAAGAATAGGCTGCCATTCCCCAGGAAACCTTCCAGCACCTGATTGAACGTATGCCTGCGACAGTGGAAGCTGTCATCAAGGCTAAGGGTGGGCCAACACCATACTGAATTCCAGCGTTCCCGATGGTGGGCGCCACGAACTTTTAAGTCATTTTCAGCTAGGTGTTCGGATACTTTTGATCACATAGTGCACCATCAAAAAATGTACTACCTATCAAAATGAGTGGAAAAAATGAAAAGCTAGAACTTTTTTAATTTAACAAATTTTGTTAGTCTATAATTTACAAATTATTTCACTTTTCCAGACTGAGATTTTCACTCTGCAGCGGAGTGTGCGCTGATATGAAACTTCCTGGCAGATTAAAACTGTGTGCCCGACCGAGACTCGAACTCGGTACCTTTGCCTTTCGCGGGCAAGTGCTCTACCAACTGAGCTACCGAAGCACGACTCACTCCTGGGAGAGCTTCTGCAAAGTTTGGAAGGTAGGAGACGAGATACTGGCAGAAGTAAAGCTGTGAGACCGGGCGTGAGTCGTGCTTCGGTAGCTCAGTTGGTAGAGCACTTGCCCGCGAAAGGCAAAGGTACCGAGTTCGAGTCTCGGTCGGGCACACAGTTTTAATCTGCCAGGAAGTTTCATATCAGCGCACACTCCGCTGCAGAGTGAAAATCTCATTCTGGAAACATCCCCCAGGCTGTGGCTAAGCCATGTCTCCGCAATATCCTTTCTTTCAGGAGTGCTAGTTCTGCAAGTTTCGCAGGAGAGCTTCTGCAAAGTTTGGAAGGTAGGAGACGAGATACTGGCAGAAGTAAAGCCGTGAGACCGGGCGTGAGTCGTGCTTCGGTAGCTCAGTTGGTAGAGCACTTGCCCGCGAAAGGCAAAGGTACCGAGTTCGAGTCTCGGTCGGGCACACAGTTTTAATCTGCCAGGAAGTTTTATTTCACTTTTGTCGGAAAACGTGGGACTGAAATAAAGAAGACATCTAATTTTAAACTGATGTGTTAAACATAATATGAGCCATCTCCAGAAGCTAAGTACAATTTTGGAAAAAAACTTATAAAAACATTTCTTTCAAACCATAATTTATTGTTTACAAGAAAGAGCACTTCTTTAACTATTTTTCCACAAAGGTGTCACCACTGTTCATAGCGGGAAACCAACTTTTCTATCCCCTTTTCGTATCAAGATCTCGTCAGTGAAGAGAGAGTTTTTTTTTGTGTCATCTTCGCTGTCAAAGCACCTTTCTCCAGAATCACGCTTCAAATTCAAGAGCAAGCAGTGGTCAGAAGTTGCGAGATCAGAGCTTCACGGTTGGTGGACGAACTGCACTCAACCGAATAGTTGAATGAGGTTTTGAATGGCACCAGTACAATGGGGCGTTCGTTGTCATGACGCAACACAATGCCTCGACTGAACATTCCACGCCTTTTGTTTTGAATTGTGCACGGAAGGTTTCTCAATGTTTTACTGTAGCTTATCAAATGGTTCAAATGGCTCTGAGCACTATGGGACTCAACTGCTGAGGTCATTAGTCCCCTAGAACTTAGAACTAGTTAAACCTAACTAACCTAAGGACATCACAAACATCCATGCCCGAGGCAGGATTCGAACCTGCGACCGTAGCGGTCCTGCGGTTCCAGACTGCAGCGCCTTTAACCGCACGGCCACTTCGGCCGGCTGTAGCTTATCGCATCGACGGTTTCACCTCTGCGAAGGAACTCAACGATATTTTGTGGTGACAACGTTGTTCTGAATTTTTGCTTTTATGTGATCGTGAGTGCTTTTATTCTATCGAATATTCTGATTCTGGGGAGACGCGACATATCCAAGGCCCATCACTGGTCGCAATTCTGTTTAAGAAGTCATCTAATTCGTCACTGTATGGGGTTAAGAAATGTCAAAGTACTGCCAAGTCGCTTCGTTTTATGGACATCCGTAAGCATTTTTCGAACCCTATGGGAACACAATTTGCCCGCCTGTTTTCGTGGCTTTTCTCATTCATTTTCCAACCGCACCATCACTGACAACAGAAGGCTTCTCACTCTGTATTTCGTCATGAACATAGATTCGTCTGAATTGTCTCAAACACTTTCTCACCATTTCGTAAGGATCATAACAGTTTCACCCTAAATTTATACAAGTTGACGATGAATTTATACTGGTTTAATATTCCTTGCGTTCAAAAAACGTACTACAGGTTACTTAGAAGTCGGCGAGCTTAGAGACTGTATTCCATTCTGAACGATCACTAACAAATGTAGTCCGGCTGTAATGGCGTCAGTCGAAAAACAGTGGACCAGAAATGAACCAGAGGGACACGTGGCGGTAAAACAAAACGGTACCTTCTTTGCGGACATGTCTAATACATTTTAAAATTCTTATATTGTATTTTAAATGTAAGGGCAACTAACCGGCAAATTGTGACGATAATTTGCTGAAGCAGCACACTTCTAACCCGTTAAAAATAAAAGATAAAAACAAATTTTATTCTTGTAATCATTAACTTGGTTACGCAGCAAACCAGGACTACTTATAATTTGCTGTTTTGCGTACTTTTTTTTAAAAAAAAGTTTTTTTATAAGTCAATTTTTTTCTCCTAATAGTTTAAGAACATATGACGTGCTCCAGTTCAAAAATATTTATTACATTGTGGAATCATCTGGATCACACTGTACGTTAGCACTATATTATTTATTCATACAAAATTTCGTTTTTGTAGCTTTATTATTGGATGAGATAATGATAACTATGTGTGCAAAAATGCTGCTTATGGGAAACAAACTAAAGATTTGCATGTCATTTTCTTCTCAATCATAACGTGATAACATGTCAAAACATTCCAGTTCCATAAACTTGTTGATCCTGAGTATGCTTTTCAGTTTCTTTCGTTTTCTTTACTTTTATTTCTTATTCTAGGTTCCTTTCAGCAGCTTTTTAGCTTCAGTGACACACTGCTTGTCCACTCGGAGCAGCCTAATATTCATGTTGTCCCCAGTTTTGCCACCTCATCTGCTCATGATTTTTTATTCTGCTTGTCACTCCACTATTAAAACATATTGTAGTAACCAATACACAAATATTTAAGCTGACATCACAACAAAAAGTTTTGGGTAAGTGTTCCCAAATATAAATACTGAAGCTTTAATTTAGATTCTGTGTTTATCCATGTAAACATTTTTCCAGCAGTTTAGAATCCAATATATTTCTATATATATATTGGTTTTCATTGTCCCATAACTGTTTTTACCATGCAGTGTGCACGTAACGAGACATTGCAGGAAAGATAATGCGTTTGACAGCTAGGCATTCACATGCCACATCTACTTAGAAAGGCAATTAAACACGAAAATGATGAGCTACTGTACATACAGAGTATGTTTTTAGGATGAGGAAAATTTAAAGAGATGTGGAGAGCCTTCAACCAGTTGGTGAACAGTGCACCTAGTTGATACGGTGTTTGCAACAAATTAAATTTTTGTAGATTATAATATAATACACTCCTGGAAATGGAAAAAAGATCACATTGACACCGGTGTGTCAGACCCACCATACTTGCTCCGGACACTGCGAGAGGGCTGTACAAGCAATGATCACACGCACGGCACAGCGGACACACCAGGACCCGCGGTGTTGGCCGTCGAATGGCGCTAGCTGCGCAGCATTTGTGCACCGCCGCCGTCAGTGTCAGCCAGTTTGCCGTGGCATACGGAGCTCCATCGCAGTCTTTAACACTGGTAGCATGCCGCGACAGCGTCGACGTGAACCGTATGTGCAGTTGACGGACTTTGAGCGAGGGCGTATAGTGGGCATGCGGGAGGCTGGGTGGACGTACCGCCGAATTGCTCAACACGTGGGGCGTGAGGTCTCCACAGTACATCGATGTTGTCGCCAGTGGTCGGCGGAAGGTGCACGTGCCCGTCGACCTGGGACCGGACCGCAGCGACGCACGGATGCACGCCACGACCGTAGGATCCTACGCAGTGCCGTAGGGGACTGCACCGCCACTTCCCAGCAAATTAGGGACACTGTTGCTCCTGAGGTATCGGCGAGGACCATTCGCAACCGTCTCCATGAAGCTGGGCTACGGTCCCGCACACCGTTAGGCCGTCTTCCGCTCACGCCCCAACATCGTGCAGCCCGCCTCCAGTGGTGTCGCGACAGGCGTGAATGGAGGGACGAATGGAGACGTGTCGTCTTCAGTGATGAGAGTCGCTTCTGCCTTGGTGCCAATGATGGTCGTATGCGTGTTTGGCGCCGTGCAGGTGAGCGCCACAATCAGGACTGCATACGACCGAGGCACACAGGGCCAACACCCGGCATCATGGTGTGGGGAGCGATCTCCTACACTGGCCGTACACCACTGGTGATCGTCGAGGGGACACTGAATAGTGCACGGTACATCCAAACCGTCATCGAACCCATCGTTCTACCATTCCTAGACCGGCAAGGGAACTTGCTGTTCCAACAGGACAATGCACGTCCGCATGTATCCCGTGCCACCCAACGTGCTATAGAAGGTGTAAGTCAACTACCCTGGCCAGCAAGATCTCCGGATCTGTCCCCCATTGAGCATGTTTGGGACTGGATGAAGCGTCGTCTCACGCGGTCTGCACGTCCAGCACGAACGCTGGTCCAACTGAGGCGCCATGTGGAAATGGCATGGCAAGCCGTTCCACAGGACTACATCCAGCATCTGTACGATCGTCTCCATGGGAGAATAGCAGCCTGCATTGCTGCGAAAGGTGGATATACACTGTACTAGTGCCGACATTGTGCATGCTCTGTTGCCTGTGTCTATGTGCCTGTGGTTCTGTCAGTGTGATCATGTGATCTATCTGACCCCAGGAATGTGTCAATAAAGTTTCCCCTTCCTGGGACACTGAATTCACGATGTTCTTATTTCAATTTCCAGGAGTGTAGTTATGAGCTGGGATGCTAAAGGCAGAGAGTAAAGAATGACAAAATTGTGGGGTGCATACAAATTTGTTTGGAACCTATATAATAAAAGATATCTCCTACAAAAGGTTAAATTATTACAGTATGTCTGAAACTATGGTAGACATTGAGAGGTCTCAAATCGAAAACAATGGAAAACAACAAAGAAAAATTTTGAGGAATTCCTAAGACAAACATACAAAAATAGGACCTGGACGAACAGCAAGTCAAAGGAAATCTAACATAGGGGGGAAAAACTGGATGAACAATAAAACGAAGGAAATCAATGAAGTTACAAAACAATCATTACAACTGGTTGTAACTTATAACAGGTTCAAAAAGAAAATACTGCACTTAAATTGGTCAAAGAAGAAACGTTATAGGTGGACCAAGAGATATTGGGAGGATAAGCAGTGTTACATAAAATCAAACAGTCCTCAGTTAGACATAAGTGGAAGAAAAAAGAGCTCTATGTCTGATATCAAGCAAATATGGGAAATCTTCAGTAACTTCCTCATTCAGATTGTGCTGTAGCAGCTTCTCAGTTTTCAGATCTGCCATGTCTGTCTTCAGATTTGACTGCTACACTAAAAACTAGTAAGTGTTAAGATACTGTATCTCTGAAATTTCTATATTGGGAAAAACCATACCACATGTTTATTAGTGCACAATCTACTTACACGAGACATGCCATCCGACTTCCAGAAGAATATTGTCCACACAATCGTGAAGAATTGCAAGGGCAAACAAACACACTAAATTTCACAGGTGGTGTAACAACTCATTTGCCTCCGAGAATAATATACAGAAAAATGAAAAAGAACATTGGGGATCTGTCAGATGGTGCTCAGTTTGGCTTTAGGAAATTTAAAGGCAACAGACAGACACAGTGTTGCACTTGATAATGGAAGCAAGGCGTAAGAAAAATCAAGATGTGTTTTTAGGATTTAATGACCTACAAAAAGTGTTCAACAAGACAAAATGGCACAAGACGAACAAAATTCTCAGAAACACAGGTATAAGCAGTGGGAGAAACGGTTAATATACAACATGTATAACCCTTAACTACTATGGTCATTCACAGGAACGCAATTACTATGGAGGGGTCTCACACACCTCATTTTTCTATTTTATGTATCAAACCAGAATTTTGCTGAATATATAATAGTTTCTTGACGTCCAGTCATTCATTACACTTTTTAGAGGTGGCTTTTGTAGAAATTTGATTTTTTGTAAACACTGCGGTATTTTAAACACTTCGACAATTAAAACAAAGCGAAATCTGGAGCATATTTTTATGAGTTACGAAAATAACAGCAAATAGTTAGCTCTCTACTCACACATAGATTTTCATCACAGGGATTATATTACAAATTTGCAATATAACTAGATGGAAAAATCCGACATGACTTACGATAAATTGTGTGCGAAGTCAGCTTTCAGTTTTCGACTCACTTTGCAATGTACAGCGAATATTTCAGTCCATAAGTCTATGAATGGAGAAACTTTGCCACCATTTTACTTCTAAAATTACAAGTAAAAACTAAATACTTGTTCTCATGTGCCACTGAATCATACTTTAGTCAATTTCTACCTGCAAACATTTCACACAGACCTTCCTGGAACACTCCAAAAAACTCGGAACACCACGCTGTTGACATGGATAACTAGTTTTCCTCTTCAGACGAAGAGGCCAAAAGGTGCACGTTTTTCGATTTTCGAATTCTTCTTTCGGTGTCTGAGGCTCATCTTGCAAGTGAAGACATCTGTCTCACACAACACATGTTGCACAGAAGGCCCACCTTTCCCCGCCATGGAGAAACAGTAGCATGCAATAAAAACGCGGCACGCAAACACCATGGTACGTCTGTGAGACCTCTCAAGGCTAATAATTACGAAACAAAGAGCAGCAACAATGCAAGAATGCTGGCACGTGTAGCTTGACAGCCAATATGAAGGTACATGGAAGAGTCCATTTGGCTTTTCAGGGGTGTGAGAAATATCTCGACACAAAAATTAGTAGCGGTCTGAGAGACAGTCGATAGTAGTTAAGGGATAAGAAACAATAAGAACGGAAGACCAAGAAGAGTTCAGATTAAAAAGGGTGCAAGTCAGGGATGCAGTCCGTTGCCTCTTGTGTTTAGTCTGTATGTTGAATAAGCAGTGTCAGAAATAAAAAAAATGGCTTGGGAGTGGGATTAATATTTGAGGCAAAAGGATACTAGTGTGAAGGTTCATTTGTTACGCTGGTATCACTGGTGAACACAAAGAAGAATTACAAGAGCTGGCGAATGGAAGTAATAGTCCAAGGAGCACATCATACAGACTGGGAGTGAACCAAAGGAAGACAAAATTAATGACAAGTAGCAGAAATTAAACTAGCAATAAACTTAACATCGAAACTGGGAACCAGACACTGGACGAAGTACAGGAATTCTGTTAATTTGGGAGCAAAATAACGCGACAGGCAGAGCGAGGAGGATGTAAGTGGCAGACTGACACCAGTAAATAGGGCATTTCTGGCCAAAAAGAGTCTACTAGTATCAAAATTGGGTTTTAATTCGAGGAAGAAAGTTCTGTGGACATACATTTGGAGCACGGCATTGTGTGGAAGCACATCGTGGACTGCCTGTAAAACTGAAAAAGGAGTGAATTGAAGCATTTCAGATGTGCCGTTAGAGAAGGATGTTGAAAATTATCAACTGGTAAGAAACTGTGGAGGTAGTCCACACAACTGGGGACGGAAATGAAAACTCTGAGAAGAGAAAGGGCAGGATGGTACGACACGGAATAACTTCCACCGTACTACAGGGAGCTGTAGATGGTAAAACTGTAGGGGTTGACAGAGTTTGGAATACAACCGAGAAATAATTGAGAACACTGGGTGCACGCACTGCTCCGAGATGAAGAGGTGTCACGGGAGATCACCGTGGTTCTGGGCCTTTTGTGGTTTCTGGACAACAGAAGCTACCACAGCACTGTTTGTACCACTCTGTCAGTCCACGACACGTGATGCCGAACTGTCTACGTAGACAGCTGCACACTGCAGGAGAGCTGCAGTACTGTGGACCACACAGCGGTAACTCAGTGCCACAGTAATACACTGCAGTCACTCAGACACGCACCCACCGTGTACGACACTGTGCTGCAGACCATTTCGACACGCGGTACTGTCGTAGCGGCAGTTGAGATACCGTACGTCAAAACCGTTTCGAAAATACTAACGCGAATTCTTTACAGACGAATGGAAAAACTGGTAGAAGCGGACCTCGGGGAAGATCAGTTTGGATTCCGTAGAAATATTGGAACACGTGAGGCAATACTAACCTTACGACTTATCTTACAAGAAAGATTAAGAAAAGGCAAACCTACGTTTCTAGCATTTGTAGACTTAGAGAAAGCTTTTGACAACGTTAACTGGAATACTCTCTTTCAAATTCTGAAGGTGGCAGGGGTAAAATACAAGGAGCGAAAGGCTATTTACAATTTGTACAGAAACCAGATGGCAGTTATAAGAGTCGAGGGGCATGAAAGGGAAGCAGTGGTTGGGAAAGGAGTGAGACAGGATTGTAGCAGTAAAGGAAACAAAAGAAAAATTCGGAGTAGGTATTAAAATTCATGGAGAAGAAGTAAAAACTTTGAGGTTCGCCGATGACATTGTAATTCTGTCAGAGACAGCAAAGGACTTGGAAGAGCAGTTGAACGGAATGGACAGTGTCTTGAAAGGAGGATATATGATGAACATCAACAAAAGCAAAGTGAGGATAATGGAATGTAGTCGAATTAAGTCGGGTGATGCTGAGGGGATTAGATTAGGAAATGAGACACTTAAAGTAGTAAAGGAGTTTTGCTATTTGGGGAGAAAAATAACTGATGATGGTCGAAGTAGAGAGGATATAAAATGTAGACTGGCAATGGCAAGGAAAGCGTTTCTGAAGAAGAGAAATTTGTTAACTTCGAGTATAGATTTAAGTGTCAGGAAGTCGTTTCTGAAAGTATTTGTATGGAGTGTACCCATGTATGGAAGTGAAACATGGACGATAACCAGTTTGGACAAGAAGAGAATAGAAGCTTTCGAAATGTGGTGCTACAGAAGAATGCTGAAGATAAGGTGGGTAGATCACGTAACTAATGAGGAGGTATTGAATAGGATTGGGGAGAAGAGAAGTTTGAGGCACAACTTGACTAGAAGAAGGGATCGGTTGGTAGGACATGTTTTGAGGCATCAAGGGATCACAAATTTAGCATTGGAGGGCAGCGTGGAGGGTAAAAATCGTAGAGGGAGACCAAGAGATCAATACACTAAGCAGATTCAGAAGGATGTAGGTTGCAGTAGGTACTGGGAGATGAAGAAGCTTGCACAGGATAGAGTAGCATGGAGAGCTGCATCAAACCAGTCTCAGGACTGAAGACCACAACAACAACAACAACAACAACAACGTCAAAACCGTTTCGACACACAAAAGTCATTACCCCCGTTCCAGCTCACTCGATATTGGTCTACTTCTACTGCTGCCGATTGCCAGCCTGAGCTTATCTCACTGCTGATGTCGTCTGGAATGCTTCGCCTACTCCTATATACAATGCTAACTCCTAATTCCATCTTTATACCATTATTTACTTTCCTAGTTTTTTATTCAAGGCATCTTACATTCACACCTCATACTTTCAAGCTTATTTTTAATTGAAACTTCCTAGCAGATAACAACTGTGTGCCGGACTGGGACTCAAACCCGGGATCTTTTCCTTCTAAGGGCAGTCCTCTACCAACTGAACTACCTGTTGTCACAGGCATACTTCCTCCATCACCAGATCTCTTATCTTTAGCTGGAAAAGCACTTTCCCGTGAAAGGCAAAGGTCCCAGTCTAGTAAACAGATTTAACCTGCCAGGAATTCCCATATCAGCACACACCCCACTGCAAAGCAAAAACTCATTCTGGTCATTTTAAATTGTCTTTACTATCAATATAATATCTTACAATATATATTATCTTGTAGCTGTGGTGTGATGTACCATTCGTCATGTAACATCACGGCCTTCAACAAGTAGGCTACATTTCAAATCGATTTTACGCTTTTAACTTTAATCTTACATAGCATGTTACACCCTCTTACTACACATAAGAGAGCACATGTTTATTTTTTACATGTATTAATTTTAATAACTATGTTCAAATACAGTATGGAGAAAAATTGTGTCACGAAATTTTAACCCCGGATAGCTGATGATGCAGGTAGGAACCAAAATTACTAATGTTGTGTAGATTGACAACGCACCATTTTTAAACCACAGAAACTCAGTGCCACGTGCTCCGATCGGCTGTGGGGTTGTCCCGTTGCCGTTTGTCAGTTGACGGGCAGCGCTACAGCTGTCGCTTCCAATCGGAGCTCATGACGCCACGTTTCCGTAGTTTAAAAATTGTGTATTGTCGATCTAATGGTAATTTTTGTTCCGGCTGGCATCAGCTATCCAGGGTTACAATTTCGTGACACAATTTTTCTCCGCCCTATATACAGATTTCAGCTCATCTTAGAAATTTATGACACATATTCCACCTCTACATTTCTAATATATGCTAAAAATATTTTATTTTATGTTATACACGTATCCTATAACTTGTCTGTACCTGGTATTTTACTAGCTCCAATAATTGTAACCTTTGAATAAATCATATAAAATATGCTTCACACTCTTGCTGTTACATTTACTATATAACCATGTGTCCGCCCCCGGTAGTTGAGTGGTCAGCGCGACAGACTGTCAATCCAAAGGGCCCGGGTTCGATTCCCGGCTGGGTCGGAGATTTTCTCCCCTCAGGGACTGGCTGTTGTGTTGTCCTAATCATCATCATTTCATCCCCATCGACGCGCAGGTCGCCGAAGTGGCGTCAAATCGAAAGACTTCCACCAGGCGAACGGTCTACCCGACGGGAGGCCGTCGTCACACGACATTTCATTTATAACCAGGTGTTGCTACAGTAAATTTTATGTAATGTGTTAATATTATTCACCACACACAGATGTAAGCAGACATGAGGCTGCCCTCAAAAGTCAGTATCAGTAGGATTGCACAGCATCAGCAGCACCTAATGACAGCATCAGGACCACATCTACAGAGGCTGCCAAGAAGAGCCACAATGGACAGTCTACAGCTGATTGAAGTTATCATTCACTGGTGTCAGAACCAAGCCAGAGTTAAAGGCTGATAAGTGCAAGTGAACACTGGACTGCTACGCCCCAGACTGAACAGAGTCCACACTTAAATGTTTAAATTTGCTACTCGGCGTGCTCAGAGATGGAGAGGTGTATCGATCAGTATGTCAGCACAGTGTGAGGCACTAGTCGAGTGTTGCCTTACAACCTCTGAGTGAGGCAGTACGAAATAATGCGTAACTTCCGAGCACTGGAGCCTTCCCGCAACAGTCCGACGTAGCAGGCAGACATGAGCTCGACGATCGAGAATTAAGGAAAGGAGCACGGACGAGCTCAATAAACCGTTGCAAATTCGCTCTTACCCCTAGAGCGAGGGAGCCCGACCTTTTTAGGCTTGAGATCTACTACGTGCAATTTAGTCTATTTAGAGATCTACTGACTTAAAAATTCACAAATGTTTCAACACAAAACAACACTGTAGCCAAAATTAACCATTCTAATTACACAAAATACATAAAAGGTAATTTTCTCTGCACCAAAAGTTGTAGCCCTAAGACTAAATTTTCATGATATTGTAACTGTGAAAAAAATTAAAACACACAGCATCAAAGCCGCTGAAAAAAGTCTGGTAAGATGCTTGGCTTTGCACATAATTGAAAGTTTATTACAATCTGGTGAATAGTTTGTCAGAACCTACCTCACATAGTCTGAAAGATGAGGCGGCTATTTGACACGGCAACCTCGATTTCGATAACACAAAGTATTTAAGTGATAATTACCTCAGTCGAGCACATCGCCGTTTCTCAGAAACTCAAAAACGCAGGTTGTTGTTGCCTACCGGAGGCGGAGCTCGTTCTCTCCCGCACCGCAGGAAAGAACTAAATGCTCTCCCGTGCCACCGCTACGCACCAAGTTACACCTTGCGAGCAGTACCCTCACTGTGCAGGAGGAAAGCATTAAAGGCAGTGAAATCGAGATAGAAACGAAGGAAGCGGAGACACCGTTGTCAGATTTACTGCGAACAGATACCGTCCAAAACACTCATTATCGACAAACTGGTATTTTGCAAAACACACCTCATTTAAACATATTTTGGACAAAGGTATCAAAAGATCGATTCGTAAAGCCGTGGCGATCGACCGGTCGAACACCCCCGTCCTACAGCCGCCACGTCGTGAGGAACGAGCTCAGCCACTTAAATAACCGACTTTTCGGAGCTCACAGCCACACTCAGTTATGCCGCCATTTGGTCCGTATCACCGACATCATCGAAAAGTACTGTTTACAGAGTTTCAGTGAAACCGTGACGAACTGATCGACGGCGGTCTACCCGCTTCCCGAGTTCAGTGCCGAGATGCGGCAATTACGATGCGAGCCACAGCTTTGATCTGCCGCTGCAACCTACTCGGAGATCGCAGATGGGGAGGAGACTGGTGCACTGTCAGCCCTCCGCCTACCTACCTACCTAGTGTCGTCTGCAAGCTGTCATCCCCACAACCTGTAGGCGCGGTGCATCCCAGCAGCCGTCCCGTAAGCACCTGCTGCAATCTCGGTCACCCCCTGATGGGTAGCACACTGGACTCGCATTCGGAAGGACGACGGTTCAATCCCGTCTCCGGCCATCCTGATTTAGGTTTTCCGTGATTTCCCTAAATCGCTACAGGCAAATGCCGGCATGGTTCCTTTGAAAGGGCACGGCCGATTTCCTTCCCCATCCTTCCCTCGCCCGAGCTTGCGCTCCGTCTCTAATGACCTCGTTGTCGACGGGACGTTAAACACTAATCTCCTCCTCCTCCCCTGATGGGAGAGCAGGACTTGCCCTTCACAACCACCACTGTCCCGGACTGCACAGTCAGCTATATTCACTTTAAGCGTTTCTGGATGAGGTATCGAGTATATTGCTTCCCCCTACTTATACCTCCCGAGGAGATCACGAATGTAAAATTAGAGAGATTAGAGCGCGCACGGAGGCTTTCAGACAGTCGTTCTTCCCGCGAACCATACGCGACTGGAACAGGAAAGGGAGGTAATGACAGTGGCACGTAAAGTGCCCTCCGCCACACACCGTTGGGTGGCTTGCGGAGTATGAATGTAGATGTAGATGAAGCAGACGACAGGCAATCCACGAGGTGTAGAGCCACCCTCTGCTGCAGAATGTCCAGTAATGGTGAATACCCCCACGGCAGCCCACGTGCCGGCTGTCATTCGGTGACCTGCAGCACCAGCACCACGACTAATCGACGAAACGCTTTAACAGTTCTTCCTGCCACTCTCTGGATGCCTGCACCCAGTACGACACTAGGCAGCAGCTACTTTGCGTATTCATCTCGACAGTAGAATATCACTCCTTATATCACCGAGTGTAGCACTCGACTTCTCCCACGCCACCGCTTGTGTCCCTGACCCGTAGTGACCTCGAGTGACCCGGTCACTACAGAACTAAAATCGCATACTAACCTCGTGCTAAATTCGAGTAAAGCTATGTTTCTAGTAATAAAATGTTGCTACCCTGTTTTTCAAACATTTTTGTTGTAGCTGTTGCCAAATCCTACACGGCACTGTGGTGAGACTGTATAGTCACTTCGTGCAAGCGAGCCGCCTCGCTGACAGTAGCCGCTTTTCCACGGTAAGAGGGTTCTCTTGCAGCCATCTATTTATTTTTGAGCACATTAGTGAATACAACACTAAGTGCCCCTTTTCAGGCTTTAGAATGAACTTTTGTACTCCGGTACAAAACGCTATTACGGGTTCTCAGTAGACACCGGGCAGGAAATTGAAAATACCCAGATATTACGAAACAAATTAAGAGTATATCTTATTGACAATTTCTTTCTGCAAGGTAGGTGAATATTTGGACTAAGTGATGTCAATGCCACTTGACTTGTAATGTGTGTATTAAACAGGCTCAACTTTTCCAGTATACAGACATCTAATAGTGTTAGGTGAAATCAGCACAGCAGCATAGTGCTTAATATGAAACAGTATCTGTGAACGAGTGTACATAAATGTTCTAATGGTCCAGCTATATTTGCTGTACATGCGCTTTTTTATTACTTGGCAAAGTGTTAGCATAAGAAGTGGTACTGAAATGATACACTGAATATGTTTGCTGACTGATGGAAAAAGTGCTGCAAGTGGGATAAAATCTTACTGTTATTGTTCTTGAAACTCTGTTGCACAGGAATTTATGAACGACCGTGCATTATTACAACGTCACTGGACAGAGTACTCGGACAGAGGGCGCGTGAGCGATGGTGGCGAGGTAAGGAATGGGGCAGACAGTGTGGAGTCTACAGGTACTAATGCTGAGCTAAAAGAGTAGTTGCAAACACCAGCTACTGTATTGCATTCTTTCCTGACTGGTAACACTGTTACTTGCACAAGGCCACGCTAAAGGATAATATTTTAAGTTAACAATGGTGCTGAATAAATAGACTTTTTTCAGGGAGATGTGTGGTGGACTTATTTTCAATTTGTTACAATACAGTGCATAATGTTTGACACTTTGTAGTAGGGAGAACTGTCTACTCTTTGGAATCGTTTTACACCTGGAGCAGCAGAACTTTGGTTTCTGTAGAAAGTTGGACACAAATGCATTCAGACAGCAAACTTTGGCCCCAGTAGGGCTTTTTGTACCGGTTCTGCTGCTACGATATGGGATTTTCATGTTAGGTCTCTTATTATGGCCAGTTTGTCTCAGTCAAATCAGTTGTACTCACAGTCCATTAAATTTTGGGCATGCAGCTGTGCAAATAAAACTTCCTCCACTGATATTTCGGCCGTGTATCATCCGGCCATCCTCAGAGTGAGTCTTCTGACTCACTCTGAGGATGACTGGACAATACACAGCCGAAATATTAGGGGAGAAAATTTTATTTGTGCAGATGCATGCCCGAAATTTAATGGACTATTGATTACGCCGCGAGAAGTTGACAATACACGTAGTTGTACTTGTATTATTAAGGGATATTAGAGCTCAGGGCATTGGAGGCTGGACATCTATCAGTACAACACAATCTTACAGCTTAAATATGAGAGGTACCACAGTGTTCTGAGGATCATGTGAACCACATATACTTTGTTTTGGTTAGGAGTAAGGAAATTATTACTGTAAAGCTCTGAAAAAACAAGAAGCATTTACAATTCTATATCCCTGCAGCTGAATAGACATTTAAAACCTGCTTCCCCTAAGTACCCTTGCACAGCAAATAGTACTGTGTAACTGCAGACAGCAACAGTCATTCCCATTTACAAAAAGGATAAAAGAAAGGATGCGCAAAATTACAGGCCAGTATGATTAACATCTGTATGTTGGAGAATGCTAGGGCATATTGTCAGTTTACCCCTTTAGCTGCTACAGATGTGCTTGCTGCATTCTGTGCTAAGATCGGCTTAGTCATTGCTGTACTGCTTGCCTAATGCTGCCACCTGCACTGGCAGATGCCATTCTAGGCACTATGGTATGCTTCATCAAATTTTAAGGAAACCACTCAGTAAAAAAATTTGGTTTTGCATATCTTATAGTCTGATATCTTTGCTCAATAGGAGACTGAATTTCTTTTCCTTATTCATCATAGTTACTGCGCAGCATCGAATCAAATAAAGCACAGCACAAAATTTTAAGGCGTCCGTGGAGGTAAAAGTGCACTGTGTGAACTACGTATGGTTGATTTTAGCTCACACACATTGTTGAATATCAAGTGTAGATTACATATCGAAATTTTCTTTAAAATTGAGAAGAGAATGATATCTCATTTTGCTCTCGAGTTATTTGTTTTTATATCTGGCGGACAATTGCACACTATGTGCTCACTGTCGTTCCTATGCATCGGGAACTGAGATCGTAACAATTACCATACTTAAACAATGGAAAATCCAGCACGGAAGAATGACAATATTATGAGACGGACAGTTGTTACCATATAGCAGAGATGCCGAGTTGCAGATAGGCACAACAGAAAGACTTGGGGAAATAAGCTTTTGGCATACTTCAAGATAAGGAAACGTGTTTTTTTTCCAAATGATAGTACATAAACAAGGAGGTATGTTGTACGATAAATACTCGTAACATTTTTATTCGTCGAGATATGGAAGTAACTTGTCCGCAGCAATTACAAGGTCAGCAGAACGGTATGCGCTTTAAAAGGTAAACCCAGGGGCCACGTTTAAACACGTCCTCAGCACCTGGAGTTACTCGTCCACAGCAATAAAATAGTTAAACATTGTAGCATGCCTGGGGGAACACAAGCTTCACTCAAAGAATGACCACAGATTCAGAAACACAACTAATTTTATTCATACACAATACCTTGGAAACAACATAGTTCAACATCATTTGATAAAGTAATAACTAACAGAACCCACTACATTATTCTAAATGAATGTAACTAAAATAAGATGTTGTTGAGGGAAGTGTAATACTATATCCAAAGCATTCAAAATACATAAATCATTTTGCAGTGAGCATCAGCAGCACTGTAAAAGTTTTTACTGCTAATAGTGTTGTCTACAGGAAAGTGTCATAGATGGCAGATCTTAAGAAATTGCGGACAGGCTCGGCGAAAATTTCCACTGACGAGTGGATACTCAATCTTCGGGGGCAAAGAGACAGAGAGAGACAGAGAGAGAGAGAGAGAGAGAGAATCAAATTCCAGGTTGATGATGTCATAAAGCTCCTGAATGTGTACAGACTTAGGGTGAGGGATCTCACATTACAGGAAAAACTTTCCTTCCACAAAGCTGAAACATAGTAGACAATAGACAGTAGTGTAACTAGAGTTTTTAAACATCGATAACTTATACGGAATAGTACTCACATAATCAACACACTTTGGAATATTAAATATTTTAAAATTTTTGATGTACAAAGTTCAGTAAAATTAAATTACAATGGTTGAAACCACAGAATTCCCTGAGATTTTGTTAAATTTTCTGAAAATCCTAAGTTTTGTAAAAAATATTTGCCACCCAGTCTCAGTGTGATGAACAGCAGTGCTGTTGAATGGGAATAAATGTAATGCATACCTAAAACAAAGAGAAAGAACCCAACATAATGCGATGATGACATTAATAGTGAACAGCCTTAGCATGTCACGTACAGTAATTAGTAGTAATATTAAGAAGCAGCACCAAGAGGACCCACACAGATAGCTGTTACCTATAAGGATGCCGCTTCCAGAGTTCAGGAAGGCCACAGCTCAAATCCTCCGGCAGATTAACGACGGGGGCCGATGTGTCGGCGAGTCAGAATGTGGCTTTGAGGCGGTTTCCCCACATCCGACTAGTGAGTACCAGGCTGGTAGCTATGGCCCACCTCAGTTACACAATTTGCAAAAATTTCAAAAAAGTTTTCACACTTTCCCACGGTGTGCACAAATTCCATCCCGGGTGGGGGTGCGGGCCACGAGGGGGAAGGGTGCGGGGACAGGATGGACAACTGGAAACCTTCCACCACTGACGAAGCTAAGTCCAGAATAACATTCCAACACCACAATAACATGGGTTAAGGCAAGAAAAAAGAAGAAAGAAGGATAAAATTTTACTTACGGCAGTGGAGGTGTAATGTGCTGATGTCGGCAATGGTTGTGTTGATCAAGAAGTAAATAATTAATGCTATTCCTGCTTTATAGCTGACAGGTTCTTGTATGTACCCTCATCCACTCAGTAAATTAATTATCTTTGTGAAGTGAACATTTCACAAAAGAACGTTTGCATTAATATGAAGAGATTAACACCATCACATAATGCCCAGCATTCAATGGTTGTTGTAAACATCAGCACACTATGCCGCTGCTGCTGCTGCAATCACAATTTAACTGAAAGAAGACTAAGAAGCAATACAGAATGAAACCATCACATAAAATCGGTATTAGGGAAGGCGAATGGAAGACTTGGATCTGCTCATTGTGTTTTAGGAAAATGTCATGCAACCACTACAGAAACCACTTACAATACACTAGTGTGACCAATTTTAGAGTGCTATTCCAGTGTTTCGAGGCCGTATCAAATATGCAAGACAGCGGAGACAGAGAAAATTCAGAGATGTGCTGCTGGGATCGTAACAGGTCTGTATCGCCCCTATGAAACTGTAACAGAAATTCTTGGAAGAAAGAAGTCATTATTCTTGCGAAACTCTGTTGTACAAATTTAGAGAAGCTGTACATGAAGAAGACTAACTATTATGCTACACCGAGATATGCCTTGCCTACCAATCATGAGAATAAGAGATTACGGTATATACAGAGGCCTATATATATATATAATCATTTTCCCTCGATCAATATGCGGACAGGATAGGAAAGAGAACTGACAAAACTGGTGCTATATGCCCTCCTCCACATTCTGTCCGGTGAGCTACAGAGTATATACACTACTAGCCATTAAAATTGCTATACCAAGAAGAAATGCAGATGATAAACAGGTATTCATTGAACAAATATATTATGCCACAACTGACATGTGATTACATTTACACGCAATTTGCGTGCATGGATCCTGAGATATCAGTACCCAGAACAACCACCTCTGGCCGTAATAACGACCTTGATATGACTGGGCATTGAGTCAAACAGAACTTGGATGGCGTGTACAGGTACAGCTGCCCATGCAGCTTCAACACGATACCGCAGTTCATCAAGAGTAGTGACTGACGTATTCAGACGAGCCAGTTGCTCGGCCACCATTGACCAGACGTTTTCTTGGTGAGAGATCTGGAGAATGTGCTGGCCAGGGCAGCAGTCGAACATTTTCTGTATCCAGAAAGGCCCGTACAGGACCTGCAACATGCGGTCGTGCATTATCCTGCTGAACTGCAGGGATCGAATGGAGGGTATAGCCACGGCTCGTTGCACATCTGAAATGTAACGTCCACTGTTCAAAGTGCCGTCAATGCGAACATGAGGTGACCGAGACGTGTAACCGATGGCATCCCATACCGTCACGCCGGGAAATACGCCAGTATGCCGATGACGAATACACGCTTCCAATGTGCGTTCACCGCAATGTCGCCAAACACTGATGCAACCATAATAATGCTGTAAACAAAACCTGGATTCATCCGAAAAAAAAAAAAAAAAAAAAAATGACGTTTTGCCAATCGTGCACCCAGGTTCGTCGTCGAGCACACCATCGCAGGCGCTCCTGTCTGTGATACAGCGTCACGGGTAACCGCAGCCACGGTCTCCGAGCTGATAGTCCCTGCTGCTGCAAACGTCGTCCAACTGTTCGTGCAGATGGTTGTTGTCTTGCAAACGTCCCCATCTGTTGACTCAGGGATCGAGACGTGGCTGCACGATCCGTTACAGCCTGTCATCTCGACTGCTAGTGATACGAGGGCGTTGGGATCCAGCACAGCATTCCGTATTACCCTCCTGAACCCACCGATTCCATATTCTGCTAACAGTCATCGGATCTCGACCAACGCAAGCAGCAATGTCACGATACGATAAACTGCAATTGCGATAGGCTACAATCCGACCTTTATCGAAGTCGGAAATGTGATGGCACGCATTTGTCCTCCTTACACGAGGCATTACAACAACGTTTCACCAGGCAACGCTGGTCAACTGCTGTTCGTGTATGAGAAATCGGTTGGAAACTTTCCTCATGCAGCACGTTGTGTGAATGCTCTGAAAAGTTAACCATTTGCGTATCACAGCATCATCTTCCTGTCGGTTAAATTTCGCGTCTGTAGCCCGTCATCTTCGTGGTGTAGCAACTTTAATGGCCTGTAGTCTATGTAAGTGTAAATACAAGTCTGGTGTTAAGAATACTGCATCACCTGTTTTTTGTTTCCTAAAACAACAAGAGTACAACTACAATACTATTGGTTACATGCAGGGATTCACAGCAGACCTTCAACATAAAATTAAATATAACATATTTCATAAAAAGGGGTAAAGATTTGCCATTGTTCAATTACACAGCTATGAACCAATTAATGGACAGATTAACACATGCAAATATCAGGAGTAAGCCTACAGAGAAATTAAACATGCAACGGCCACATGAAACCAATCGAAGCCACAGCAGATGTGAGACTGCGTTTCAGTTAAAGAATCCTCAGGAAGTGTAGCGCACCCACGAAAGAGGCAGTATACAAAATACTCATTCCAATCAATACCCGGACATTGCTTGTCAGCCGAAGACTCTCACAAGGTACGCTTAATATACAAATTAGAACTATGCAAAGCTGTTCAATTTGGGTTCCAGAGAAATGTACAAATGTGAGAAGTAATACAAAACTTGTGACTTATCTTAGAAGATACGTTAAAGAAAGGAAACCCAGGTTATAGCATTTGTAGATTTGGAGAAAGCATATGACAACACAGACTGGAATATGCTATGTAAAATTGTGAAGGTAGCAGCAATCAAATATAGGGTGCAAAAAATTATCTACAATTTGTAAATAAGCTACAATGAAGTTATAGGAGTCGCACAATAAACAATGGGGGTGGGAGTTGGGAATGGAGTGAGACAGGTTTGTAGCCTATCCTCAATGTTATTCTACTTGTACACTGAGCAGTAAAAACAGAATTTTGAAAGGGAATTAACAGTTCAGGTCAACATACAAAAATTTTGAGAATTACTGGTGACATTGTAATTCTGCCAGAGATCACAAAGGCTTTGAAGAGCAGTGGAAAACAGAATGAATGGATAATATCATAAAATGGGGTTATAAGACTACCATCGACAAAAGTAAAATCAGGGAAATGGAATGTATCCTAATTAAACCAGATGATGCTCAGGCTATTATTCTATGGAATGAGACATTAAAAATGAGATTTGCCATACGGGTAACAAAATAACTGACGACGGGCAAAGTGGAGGGAATGTAAAATGCAGACTGGCAACAGCATAATATCATTTCTGGGAAGGAGGAATTTGTTAACATTAAATATAAACTTAAGTGCATGAAACTCTTTTTCTGACAGTATTTGTCCGATATGTAGCCTTGTATAGAAGGTAAATGTGGACAATAAGCAGTGAGGGCAAAAAGGGAACAGAAGCTTTTGTAATGTGGAGCTACAGAAGAATGGAGAAGATTATATGGGTAGATCATATAACAAACTGATTAGAATTGGGAAGAAACAAAATTTGTGGCACAACTTGACTTTTGGTAATGGGGAGGGAATTGTGAGGGTGAAGGAGAGGGTGATGGGGGGGGGGGGCGGCAGGGGGCCTTGAATCAAAAGCAACACAATTTATCGTTATTCCTATATGCCTACACACAGCTCAGCTCAACATTTCTGATATTTGACAAGCAGTGGTCTATCCTTATATAATGTATATTCCTTGCTGGATTTACTGTCAATATGTTTAGAAACACGTAACTCTTATATAAATAACTATGCAGATTTCATATACTGCTTGCACACAATCTCTGTAGACTACTGAATCTACACAGTATTTGGTAACAATACATGTCCTGCTTTGTACTGAGTGTGGCTTTTTTGCCAACAGTACCATTTGGTTAAAAAGTCTTGGTTCCACAAAGGCAATATTTTATATCAATAGCATGTTTTATTCACCACTACTGGCTAATTCCAAATTGACATTTTCAAATGTACCTGGTAATACGATGGCATACATATGAGAATTAAAAACTAATAAAAGCACATTGCGCACGCGAGTACACACACACACACACACACACACACACACACACAAACCTAAGAATTGTCAGGTTGATATATAGTAACAGGGACAGTTAAACATGAAGAATAAACACCAATCCAGCAGACACTCAATAGCGCTGCCTGCTTGAAGGTATCACTGGGGACAAGGCAGTAGTGTCGCTGCTGGAGTACTGGTTATTCTTCGAGTCAGTGTCCCTGTTAATAAATACTGATAATACAAATATCGTATAACATGGGACCACTCTAACGAATGGGGACATAAAATTCTGTTTTAAAAATAATTTTGGTTTTAATGGGGGAAAAAAAAAACAAATGCTTTCCGTTGACAATGGGCATCATATGAAAGATGTGCTGAGCACTATTTATTCGTTATACCTGAGGAAATGCATCTCATGACTCTTAGGACATGACATCGTGTGCGTGTGTGTGATCTCATGTACATTAAGTATTATGTTTTTCTTGTTTTGGCATTTTATTTATCTTTTAGTATACTCATGACTGCATCATCATGCTGGTTGTCTCTGTGTACATATTCCCCCTTGTTCACATCCTCACATACATCAACTGTTGTGTTGGTCATCTATATCTGAAAATGGCCATTATGCTGAAATTGGTCAACAGAGGCGTGTAAAGCATTTTACTGAAATATACAGCCTGAGTGGAACTGTTAGGCTCTCTCTCTCTCTCTCTTTTCTTCTTCCTCTTTTTTTTTGGTGACGCTGAACTCCAGCAAAAGGAATGTCACTTAGTGCCCCTTGGGTAATAGCATGTGACAGCACAAGCATGCATTACTTGCCCAATGACGTATATTACTTGTGAAGACCCGATCTCCCTTCATATAGTGTCCCATATGCCAAATGCTGTCTGTAATGCCAGTATTTAGCATGTACACAAAAGGGGATGGATGGAAAAGAAAGATTCAGTCAATGGGTCGGACAGCCTACCACACAAAATTTCACTGACAATGTGCTTGTGTGTAGAAAGTGTGAAACCATTACCAACTTTGCAGATTTAAATAATAAATTAAAGTTCTACGTTTTTCTTTAAATTTGCACCATTCTGAAACTGCCTTGGCAACAGAAGACACACGCAATACAATTTATCATAACAGAAGGTTGTGCTAAAAGTAATGAAACATGCAATCCATGAGAACACAAAAAACTCAAACACACCCATTTAGTTCCAATCACCATAATAATATTCTAGGTTCACACATGTTGATGTCGTTCTGGGAACAACAATATAAATATCTGATGATACAAAATTAATATAACTTCCTTTTGTCTGTACCAAAGCTGCAGATAAAATATCAAGTCCATTTAATATCGGAATTATACATTTAGTTTCAAATGGGGAAGAGAAAGAACTGTCAAGCACAGGAAAATTGGTAGCATATGGATGTGAAAGTTCTAATGAGACAACCATGAAATTAATCTAGTGCTTCTGGGACAAATGAACTATATTAACTCCACCAAGTGTATTTTATTGTGGCGCAAAATAAATTCAAGCAAAAAAATTCTGGCTACCGTATACAAAACAGTTTATTCCGCCTTAACTGAAAAGTTTGGCTTCCGATTCTGTCAGTTACCGAAAATGAAACAATCACAATTGAAAAACGGCAGAATTGGGGGAAAAAAAAAAGACTTGCCATCGCAATCAAATGTCAAAGAAACCTCTGCGATCGACATATTGGTCTGTGTTCATTGGAGGAATGTCTAATTTTCTGTTTCACAAACTGACAATTCAACAAAAGTACAAACAAATTATAAAATGTAGGTCCAACTTCTTTAAATTAAAATACACTGAAAGTATTTAAAAACTCTCAACGGGCGCATTTCCATAACAGCTGACTGTAATATTTACTGTGATGAATGACTTAACAATACATAGCGAATCATCATCTACCATAAACATTTACAGAACTGACTCTCATCTTGAATTGTGGCATAACGACAAGAATTTTTCAGGCTTTTTCAATGAAAGAAAACCACTGATTTATTTTTTACATTATAAATAATAGTCACCTTTAGATGTAGCTTTGATTCCACGCAGATTATTGGGGGATGCCTTTACGAATGAGTAATTGCTGCATTATTATTTCCAAATATGTAACATCTTGCCGAAAACATATAAAACGAGTCGAGAAGCACGAATAAACCCCAATTCCATTAACTGTCTACGTATCACAAGAAAGGCATATCATTTTACAATTTATGAACACCTCATAAACAACAATCTTCTAGCGCTGTTCATTGTCGAGAACAATGTTTTTCCACATCTAGTTTCAAAAATACAGAATTTAGATAACTTTAAGAAGAACACCGTAAATCTCTTCAGCAGACAATTTCAAAATCACAAGCAAAATGCACAATATTAAAACTGTAATGGGCATATACTGTAGCCTACTGTTTTGCGTTTAACCAGCCAATTGGTATTTTAGTCAAGTACGCAATATCTAACATTACATGCATATCAATTGGCTGTCATGACAACATCTATTGTTGTGCACTGATATAATTACATTGCCGGCAGAAAATCTGTTTGGAAATTCTACTTCACGAATTACAAGGGCACACCCACTTTTCCATTTGTCGCCGAATACGACACATAAAACCAACACCGATTACATCATTTCACGTGGCTGAGAAGCGTTGATTCCTTGCTCAATTTCAATGTATCATTGTTTTTTCCAATTAAAAACAACGTATTTCATCAGGTGTGAGGTGTTAACCTCAAATCTTAACAGTGCTCTGAAGTAATGCGGATTGCAAACAAATGAAGCGAAGATTTAGTCACAGCAATGGAGTGATGTGCTCGTTTCCCTTCACCCGAATGAATAATCAACGCAAAACAGCAAGTACTTTGCATCTTACCGAGTGTGAAAGTTGAATTCGCTGGCTGCGGATTGTAAAGCCACATCACTCAAACTTGGCACTTACCGTTCAGGCGACAATCGACTATTTTTGAGGCGGCGCTGGCCTGTTGGAATGGAAACGTCGGGTGAGCGAAGCGTTGCTGGCTAAATCCTTGATGATTCGGTATCCCTTGGTGATTTTTGCCTTTAGGAATGCTCATGGCAGCATATATTGTCGCACGTTTGAAGTCCTCATACAAGGACCTTTCGTTTCGCAAGTGATATTTCGAATTAACTCCTGGAAAATTGAGCAATGTATCGAAGTGACACTGGTGTTCCGAGCGAATAAAATCATTTAATTACAATGACGAGGCACTATAAACACAAACAATTGCTTATTTATTTAATTTTTAACGAATCCTTGGTACCTTAACACAATCTTGTTGGAGATCTCTTCGTGAGTTTCCGTGAGTCATTCGTGAACCCTCGCTCGTAGATGCAAGGGGTGAGAGGATTCGCACCTGTGAAGCGGTATGGAAATATCCTTGATTTTCAACTTTTTTGACTGTTTTATCAGAAGTGAGACGATAACACGGGATCTTTGTAATGGTACAGCACAGTGGTTTGCCTCCCACGGCACTATTTACTAGCGGAAGAAAAACACGCGGTATACCGCGTGGAAAAAATACAAGCGTAAACACATGTTGTCAAACACATGTGGATGCCATCTACCGGTTGGAGCGTGAAGGTATCGCGCAGAGCGAAAACCGAAATTCTGTAGTTAATGTAGAACAAGGATTGGTCAGATTCGCAGGTCTCTTCTTCAGTTTAAAGTCTGAAGATGTATGGTAAATTTTTACAAATTCTTTTCTCTGATGGCTTTTTTCTCTTATTTCAAATAAGCTGACAACGGCGCTACCTGTTGGTTTCGCACAAAGATATCCAAAGATGTATTCTGTACCTGTAGTGTTTGCAAACATTGTCTGTTATTTGTTCAACTGAAGGAAAGAGCGGAGATAAAATTAAAAAATAAAAACAAAACAAAATATCCAATGAGACTTTTGCAGAAAGTAATTATGTAACGTACGCTACTGCATATATATCATATAGCTTGTTTGTAATTTGACGTAATGATACTAAAAACACTCCAGTTTTAGGAAATTGCACTCATTGTTTTGTGTTTCATTTTTTCTCGTCAGCAACTGGATGCATTTCAACTTAAGCAAGTATGTAAGAGTACGAAGGTCTTTGGTCTGAGAAGTAAACAAAGTATATAGATGATATTGCTAAGAACTGGAGATTAAAGTGAGATGTAGAGCAGAAAATCTGACGTTAGGCGTAGGAACCGTCAAAGCAGTCACTGAAAGACATTAAGTTTGGTAAAGTGATTTGCAAAATAATTGTGGTGTACTACACACGGTTGTTGTTCCGCATATGCAATCGATTTGACCGTAATCGGATTTGTTGCAGAACTACACAGTTGTAAAATGACTTCCAGAGGCCAGGTGGAAACTGAGAAGTTGAAACAAAACTTGGAAGCACAGTTAGAAAGACTGGTGCAGCAGCTTGCTGATCTAGAGGAATGCAGGTAGGCCTGTCCCAAAATATAGTTTACTGCCAATTGGGACTCATAGATAAAAATAATTTTACTAATATCTACTGTAAATATCGTACTTGGTTAAGGCCACACAGTTGTCAAGATTACACTTGGGATTTCGCAGCCATTAGCATAATTGTGTACAATTAACAATCATAATATTTGTTTTTGGAAGGAAAAATTGCTCTTTTTCTTGTTGTTTAATGGAAAAAACCATGAAAGCGCGCTGATGACAGAAACGTCAGGATACATATTTATTTATTTTCGAGTTCCGTGGATCCTTGAGGCGAATGTATCGCTAGGATGTAGAACGTGTCAGGTTGTTACAGTAACAGCCACATGTAGATGATCATGAGGCAACCAATTTAACATATGTAAGCAGATATATGATAAAGGAATCCACATGTCAAATAATTACACACAAAAATTCAGATAACAACACAGAAAATTTGACAGTAATGACATAGAAGATTACATAAACAAATTTAAAGTAATTCATCTAAAAACATGTTCCGCCAACAAGTGGTACGCTAATCTACATAATCAGTTCTATTAGAAATGCATGAAATTAAACACTAATTCGAGAAGTATTACAAATTATCAAAGAATTCCTGTAAAGAATAGAAAGGATTATCCAAAAGATAAAGTTTTAGCTCTGTTTTGAATTTAGGGAGGTCCCCACAGACTGATTTGATATGGACAGGAAGTTTATTGAACACTTTTATATTTGGATAATGAACTCCTTTCTGTAACATGCTGAGATTATTAAATCATTGTGAAGATCATGTTTTCTTCTTGTATTGTGATCATGGTACGCACTATTCATTTTGTAAATTGCATAAGTTTTGTTCACGAAGCACATTAGTGACAAGATGTGTTGACGAGGCATGGTGAGGATCCCCAGCTGTTGGAATAAATTTCTGCAAGAAGAACTAGGATGCACTCTACTCATAATCCTGATAACTCTCTTCTGTACAACAAAGATTGTATTTGCTTGTGGTTGATTTCCCCATAATATGATGCCATATGTTATAAGTGAATGGAAATAACCAACATGTGTAGTTTTGATTGTTTCCATGCCACAAACAGATGCAATTGAACGAATGGCAAATGCTGCTGAATTGTCTTTTACATAGGTCAGTCAAGTGGACAGACCAGTTTAGTTTGTTATTAATATGTAGGCTAAACCCAGAAATTTGGAAGATACAACTTTCACTATTTCTTTGTCTCCACATTTTATTTCAACATTTTCCAATTTTTTGTTTACTGTTTGAAACTGAATGAAATGAGTCTTATTAACATTGAGGGACAGACCATTTGCAGTGAACCAATCTAGAACTTCTTGGAATATAATGATCATAGTGTTCCCTAGACTGCATTTGGGTACCTTGTCAATCATAATGGTTGTGTCATCTGCAAATTGGGTGAAGTGTGCTTCTTGGGTCACACACCATGGGAGGTCATTTACAAAGATTAAGAAAAGTAAGGGACCAAGCCCTGTGGCACTCCACAGTTAAATGTACCCCAATGAGAGCTGGCAGGCGCCTTTGCACAATTGTTTAATACTACCTTCTGATTTCTGTCATCTAGATACAACTCAAGCCACTTCCCTACTTTATCTTTTAAGTCGTAATGCTCCGCCCATCTTAGTAGAATCTTGTGATCTACACAATCAAATGCTTTTGACAGATCACAAAAGATTCCAATTTGTCACATTCTCTTGTTTATTGATTCAAGGAGTTTGTTGACAAATGCGAATATGGCTTGTTCAGTTGAAACACCCTTTTGAAATCCAAACTGATTTTTGTTAAGGATGTTATATTTATTAAGGTGAGCCATGATTCTATTGTACATTAGTTTCTCAAGGATTTTTGAAAGACTTGTTAACAATGAAATTGGGCGGTAGTTAGAAACCTCTGGTTTATCACCCTTTTTGAAGAGTGGCTTAACAACTGCAAATTTTAGTCTATTAGGGACAGTACTGTGATTCAGAGATTCATTAAATATGTGACACAGAACTTTAAGAATATATTTGTGGCAATGTTTCAGTACTTTGATAGATATATTGTCCACACCAGTGGAATTTTTGTTTTTTTATTTGGCATATCACCTTCTCAATCTTAGCTACTATGATGTGGGGTACATACATCAGGCTAATTTTTCTGTGCTCTGCTTTTTGTAGAAGGTTCATGGCTTCATCCATAGACCCTTTACATCCAATTTGATCCGCTTCTGTCAGAAAGTGATTGTTGAAGATATTGGCAATATCTGGGTAGTAGAACAAAATAAAAAGAAAAGTTTGATCAGAATCAACCATTAATTATGTATAAATATGATCAAATAATAATAATAATAATATTTTATTGAACATTGAATGATTGGTTGCATATGAACAAACACAGAAAAAGGTTCTTCTGAATATATTTTGAGGTTACACATTTACATATTTTCTCAAAACACTTCCTATTCAGCATTTAACTATGGTATTCTTGTAATGCGTTATTTTTAATAATTCATTGAGTACTGTTTTGTGACTGCTAATGTAAAATTTTTCTTTATTTCTGGTATTCTGACTGTTAACGTACAGTCTTTGAACAACTAGTACAAAGACAGCATTTAGAATATACATATTTATTATGCTCAACACATCTGTTTTTGGAAACAGGCCACAGCATGGTTCCTTACATTTGGCACCACAAATGATTTTTTTTTAGCACTTTCTTGCAGTAGGCAGCTTATTGAGATTTGCTGTGGTTGCCTTTTCCCCAAATTTAGCTGCCATTGTTCAGATGAGAGGAAAGTAAAACATTGTATGTAATCTTTGAGAAAAAAGATCTCTTCAAAATTGATTTAAAATAGCCTACAATATATGCTTAGGTAGCTTACATGTTAAAGAGGCAATATGCATCTCCTGTTTCAGATGGCTTTCGATGGTTGGACCAAAGAATTTTCCACTAAACTTTTCATTCCAATATGTATGGACACTTTAATTTCATTACTCAGTCTGCTGTCTTTAAAGTTCTTGGGATATCTGTTAGTGCTCTTACATTATAGTATTGAACAGTTTCATGTGTCATATTGTTGCAGTGGGACCCCAATTCATTAAATGATTCCTTTTTATACATGGTAAAATACATGACTTGAACAAATTGGCAGGCCTGTGCAATTGTCGGGTCGACAGAAGCGTCCGATCCCACGCGTCGGCTTTGACCCGTGACATAAGGGTGCTGTCGTGTGTGACGTCATGACGGCGCGGAGTTTGGTTTGAGTGTGGCTGTCTCCAGTTCTGTTTTATCTTATTTTATTTACTTTTCTGATCTGTTCGTTCTACCTCGTGAGATTTTTTTTAAAATTTAAAAACACTTATTACTTATTTTAATTATCTGTTTCCTCCTATTTCTGTTTTAGTTTATTATATTTATCTTTCTGATCTGTTCGTTCTATCCCGTGAGATTTTTTTTTTTAAAAAAAAACAAAAAACACTAATCAGCTACTGAAGCATCTTTATCCTCTATGGGTTGCAGGGGTTACGACCCCTGGGGAGGTGGGTGGGTATTCATGCATGGCTGTCTTCACGTACACGTTGTAGCTACGCAAGGCATCTAAATTTGTTTATATTTAGTTTGCCCCCCACCCAAAACACCCCATTTCCCGCGCTTGTCCCGTTAGTGTCATTAGGCTTCTTGTGGAAAGTTTGTGTGTGAGTGTGTTTGTTTTTGTTTCTGCCGTATTTGTGACATCATGGGTCAAAGCAGACGGGCGGGATGGGACGCTTCCGTATTTCCCAATTGTCAATGAGTAACTTACGTGTCCCTCAGTAGTATAAAAACTAGGCTATTATTGTAGTTAGAGTAACTTTCTCAAGTCTTCCTTAAATGTACTTAATAATGTTTTGATATTATTCATTTCTGCAGGCAGTGGACTGAAGATTATTTTATACTAGAAGAAAGAGACCCAATTCACTCAGGTCTTCATTTTCATTAGTTCCCTCGAGAACATTTTGGGTCACTCACAACCATTGAAAAAATGAACATTATATAGTGTGATAGCCTCTGTCCCACCATCTGGCCAGTCGCGGTGGTCGAGCGGTTTAAGGCGCTTGAGTCCGGAACCGCGAGACTGCTGCAGTCGCAGGTTCGAATCCTGCCTTGGGCATGGATGTGTGTGAGGTCCTTAAGTTAGTTAGGTTTAAGTAGTTCTAAGTTCTAGGGGACTGATGACCTCAGATATTAAGTCCCATAGTGCTCAGAGCCATTTTGAACCCACCATCTGTGAAGTATACCAACACTTCGGTCTTGCCATAGTTCAGGTGTGAGAAAAATGAAAAATGGTACGTAGCCTTTAAGATAAACGGGCATTACAGCAGCGTTCGATTCCACCCTACCGCTTTGACCCACGCCATCTCCAGTATGGCGGAAATGCCTAGTGCCAGAGTGTAGAGTATTGCGACAATGATGTCACTACATACTTATGGGGGGGGGGGGGGGGGAAGTTACAACATCTCACTCTGTCAATAAAATGAAACTAATGGGATAACTGCAGAAAATTGGGAGTTTTGGACAGGTACAAGCTAAATATACAACAATAAACACACATTGCACTATCTTAAAACATACAATATAAAAAAATTAAATTGCAACATTCCGCCACAACAAGAATCGAACATTTCCCTTGATGTGCATAGCTCAACCGCAACTGTCGATACCAAAAAGCAATACCTACATCTCCGAAAAGTGGAATCAAGACCTCGCCAACTCAAAAAACCAAATACCCCATATTCACTACATGAATTGAATCACAACTGACCTACCATGTATATACAAAACATCGCAATTACTGTAGAATAAAACCAAAACAAAAATTACTTGCAAAGAAAAGCCTCTGGCAATGCCACTTGGGTTGGCCACCGTGCGCGCCCAGGCATGCACGCATATATGTATGCACATGCCAAAAGCAAAAAAAAATCTCCTAAAGCACCCACTTGAACTTCACGGTCATGTCCATACCTAGCTAAAATGCAATAAAATAATTAGACTTCTTTCAGCAAAACATATACTAAACTAATCGGACCGAACAAAAATACTGAACACACAAACAAAAAATCCTTAGTATCTCACTGAAAACATTTCCACAACCCATGTTACCATACCAACTACCTAAACAGTAAACCACATTATGACAGCGACAGCCAAAACCACATGTTAAACAGAGCACGTCGACTTCCACCACCAGAGGACACCATCAAGTGCAAAAGTATGACACCTAGAAACACGACCAACTCAAAAATACCACGCAGTAGTGATGTCCTGCACCTCAACACCATTACGTCACTGGTCAAAACAGACTGGTGGAATCGGATTCTTCCATTTACCCGACAAAAGTATCTTTCCAAAATTTGCTGACTGTATTGATTACAAGTAACCTACAGTGTGTTCCAGGAGGAATGGTCAGTATTTGCCGATATGAGAGGAACAGCCGTTTGAGGCAAAACAGTCTTAGTAAACGCATGCTCTAAAATGCATACCTTAAGAACTATTAGCACAAGTTCATTTTTGCTATTGTGAAATGCCTCTGTTCTACTGAATAAGTGCCTGTAGCTCTTATGGTATGCATTTTGTAGCCCACGTTAACAAGACTTTTCACTTCAAATGGTCGTTCTTGCCATATCCCTGACTACTGACGATTCCTTCTGGCACACGCTGCATACCCGAATGTATCCCCACCACAGAAGAATAATAGAACATTCAGGACCTCTCCGGAAAGTCTTAGCCATTTCGACACTCCATTCTCAGCTTTTTCACTGACTTCCTATAAGAAGCCTATTGGTGTAATGCCACCTTTGGTCACGCATATCTTTGAACACAGCCAGTGCAGTCCAAAACAAAACCTTTGTGGATGGGGGCCTACTGCACCACATATAGTTGTCTTGTTACTGGTCAGAATGCACATAACTAGTGTTTGCACTTGGGTTGTCCATTAGTGTGGGCCACCACAGGTATTGCACACGTGTGGGAACTTTTAAAAATACAATATCTTGTAAATGACTTGCACTAGACTCCTGCAACAGACATCACGGACATTCTAATTTACTCTAGTTTGTTAATGTCAATAAACATTGTTCCATTTTAAAAAGTGTATGGTTGCACAAAAATGTATTATTACGATCTGTTTATAGGCTAACAGTACAAGCCCCTGCCTTCCATTTCATTCCGTGAAAACCACACATCAATAGCACTTTCCACTTCTGCAGCATTTGGGGGGCAAATTTTAGGTGATTCGTCCTTAATACAGGGTGTCAGGCACATTCTCTCTGGTGCTTCAGCAGATATTTGCAATTCCTTTTTTTTGCAACATGTAGCTGGAGTCAGCCCAAACAGATTATGCTCATCAAGTCTTTCATGCAAAACCCAGTGTCAATGGAAAGCCTTAGTGCCTCTGGTACAAACAGAATTATTTTTAAAGTGAAATTTTATGTGCCTGTTCGATAGAGCGGTCCCAAATTAGCCTGGTGGGTTATTTCTTTATCAGTATGTATTAACACTTTCAAGTCTGGTGGTACAATTTGTGTACCACCTTACGTTGCACCGAGGTTGTACGGTGGTACATTATTTGTACCACCAATTTGGATGCGTAGAACAGCACATTCTCGTGGTAAATTACTTGAACTACTAGCAGGGCATGTTCTTGGTAGTTCTTAGACGTATGCACCAGATGGCAGTTGTTACTGGGTTCTTGTAGCAGCACCAGTACTTCATATACGTCAGGTGCGTTCAAGTACACTGTGGAGACATTGTTTGTGCAACATTGTTATTTGTTACCTGATAACGGAAGTTTCCAACAAAATTTCTATTGGAATATGTAAGTACATTTGTTTATTGTAGTTTTTTGTGTTGTTCAGACTATTTATATGAGAAATTATTAAAATGTAGCTAATTATTCATCGGTTCAAAATATGTACCACTGTACGAAAACAGTCAGTCTACTCTTTACTTTTCAGTAATAATGAGGGGTCAGAGAAAGCTGACTGAGTCTGAAATTTTGAAAGCCCTTGAAGAGGATATTCCATCTGACATATCATTTGATAGTGGGGACAGTGATGACACCAATGACAATTCTTATTGCCTGGAACCAACTACATCCAAAAATATTCTGTTTGATTCTGATACGTCAAGTGATTCTGAGGATGAGTGCCCAGCTACTGTTTCAGTGATTAGGTCACCAGAGACTGAGCTAAGTCAAACCGTCACAGTGCATCAGACTCCATCTGAGATTGTTGACCATCAGTCGAAGACTGAACATACGTGGAGCAAAACTGAACACCCTGCTGATGCCCCTGCATTTACTTCCCAGTGTGGTCCCAGTGTTTTTATTGTGGACTTAGGCACACCATCACCATATCAGTTATTTGGAGTCCTGCTTTCAGATGATACTATGGATTTATTTTTGTTTCAGAAGAACTTACATGCGCATCAGTCGTCTCTGACTACTGGTAAACCTTATGTGCCAGCATCCATGGAAGAATTAAAAACTTTCTCAGGGATAAATATCTTGACGGGCATAAAAGCACTTCCTAGTTACAGAGATTACTGGAGTTCAGGTGCTGATCTACATGATAGTTATGTGAGTCAACTGATGTCAAGGAGGCGTTTTGAATGGTTTCTCACCAACTTACATTTGAATGACAATAGTAAAATGCCTCAACGAGGGGACACCAACTATGATAAACTTTATAAGTTGCATCCTTTCCTAGAAAGAATTTCACAAAACTTTCAGAAAGCACTTAATCCAAATGACTGTATGGCAGTGGACAAATCTATGATTAAATTTAAAGGAAGATCTTCTATAAAACAGTACTTGTCAAAGAAGCCTATCAAGAGAGGCTACAAGGTGTGGGTACTAGCAGACAAATCTGGCTATGCATGGAAATTGTATATTTACACAGGAAAGAAAGATAATGCTGTGGAAAAGAAATTGGGAGAAAGAGTTGTGAAAGACCTCACTGAAAATATTAAAGGTAAGGATCACAGAGTTTACTTTGATAATGATTTCAGTAGCCGAGATCTCCCTCAAGATTTGAAAGAAAACAAAATACGTGCTTGTGGTACAGTGAATCCAAATAGAAAATCTTTACCTATGCTTAAAAGTGACAAGGAAATGAAAAGGGGTGACTATAATTGGGCTACTAGCAATACAAGCCTTAATGTGATGAAGTGGAAAGATAAGAGATCCGTCCATCTGCTTTCAAATTTCCATGATCAAACTCGAACAACAGAGGTTACAAGAAAGGAAAAAGATGGAAATGAAATAAAAGTTTCCTGCCTCATTGCTCTCTCAGATTACAATGCCAACACGAATTGTGTAGATAAATTTGACGAGTTCAAGGGTGTATATGAAACTGACAGAAAGAGCAGAAAGTGGTGGCACAGAATATTTTGGTACCTTATTGATGCCACCATTTTGAATCATTTCATCCTCCATAAAGAAATGAAGTTGCCTAAGATGACTCTGAAGGACTTAAGAAGAGAAATCGCAAGGGATCTAGTGGCACCTGCCTCGGTAGCTCCGAGAGGTAAAAAGCGAAGTCTGAGCAGCCGTCTCCAGTTCGACAAGAAGAAACCCAATGTTCCGAAATCTGTGCATCTCGAAAGTTCATCTCGTCAGCCAGAAAGATCTACGAGGAGGAGATGTGCAGCACGTAGTTCCAAGAAACAACAAATTCGCACCGACTGGGTGTGTAGTGTGTGAATGGTTCCTCTATGCTTAGGGAAAACGAAGATGTGCTTCCAAGACTATCGCGCATCTTCGTGCACGGTGGTACAAAAAGTAACCCCCCCCTTGTGACCAACAATGATTATAAAAATTGAATTTTTGTGTACAGTGGTAATAATTATGTTCATTCTATTATAAATATGTTGCTTGTATGAATTTTTGACAATAAAAGTAGGTCGTGTACTTCTAGAGCTGTTTTTTGGTCAAATTAGTTGTACGTGAAAGAGTTAACAGGGACAGCGAAACACGGAGAATAACCAGTAGTCCAGTAACGACAGCACTGTCCTGCCCCATGCTGGCTGCTACCGTTGTGCAAAAGCGTTGAAGTGGTTATCCTCCGTGTTTTACTGTCCATGTACATACGTGTCGATAAACCGAATAATGCGCTAGACTAATTTTGGACTGCTCTGTCGAATGGGGCACATAAAATTCCATTCCAAAAATGATTTTGCTTGTAATGGGAAACAAACCAATGCTTTACATTGACACTGGGTGTCACATGAAAGATGTGATGAGTAGGATTTGTTTGGGCTGACTCCAGTTACACAATTCGTAACAGAAACTGCAAATATCTACTGAAATACTTCAGAAAATTTGCCTGATGACCTACAGAAAAAAGGTTGTGTGTGTGTGTGTGTGTGTGTGTGTGTGTGTGTGTGTGTGTGTGTGTGTGTGTGTGTGTGTGTGTGTGTAAAAAGCTTATTTCTACCTTTTTCTTCTCATTTACACCATGCAGTTGTCACGAGAGCCATCCTTCTACCTGTTCTATTGTCGCCGGGACCTTCTACTGTTAATCAGCTTCGTTATCTTTTAATAAAAATGTTGGGATCATTTGTGATCAACACTGGTCCTGGTGCTGACAAGTAGTATGGTAAACCATTCTCAAGAGTGAAGAACAACCGAGGGCTAAAGTCAAGCAGTAAGATACTTCATAATTAGTTTCTCTGTATCCTGAAAAGTAATTGTTATTCTCGTGACATATTTCTACCATCTATCACCCGATAGAAGGTATTTACTGTTTGTATAAATTCTTAATCGGAAAACTGTCATTATCATATTGCAAGTTTCAGAAAAATCTTGGTCGTTTAGGGGGCTGTCTCAGTATATTTGTTTCCTGAAACCATTTTAAACCTTAACTAGTATTTTATTTTTAATCGGAAAGTTTGCTAATCTTTTGTGAACACCTCTTTCAGTTCTTTTAGAAGATCGAGATGATGATGACTGGTAGGGCCTATGTTGTTTTCTATATCATGTATATCATCCTGGTTGTGAAGTGGTTCTACTGTTGGTTGTTTTATGTTTGCGGGGAATATTCCTATTCTAAGTGATACGTAGATTATTTATTTATGGAAAATGTTTTCCATAGATATGTATGAGCAAGTGGCTTGGGTGTGGAATGAGTCAAGTCATGGAATACAAATATCAGTACATAGAATAAAAATGAGTGTAACAATAACTGCACTACTAGTAATGAGTTTTAGAAACAGTGAGACATAATGCAGTTTATTTCTTCATTTATTTTTTTGCTGCCTGATTATGTCAGTTAAGCGAGGCAGATTAGTTGAAGCCTTTGATACCGACCATTAGCTTTGACCAATAACATAATCAAAATGGCACACATAAATGGCTCGCCAAAATTCAGTATCTATAACATACATACTATAACAAGTATTATAGTTGTTTTCGTGACACTATATTCGTGGACTTCACAATCTACCGGTCACCTTTAAAGATAACATAGATCTTGGGTTACACTAGAAATCAGTATGTCACCATAGTCTACATCATATTAATAGTAATAAATATGCAAAACGACTATTGTACTGTTCTACTTGTATCCTGTTTGCATCACAAGCACAACATAATTATTCACGGGGTCAAAGCCAATGTCAGTTTTGTTTAAGGCATAGTCCATATCAATCCAGGCAGGCGAGGAAACAAAAATCTTACCTTCATAGTCCCAGATGTTATTGAATTTAGCATATGTTAAAATGAAGGACTAAGTAAGGAACATGTTGTTTTTTTTTTTGTTCGTTTTTTTTCCCCTCACCCCAGATGTATGAAACAGGCGAAATACCCTCAGACTTCAAGAAGAATATAATAATTCCAATCCCAAAGAAAGCAGGTGTTGACAGATGTGAAAATTACCGAACTATCAGTTTAATAAGTCACAGCTGCAAAATACTAACACGAATTCTTTACAGACGAATGGAAAAACTAGTAGAAGCCAACCTCGGGGAAGATCAGTTTGGATTTCGTAGAAACACTGGAACACTTGAGGCAATACTGACCTTACGACTTATCTTAGAAGAAAGATTAAGGAAAGGCAAACCTACGTTTCTAGCATTTGTAGACTTAGAGAAAGCTTTTGACAATGTTGACTGGAATACTCTCTTTCAAATTCTGAAGGTGGCAGGGGTAAAATACAGGCAGCAAAAGGCTATTTACAATTTGTACAGAAACCAGATGGCAGTTATAAGAGTCGAGGGGCATGAAAGGGAAGCAGTGGTTGGGAAGGGAGTAAGACAGGGTTGTAGCCTCTCCCCGATGTTGTTCAATCTGTATATTGAGCAAGCAGTAAAGGAATCAAAAGAAAAATTCGGAGTAGGTATTAAAATTCATGGAGAAGAAATAAAAACTTTGAGGTTCGCCGATGACAATTTAATTCTGTCAGAGACAGCAAAGGACTTGGAAGAGCAGTTGAACAGAATGGACAGTGTCTTGAAAGGAGGATATAAGATGAACATCAACAAAAGCACAACAAGGATAATGGAATGTAGTCTAATTAAGTCGGGTGATGCTGAGGGAATTGGATTAGGAAATGAGACACTTAAAGTAGTAAAGGAGTTTTGCTATTTGGGGAGCAAAATAACTGATGATGGTCGAAGTAGAGAGGATATAAAATGTAGACTGGCAATGGCAAGGAAAGCGTTTCTGAAGAAGAGAAATTTGTTAACATCGAGTATAGATTTAAGTGTCAGGAAGTCATTTCTGAAAGTATTTGTATGGAGTGTAGCCATGTATGGAAGTGAAACATGGACGATAAATAGTTTGGACAAGAAGAGAATAGAAGCTTTCGAAATGTGGTGCTACAGAAGAATGCTGAAGATTAGATGGGTAGATCACATAACTAATGAGGAAGTATTGAATAGGATTGGGGAGAAGAGAAGTTTGTGGCACAACTTAACCAGAAGAAGGGATCGGTTGGTAGGACATGTTCTGAGGCATCAAGGGATCACCAATTTAGTATTGGAGGGCAGCGTGGAGGGTAAAAATCGTAGAGGGAGACGAAGAGATGAATACACTAAGCAGATTCAGAAGGATGTAGGTTGCAGTAGGTACTGGGAGATGAA
The DNA here is from genome assembly GCF_023898315.1 of Schistocerca nitens. Classification (NCBI taxonomy): domain Eukaryota; kingdom Metazoa; phylum Arthropoda; class Insecta; order Orthoptera; family Acrididae; genus Schistocerca; species Schistocerca nitens. Next base: position 146,762,906 of record NC_064624.1, on the reverse strand, counting down.
GAAGCTTGCACAGGATAGAGTAGCATGGAGAGCTGCATCAAACCAGTCTCAGGACTGAAGACCACAACAACAACCCACCCCTTCAAAAAAATTTCTGCTCTGAGGTATAGCCCTTCAAAGATGACATTGCGCATACCATTTTGAAGGTGCGAATTTTGGAAAATTTTTTAAAAAGCTGTGTCTGTGGAATAGATCCTGAGATTTTGTTTGGTTTTTCCTTATTTGAAAGATAATTTCTTTATGATTACAAATAAATCCTCCATTTGGACTTATCTGTCAAAGTTCTTTTTCTATAGCATTCTGAAAATTCTTTTTATGCCTTTGTACCTTTCACGTAGATTTTGGAACCATTTAAAATGCTTGAAAAATGAGTCTCTTATTCATCTTTCAAAACTAAAATTATGTGAAATAAGGTTAGGTTTCGATTTTTATGAGCCTGTTATGTGATAATGTGGTAATAAAATAGGTTTTATGTATGGCAAAAATTTCAATTGTTTATAAAACCTTTTCAATCTAGAAGTGGAAGCTCTCCTTTTAGGGAATGTATAACTGTATGGTGCTAATCAACAGAAAGAAAAAAAAATCAAAATTTAATGGGTTGGCATTTTTTGGAAAAAAAATTTTTCCTTAAATTATATAAAAATTTTTTAGAATGCTATAGTAAACGAATTTGGACAGATAAGTCAAAATGGAGGATTTTTTTGTGACATAGAGCAATTATCTTTCAAATAACAAAACAAAATATCTAGAACTGTTCCAGAGATACAGCAGTTTAAAAAATATTCCGAAATTCGCATCTTCAAAATGGTGTTCGCGGTGCCATCGTTGGGGGCCTGTACCTCGGGGCAGGAATTTTTTTTTGGAGGGGGGGGGGAGTGTTTATTACTTACTCTTGAACGTATGCTGAATTCAGTAACATCCGAGACTATGAAGGTAAGCCTCTTCCTGAAGTGATTCAGATTATGCCTTAATATCATTATCCATCAGAATTAAAAGATATTTTAATTTTTTAGTGTACTTACATTGTTTCCTGCTTCTGTCATAGTTGCTGGACTCAGAGGTGTGGGATTTACATTCTATATGACTTTGAAATCATTATTTGGATTACATGATTTTTTTAAAAAAATAAAATTTAGTGCGACATTTAATGGACTATTTTACCAGTCTACACGGGATCTTCAATTGTTCTTCTTTCACCTTTTATTATTAATCTGTTGTGCCGTACTTTATTTATGCCTGTATATCGATAATAAACAAACGAAACCATTATCTTTGATGGGCTGTACAATTTTCAGATTTGTTTGTTATTGGCCAGTTTCTATTTCTTAGTGCTATCAGGTAACATTCAGATAGCCTCTATAACAGATATAATACAAATTATTCCACCAGTCCCCATGTGGAGCCACAAACAGACACTAATGTGGTCTGTATCAAACAGGAATAGAATGTTTACAACACACATGGGAGAACCATACATAATATAACTTGAGGACATATTTAAAAACCAACCACTGAGAACTCAAATCACTTCAAGCACCAACCACAAACTTATTCTTGTGGTAGGTCCATATTCACATTTATAGCTTCACTTACAGACGTGGTTTACCATTTCCAAATCTGTAATTGTAGCAATGCAGCTAATGCACACTGATGCACAACACTGAGTCTCCCTTAAGAACATAATTTAGGAGCACTTTCAATTTAACAATTATGTTATTGCAATGTTGTACAATTTGGTGCATTAGAACTGAAGAATCTATACATTCTGTACACATTTGGCAGGTGCTCACAAGTGTGAGGTTAACACTAGTCATAGTTGGTTGCTGGTACAGCTTACAGGAGTATCCTGCAGCAGTTGCTTCTGTTTGTTAATGTGTAACTCCCGTTGTTCCACATCCCTGAGGACTCTCATTAATGGGGTGGACTCAAGTACCAAGGAAAGGCACAACAAAAAGGCTGCCAGAAAGTTAGCTTTTAGCCAACAAGACCTTTGTCAAACACACACACACACACACACACACACACACACACACACACACACACACACGAGTGTGTTCTCCATCATTTTTTGTGTGTGTGTTGGCCTGTTACTGCTTGGTGAGTAGATTTTTTTTTTATCTGTTCGGTTAATATAAAAATTCAAAGTGACATTGTCAAGAAATAGAAGGGGACTTCAAGACGCAAGTTTCTGTAAACAGTGCTCAGAATTTTCTACCAGTTGTTCAGCTCCTTGGTCATGGAGCTTTCCGAGAACCACCGTGAGAATGCCCTCATCACTGGAAAATCTGCAACTCCTGCAGAGCAGTTCCTCCATTGCCCAGACGTCGGTTTGTGGTCAGTGTCAATGGCCTACCTTCCCACACTTCTGTGAGGCCTCGGTGAAATTGCCGGCACCATTTCACTGCTGCTGGGTGCGGCATTGCATTTGGCCCGTATATTGCCAGAATCTCATGGTGAATCTGTGAGAAATTAAAATATTTTGCCCACAAGCATCATTCTGTCCCTCACATTTTGACTTCGTACTACATCTCAAGTTGCCGTGCCATTCCGCTCGCAGCTCGTGATGCACGTAATATCTGTATCGTAGCAAAACTCGAAACATATACTTTTTTCTCACAATAAGCCACACTTGTTGTGCACTGGTCTTAGCATGGTGTAAGATGTGTAACTTATTTTAGTTAGGCATTCTTGAACAGTACTAATAAGACAAGTTGAACTAGGATACAGTGGCAGCAGGGTCATAATTCTTCCCAGCAAAAGGACACTGTGGCTTAGTTACTAGTTCTGTTCAATGGTGCCTTGCTGATTTTGTTTATCTCTCTTGATGAAGCTGTATTACCTTAGAGTAAGTTTTAAACCAATCTAAAGATGGTCACCGTGGACCTAAATTGATAATCTGATGGCAGTTTTTGTGATCATAGACTGTAATTAAAGAAACAAATTCTGTTTTAATTACTTCTTAACATTAACTGAATTTTCCAGTGGTACTTGGGAGAACACAGTATTAATATTAGAAAGAAAACACTTCGTTATGTTCTGCAAAATTATATATATTTTGCCACGAACTGGCTTTCAGCTTCTCAGGCCATATTCTTGTGATAATTGAATGTTGCAAACAGAGATAAACGTGATGTGCGACTTACACAGATATTATTTGTACACGAGATACAAAAATGACAAAGTGTTTACATAGGAAAATATTACAATAATTATATTGACTGAAAGAGGAGTAAACAAAGTTTTTATGTGGAGATACATACAACAAATGATGGAAAATAAAATGAATGTATTGTTTGAATCTGGCATTTGTAATGAAAACTTAATTTAATAATGGGGAAAATGAGTCTCATCATTTAATACCAGGCTGGCATTCTGTGTCATGTTTTTTGATTTCTCTTATTTGCAGTAGGGTCATCTTTCTGCTTTTCTTGTCAGAATGTAAAACTTCACATTCTACAGTTTAGTTAGTGTAATAATTGTAATATTTTTCTACATAAATACTTTGTTATTTTTGTGTCTTTTGTGCAGATAATATCTTTGTAAGTTGCACATCGTGTTTATCTTTGTTTCAGCATTCAGTTGTCACCTGAAGATTGGCTGAGAAGCCAAAAGCTGCTTCGTGACCAAATAAATATAATTTTGCCAAACATTGAGAAGTGTTTTCCTTTGCCGGTCGGTGTGGCCAAGTGGTTCTAGGCGCTTCAGTCTGGGACCGCGCGACCATTACGGTCACAGGTTCGAATCCTGCCTCGGGCATGGATGTGTGTGATGTCCTTAGGTTAGTTAGGTTTAAGTAGTTCTAAGGTCTAGGGGACTGATGACCTCAGATGTTAAGTCCCATAGTGGTCAGAGCCATTTGAACCATTTGTTTTCCTTTCTAATATTAAGTACATTTGTTTTATGGCATGCTCTACATTGTTGTGAACCTATGGAATAATCCCCCCCCCCCCTCCCCCCCCCCACACACACACCATATTTAATGTATCTACAACAGGTCAACCCCATTGTGCTGTGTGTTGCTGGCTGTGTCCTCCGCTTACTACAATTGGCTAGAAAAAAATGTTAAATTTTCTGACCAAGATGCAGTGTGGTATAGAAGCTGTGTTGTTGCTTCAGGGACGAGCTGGATGCCGCCGAGTACGAGGAGACGAAGGAGGAGACGATGGAGCAGCTGCGAGAGTTCAATGCATCCCTCTCCAAGATGATTTCTGGAGACATGACTCTCGTGGACGCACTTGCCTCCATGCAGCTGGTGAGTGAGTGCTGGCAAAGCCTTACCTCGTATCTGGATAGTCCAAATGCCGGACTAAGAGAACATGTTTTGTCCCACAGTCACTAATAAGATTATCGCATTTCAGTGCTTAGGTGAACAGGAAAATGGGTTCCTCAATCACTTCATCTTTGATTTCTTCATCTGCCAAACACACTTTGTTCACTATATCGGCATTACTTAACAGCACAAGTTCCGATTTATCGGCGTCCGATTTCGCCACTTGCAGATGTTTCAGTAATCTACATCCTCCTAACCATAAATTTGTATTTGAAATGTGAAATAGTCGTTCTGATTATATGAGAGTACGTGAGGTCTCACTTTTTATTTTTTCAAAAATTGTCAAACTGCGCACAGATAATTCGTACCTGTATAATCAGGAGCTTGCTGCAGTTACCAACATTCACATCAACAATTAATAGGTAATATAACATCCTTGATTATAGGTAAAAAGTACGTTCCATTAAAGTCACAGTTTGTTAGCCCGTTTCAATCTTACAATAATTCAGCTCATACTCACACTTTCACTGTCCTTACAACACTAGTTTCATTCTTGCTATCATCACTCTGGAATATTTACTGTGAAGTTTACTGAATCTGAAACATCTTTTGAGATGAGTGCCATTTTTCACCATGCACATTGGTTATTATCTTAGGCACTTCAGTCACTACCCTTCCTATGCATTTTGTTCATAACTTCTCGTTACATTACTTTATCCCTAAGTTTTTCATTAACATATTTTCTTTCCTATCGCTTTAACTACATACTTTCCATCATCATTTATCAGACTTGTAATAATCACAGTACTCTATATAACATGTTTCCCATGAGATTCCTTTTGTTTCCCATTGAGTGACTGTAGGAGGATACTGGATGACTCAGAAATTTCTACTTTGTGTAAAGAATGGCAGCGTGCTGTAAATGTAGAAAAGTTAAGTTAATTTAGATGAGTAGGAAAAACAATCCTGTCATGTTCGAATACAGTACTGGTGGCGAGCAGCTTGACACATTCAGGTTGATAAAGTATCTGGGTGTAACATTGGAAAGTGATATGAAACGGAAGAAGCATAAAGGATGATAGTAGGGAATGTGAATGGTAGACTTCAGCTTATTAGCAGAATTTTTGGAGCATATAACTCAATCTACGAAGGAGACCGCACTGCAACCCATTCTCGAGTACTGCTCGTGTTTGGTATCATCTCTAAGTCAGATTAAAGGAAGATATCAAAGCAATTCAGATGTGATACCTGTAGGTTTGATCAACATTAAAGTGTTACGGAAATGTTCCTTTCAACTCCAATGGGAATCTATATGGGAGGGAGGGGGAGATGTTGGCTTTGTGAAACACAATTGAAAACATGTAGAAAACTGCAGCTGACTTCTATTGCTGCCAATGTACATTTTGTTTAAGGATCGTAAAAACAAGACGAGAGAAATTTCGGCTCGTACGGGTGCACATAAAATTGTTTTCTCTCTCGCTCCAGTTGCACAGGGAACTTGAAAACACTTGGCACCTTTTTCAATATGGTACCTTTATAGTGTGTTGCGATCTGTGTGAGGGTTGTGTAGCATGTTGCTGTACACACCTGTAGTGGTTTTAGCTTTGGGGCTAGGGGAAGTTACACTGGAGAAGGGTAACATCCCAATTATACATCCCTTCAGAAGTAATACAAAAGCCAGCAGCAAAATAACTATCCAGAAAATGTACGCTGCCAAATAACCTTGGCTGGTCGGATTTGAACACCAAAGTTTATAATCTTGTTTATTCACTCACTTGAAATCTAGTCTCCCACAATGGTTTTATGCCTGTGAACTTGGAGTTCTTTTCTTGCAGTGTTCTGTTACATAGACTCTAACAGCCCCACCATTAAGTATTTCAAATACATTTAAAATAAGACACCTTCGAGCCAATTGAACATTTAAACATGTTCCTTGGGGAAGTAATTTTCGTGTGTGTTCCATTTTATTTTATTTTGAAATAACCATTTTATTTCATCATTTAGCTTTTAGCTTATTTCGCTCCCTCCCTTCCTGTACATTTTCTAGCTATTTCTTCTACTAACACTGCAGTAAAAAAATCTTAATCATTTAGTACAAGGTTATTGTAACTAAACTTTCACTATTTGAGCCATTGTAGACAGAAAACTATTTATATTCTTTCCACAACATCCACAGCTGTTGCTATTTTTTTTTCTTGTTAAATAAATCTGCACCAGTTGCATTTGACGAATTCTTGCTTTTGATAAAATTATACACACAACCCGGGTTTCAGGCACTGAAAAAAAAAAAATTATGAGGGATTCTTCATGAATGTAATTAGGCTTAACGTTAAAAGGGTCCATAGAGATATGAATTTCAGGTCATACCTTGATTGCGTACAAGAAAGTCGTACCAGTCATAAAAAAAATCCAGCAAATTTATCAAGTAGCACGGGAGATGCCTTGTGGGTGAGACATGGAAAAAGTTCAAGTCAACCAGTACCACACTAGGTAAACAGGGCCTAACCGAAAAAACCACAAATGTAACATCAAATAATTGTCAGCCTAATGGTTTATATGCCAACTGCAAATGACTAGACACGTAGCCTGGGATTAAGAAACTAAACTGAAGGCATAAAGGGTGTACAATGTCAATTTGTGAACCTCGGACATAACTTACCATGTAAATGCCCTGCCTGCCAGACATTGTGGATGCCTGGCAAGACATGTCAGTAGACTGCCATGTGGACCGCAGTTAGACACATGAGTACAGTATATGTTGTAGAGTGGCTGCCACTGGTGTGTGGTATGTTGGTGTGGCCCCTTTTATACTTAACACTGCTGTTGTTGTTGTTGTTGTTGTTGTTGTTGTGGTCTTCAGTCCAGAGACTGGTTTGATGCAGCTCTCCATTCTACTCTATCCTGTGCAAGCTTCTTCATCTCCCAGTACCTACTGCAGCCTACATCCTTCTGAATCTGCTTAGTGGATTCATCTCTTGGTCTCCCTCTACAATTTTTACCCTCCACGCTGCCCTCCAATACTAAATTGGTGATCCTTTGATGCCTCAGAACATGTCCTACCAACCGATCCCTTCTTCTAGTCAAATTGTGCCACAAACTTCTCTTCTCCCTCCTCATTAGTTATGTGATCGACCCATCTTATCTTCAGCATTCTTCTGCAGCACAACATTTCAAAAGCTTCTATTCTCTTCTTGTCTACACTATGTATCTTCCATGTTTCACTTCCATACATGGCTACATTCCATACGAATACTTTCAGAAAAGACTTACTGACACTTAAATCTAAAATCAATGTTAACAAATTTTTCATCTTCAGAAACGCTTTCCTTGTCATTGCCAATCTACAGTTTATATCCTCTCTACTTCGACCATCATCAGTTATTTTGCTCCCCAAATAGCAAAACTCCTTTACTAATTTAAGTGTCTCATTTCCTAATCTAATTCCCTCAGCATCACCCGACTTAATTCAACTGCATTCCATTTGCTTTTGTTGATGTTCATGTTATATCTTCCTTTCAAGACACTGTCCATTCCGTTCAGCTGCTCTTCCAGGTCCTTTGCTGTCTCTGACAGAATTACAGTGTCATAGGCGAACCTCAAAGTTTTTATTTATTCTCCATGGATTTTAATTCCTACTCTGAATTTTTCTTTTGTTTCCTTTACTGCTTGCTCAATATACAGATTGAATAACATCGAGGATAGGCTACAACACTGTCTCACTCCCTTCCCAACCACTACTTCCCTTTCATGTCCTTCGACTCTTATAACTGCCATTTGGTTTCTGTACAAATTGTAAATAGCCTTTTGCTGCCTGTATTTTACCCCTGCCACCTTCAGAATTTGAAAGAGAGTTTTCCAGTCAACATTTTCAAAAGCTTTCTCTAAGTCTACAAATGCTAGAAAAGTAGGTTTGCCTTTCCTTAATCTATCTTCTAAGATAAGTTGCAGGGTCAGTATTGCCTCATGTGTTCCAACACTTCTACAGACTCCAAAATGATCTTCTCCGAGGTAGGCTTCTATCAGTTTTCCCATTCGTCTGTAAAGAATTCGTGTTAGTATTTTGCAGCTGTGACTTATTAAACTGGTAAATTTGGTCATTTTTACATCTGTCAACACCTGCTCTCTTTGGGGTTGGAATTATTATATTCTTCCTGAAGTCTGAGGGTATTTCACCTGTCTCATACATCTTGCTCACCATATGGTAGAGTTTTGTCATGGCTCGCTCTCCCAAGGCTATCAGTAGTTCTAGTGGAATGTTGTCTACTCCCGGGGCCTAGTTTCGACTCAGTGCTCTGTCAGACTCTTCACGCAGTATCATATGTCCCATTTCATCTTCATCTACATCCTCTTCCATTTCCATAATATTGTCCTCAAGTACATCGCCCTTTGGTGTTCCATCTGAGCTCTTGATATTCATACAAGTGGTTCTCTTTTCTCCAAAGGTCTCTTTAATTTTCCTGTAGGCAATATCTATCTTACCTCCAGTGATATATGCCCCTACATCCGTACATTTGCCCTCTAGCCATCCCTGCTTAGCCAATTTGCACTTCTTGTCGATCTCATTTTTGAGACGTTTGTGTTCCTTTTTGCCTGTTTCATTTACTGCGTTTTTATATTTTCTCCTTTTATCAATTAAATTCAATGTATCTTATGTTAACCAAGTATTTCTACTAGCCCTCATCTTTTTACCTACTTGATCCTCTGCTGCCTTCACTATTTCATCTCCCAAAGCTACCCATTCTTCTTCTACTGTATTTCTTTCCCCCATTCCTGTCAATTGTTCCCTTATGCTCTCCCTGAAACTCTGTACAACCTGTGGTTTAGTCAGTTTATCCAGGTCCCATCTCCTTAAATTCCCACCTTTTTGCAGTTTCTTCAGTTTTAATCTACAGTTCATAACGAATAGATTGTGGTCAGAGTCCACATCTGCCCCTGGAAATGTCTTACAATTTATAACCTGGTTCCTAAATCTCTGTCTTACCATTATATAATCTATCTGAAACCTTCCAGTACCTACAGGCCTCTTCCATGTATACAACCTTCTTTCATGATTCTTGAACCAATTGTATGGTATGATTAAGTTATGCTCTGTGCAAAATTCTACCAGGCGGCTTCCTCTTTCATTCCTTACCCCCATTCCATATTCACCTACTAAGTTTCCTTCTCTTCCTTTTCCTACTATCAAATTCCAATCACCCAAAAGTATTAAATTTTCATCTCCTTTCACTATCTGAATAATTTCTTTTATCTCATTATACATTTCATCAATCTCTTCGTCATATGCGGAGCTAGTTGGCATATAAACTTGTACTACTGTGGTAAGCATGAGCTTCGTATCTATTTTGGCCACAATAATGCATTCACTATGCTGTTTGTAGTATTTTATGTGCATTCCTACTTTTTTATTCATTAGGAAACCCCAATTTGATTTTGTATTTATAACACTGTATTCACCTGACCAGAAGTCTTGTTCCTCCTGCCACCAAACTTCACTAATTCCCACTATATCTAACTTTAACCTATCCATTTCTCTTTTTAAATTTTCTAATGTAACTGTTCGATTAAGGGATCTGACATTCCACACTCTGATCAATAGAACGCCAGTTTTCTTTCTCCTGATAACAATGTCCTGAGTAGTCCCCGTCCGGAGATCCGAATGGGAGAATACTTTACCCAAGAGGACGCCACCATCATTTAACCATACAGTAAAGCTGCATGCCCTCGGGAAAAATTATGCCTGTAGTTTCCCGTTGCTTTCAGCCGTTCGCAGTACCAGCACAGCAAGGCCATTTTGGTTAGTGTTACAAGGCCAGATCAATCAATCATGCAGACTGTTGCACCTTCAACTGCTGAAAAGGCTACTGCCCATCTTCAGGAACCACATGTTTGTCTGCCTCTCAACAGATACCCCTCCATTCTGGTTGCACCTACAGTACGACTACCTGTATCGCTGAGCACACGAGCCTTCCCACCAACGCCAAGGTCCGTGGTTTATGGGGGTTAGCCACTGTATAATTCCCAAAATGTAACCAAAACTATTTAGGTTCTTTACACACTTGCATGTTGACATAGTGGTAACTATCAACATTAGGTGAAGTGTTTTATTAATACTGCCTTAAATATACAGAATAATCACAATATAGCACTGGCAATCCAAGCCTGTGAGACAAGCAACACTTTCAGGGTCACACAACAACAACAACAACAACAACAACAACAACAGGTATCAACAGGTGCGCCAACCTAAAGGTATACAGGGCCATATTGAGAAATTTCCCTCCAAGAATATGCATAATTTACCGGCGCAGTAATATGTATTTGAAGTCAAATTGTGGTGAAACTGTACGTGATAGGAAAAAACTGAAGACAGATTTGGAATCAGCGTAAAAAGTTGAAGTATTATCACATATTATACAATGCAGACTAGTGTACTCTTTTTGCCGACCGCTGTGGTCGAGCAGTTCTAGGCGTTTCAGTCCGGAACCATGTGGCTGCCACAGCCACAAGGTCGAATCCTGCCTCGGGCATGGATGTGTGTGATGTCCTTACGTTAGTTAGGTTTAATTAGTTCTAAGTCTAGGGGACTGATGACCTCAGATGTTGTCCCATAGTCCTTAGAGCCATTTGAACCATTTTTGTAATCAGTTCAGTTGGACTAGGGGACCCAGTTCATTCCATGTAAACACATCCCACACCATTATGGGGCCATCACGAGCTTGCACAGTGTCTTGATGATGAGCTGGGTCTTACCAACTGAAGTTGGGACTCGTCTGACTAGACCGTGGTTTTCTATTGATGTAGGGTCCAACTGATATGGTGACGAGCCCAGGAGAGGCACTGCAGGCGATGTACTGTTCGCAGAGGTACTCGTGTCCATTGTCTGCTGCCACAACCCATTAACGGATACGTTCGTAGTACATCCCACAGTGATTTCTGCAGTTGTTTCACACATTGCTACTTGTCTTGTTAGCAGTAACAACTCACGACAAACGCTGCTGCTCTCGGTCTTTTAGTGAGGCCCGTTGGCAACTGTGTTGCCTGTGGGAGAGGCAATACCTGAAATTTGGTATTTTCTGCATACTCTTGACACTATGGATCTTGGAAAATATATATAGGGCCTAACAAATTATATTATCGTCATAGTCACCATTGTGTTAGCCATCATCGTCATCTATTGGTGTATCTTCTGAATACAGGTTTCGGAAGTTGATATTATGGTATTGTTCTATATCATATTTCCAAAAGGTTCCATTTCTATATACATTTTATGTTCATTTGTGGCAGCAGTTTGAGTTTTACAACAGCATGGGGTGCTGGCAAAGCTTTGCTTACAGACTGTTAAATTATTGGTGAGGGGCAGCAGTTGTCCATGAACATTAATTTAATGTTGTCTGCCTATGGTTACCCCTATGTTTTTGTTGTTGTTGCCTTTTCCAGTCCAAAGGTCAATTTGATGCAGCTCTCCTTACTAGCCTGTACTGTGGGTGCCTCTGCATGTTAACATAAGTACTGCAACCGACATCTGTGTGAACCTGCTTATTGTATTCATCCCTTGGTTGCTGTCTGCAATTTTTGCCACACACTCTTCCCTCCAGTACTAAATTTACAGTTCCTTGGTGTCTCAGAATGTATCCTATCAAGCCATCGCTTCTTTAGGTCAGGATGCTCCATAAATTTTTTTCTCCAATTTGATTCAGTGTCTCGTAATTTGTTGTTCAGTATTCCCACAGAATCTCGAGCATTCTTCTATAGCACCACATTTCAAAAGCTTTTGTTCTCTTCTTGTTTTAATTCCTTATTGTTCACATTTAACTGCAGTACGATGGTACATTCCAGACAAATACCATCAGAAAATACTTCTTAACACCCGAATTTGTATTAAACGTTAACAAATTCCTCTTTTTCAAAAATACTTTCCTTGCAATTACCAGTATGTATTTTGTATACTCTCCTCTTCGGTATTCGTCAGTTACTTTGCAGCCCAAATAGCAAAACGCATCTGCTACTTTAATGTCTCTGCTGTAATCAGGTATAAGTACAAAATGACTAGTAGACTGAACACAACTTTATTTCACGGGAGCATTAACAATTAGATACAGTATTTAAGTAACATCCAGAGGGAACCAATTACATACACAAGGAGCTGTAGTGATACGTATTGAGAACTGAGGCTGAGTGTAAATTGGTTAGCCTTAAATAGACTGGTCCCCCGTGGCTTGCTCCGAGTGTGATCTCTCTCTCTCTCTCTCTCTCTCTCTCTCTCTCTCTCACGTACAAACGTGCGCCCCCCCCCCACTCTCTGTGGATGGCATAACACTGCCACATGCATGGCCTTTTGGAAGTGTGCATGCCTAACTTTATTCCTCCTCTCTTAGGGAGACCAGGGATTCTTGAGACATCCATGCTGTCCTCCTTGCCCACTGAGCCCCAGCTAAAGTGGTTTGCTGCAACAGGAGTGTACGGTCTGAAGTGCTTCGAATGTGGACACCTTCTGCACCCACCTTTCCATGTCAAACCATACAGTGGCTGTTTCCGTATCGACCTCAGGCATTGGCTCTAGTGACAGGGCTTGTGATGCTGATGATACTGTTATCAGTGGTTGCTCGGCAACAGGTGACAGAATCGCTGATAACGGAATCCCCTGTGTGGATGTTGCAGGTATGCCACTTCTGCCCTCTGGCATTGGCAGCTGGACTCCATTTAGGGCGATGTCCAAAACCGCATGTCCGACAGCCACACCTAGCCGGAAGAGGGGCAGTTGCTGCACGGGTTGATATCCAGGTGGGGGACACAGGAGGTGTATCAGTGTCCTCGGCTGGCGCCCCTGGAGTAGCTCCACTACTCTTCTTGCTGAATGACATGAAATGGTACAAGGAGAGAAACAGACCTAAGGCAACATTGGACAAAGAGTTGCATTCTGCTCCACCAGTAGATTGTGGATGAAATGTTGGGGCAAGGATGTGACGGATATTGATGAGCCGTGGCATGGCTCTCGGGCGCAAGACGCTATTGATTACTCCTCTGGTTGAGGTTGGCACTATGTGCGATCGCGAGCGCCTCCAGTTGGAGCGGGTCCTAACGAGGGAGTGAGTGCGAGTACGGGAGTCTGGGGCGGACAGCAGGGGAGAACGGACATTGCGGCATTGAGTTGTTGTGCACGGCCGAGAAGGGAGCGTTGAGCGAGGCGGCAGTCAGCATCGCTTTCCGGGGGACAGAGAGTTGCGGCAGTCCAGTGAGCAGACACCAGCTCCGGGAGCAGTGCTCCGGTTTGTGGACGTGGCGTGGGTCGTATAGTTTGCTTGGTACGCATCTGCTGCTCCCTTTATGCCCACGTGTGTTGTTCTGTCCGTATGTGCATTGAAAAGGTTACGCTCCGGCTGGAACAGTGGCTTGTGCTTTACGTTCGTGCTCCCTGACTCATTTGTTTTGCTGCAGGCAGCTGTAATTTCAGAGTTTTTTGTTTTCATCGCAATTGTCTTAGCCTGGTGGTGCCTTGTATCTGAGAACAAGACAGCTAACGTGTGACCTGCTGTTTTGGGTTTTGGAGTCCTGTTTGGGCAACCTAGTTATCACGCACACAAATGTATTGCTGCCGAGTGAGGTTAGTCCTAATCTTGTGACACTGAGCTTTCAGTGACTGGCTCGTCTGCAAATTAATTAATTTAACCTTTGTGGTGTGTTGTTTTTTGCTTTCAATGGTGAAGTTCTTGTCATTCATTTGTGTATGTTTCGCCGTTAATGATAACTGTGAGTAAGATAGCAAGGTGTTGAAGGGCTTGCGTATCGTGACTGTATTTTTGGCAACTGTTTAATTTGATTTCTTGTTTATCGGTCTGGTGAAAACTTATGCCAAGTTTACTAATTTCCGCCTGTGGTCTGGAAGTTGGTTTGAAGGTAAATTCGTTGGTAAATCTTTACTGGACCTAACTGTTAACTGATCTTGCGTTGAACTAATGCCATTATTAAATCGTTTCTTGTGTGCTATAAATTGTATTACCATGGACAAGGAGACAGGACACATTCTGTGGTCGAGGGGTAGGCACAGTTGCTGCTTTCCGCGTGGCGTCTTGTCGCTCGCTATCATTTCCCGCGTTAGTACGGGCGGCGTGAGATGTGTTTGCTCGCGGTTGTACGGCCGCTAGTCAGCTGTGCCTGCTCCCGCTTCAGGGTGTGCCGTGTTTCGTAAGGCGTATGCAGACTTTGTCACTGTTACTCCTGTGTTGCTGTCGGTCGCTTACCGAAACGTTAGTCTGTTTTGGCACGGTGGCCACTGGGCCGTGACGATGGCGGCTGATGACCAGCGTTGGGGCGGTCGTCCGCTCTGAGTGGCTTCGGTCGCTTGGACTTGGCAGTTACCTTCTGATTCAACAGATCAAACTTGTTTCTTTACTGTAAATTCCTAAGTAGTTTGTGAGAAAAGTTGTAACTCAGCTGTTAATGATTTTTACACAATTCAAGCATTTTGGTAAGAGATTTTCCAATCTATGTTCTATTTAAATGAGAATTCTTTATTGGGGTTATTCACCTGTTGAAGCTTAACATAAAATTCGCAACTTAGCTTGCATAATTTTACTTAATTCAAGCATTCTTGTAAAGCAGTCCTTTATCTATGTTTTATTGATTGGTAATTCTTTATTGGGGTTATTCACTGGTTGAAGGTTAACATATGTTTGTAACCAAGTTTATGGCCTTACTTAATTGAGATTTGTTAAGAGCCTTTATTGCTGGAAGATCGTTAAAGCTTGCGTGCTTGTAATTGTGAATACTGTTGTCTGTCTGTTGTGGGCTACCCTTCCACTTCCACAGCCAAGCTGTCGTACCTACCAGTACAATTGAAAATTGTGCACCATTGTCAGACACTAACGTCGTGGGCAGGCCTTTGAATGAAAATATTTTGGACAAGGCTGCAATGGTGGCAATTGCGGATGTGGAAAGACAACAAACAACACGTGGAAAATGAGAATATGCATTGACAACTGGCAGCCAATAAACATCAAGAAAGGAGCCAGCGAAATCCACGTGTATACAGTCTCGCGCGTACGAAGGCATCTGTCGAGGAGACGAGGACGGCTGGGAAGCTGCTCGGTGCGTTGTGTATTGTGAACAGGAGACAACCGGGCATATAACATCATTGTCTGAGCCGGGCCATTTCTCTAAATTATATTTCAACTTGGCCACTTGGAGGACAGAAAAAAAGAGTAACTAAGAGGTTAGACCATTCACTTGATGTAATAAGCCGAACAATGTCAGATTATGTGAGGCAGTCGAATTCATATTTGACTTGCTCCCTGAGAGCCACAGGATCTGTCTTGGGCCGCCTCCGCCCCCCCCCCCTCCCAAAAAAAAGAAATAATAATAATAATAATAATAATAATAATAATAATAATAATAATAATGAGGCCAAGCAGCAGGTTTAATGGTAATGTGCGCTTTAAAGTTATTGGCACACTCCAATCCGGGACAGAACAGAGAGGAAAACTCGGAACATAATGCATATAACTGTGTATATGGCACTTGTTGAGACACTAAATTCACTTCGCCAGAAATGGTAAAACCAGACAACTTGAAAACATCTAATCCAAAAAGATTCTCCGTATGTGCGTTATCCACAACAAGAAATGTAAAAGACCAGAGCACTGACTTACGGGTCCCTGGGGCAGAGAATTGGCTGATAATAGGAATACTCTGTTTGTTGTAATTTACTAATTTTCGTGACACAGGCAGAAACAGAGGAGAGCCCAAGTCTGTATAAGTTTCTAAGTTTAACGAAGTTACCACAGCTACCGCATCCACTTTCATGTGTACAACTTGATGAAAAAGCGTAACATGAGTGAAAAGCGTTTGGTATAACAGAAATACGGGATAGAATGTTTACATTCATATCTGCATCAGGATTGTTGTGCTGAATTTTTGCATTACAAACAGAAGCAGTGTGACCTTTTTGGTTGAAATTATGACTGGTAGTCCAGCATTTTGGGCAGTCTGGGTGCTCTCGATTAATGAAACATAAGGACAGGAGAAGGTTGTATACATGGAAGAAGCCTGGAGATACTCACAGATTTCAGATAGATTATATAATGGTAAGACAGAAATTTAGGAACCAGGTTTTCAATTGTAAGACATTTCCAGGGGCAGATGTGGACTCTGACCACAATCTGTTGGTTATGAACTGTAGATTAAAACTGAAGAAACTGCAAAAAGGTGGGAATTAAAGGAGATGGGACCTGGATAAACTGACTAAACCAGAGGTTGTACAGAGTTTCAGGGTGAGTGTAAGGGAACAAATGGCAGGAATGGGGGAAAGAAATACAGTAGAAGAAGAATGGGTAGCTTTGAGGAATGAAATAGTGAAGGCAGCAGAGGATCAAGTCAGTAAAAAGACAAGGGCTAATAGAAATCCTTGGATAACAGAAGAAATATTGAATTTAATTGATGAAAGGAGAAAATGTATAAATGCAGTAAATGAAGCAGGCAAAAAGGAATACCAACGTCTCAAAAATGAGATCGACAGGAAGTGCAAAATGGCTAATCAGGGATGGATAGAGGACAAATGTAAGGATGTAGAGGCTTATCTCACTAGGGGTAAGATAGATACTGCCTACAGGAAAATTAAAGAGACCTTTGGAGAACAGAGAACCACTTGTATGGATATCAAGAGCTCAGATGGAAACACAATTCTAAGCAAAGAAGGGAAAGCAGAAAGATGGAAGGAGTATATAGAGGGTCTGTACAAGGGCGATGTACTTGAGGACAACATTATGGAAATCAAAGAGGATGTAGATGAAGATGAAATGGGACATATGATACTGCGTGAAGAGTTTGACAGAGCACTGAAAGACCTGAGTCGAAACAAGGACCCGGGAGTAGACAACATTCCATTAGAACTACTGACAGCCTTGGGAGAGCCAGCCATGACAAAACTCTACCATATGGTGAGCAAGATGTATGAGACAGGCGAAATACCCTCAGACTTCAGGAAGAATATAATAATTCCAATCCCAAAGAAAGCAGGTGTTGGCAGATGTGAACTTATCAGTCTAATAAGTCACGGCTGCAAAATACTAACGTGAATTCTTTACAGACGAATGGAAAAACTAGTAGAAGCCGACCTCGGGGAGGATCAGTTTGGATTCCGTAGAAATATTGGAACACGTGAGGCAGTACTGACCCTACGACTTATCTTAGAAGCTAGATTAAGGAAAGGCAAACCTACGTTTCTAGCATTTGTAGACTTAGAGAAAGCTTTTGACAATGTTGACTGGAATACTCTCTTTCAAATTCTGAAGGTGGCAGGGGTAAAATACAGGGAGCGAAAGGCTATTTACAATTTGTACAGAAACCAGATGGCAGTTACAAGAGTCGAGGGGCATGAAAGGGAAGCAGTGGTTGGGAAGGGAGTAAGACAGGGTTGTAGCCTGTCCCCGATGTTATTCAATCTGTATATTGAGCAAGCAGTGAAGGAAACAAAAGAAAAATTCGGAGTAGGTATTAAAGTCCATGGAGAAGAAATAAAAAGTTTGAGGTTCGCCGATGACATTGTAATTGTGTCAGAGACAGCAAAGGACTTGGAAGAGCAGTTGAACGGAATGGATAGTGTCTTGAAAGGAGGATATAAGATGAACATCAACAAAAGCAAAACAAGGATAATGGAATGCAGTCAAATTAAGTTGGGTGATGTTGAGGGCATTAGATTAGGAAATGAGACACTTAAAGTAGTAAAGGAGTTTTGCTATTTGGGGAGCAAAATAACTGATGATGGTCGAAGTAGAGAGGATATAAAATGTAGACTGGCAATGGCAAGGAAAGCGTTTCTGAAGAAGAGAAATTTGTTAACATCGAGTATAGATTTAAGTGTCAGGAAGTCGTTTCTGAAAGTATTTGTATGGAGTGTAGTCATTTATGGGAGTGAAACGTGGACGATTAATAGTTTAGACAAGAAGAGAATAGAAGCTTTCGAAATGGGGTGCTACAGAAGAATGCTGAAGATAAGGTGGGTAGATCACATAACTAATGAGGAGGTATTGAATAGAATTGGAGAGAAGTTTGTGGCACAACTTGACAAGAAGAAGGGATCGGTTGGTAGGACATGTTCTGAGGCATCAAGGGATCACCAATTTAGTATTGGAGGGCAGCGTGGAGGGTAAAAATCGTAGAGGGAGACCAAGAGATGAATCCACTAAGCAGATTCAGAAGGATGTAGGTTGCAGTAGGTACTGGGAGATGAAGATGCTTGCACAGGATAGAGTAGCATGGAGAGCTGCATCAAACGAGTCTCAGGACTGAAGACCACAACAACAAGGATAGGAAGGGAGCGTGGAGCACGTACGTTGCCGTTTACTGGCCTGTTTACTTTGTTGGAGCAGCTGCTAGTGGGACCAAAGCTGGCCGCCTTGACACTGCAATCGTTTGTGAACTATTGCGACCATGATTTCCCCTTGTGAACTATCTGAAGCTCGGTGCAGGGGAGAGGTTTGGATTGCCGATACCTCACACCATGACCCAATTTGGTTACCCGCAGCTCGCGACACCTGGAATGGCTGTGCAATGGATAAAACCTCAGAGGGATGGATTTTCACGCTGGAGGGCACACTCGTGCACCTCACAACCCGGAGCTGAAAAAAATGATCAAATGGTAGCATCTCTCACCATCTGATCAGCATACGGCTCTTTATGAACATCGACACAAAATGATGACAGCGACTTAACCCCTGGAGTCCAGCTGCCCCGTGCTCAATAGGATTGATGTGGTTGCTTCCTACAGTGGTAAAACTCAACCTGGGATGCAGTGACATGAGTGTGCTTACAGTAGTATTTTGAAAGACGTTCATAGATTTGGTTAAATATTAAAGGAGACGGATCATGCAAATGGCAGAGTTGACTTAGGACTCGATACATTCTTGGCGAATGTCCCAAATGTTTCTGGTGTGTTACCCATTCCTGAATAGACTCATTGTATGTAGAAATTGGAGGCAGATAAACCACAGGGGCCACGGAGGGTGGAACAGCAGGCGACAGACTGAGGAGCAAGCCGACTAGACAAAACAGAAGTCAGTGATCGAAGCATGTGAGTTTGTCAACCAACTGACGAGAACAGAGGACCAACCAGAATAGAAATTTGCACGGAGAACCACACTTGTCACCACTCATATTGTAGCGAGGTATAAGTACAAAATGAGCAGTAGACTGAAAACAACTTTATTCCACAGAAGCATTAACAACTTGAACACGGTATTCAAGTAACATTCAGCAGGAACCAACTACGTATGCACAGAGCTGTAGCAATACACGTAGAGAACTGAGTCCGAACTTACGTCAATGAGCATTAAATAGACTGGGACCGGTATATATATTCATTCCATGTGGGAAAAATATATCTAAAAACAAAGATGATGTGACTTACCAAACAAAAGTGCTGGCATGTTGATAGATGCACAAACATACACACAAAATTCCAGCTTTCACAACCAATGGTTTCTTCATCTGGAAAGAGGGAAGGAGAGGGAAAGACGAAAGGATGTGGGTTTTAAGGAGTCATTCCAATCCCGGGAGCGGAAAGACTTACCTTAGGGGGAAAAAAGGACAGGTATTATACACTCGCGCACACACACACATATCCATCCGCACATACACAGACACAAGCAGACATTTGTAAAGGCAAAGAGTTTGGGCAGAGATGTCAGTCGAGGCGGAAGTACAGAATGTTAGCATCCACGTACTGGACAATAGCACTGGAAGTGCAGTGTCGAGTTTGTGCATCGTTGGCCAACAACATCCCTGCTCTGGGGCGATGGATAAAAAAAGACTGTTTGCTTTTTAGTTATTTTGAGTGAAAGTTAGAAGATATATGGGGTTGAAGTACTACTGCCTTTTACAAAACCTAAAAATTGTTTATATGGAGATCCAGAAAGCGATGAAGAGCATGCTGTCTGTAGTCTTTACTCGACAAGTCCACAACTTAGCTCACCGAAACTGAAAGAAAATTTTATGACACTTTATGTGTGAATCAGGGGAGTCGGGTACTGTGATGATAAATAAGTCTACTGTCATTTAACAAATTGGTATATCCTGGTAATAGTTCCTACACATAAGAAATAATTATTGCCGTTCGTTAAAATTTTCCTGTCGTATTCAGCACACAGTACAGTTTGGAGACCAATTCTAGTCAACGTTCAAAGTATGACTAACTATTGCTCTGTCTGCTAACCGAATACAGTTAGTTGCTGATATTAAATGTGGAGAATGATCTATGTGACTTGCCACACGGTTTTCTATAATACTGTGGGCAGCACACAAAACATCAAAAACGAAACATGAGCTTTCTAGTAAATTATCCCTACGATTTCAGTTTTTTACAGTTGCACATTAATTGCACGATAATTAAATCGATCGAAAAGCACCAAAGTCAGTCATTCTCTTTAATGCCATCTAAGGCTCGGTGCAGACAGATGCCGTTAGAATTCTGGCACGTTCCGAAGAGTAGCAAAACGCTCTATGTGCGGCTGATGACATGTTACCCCCAAAATGCTCTTGGTGCAGAAGAAAAGGAACAACTGGGGCAAAACACTTTTAGCATCAGCAACATTGCTCAATAGCACCCACTTTTACTACAAAATTATTTATATCGTTGATAGTTGAAGACAGAACACTCCTACTTTTTCTCTGAGTAAAATTGTTCTATTCTGTCTATATGCCCCCAGGGGCTCAGCATTCATTTGCTGGGTACGGGCTTGGCGACCCCGGGGTCCTGAGCTGGGGACTGGTCAGCGCCGCCAGTCTCCTGTCACCGTACCCCCGGACATGCTTCAGCGACCACCGTATGGCGCGGCGGTGGAATGTTGTGTGCTGCGGGGAATGGTAATCTTGGCTTGACCGCCTGGATTGCGAGGACGGCCAACCTCTATAAAAACCCCTCAATCTTCCAGTGTGCTCCGCGCCTATGAGATGCATGGCTGTTGAGGTGGAACAGTCGCAAGTGGGCAACCTCTGGGGCACCTGCCACACCCCAGTTGTATACGGCTTACTCAGGCACGCGGGGCTCTGTCTGAGCGGACCTTTAGTTCCCTAGCTGCTCGTGGGACCGCAATGGACCCTTCGACCTCTACATTTCCCCCTACCAGTGGCTTGGGTGGGCCACTGGTAGGAAAACACACCCAATCGAAAAAGCGACTTCGTGCTGCGAGTCCTCCAGCGCCTGGTGTTACTAGAGATTTATCAGACTGTCGTAACAGAGCACATGCTGATATCCAGAATGTGTTTTTGATTGTCAAACGGAAGGAAGGTAGCTTTGAGAGAGTTTCACCCTTTTACATCCACAAGGGTCTTGAGGGAATTGCAGGAACACTGAAATCTGTGAAGCGTCTGCGCAATGGGACTTTGTTAGTTGAAACTTCTAGTTCCCGTCCAGTCACTTCTCTTAGGAAAGCAACCTGTCTCGGAGAGTACGCTATCGAGACTGAGCTCCACTCCACTTTGAACTATAGTAAGGGTGTTGTGACATGTAGGGACCTGGTGGATGTCCCCAAGGACGAGTTGAAATCTGAGTGGGCTGAAGAAGGTATTGTCGATGTGCAGCATATTATGAAACGAGTCGATGGTGACCTAGTCCAATCCGACTCGTTTATTCTCACATTCAATTGCCCGAGACTCCCGGAGCATGTTAAAGCGGGTTTCTTACGTTTGCCAGTACGGCCATATTTCCCCAACCCAATGCGCTGTTTTAAATGTCAGCGCTTTGGGCATACTACGTTGGGGTGCAATGGGATAGCCACTTGTGGTAAATGTGGTCAGCCTGCCCATGAAGGAGCCGATTGTTCATCGCCTGTGAAGTGCGTGAATTGCTCTGGGGGTCACCCTGTCTGGAGCCGGGTCTGCCCCATCTACCTCGACGAACGTAAGATCCAGGAGATCAAAACATCTAAGCGCATCCCCTATGGGGAGGCCAAGAAGCTCTTTAAGGCCATGCACCCTCCTGTGTTTACGACATCTTTCGCTTCCGCTCTGAAAAAACCGGTACAAATGGCCACTGTTGCTACGCAAACGGAGGTTGCTAGTGTTAGCACTAATACCTGCGTTTGCCAGTGCACTTGTGCTGCTGCGGTTGTTTTGCAACCTGCGGCTCTCCCCGCAACGTCGGACAAGGCCGTGGTTGCTGACATTGGGGTACTTCCTGCCTCTTCCCATATGGCGCCTTCTGCCCAGGCGAGTACAGCTCCACCTACTGACAAGGCTCTGCATTCTAAGCCCCCCAAGACAAAGACGCCGAAGGTGAAGGTTTTGCCACCTGAGGAGACCGGTCAGGGTCGGTCCGATGACAAGGCCATCGTACTGTCTGACATCTCCCGTGGGTCGTCATCGGAGCTGATGGACATTGATGTCGACCGGGGGCGATCTTCTCGCCCCAGGAATAAATCTCTGGCCAGTACGGGCTCTCCTCCAAAACACAGAGGCAGGGTGAAAGTTCAGCCACCCTGATCACTGGCTCCCATATTACAGTGGAACCTGAATGGGTTCAGCACGCATGTGGCCGAATTACAACTCCTTGTACGAGAGTGCCCTTTGTGCTTATGTCTCCAAGAGACACATTTTCGGGCCACTGATGCTCCTTCTTTACGGGGCTATACCGTATATCGGAAAGATGATCTGACGGGGCAAAGGGCGAAAGGTGGTGTTGCGGTTTTTGTCCGTGACATGCACCCCTCATCTGAGCTCCCTCTCGTTACAGACTTGCAAGCAGTTGCAGTTGACCTTCTTGTGGGTCGGAGGCTCACAGTCTGTTCCCTTTATTTACCACCTCAGGTTGCGATAGACTCTGAGGCTCTCACAGACCTTATTAGCCAACTCCCCCGCCCATTTCTTCTTCTGGGGGACTTCAATGCTCATAATGTCTTATGGGGCTCTTCGACTACTTGCCCCAGGGGTCGCCTTCTGGAAAACCTCATGATGTCTGAAGGACTGTGCATCCTGAACTCTGGTGCTCCCACTCATTTCTGTACTGCTTCTGGGTCGTCATCAGCTATTGACCTTTCCTTTTGCTCTCCAGCACTCGCCGATTCTGCTCTGTGGGAGGTTGCTGCAGACCTCCATTCTAGTGACCACTTCCCCCTTTGGATTCGCCTCCTGGATGAGGCTGTGGTATTACCAGTGCCGCCCAGGTGGCACCTCTGCAGAGCTGACTGGACACTTTTCAGCCAACTGGCTGTTTTGGAACACCGTGCCAGCGTCCACGAATGGGTAGACCATGTTACAGCCGTGATCTCCCATGCTGCTGAATTGTCAATCCCACGGTCATCCGGTCATCCCCAGAGGCGTCCTGTCCCTTGGTGGACCACTGAGTGCCGCTCAGCCATCTGAGCCCGCCGTGCAGCTCTGCGCCGCTTCAAGTGCCGTCCCTCCGCTGACAATCTTGCGGCCTTTCGGGTGGCAAGGGCCAAGGCGCGGCGAGTGATTAAAGAGAGCAAACGACGGTCATGGCAATCGTTCCTGAACTCCATCTCCCGCTCCACTAGTTCTACAAAAGTATGGGAAGCCATCAGGAGGATTTCCGGGAAACGCAGCCAACTACCTGTCACGGCATTGCTGCATCAGGGAAGTCTTCTCACGGCGCCGAGAGACATTGCCCAGACACTGGCCATGCATTTTGCGGCATCTACCGCCACTATTAACTGTGATCCAGATTTCTGCCGCTACCGCACTGCCATCGAGAGGGCTCACTTGGACTTCCGGTCTCCAAATTCTGAGCCCTACAACTGCCGCTTCACAATGTGGGAACTGGATTCGGTGCTGTCTGTGGCTCATGATACTGCGCCTGGTCATGATCAAATCCGGTACAGCATGCTGCAGCACTTGTTACTGCCTGCCAAGGAAGTTCTCCTGAATTGTTTTAATATGATATGGTTATCCGGCACGTACCCTGACTCGTGGCGGGAGGCGATTTTGATTCCCCTCCTCAAACCGGGGAAGGACCGAACGCATCCCAGTAGTTATCGGAGTATTGCTTTGACGAGCTGTGTCGGGAAGACGTTAGAACGCATGGTCAACCGTCGCCTGGTTTGGCTGCTTGAGACCAGGCAGCTCCTTAGCCCCTCGCAGTGTGGCTTTCGGAGATGTCGTTCAACTATCGACAACTTGACCCTGCTTGAGGCGGCCATCCAGCAGGCCTTCCTACGTAACCAGCATTGTCTCGGTGTCTTCTTTGACATTCACAAGGCGTATGACACTACTTGGCGCCGCCATATCCTCAATCAACTCCATGAGTGGGGTTTTCGTGGCCGTCTCCCGATCTTCATTCGGTCCTTTCTTTCCCACCGCCTCTTTCGATATAAGGTTGGTAATGTGCTCTCTGATTTGTATGTGCAGGAGAATGGTGTTCCTCAGGGAAGCGTTTTAAGTGTCACCCTCTTTGCCGTCGCCATTAACAGTATCACGTCCACTATCCGGAGTCCTGCCCAATGCTCCTTGTTTGTGGACGATTTTGCTGTTTTCTGTTCTTCCTCCAGTCTTGTCACTGCTAGTCGACAGTTGCAGCTTACGATACAGCGATTAGAGGCATGGACTGCGAAGACGGGTTTTACCTTTTCTGCAGACAAATGTGTGTGTGTGTTCATTTTAATCATTCTCGACGTCTTTTTACCTCCCCTGAATTGCGTCTTAGGGACACCATTCTTCCTTTTAACGACACTGTGCGGTTCCTGGGCCTCACTTTTGATTCCAAGTTGTCGTGGTTGCCTCACCTTAAAGACCTCAAGGTGCGGGCCCTGAAGGCACTGAATATTTTGAAGTGCCTGAGCCATCGGTCCTGGGGAGCAGATCGGGCGCTTCTGCTGCAGTTTTATAGGGCTTTCGTCCGATCGCGTCTTGACT
The DNA here is from genome assembly GCF_023898315.1 of Schistocerca nitens. Lineage (NCBI taxonomy): Eukaryota > Metazoa > Arthropoda > Insecta > Orthoptera > Acrididae > Schistocerca > Schistocerca nitens. The sequence continues at coordinate 146,737,777 of NC_064624.1, read as the reverse complement.
ATGGTTGCACCGTGTATGGGTCCGCAAGGCTTTCGTATCTGAAGATCCTTGACGCAGTACACCATGAGGGTATCAGGCTGGCCACTGGTGCCTTCCGTACTAGTCCCATCCCCAGCCTGTGTGCTGAGGCAGGGCAACCGCCGCTCGCCATCCGTAGGAAACTCCTCATGGTGCGACGGGTGTGTCAATTCCTTGCCTGTCCTAACTCCCCTGCGTACCCTACCGTTGCCCGCCCGCCTATGGAACGTCTCTTTTCCTGTCGTCCCAGGGCAACGAGACCATTTGGGATTCGTGCCAAGCTTTTGCTTGAGTCCCTTGGTGTGGAGCGTGTGGCCCCCCAACGACAAGGTTTTACTCGCCTGCCTCCCTGGTTGCTCCAGAGGCCCAGCGTCCTTTTAGACTTGTCGGACTACCGGAGGAGCTGCACTCCTGCGTTTGTTTTTACCTCCTTATTTTATGATATTTTAAACCAGCATCCCGACCATGTACCAGTATTTACGGATGGCTCTAAACAGGGGGACTCTGTTGGTTGTGCTGTTGTTTTCCCTGATCGAGTCGTCAAGTTACGGCTTCCTGCGGCGTTTACCATTTTTGATGCCGAATTGTTTGCGATCTTGCGGGCATTGGAGCAGATGAGATGTGTTCCCAGTCGTAAGTTCCTCATCTGTTCTGACTCCCTGAGTGCCCTTCAGACCATGCAACACTTGTACCCAGCGGATACGGTCGTCCAGAACATCCATGATGCCCTACTCCACCTGCAACGGCAGGGGAAGGAGGTTTCCTTCTGCTGGGTGCCGGGGCACGTGGGTATTAGGGGCAACGAACTGGCGGATGTGGCTGCCAAAGATGCGTGTTCCCTCCCTCACGTTGTTGCATGTGCCGTCCCCCTCCATGCTGTTACCTCCCTCCTGCGTTTTCGCGTTCTGCGTCAGTGGGAAGAGGAGTGGCTGGCAGTCGGTGAAAATAAGCTGCGTCTGATCAAGGCCACCACGCGGCCCTGGCGTACGTCCTACCAGTCATGCAGGTGGGATGAGGTTCTCCTCACTCGCCTCCGCGTCGGGCACAGTCCCTTCACGCATGATTTTTTACTCCGGCGGGAGGACCCCCCAATCTGCAGTGCTTGTGGCGTCCAGATTACTGTCCGCCACATTTTACTTGACTGTCTTTTATTCTCTGACCAGAGGGCGGTGGTTTCTTTGCCACCGGATTTGCCCTCTATTTTACAAGATGACGCGACTACTGTATTTAAGGTCTTACGGTTTTGTGTCCTGTCCAATTTGTTGCCTCGGATTTTAGGGAGAGGGTTTTAATGTACTACTGGGTGACTGGCTCACCCAGGTTTTAGGTCAGAGGTCAGCCAGTCACGATCACCTCCTTCTTTCCCTTCGGTTTCTGTTCTCTTTTCCTTGTTTCCCTTCCTTTTTCGTGTGTTCCTTCTCCTCTTGTTTTGCCTCTGTATGTGAGGATGTAAACCTGCGTCAGGTCTGTCTCTTTTAGCCGTACTCCTTGTTCGCTGTCCGTCTTAGTCCCTTCACTGCATGTGTTCCTGTTTTTATGCGTTTGGGCGCTGATGACCCCGCTGTTTAGCGCCCGTAAACCTCAAACACACACACCTCTGTCTATATGTTATATAAAAGTCTCAGTTCTATAACTCATAAACTCCTTTCAGAATTCTTCAGATGGAACTGAGGGTAGACCGTCACCATCAAACTGCCTATTTTCTAACTCCTGTACCTCGATCAATTTACCTCTTAAAAATGGGTAAAACTCCATTATTACATGTATTAAATATAGTGCTGTCTTTCTAACATTGTATCTTAATTATAAAGATTCATTAATGTGTAACATGTTTTTAAACTTTTTGGTCCAAAAATCAGTTTTTACTTAATAACTAAAAAAAAAGTAAGAGGCAACTCTACGAGAACCTCTACAGAATGTTTTTATTATAAACTGACCATAAAGCCAGAAGTATAACTTTTTGTAATTAATATTATTCACTTTTGTAATTTTGTAAAAAGTGGATTTTTGAGGAAAGTAAGTAGCAGATCGTGTTGAGATTCGATACAGGGTACAGCAAAATGTATTTACATGATCTGGCAAAGTCCTGTATCATTATTTAAACATTTAATTTGACTTTAAACAGTGGAATTTAACAATATTATGAAAAGGAAAGTTGCCTCATCATATAGGGAGATGCTGAGGCACAGATAGGCAGAACAAAAAGACTTACAATATAAGCTTTCAGCCAACAAGGCCTTTGTCGAAAACAGATATTTCTCTCTCTCTCTCTCTCTCTCTCTCTCTCTCTCACACACACACACACACACACACACACACACACGCACGCATGCACGACTGCAGCCTCTGGAAGCTGTGGCCTTGGCCTCTGTGCCTATCTGTTACTCAGCATCTCCACTACGTGATGAGAAGCAAATTTCCTTTTCATAATATTGTTAACCCTTAACTACTGTCGACCGTCTCTCAGACCGCTACTAATTTATGTGTCGAGATATTTCTCACACCCCTGCAAAGCCAAATGGACTCTTCCATGTACCTTCCTATTGGCTGTCAAGCTACGCGTGCCAGCATTCTTGCATTGTTGCTGCTCTTTGTTTCGTAATTATTAGCCTTGAGAGGCCTCACAGACATACCATGGTGTTTGCGTGCCGCGTTTTTATTGCATGCTACTCTTTCTCCATGGCGGGGAAAGCTGGGCCTTCTGTGCAACGTGTGTTATGTGAGACAGATGTCTTCACTTGCAAGATGAGCCTCAGACACCGAAAGAAGAATTCGAAAATCGAAAAACGTGCACTAGGTATCCATGTCAACAGCGTGGTGTTCCAATTTGTTTGGAGTGTTCGAGGAAGGTCTTTGTGAAGTGTTTGCAGGTGGAAATTGACTAAAGTGTGATTCAGTGGCACATGAGAGCAAGTATTTAGTTTTTGCTTGTAATTTTAGAAGTAAAATGGTGGCATAGTTTCTCCATTTATAGACTTATGGACTGAAATATTCGCTCTACATTGCAAAGTGAGTTGTAAACTGGAAGCTGACTTCGCACACAATTTATCGTAAGTCATGTCAGATTTTTCCACCTAGTTATATTGCCAATTTGTAATATAATGCCTCTGATGAAAATCTATGTGTGAGTAGAGAGCTAACTATTTGCTGTTATTTTCGTAACTCATAAAATAAAAATATACTCCAGATTTCGCTTTGTTTTAATTGTCGAAGTGTTTAAAATACCGCAGTGTTTAAAAAAACTCAAATTTCTACAAAAGCCACCTCTAAGAAGTGTAATGAATGACTGGAAGTCAAGAAACTATATATATATTCAGCAAATTTCTGGTTTGATATATAAAATAGAAAAATGCGGTCTGTGAGACCCCTCCATAGTAATTGCGTTCCTGTGAATGACCATAGTAGTTAAGGGTTAATTTCACTTTAGGTTGTTGTGTGACTCTGTCTGCTCTGCACAGGTATGCGTTAAGCTGTGATGCCATGAATGTGGCAAGGTGATGAGGAAAACCTTTCCATCACTCGCTGCTGTAGACATACAGACAGTTTTTGCTGCCCCTCAGTCCTTCCTGGAATCCCTTGTGCCACACCTTGACCCTTGCAGTGGACATCCAGTGTATACTTACGCCATTATTCACTGAATTTCCATTCTCAGCTTTCCTTCCACTGTCAGGAAACACATTACAGCCATTTTCTCTTCTCTCAAGGGCTCCATTTCACCATTTTCAACACAACATAGTGCAGTGGACAGCCCCAGCACGCTTGCTGTGTTGTCATGTGGGCGTGTGCCTGTGTTCCTCTAGCAGTGACTTTGGGACCTCAATGCACTAACATGGACCGCACCTTCTTCAGCCGGCAATGGAATGGCAAGCCTTTCAGCAGCTTTCATTTTACCACTTTCAGCCACATTTCCTTTTGATTGCACCTTATGCAATCCATTAACCTTTTATTACTTTTATTGATGTGCACTTTATTATCTTCTTGCAAGACACTTTCTATTCCCTTCAACTAACTCTTCAGAGTTGTTAACCATCTCCGACAGAATAACAGTATTGTCAGAAAATGACAAAGTTTTTATTTCCTCTCTCTGAAAATTAATTTCTATTCCAAAATTCTCCTCGGCTTGCCTGCACAGCTCGATCAGTGTACAGATTAAATAACATTGGAGTAGGCTACAGCCCTCTCTCACTTCCTTCTCAACTACAGCTTCCCTTTCATGTCCTTTGACTATGTTAACGACAATATGGTTTGTGTAAAAGTTCTAAATAACCTCTCGCTCCCTTTATTTTATCCCTGTTACTTTCAAAGTTTCGAAGAATGTATTCTAGTCCACTTTGTCAAAAGATTTCTTTAAATCCACAAATGCTGTAAATGTAGGTTTGCCTTTCTTCAACCTGTCTTCTAAGGTAAGTCGCAGGGTCAATGCTGCCTCAGAGTTTTCTCATTTTCCGAGTTACATCGGCCTTTACACTGAGCACGGTGGACCGGTCACTGACCGTGCACTTGCATTCGGGACAGTTTCAGACCACTGGTTGCCATCTGACCATCCAGGTTTATGTTCCTGTGGTTTCAGTAAAGAATTTGAAACAATGCTGGGATGGTCCACTTCTACAGGACGTGGCAAATTTCTTTCCCCATCCTTCCTGTGTCCGAGCTTATTCTGCTCACTATTGACAGGACTTTCAACTGTAGTCTCTCTTTTCTCCATCCGTTGCAGGTTACTTTCCTCAGTACGAGGCTGGGTGACAGGCATTTCTGGAATGTTAACATATTTTACCTTTTTATTTATTTATTTTAATTTAATTTTATTTTTTATTTTATGTTTATTTTTTATTTTATGTTTATTTTTTATTTTATTTTGTTTATTTTTTATTTTATTTTGTTTATTATTTATAGCTGATGTTCACATGTTTCTATTTGACTGAAGTGCCATAGCAGCACTAATTTTCAGAACTTTTGCCGCAGGCGACCCAGGCGGCCATCAGCTCGGCTTTCCGCACCCCCGAGGTAATCCGGATGTTCGCACGGCGCGAGCCCGCACAGCTGCGGCAGCGACTCCGAGAGATTGAGTCGCGTGTGCCTGAGGCCACCGGTGAGAAGGTGAGTGGGGAGGGTGTACTGGACTCTACAGATGTCAGATTCTCTGGTGTGTGACTGTTTTGTGGCTCTCCCTTTTTAGTTTCTTGCTCTACTTCTCTTGAAATTAACTTTTTCAGCATTTATCAGCATCTGGAACTATTCTTTTGTAAGCAGGTTTGAAGTATTTTTCTCATAAATATGCAGGTTCAGCAATCTGCTCTACGAGGGTTGGAACTTTAACAGTGGCAACTATTTATTTACAGCTCATACAAAATAAGTACGTGTTTCAAAGCTTTACTGACCTTCAAAGTAGTCACCAGCTTTGTGTATAACCTGTTGCCAGCGCTACGGAAGCCGTAGGATACTCTTAGCACTGCCAGTTGTGTTGACAAATTGAGTGGCACCGCCTATTGCGTAATGAATTTGTAGCAGTTCTGAAGCGAATGCTGTGAAGTGTTTCCTTCCGTTTAGAAATAGAGTTGAACTCATGAGGGCTTGAGTCAGGGGAGTGCAGCAGGTCGTATAGAACTTTGCAGCCCCATCAGTCAAACAGATCAGTAACAGCTTGCACAGTACGTGTTTGAGCACTGTCCTGCAAAATGATGGTCAGCTCCTGCGGAAAGTGTCTTCACTTCTGTCTCTCTGCTGTTCATTTTTGGAACAAAACCTACGACCCGCTTAGAGACAGAAGTATAGACGTTTTCTGCAGGATGAACAGCATAGAGAAAGAAGTGATGACACTTTCTGCAGGACCTTACCATCACTTTGCAGGACAATGCTCAAGCACGTACAGTGCAAGCTGTTACTGATTTGTTTGACTGATGGTGCTGCTAAGTGCTATACCACCTACCGCACTCCACTAACTTAAGTCCTCTTGAGTTCAACTCCATTTATAAACTGAAGGAAACACTTCACGGCATTCGCTTCAGAACTGCTACAAATTCGTGGGGCAACAGACTGCGTCGCTCGAACTGTCAAGCTGAGTATCCTACGACTTCCACATAGCTGGCAACATGTTATACACAATGTTGGTGACTACTTTGAAGGTCAGTAAAACTTTGAAACACATATCTATTTTGTACGAGCTGTAAATATACAGTTGCCACTGTTAAAGTTCCAACCTTCGTATTTTCTTGAAAAAAGTACCAAACTCTTATATAGAGGTCGTCATATCTATCATTTTACACCAAGGCCCTTTGATTATTGAAATAATGAAAACTGTATTTGTCATTAAAACTCGAATTCAATAGAACAAAAAACCAGTCCAAGTTGGACCGAGACCCATTTTCAAATCGACATAACAAAGTCGAAAATGGCATTACTGAAGATTTCAAAAAATGGGTCTCGGCCAGAAACTGGTCGTCGTATGAAAAATAAAATATTTGCAACTTGCACTGGTTTTTCATTGTACTGATTAACAGAAGTTGCTGGCACAAGTTACGCATGGTGGAATTACCTTGCAGGTTAATCAGTTACGTCTGCACATGCACAGGGGCACTTTCAACTGAAACGACAAATGGTCTCAAAAACAGATGTAAGATTGACAGTGTCCTTCAGAACCTTTGTAAAACTATCCTTGTAGTTCTTGCGAAGTCGCAATGAATTCCCTAAACCACGCAGTTTCTTTCATGCCAGTGAGCTTCAAAAACTGGACTGTCTTTGTCAGAATGTGGCCCTTCTACAATGCAGTTTTCTTTTTTAATACAGCCCCATCAAATTGGAAAGAAGTTACCTTGCAGTGTCTCACTGTGGGCAGTGTACAGTCAAGTCCGCTTAAAATGTGAAATCTCCAATCCGTTCTGGATATTCAAATTCAACAAGAGGAAATTTTAAATCAAAAAATCACTTCAAGTATGCTGCTCGATTTAACCGATGTACTTTGTAGTAACATATGAAGCCTCCTTGCTCTTTGTTTATTTCCACTGAGAACAGCTGCAACTGAAAGTGGAATAATGGGTGCAACTTCAGAAATTTTACTATTCACACCTCCAATTTTTTCTTGTGTTCCAATGTTGCAGATTTAGCACAAAGAACAATGAATCCCATCTGTTGATCATTATAATTTTTACCTGTTTCATCGTCATCTAAATTTCTTCTGCATGATACTGTAATGTCATTACACAGCAAATAAGCAGTACCCGATGCTTATGGGAATTGAGAGTTCTCATCCCTCTCTTCCACCATTCCCATCAGTTTTAAAGGATTGTGACAATAGATCGCTAGACTGCCTCTTTTTGTCCAAACAGCCACTGGACCTGCGAACGTCTTTATGCTACTAACAAGTAGTGAAAGATAAACAGTGATGACACCACGATTCTGCCGAACTCGGAGAATTGTGCCAAACAAAAAATGCCGCACTGCAGTAGTAAATTAAATGTGGCACTGTTTCAGATCTTCTGAGGAGGACCGAGCAAAGTAGAGCGACAGGCTGGGCCTCTGCACGCGTGCGGCACACACATACTGCACGTTTGAAGTTTGGCGCAGCATGACTGGCCCTGCTCTAAGTCATTTCATACATTACGGAGTTCAGATAACTTATGAATGCTGCGGACAGTTCTTTAAGTAGTTATTTGTGCCTGTTGCAAAAAGAAGAATAAGTTTCTTTTTGAATCAGCAAGGCTGCACTTTACTTTGTTAGAAGCTTACAACTGTTAGATTGTAGAAGCATAATGCTTGCTGCTTCAAGCTTAGTTTGGCAACAGCAATTTGATTTTATAAGTGAGCACATCCTCGTCATTGCTTTAGGTTGCTAATCACGAAAATCCACGCATTAGGTATTTCATTAACAATTTTAGAGTGTGGGTGATGAAAAGAATATCAGAGAAAAACTTAATACGGAATATCACATTAAGTGCTGTATATCATAACTTTGTTTCTCGTATACAAAGTTTTATAGGGAATATATTAGTGTCATTATATCTCGCACGTTCGGCGTTGTTGCAGCGCGAGATCCTGTCGGCACTGCGGCAGCTGGGGGAGCGGCTGTCGGCACAGGAGCTGCAGTTCTTGGCAGAGGCGGGAGCGCAGGGACCGCCGCCCCCGGCCGCCCGCCACCAGTTCGACCTGCTGCCGCAGGACGGCTCCGATGGCAGCGGTAAGCTGGGCCTGCCTTCGGCATTCGGTTTCCCCGACATCTGTGTGTGTTTGTACAGTGGAAGTGAAGTAGTGCCCCAAAGAACAGTGGGGCGGGGGGAGGGGGACATTTACGGTATAATGAATTATCTGGTCCTTTTTGTAAACCGAGGATCAACTGCAACCGCTCAGTCTATTCCTAGTCAATTGCTTCTGGAGCTAGGCCCTTCGTTCGTCTTAATCTAAATTTTTGTGCAGTAAAAGTTGATCCTGTTGTAACACAACAAACACTTTCAGGTAATAGATAAAACTCATAGAAATAACCTGTCTCCTCCCTTATTGAATGTATTATTTGTGTTTCCTGTATTAGCTTTCTTCATGTGATTCAGTTTTTCATACATGGTATGTCTTTTAGAAATTATTCCAGCATTACTAACATACGAGGTGTGATATAAAAGTAAAGGGAATTTTGTTTTTATAAAGCACCTTCATTTATTTATCAACATCAACTTTGTCCCCCTTGAAAGTAATCCGCCTAAGATATAATACACTTGTGCCAGTGCTTTTTCCTGTTTTGGAAGCACTTCTGTTTTTTATCTCGTCAATGATGTCAAAATGATCTCCTCTCACAGAACTTTTCAGCCTCAAAAATAGAAAGAAGTCGCAGGGGGCCATGCCCGGAAAATATGATGGCTGAGGCAATGTAACACTTTTATTTTTGTGCCAAAAACTCGTGAACGAGCATAGAGATATGAATGGGAGAATTATTGTGATGCAATTTCCATGAGCGGATTTATCACAATTCTGGTCATTTCTTCGGATTGCTTCATGCAAATGACACACAACTTCAAATTAGTATTCCTTACTGACTGTATGGCCATAAGGCAGGAACTCGTAATGCATTATCCCATTGTCATTGAAGAAAACAGTGAGAAGAACCTTGACATGTGATGAAACTTTTCAAATTTTTGTTTCGGTTTGGCTCTTCGAGTACTTTTCATTGGGCCAGTTGTGCCTCAGTTACGACTTCCTACCCATATATCTATGTTCGTCACCTGTTATGACCTTCTTTAGAAGTCTGGAGTGTTGCCAACTTCATTCAGCAATTCTTGAGTCAAGTCTGCAAGATGTCATTTTTGTTTGATATTGCGCAGTTTTGGTAAAAACTTTGCTGCTACACTTTTTGTGCCCAAAACATCCAACAAAATTGCTTGGCATGATCTGAAGGGTACGCCAATGTCTTGAGCAACTTCCGTGATGGTGGCTTGGTGATTTTCAAGAACAGCTTTCTTTATTTCTTCCGCACTGTCATCTGTAGTTGATGTTCAAGGGTGTTGATGGTGGTCAATGTCTTCTCAACCCTCTGTGAAATGTTTATACTACTTGTAAATTCTTATATTAATTGTAGTGGATTTACCTCTTTTTTTTTTTTTTATAGTAAAAATTCGCAAACCACTCCGAAACACAAGTAACCTCTTCAACTGTCAACAATAAACTAAATATTCAAAACAGCTGACAATGCACACGCACATCAGGAACATGTGTACCAAGGTAAAAAAATTGAAGACCAGATGTATAAAACCCACAAAATTAAAAAATTCCCATTACTTTTTTCTCACTCCTTGTCTATTGGAAGTCAGAACCAGCTCTTTTCCTAGTGACGTAATAGGCTTTGTATAGCTGCTTGGGGGTTCTATGAACTAATCTTGCTTAAGCCTGATACGAGAACATTTTCTTGAAAAGCATTAATGTAAAATGTAGAATTACATCAATACAGTAATTTGTTTCCTCCAAAACGTGTTTTAATTAATATTAATTAAAACCTTGTACTTTTGATAGACTTTGCCTGGGAAAAGTCCAAGTTCAGATTTTCAATCTGTAAAAATCATACTCTGTTTAGTTTTGATTTTTGACATCTTGTAAGTAATTTTTGATTTTTTATATTTTTATTATTTTGATAGAAACTGAACATCCCGAGTAATCTTGTGCAACTTAAGAAGAGACCTTCAAAAAAATATAACTCCACTTACATCCAATTCAGCACAGATATTTAAGTGTTTGGCCATTATAGAGCATGTGGTACTAAATTTGTAGCTCGACTGACATTTTTGGTTGAAATGGTTGCAACTTGATATTATCTTTACTGTGTGCAGCTTTGAATATTAGACAAAATGTGTGCGTTCAGACCCTGTCCTATAGTGTTGTTTAGGCAATGCTTTCAGAAAAGGATTACTGTAGTGATCCTGAGTTTGACATTGAATTTAGCAGCTTAGAAAGTAAAGATGATGATGATGATATGTTACTTCATTAGAGACGTGATGACAATTTGTTAGTTGAGCAACAAGTGCTCACCAGTGGTAAGAGAGAAATACATTGACTAGGCTCCAGCTAGCTCCTCCAGGATTTATGTTCCCAGGAATCCATTGTGAAATACATGGCTAGACTTCATAGCTACACAGAAACTAAAAAATGAATTCAAGTTTCAGTATATTTCACTCAAAGTACAATTCACGAGTGTATTTGGGATTTTATTATTGGTGGTTTTCAAAATTTTGTAATTAATTATTTTCAGGTTTAAAATCCGTCCTTGTGTCTGTATGTAATATCACTCATTACAGGATGTTTAGCTTGGATAAAAGAGTTATTTTTTTAGCATAATTTGGAAAAAAAAGAAAAAGTCGTTAAGGTGCTAAAGCTGTTCTATCCCCTTGTCAACCTGATTCAGCCGTTATAGTATAAACCAGCAGCCTATGAGGGACACTGAATTCTGTTTGATCCACTGAGCCGTATAAAAAATTTTGAGCAAATTTGCTGCCACTGTATTTTGGTACAGAGTCTTCTGGCCATTCTTAGGTGTATACTGGTGACAGTGCACTGAGCTTTCCTATTTAACTCTGATAGCGCATGCATGGTGTGCCCAGTCGTTCCTGCATGTGCATTGCTTGAGCATGTGCGCTACTGCTACAAGTCTGTGTGCTGCTGTCAGCATTCTCCGTATTGAAAGCTCACCCGAATGATGTCCGACTGATCATCTTCATGCAGTATACAACTGGAAATAGCTATAGTAACTAGTAAGTGACAAAGCCTCAGACAATAATATTACCACTGACTCATCGATAATGGAGTTTCAGAAGGTCGATATAGAGGCCAGTTTTTGTCGCATTATATTTAATCGTTGTTGTTGTCTTCACCCAGAAGACTAGATTGATGCAACTCTTCATGCTACCCTATCCTGTGCAAGCCTCCTCATCTCTGAATAACTATTGCAGTCCACATCCTTCTGAATGTGTGTACTGTGTTCATCTCTTGGTGTCCTTGTATGATTTTTACCCTTGACAGTCCCCTTCATCACTAAATTGGTGATCCCTTGATGTGCCAGACTGTCTCTCATCAACTGAGCCTGTCTTCTAGTTAGGTAGTGCCACAAGTTTCTGTTCTCCCTAATTCTGTTCAGTACCTCTTCATTAGTTACATGATCCACCCATTTAATCTTCAGCATTATTCTGTAGCACCACATTTCAAAAGCTTCTAATCTCTTCTTGTCTAAACTGTTTACTCTCCATGTTTCACTTCCGTACATGGCTACACTCAAGACAAATACTTTCAAAAAACACTTGCCAACACTTAAGTCTATATTTGATGTTAAAAATTTCATCTTCTTCTAACACTTCGGTTCCCATTGTCAGTCTACATTTCTCTCTACTTCGGCCAGCATCAGTTATTTTACTACTCAAATTGCAAAACTCATCTACTAATGTAAATGTTTTGTTTCCAGTCTAACTGCCTCAGTGTCACCTGATTTAATTAGGCTACATTTAATTATCCTTGTTTTGCTTTTTTATGTTCATTTTATATCCACCTTTCAAGACACTGTGCATTCTGCTCAACTGCTCTTCCAAGTACTTTGCTGTCCCTGCGAACCTCAAAGCTTTTGTTTCTTCTCTGTGAACTTTAATTTGTACTTCAAATTCTTCTTTGGTTCTGTTATTGCTTGCTCAACATTGCTTGAATAACATTGGGGTTAGGCAGCAACTCTGCCTCACTCCCTCCTCAATCACTGCTTCTCTTTCATGCCCTCGACTCTTATAACTGTCGTCTGATTTCTGTACATGCTGTAAACAGCCTTTTGCTCCCTGTGTTTTACCCCTGCCACCTTGACAATTTCAATGAGAGTATTCTAGTCATCATTGTCAGAAAGCTTTCTGTAAGTTTTTTTTTTTTTTTTTTTTTTTTTTTTTTTTTTTTTCCCCCAATCAGTCTACTGACTGGTTTGATGCGGCCCGCCACGAATTCCTTTCCTGTGCTAACCTCTTCATCTCAGAGTAGCACTTGCAACCTACGTCCTCAATTATTTGCTTCACGTATTCCAATCTCTGTCTTCCTCTACAGTTTTTGCCCTCTACAGCTCCCTCTAGTACCATGGAAGTCATTCCCTCCTGTCTTAGCAGATGTCCTATCATCCTGTCCCTTCTCCTTATCAGTGTTTTCCACATATTCCTTTCCTCCCCGATTCTGCGTAGAACCTCCTCATTCCTTACCTTATCAGTCCACCTAATTTTCAACATTCGTCTATAGCACCACATCTCAAATGCTTCGATTTTCTTCTGTTCCGGTTTTCCCACAGTCCATGTTTCACTACCATACAATGCTGTACTCCAAATGTACATCCTCAGAAATTTCTTCCTCAAATTAAGGCCGGTATTTGATATTAGTAGACTTCTCTTGGCCAGAAATGTCTTTTTTGCCATAGCGAGTCTGCTTTTGATGTCCTCCTTGCTCCGTCCGTCATTGGTTATTTTACTGCCTAGGTAGCAGAATTCCTTAACTTCATTGACTTCGTGACCATCAATCCTGATGTTAAGTTTCTCGCTGTTCTCATTTCTACTACTTCCCATTACCTTTGTCTTTCTCCGATTTACTCTCAAACCATACTGTGTACTCATTAGACTGTTCATTCCATTCAGCAGATCATTTAATTCTTCTTCACTTTCACTCAGGATAGCAATGGCATCAGCGAATCGTATCATTTATATCCTTTCATCTGGTATTTTAATTCCACTCCTGAACCTTTCTTTTATTTCCATCATTGCTTCCTCGATGTACAGATTAGAGTAGGGGCGAAAGGCTACAGCCTTGTCTTACACCATTCTTAATACGAGCACTTCGTCCTTGATCGTCCACTCTTATTATTCCCTCTTGGTTGTTGTACATATTGTATATGACCCGTCTCTCCCTATAGCTTACCCCCACTTTTTTCAGAATCTCGAACAGCTTGCACCATTTTATATTGTCGAACGCTTTTTCCAGGTCGACAAATCCTATGAAAGTGCCCTGATTTTTCTTTAGCCTTGCTTCCATTATTAGCCGTCACATCAGAATTGCCTCTCTCGCCCCTTTACTTTTCCTAAAGCCAAACTGATCGTCACCTAGCGCATTCTCAATTTTCTTTTCCATTCTTCTGTATATTATTCTTGTAAGCAGCTTCGATGCATGAGCTGTTAAGCTGATTGTGCGATAATTCTCGCACTTGTCAGCTCTTGCCGTCTTCGGAATTGTGTGGATGATGCTTTTCCGAAAGTCAGATGGTATATCGCCAGACTCATATATTCTACACACCAACTGTAAGTATACAAATGCTATAAACATTGGTTTGCTTCCCATAACCTGTCGTCTAAGATAAGTCATAGGGCCAGTATGGCCTCATGTGCACCAGTTTTTCTCTGGAATCTAAACTGATCTTCCCTGAGATTGGATTCTACTAATTTTTTCCATTTTTCTGTGGAGAATTCATGTTTGTACTTTGCAACCACAACTTGTTAAACTGACAGTTTGGTAATATTCACATCTGCGAGCACCTGCTTTCTTTGGAACTGGAATTATCACATTCTTCTTGAATTCTGATGATATTTTGCTTTTCACGTCTATCTTGCACACCAGATGGATCAGCTTCATCGTGGCTCTCTCTCCCAAGGCTGTCAGTAGGTCTGACGGAACGTAGTCTGTTCCCGAGGCCTTGTTTCAACTCGAGTCTTTCAGTGTTCTGTCAAATTCTTTTCGCAGTATATCATTTCCCACTTCATCTACATCATCTTCCCTTGCTACAAAATTGCCTTCAAGTTCATCTCCCTTGCATAGACCCTTTATATATTCCTTCCACTTTACAACGTTCCCTTCTTTGTGTAGTACTGGTTTTTTGTCTGAGCTCGTGATACTCATATAGCTCCTCTTTTCTACAAAAATCTCTTTAATTTTCCTGTAGGCAGTATGCATTTTTCTGCTAGTAAAATGTGCTTCTAGATCCTTACATTTGTCCTCTAGCCATTCCTGCTTGGCGATTTTGTACTTCCTACCAGTCTCATTTGTTAGATGTTTGTGTTCCCTTTTGCCTGCTTCATTTGCTCCAGTTTTACATGTTCTCCTTTAATCAATTAAATTTGACATCTTCTGTGGTATGCAAGAATATCTACTACCTCTTGTATTTTTACCTATTTGATCCTCTGTTGCTTTCACTATTTCATCTCTTAAAACTGCCCATTCATCTTCTACTGTATTCCTTTCTGCTGTTCTAGTCAAGTGTTGACAAATACTTCTCCTCTGAAACTCTCAACAACCTCTCGTTCTTTCAGTTTATTTAGGTCCCATCTCCTTAATTATATATCTTTTTGTAATTTCTTCAGTTTTAACCTACAGTTCGTAACCAATAAACTGTGGACATTGTTCGCATCTGCCCCTGGAAATGTTTCACGATTTAAAACCTGGTTCCTAAATATCTGTCCTACCATTATATAATCACTCTGAAACCTTTCGGAACCTCCAGAGGTTTCTTCCACATATACAACTGTCTTTCACCATTCTTAAACAAAGTGTTGGCTACGATTAAATTATGCTCTGTGTAAAATTCTACCCGGTGGCTTTCTCTTTCATTCCTTTCCCCGAGTCCATGTTTACGTATTTTTTCTTTCTCTTCCTTTTCCTGCTGTTGAATAATTTCTTTTATCTCATCGTACGTTTCTTCAATCTCTTCATCATCTGTAGAGCTAGTTTTTGTATAAACTTTTACTACTGTGATGGGTGTGGCCTTCAAGTCTGTCTTGACTACAAACCCCCATTCATCGAATGACCAGCAAAACTAGTGGCCTGGGATAGCAGATTTGCTGTCTCGGAGGAGGCCAGTTTGGCGCTGGTGTTCAAAGGTGCCCTCCTCAACAGTGCATATTGTTAGACCTATATAAGATTTACCATACACGCACAGAATTTTATAAATGCTTGCCTGACGCAACTCTTAAGTCATCTTTTACTGATTGCAGAAGTGCCAAGATTTTTGATGGAGGATGAAAGATCACTGTAACCTCAAGTTTTCAAAGTGCGCTGCCTGTTTGTGCATAAACATTTACAGTGTGTGTCATCTCGAAGGCCTCTTCCTCGTTCTGCTATTTATATGTCTGTAGCGCTCTTTGTATCTGGTCTGACAAATATCCATTTTACAATTTTGCAGGAAAACAGTTTGAAGATTCCAGGTTGTCGACATCTGAGACGGTACAGGCTCGGTGACTCAGTCGTCAAGAGACCCACTGTTTCAGCCAGGTGGTGACAACTATTTACCTGTAAAGGAATGTCTGAGGGAGTGGGCTTTCGAAATACCAGATTCCCAAGTGTACCGTCACTCTTACGTCGGACTAAGACTTCGACAAATGCCAAACAATCTTTTTCTTGATGTTTGTATGAAATTTTATGTTTTGACGTACAGAGTTTACCCACCCCATAACCGTGGTCACTACTGCACGCTCGTGCAGTGTCACTCACATCAGAGATGAGCTGGTTCGAATTGTGGTAGTGGTGGATCATTTTCACTGCCAGTCTTTGGCTGGCAAGGGAAGAAGAGATGGTGGAATAAAGTTCCTGATCACCAGTCCTTGCACCAACATCTAGGGTTAAATTCGAAACCTGTCAGTGTTTCATGAAATAGAGGTATATGGCACTTGTGGGGCAGTAAGGAATAATCAAATGATCATTAGTTAGTTATGTCATTACGAAAAGACTCTTAAATTGTCTGTGTGTGCTTTCCACCTACCTCCGTCATCTACAAGAGCACGGAAACTGTTTTTGTGGTTAGCCAGAGAACTATGGAGGACATACCGACCGTAATTCCCAGTCAGCAAGTCTACAATACTCTTTGTGCTCGCTCCAAAAAGATGTTCGTCTTCACTATTTACTCAGCGGGATCAGCAATGATGACTACTGTACATAAAAGTTTTGAGTTTTAACCAATTCATATACTCAGTGAAAGGTCATATGCACCAAATGTAAGTATTAGTATTGTAACTAATATCCCTATCAGTGACAGCACCATTAACAGTTCAGAGGTGACCTCTACGAGAAGTTCCAAGTAAAATGGCCCATCACCCCTGTAATCACCAAAAGTTAATTTCTTGCCTTAAAAGTGGAAAATAATCTCCCCACTTGCCATACGAGTTGGTCAGCAGTATGGGTGGTGCACAAACAGTTTCCCCTAAGTGTTACACGAACTGCACAGTCCTCAAGAGTTCACTCCGTACGTTTACCAAAAACACATTAAAGTCTGTCCAGCTCTGATGTCATCCGAGGCACAATACGTGACGCTGGCATTCGGGTGATGTGGACAGTTTGATGTCTCGGAGTGAAGTGCCTCCTTTTACTACCCCTCTAGACGTTTTCATATTGGGGCACATCTAACCTACGCACAGGTCTTTGGTTTGCCTTCCCCACAACATTTTCTCTGTGTTCTTTCCAATTTAAATTGTTCGTAATTGTAATTCCCAGGTATTTAGTTGAATTTGTGGTCTTTGGATTAAACTGATTAATCATGTAACCAAAATTTAACAGATTCCTTTTAGCACTCGTGTATGTAAATGGATCCTTTCTCATGTACATGGGTACTCTGCAAATCACTCTTAGTGCCTGGCAGAAGGTTCATAAAACCACTTTCACAATAATTTTCTATTATTCCACACTCCAACAGCATGCGGAAAAAGCAAACACCTATGTCTTTCCCTGTGAGCTTTGATTTCCTTTGTTTTATTATGATTATCTTATCTCCCGATGAAGGTCAGAATCAACAAAATATTTTTGCATCCAGAGGCGAAAGTTGTTGATTGAAATTTTGTGAGAATATTGTGCTGCAGCGAAAAATGACTTTGCCTTAATGCTGTGCATCCGAAATACTATATCATGTCCGTGACACACTCCCCCCCCCCTCCCCCCCCTCCCCCCCCCTATTTTGCGATCATACAAAACATGCTGCTCTTCTTTGATCTTTCTTGATGTTCTCTGTTAATCTTATCTGGTAATGATCCCAGACCCAGGGTGTATACGACCCAGGACAACCGGGAGACCCAGGAAAAACCCGTGAATTTTTTAATCCGAAAGAAAACTGGGAAAAACCCGGGCATTTTTTAGAATTCCGGGAATTCTTCATTGTTTTAGTTTTCTATTAAATTTTTGTAATTTTGACTGGTAAAAACCGATACTTTAACAGTGGATATTACTGTATCCCGCTACTGCAGAATAACACTTCAACAATAAAATATAAGAGAGAGAAAAAAACGAAAATTACTTAAATTGCAAAGGAAATGCACCATATACAACGACGACACACAGTGCTCATGCAAGCGTCTGCCAACAGCAAAATCTGTCAAAGGCTTTAGGAAGACTATGCAATGCTTCATAACAACAAATTACCTCCGATGAGCGTGAAGTCACAACTGTTTACGTTAGATTCGTTTTAGCAGTTACGAGAGGACTGTTGCACATGCGCAGTTGAGTCGTGTTTGAGCAGTAGATTCTCCCACTTCTAGCTACAGGAATGTAGTTGTTGGCTGTGCAAGCAGCTAGATGCTACCGGGAAAAGGGGGCGCCAAATTCATATTCTTGAAGAAAAAAAAAGCTTGATTCACAAAGCGCTTAGCATCCAGCGCACGTTGGTCTATCGATTATTCATATGATTTTGAAACGCATCCATGTTGAACATTTTTGAACACATTTTAAGTTGATTTCTGAATGAATCATAAGTTGACTTTTGAATGTATACATAGTGTACGTGGTGTCTCTGTCAGGAGAATCCTCGTTGCAACTAGAAATCAACTTTCCGCAGACAAAAGGAGACGGGGCTATACGAGCTGTGCGGAGTAAAGCTGAACGGATGAATGCCAATCGTTGTCTGATTATGTGGTTGATTGGGTTTGCGAATGATCAGCGTTGTTATAATTACTAGCGAAATCCATAGAATCAGACTACCAGAATGAAAATAAACGACTAACAGGAGTAACAGGTGAGAAAGATCACGTATTATCTTCTCGGCGTATCCAAGAAAATGAAATTTTGACAGAAAATTTTTGGCGAGATCACTACACTAGTGAGGACCATTTGTACAGGCCCCGGCCAGCAGCCGTCTACCGTATTTACTCGAATCTAAGCCGCACTTTTTTTCCGGTTTTTGTAATCCAAAAAACCCCCTGCGGCTTAGAATCGAGTGCAACGCAAGCGAAAGTTCTGAAAAACTAACTTCTGCCCTCGAATATATGTAGCGCTACACAGGCATGCTTTGTAGGCACAATGATAAATACTGACGCCAAAACCTCTGCGTCAGTAAATAAATTTTTTTTTTAAAAAAGGTGGAAGACGAGCTTTTTTTCTCCACACCGAGTTTAGACGACTGCATTTTCATACATGATCCAATGAAGTAAATTTAAGTTCCGTATTGTTCATCTTTGAATGTAGCAGAATTTCAATGTACTACGAAAATCCGACTGGCAAGACTGTTCGGGATGTTTGTCAATATGGTCTACTCTACGTTCCGAATTTTTTCCTACCTGTGAGAAGAGATGGTTGCTAATAGGAACCTGATGAAATTTGGATCACATGCAGTATTCTCTTCGCCATAAGAATAATACAAATATAAACATTTTGCCATGTATTCTTTCGTGTTTGCTGCTATCTCATTTAAATCCTGTCTGCCTAATAAACTACGAAACTAGAGTGAGACAACAGCAAACACGGAAGAATATACATATCATGTTATGTTTATATTTGTATTATTCATGTGCCTAATAATGATACAGTCAGAAATGAAGCACGGCAACTGACTTGACTTTTAAATCTGACTCTAATTTCTGTGCAGAACTTGATGTACTAAAGAAGCGGCCACAAAGATTTTCAAACGGATAAAAATTTTTGCCTAACTCTCGTTCAGAACATGTTCTATCATACGCAGTCTATTATGTGGTTGTTGTTGATCATTATCAAAGAAAGCAGCAGTGTAAGTAACAACAAATAGCAGTCTCTTGCCATTGTTTCGCTAATGGGACGATTCCCCTCTCTTTCTTTTTTAATTGTAAGCGGCAATAGTGCGCACAAAAGAAAGCCATGCCGCGAGCGGTAAACACGCACTATCAGCATGCGACAAACAATGCATGACACAGTACAGTAATGCATTTTCAGCTTAGTGACATAAACACCTATAGCAAAGAAAACGGCACGTATCAGATCAAAGCAAAATTAGCAATCGATTCAAATAGGATGAAGCATGTGAAAAAGGAAGGGTACCCGTATAAATATGGTCGGAGCGCCTGATGCATAGCAATGGCTACCTGGTAAAGCTTTACTGCTAAGCATACGACTCGAACCAAACTACTGTAGCTGTATCGTCATTCATTCGACCTAACTTGTGTCTCATATTACAATGGACCAACTTTGTTTTCGATTTGGAGGTGCGGCCTAAAACTTTTCTCTCCCCTTCAATTTCGTGTCTCAAATTTCAGGTGCGGCTTAGATTTGGGAAATTTTTTTCCCCTCATTTTTCAGGTGCGGCGTAGATTCGAGTGCGGTTTAGATTCGAGTAAATACGGTAAGTTCTATTCTGGAAGTAACGCGGAAAACATGTTGTACGAACATGTAACAATGACTAACCGGAGAATAATCGCGGGATAGCTAAACCTGGTATGGAATGGATGGTGTCTTGAAGGGAGGATATAAGATGAACATCAACAAAAGCAAAACGAGGATAATGGAATGTAGTCGAATTAAGTCGGGTGATGTTGAGGGTATTAGATTAGGAAATGAGACACTTAAAGTAGTAAAGGAGTTTTGCTATTTGGGGAGCAAAATAACTGATGATGGTCGAAGTAGAGAGGATATAAAATGTAGACTGGCAATGGCAAGGAAAGCGTTTCTGAAGAAGAGAAATTTGTTAACATCGAGTATAGATTTAAGTATCAGGAAGTCATTTCTGTAAGTATTTGTATGGAGTGTGGCCGTGTATGGAAGTGAAACATGGACGATTAATAGTTTGGACAAGAAGATAATAGAAGCTTTCGAAATGTGGTGCTACAGAAGAATGCTGAAGATTAGATGGGTAGATCACATAACTAATGAGGAGGTACTGAATAGGATTGGGGAGAAGAGGAGTTTGTGGCACAACTTGACCAGAAGAAGGGATCGGTTGGTAGGACATGTTCTGAGGCATCAAGGGATCACCAATTTAGTATTGGAGGGCAGCGTGGAGGGTAAAAATCGTAGAGGGAGACAAAGAGATTAATACACTAAACAGATTCAGAAGGATGTAGGTTGCAGTAGGTACTGGGAGATGAAGAAGCTTGCACAGGATAGAGTAGCATGGAGAGCTGCATCAAACCAGTCTCAGGACTGAAGACCACAACAACAACAACTAAACCTGTGATTCTGGCCGGGTTAGTAAAGTTAATCGTCGAACAGATTTTGACAATGGCAGGAATAGTTACAGAATTGGTGATGACAAGATTGTTTGTTAGAATGAGGAAGGAGAAGAAACGGGGACGTCACACAAATTATGGAAGAATAAGACAATTCCAAATTTATATAAAAATTTCGTAATACTACTTTTCGATCTCATGCTTGAGAAACTGGTGCGTATGAATGAAATGTGAAACTATTTCCTAACATAAAGCTTTTTGTTTGTATTAGGCCTCTTAGGCATTTGATATTTATACTTTGTGAATTATATTCTGTCGTATCTAGCAGATAGTGACAAAATAGACGTTATCAGATCGAGAAACCACACCAGTCTTGGGTATTATTTGTATTAACAGTTTTTTCGGTATTAGATAACTACATTTCGATTTTGCATGTAGCAAAACTTTTGATGAACTTTGATGAGGTAATAGATTCTTTTGCAGAAAGGAAAGCACGCCATGTAAAGCTGTAGCAAGATTAGATAGAAAAAAATGCTAGGAGCTAATTGAAGAAATGTGTACTTCATTGTTTGGCCCTTGTCTTTATTGGTTTTATGTATCCTATATTTAATTTTATGCCACACAAAACAGCAAGTTGTTAGCTGATAGACAATAAAGAGTGCAAATTTTCTGAAGAGTTCTTGTTCTCCCGATTACAAATAATCCCATTCCCTATTAATTGCGAGATTTTTTTAGAGGGCAGGCTGTCAAACTGGCTGACTGGGAGCGGGAGAGGGACCACAGGACATTTCAATTTCCACTGTCCTGAATATAGTTTGATGGCATCCATTACAAAATATACATGTTTCAATTCCACAGAGCGAAATACATTGATGTGCGATAGAAGAATGCTGTCTGAAGAGACATGGCACTGCACTTTGGCTCACTTACGACCAAACAACATGTCTTACATTTCCTCGAACGCATATGTTTTGTGTTTCAGACTTTTCAGAAAGATGTGCGCTACAAGATGAACATATTTTTGAAAATTCGTTTTTTTTTAAGTATTGATCTGGTTAGCAAATATCGTAGATCAGAGGCTGATGCGCAGAGCAGTCTGAGTTAGTGGGTAGTCTCCACGTGACCGGTGTTTACATTTAGTGATTTTGCTGTTTCTCCTATGTTTACTCTCACGTCAAATGAAAACAAAACGGATATCTGTGGCTGGGAGCTATCAAGTGAATTAAAATACATTCACATAATTATGGAAAGCTAAAATATGTTATTAGTTTCAGATTTTATTTTATTTCCAACTTTCCTGACAGTGAAGTTATTTTTGTCTGTTTGCTAAAGAAATTTGACTTTTATTAACCTTTTCCGCAGCGGCAGTCAATGTATTTGAAACGAAGTATTGAATTCCGCAGTACTGGCTAGTTTAAAATGTTCGCTGCATTTCAAGTGCACGTTTTCATCTTCTAGCACGCATAGCATTATGCCATAATAAAGAACCAAATACGATGTAATACAGTACTGGTGCTCCAAGAAAATTTAAATCCCGAAAACCACACTGAAAAACTTGATATATCAAGTCGAGGTCTACTTCACTGGGAATCTGGACATAGGAATATGCACTTTAAGTATGCACTTAAAATGTTCACATTTAAGTACGGTTCACGAAATTCCGATGCTCTTGGAGTATCCTCTGATGTCTTGTTTCTTTTATGACATAATGTATGAGTTTTCAATGTTTTACACGTACGTACATACGGGCTTCCTACGTCATGGTAGCTGCACAAGCGCAGTGTCGCCTGTTATCTGCACTCTCAGGCAACTGCTGAAACGAACCTATTTCTATCAAGTCGCGGTAAAATATTTTGAATGGTGGTTTGAAAGGCGTTACTTTCAAAGTAAATATCCTTTTACGTAAGTTGAACTATGTACCATGAATTTCTTAAATCACAGAGCGTTTGACTCTCACTTAAAAATCAACTTTTTGATGACGAGCCATTTAGAAGAATTTCAAACCCTGAAGATCAGACATTTATGTCACTATTAAAAATTTTACTGGCACATTTGTGTGATATATCTTAAAGTGTAACACGCGCAAAAAAGATAAACATTATAGGCAAAAGCTTAGCTTCTCTTGCAGTTTTTTAACCTTAGAGACCAATATTATATGTGAACACTTTTTTTTCTTGTAGCAACACTATATATACTAATTTAAACCATTAACTTTCCCTGTTTGTGTGTTCGTGCTACGTAACAGTGATGTTGTTGTTGGCTGACTACGTCACGTGTCCTATGCTCTGAATATCCGCTGTCATCGGCTGGCGAGATCACGTGACATGAGCTATAATTGGCTTACAGAAGCGCATCTCAATCTCGATTTCAGTGATTCGGAAAGTAACATGCGGTGTTTGGTGGAATGCCAATGTATACTTTCGTAATACGAAAATACGCAGTGAACATTTTGTTGCACATCAAAAATATTTCCGAAACGTGGTTTATTCCCTGAGTTTTGTTTTCTAAAGTGCCGGGAAATTCAATGCCCGTGTATAAAATCATAACCATTCAAAGGACTGATAAGTTTCACAGGGAAAATATTTCACTTAACACGGAAAAAGTGTTTTTTCATCCGGGAGAAACTGTATTTTTAACCGGGAAATCCGGGAAAAATCCGGGAATTTTTTCCCCTTGTCCACGTATATACCCTGCAGACCGCACAGCAGTACTCCAAAAGAGGTGGGCAGGTTTACTGTAGGCAGTCTCTTAAGTAGATCTGTTACATTTTCTAAATGTTCTGCCAATAAAATGGAGTATTTGGTTTGCCTTCCCCACAACATTTTCTGTGTGTTCTTTCCAATTTAAATTGCTCGTAATTGAAATTCCTAGTATTTAGTTAAATTTGCAGTCTTTAGATAAAACTGATTAATCATGTAACCAAAATTTAGCAGATTCCTTTTAGCACTCGTTGGATGACCTTACACTTTTCATTATTTAGGGTCAATTGCCAATTTTCACACCATTCAGATATCTTTTCTAAATCTTTTGCAATTTGCTTGTATGAGTTTACTAGATGATAAACGACAGCATCATATGCAAACAACCTGAGATGGCTGCTCAGATTGTCTCTTAAACTGTTCATGTATACAAGGAACAGCATAGGGCCTATAACACTATCTTAGAGAATGCCAAGAATCACTTCTGTTTTGCTTGATGACTTTCCATCATTTACTATGAACTGTGACCCCTCTGACAGGAAATCACAAATCCACATAACTGAGACGATACTCCATAAGCACGCAATTTCACTACAAGCCACTCGTTTGGTACAGTGTCTAAAGCCTTTTCAGGCACTAGAAATACAGAATCAATTTGAAATCCCTTGTCAATAGCACTCAACACTCCGCGTGTGTGTGTGTGTGTGTGTGTGTGTGTGTGTGTGTGTGTGTGTAAAGAGCTCGTTGTGTTTCACAAGAATGATGTTTTCTAAATACGTGTTGACTGTGTGTCAACAGACCGTTCTCCTCGTGGTAATTCATAATGTTCGAACACAGTATATGTTCCAAAATCCAGCTGCATATCAAAGTTAATGACATGGGCCTGTAATTTAGTGGATTACTCCTACTACTTTTCTTGAATGTTAATGTGGCCTCTGCAGCTTCCCAGTCTTTGAGTACGGATCTAACGTTGAGCAAGCAGTTGTATACGATTGTTAAGTACGGTGCTATTGCATCAGCATATTCTGAAAGGAATCTAATGGGTATAGGGCCTGGACCAGAAGACTTGCTTTTATTAGGTGACTTAATTCACTTCGCTGCTCCGAGGATATCTACTTGTAAGTTACTTATGATGGCACGTGTTCATGGTTCATCTTCTTTGGTGAAGGAGTTTCAAAAGGCTGTGTTTAGTAACTCTGCTTTCACAACACTATCATCAATAGCATTTCCATTGCTATCACGAAGAGAAGTTGTTGACTGTATCTTGCCGCTAGCATACTTTACATAAGACCAAAATCTCTTTGGATTTTCTGACAGGTTTCGAGATAGTTTCATTTCTCGGACACGTATTAATTAATAGCTCAGTTGTCTAACAATTTACAATCTTCTTAATTTGTATATAGATGGATTTAAGTTTTCTTTAGTTACTGAAAAAGTTCTCGACTGCTTTAAGCATTGCCAGCTAGAATTTTTAGAATGGAGCTGACAGCAGAACATGACCACTGACCTGCCTCTTAAAGATTTGAGGTAACCAATGTTACTTACAATACAGTCTTGAAACTTGGTACAGCTGTATTATTTGTTTGTGATTGAATGCTGTAATTAGAACTTTCTGTTTGCAAATACAAATGATACATTGTCTACTATGAAAAAGGACGTTCTCATTCTAAATTACATTTTTAGTAAATAACTTGAAAACTAATAGAGGTAGCTTATTGGTGTTCCATATTTAATGTTTTTACATGAAACTGAGGCTACATAATAATTTTCGTCTTTCTGTGTCTTAATATTTAACTGTTTCAGTTTTTCATAAAAAAGGCCAGTTTTAACCAAAATATTGGTCTGATCAAGTTGAGACTTGTAACTTTTAATTGTGACATACATTTACATATTCTGAGCAATTTTCTAGTTTTATTATTCAGCACCACTTTTTTTTTCTTAGGAATGTATAATTTTGGTAACATTCATTTGATGTTTCTGAGCCTTTTCAATGTTAACATTAATATACTGGAGCATACACTGACAAAGTTTGGAAAAGTTATTTTATTTTTTAATTTCATTCTTAAATTATGGTGCAATCCTTTGTTTGTGGAGCACAGGCGCGTTATGATGACATGTTGCTGGTAGTAGTGAATGGGGGGAAATCCCCATACCCGCGCTCGCCTCTGTACCTCCTACAGTGATACAGTGCTTGTTTTGCCTCACACTCGATGAAATCAGTCCATCAGATGATGACACTGAGCTCTGTGGCCCCATCGGTGTTATTCGAAAGGAGTAGGCTCACCACCTCGTTTCCATTTACCCACAAAAATGCAAACCCAACACTATACTGAACAAGCATTCATCGGTCATCCACACAACTCTGGTACACACTTGATAACTTCATAACCAGATAAGAGGAAGGCAATGGCAAGTCCACTAAGTCCTGAGTACAGCGATGAAGGATTTCTGCATCTGCTCCCTATTGTTCCTTCACTGGGGACTGTATGATGAATGGGGTTCAGATGTTGCAGGAACTCTGAGACTGTCCAAACCAAGAGGCTAAACTGTGAAAGTATCATCAGCGCACTGCCAGAGTACTGTTAGTTTTAAAGCAGCTGAATCGAGTGCTCACTCCTCAAAATCTTCTGTAAAAAGATAGGCAACCATGGGGGATGAAGGACTCCCCCATAGTGATACCCTCAGATTGGTTATAAAATTCATTGTTAAATAAAAACCAGTAGGAACAGATAGATAGCTACTTACTGTAAGGGTGAGATGTTAAAAGTTGCAGACAGGCACAATTAAGACACTTACACACTAGCTTTCAGACACAGTCTTCATCAGAAAAAGACAGAGAGACGTACACACACACATTATTTCACACAAGCAAACACACCTCACGCACACATGACCGCCAAATCCAGCGGCTCGGACCAATAATGCCAGGTTTTTGAGGACCGGGGACTGGCAGAATCTGAAAAGTTGAGTCATTGTGAAAGGAGGGGTGGGCTCCATACAAAGGAATTTTTATGGTAAGCTGTGGGGGCGGGGCATTTTACAGTTTAGGCAGCAATTAATAAATAGAATACGGGACGGGTTACGAAATAAACCTGACCGTGCCTAGTACAAATTCGTGACTCTTTTACATTTAAAATGTTAAAGTGATTCAATTAAAAATTGGAAAAGTCACTTAGAGATAATAACAGTGCAAGTCAAATTACTTTGTTTTGTTATCCCTTTTAGCATGTAGCACACCTCCCTAACAATATCTAAGCCCATTCAGTCCCGTGTTAACAGTTATGCTTGTTTCACATTCACACTGAAGTAACCATTCCTACATTGTGTTTCCTCATTAATTAAACAGGTAATCACTGAAACAGAAGCCTTTTCGTTTGTGTTCTACTATCAGTGTGTGTTAGCTGATGATTAGTTTGGCTTTAGGAAAAGTAAAGGCGCCAGGGAGCCAGTTCTAATGTTGCAGTTGATAATGGAAGCACAAAAAATAATAATAATAAAAAAAAGAGAGTTAAGCTATAGGGAAAGATAGGTAATATACAGTGTGCACAAGATCCGAGGGGTAACAATAAGATTGGTAGACCAAGAACGATGTGCTCAGATTAAAAAGAGTGCAAGACTGGGATGTAGTCTTTCACATTGAAGAAACAATGACAGAAATGAAAGAAAGGCTCAGTAGCGGAATTAAAATTCAAGGTGAAAGGATATCAGTGATAAGATTCACTGATGACATTGCTATCCTTAGAGAGTGAAGAACAACTACAGGATGTACTGACTAGAATGAACAGTCTAATGACTACAGAATATGGATTGAAAGTAAATTGAAGAAAGATGAAAGTAATGAGAAGTAGCAGAAATGAGAACAGCGAGAAACTTAACAGGAGTATTGGTGATCACGAAATACCCGAAGTTAAGGAATCCTGCTACCTAGGCAGCTAAATAACCCATGACAGGTGGAGCAAGGAGGACATCAGAAGCAGAGTAGCACTGGCAAAACGGGCATACCTGGCCAAGGAAGTCTACTAGAATCAAACATACGCCTTAATTTGATAAAGAAATTTCTGAGAATGTACGTATGGAGCACAGTGTTGTATGTTAGTGAAGCAGGGACTGTGGGAAATCTGGAACAGAGGAGATTCAAAACATCTGAGCTGTGGTGCTACAGAAGAATATTGGAAATTAGGTGGACTGGAAATATAAGGAAAGAGGAGGTTCTTCGCAGAATCGGCGAGAGAAGAATATATGGGAAACACTGAGAAGGAGGGGGGGACAGGATAGTAGGACGTCTAAGACACTGCAGAATGACTTGCGTGGTACTAGTGATAACTGTATAGGGTAAAAACTGTAGAGGAAGGCAGAGATCTGAATACATCCAGCAAATAATTGAGGACGTAGGTTTCAAGTGCTTCTCTGAGATGAAGAGGTTGGCACAGGAGAGAGATTCATGGTGGGCCTCATCAAACCAGTCAGAAGACTGATGATGCAGAGAGAGAGAGAGAGAGAGAGAGAGAGAGAGAGAGAGAGAGTAAACATATATCTCCACGAGAATAACTGATTTTCAAACACAACATTGCTTTTATGGTAAGTAGCAATCTG
The DNA here is from genome assembly GCF_023898315.1 of Schistocerca nitens. Taxonomy (NCBI): domain Eukaryota; kingdom Metazoa; phylum Arthropoda; class Insecta; order Orthoptera; family Acrididae; genus Schistocerca; species Schistocerca nitens. The sequence continues at coordinate 146,709,615 of NC_064624.1, read as the reverse complement.
TCTTTTTGTACACTGTTGATATTCTACCAGATTATTAGGTTCTATCTATCCACGACACAGTTACATGCGCAGGAGGTCAGTGCTGATTCAACTTCACACACCAAGATGGTGGATGACCACTAGCGCTGGGGCATTGTTGTTTTACAGCAAGACACTGCTTCCTCAGAGGAAAGATGCTCAGTTATTGTCAGCAAAGGTAGCAGTACAAAAGGGTCATATGTGAAGAGCCTCATGCAATTTGAAACATCATCCAGCTCCTCCAATTGAATCAGAGAACGAAGAGAGAAAGAAGGAAAACTAACTCGAGAAGTGAATGCAGTTGTGTAATTGTAGCCGATTGATAGCTGAAATGATAAAAAAAGAGTGAAGCGGCTATGTGGGTACCGTGGGCTGTGTGGAAGGGACTGGGCGATTTTTTAGGTTAGAGGGTCTCAAGGAACCACAGAAAGGGCGTCCGTCTAAAAGGGGGCGTGTAAAACACAGTAAGTTAGTTGTAGAAACGATTGGTACTGTAGTTGTAAATTGTCATAGCTGTGATGGGAAAGGACCAGAGCTCCAAGCCCTAATAGAAAGCACTGAAGCTCAAATAATTATAGCTACAGAAAGCTGGCTAAAGGCAGAAATAAGTTCAGCTGAAATTTTTTCAGATGATGTAACAGTGTTCAGAAACGGTAGATTAAATACAATTGGCGGTGGAGTATTTACTGCTGTCAGAAGTAGTTTACCTAGTAGTGAAATTGAAGTAGATAAGTTCCTGTGAAATAGTACGAGTAGAGGTTATACTCGACAATCGGATTGAACTATTAATTGGATCATTTTACCCCCCACCCCCCTTCCCGACTCTGAAGATATAGTTGTTGAACATTTCAAAGAAAACTTGAGTCTCATTTCAAATAGGTACCCCACTCATACAGTTACAGTTCGTGACAACTTCAATCTACCCTCCATAAGCTAAAACAATTATACGTATAAAGCCGGCGGGAGGTGTAAAACGTCATCCAAAATTGTACTGAATGCTTTCTCAGAAAATTATTTTGAACAATTAGTTCACGAGCCCACTCAAAGTGTAAATGGTTGCGAAAGCATACTTTACTTCTTAGTGAAAAATAATCCTGGACAAATAGTGAGTATTGTGACAAATATAGGGATTAGTGACCACAAGGCAGTTGCTGCGACACTGAATGCCGTAACACCTACAACCATAAAAAACAAATGCAAAGTATATCTGTTTAAAAAAAGCTGATAAAAATGCTCTTAATGCTATTTTAAGAGACAGTCTTCACTCCTTCCGATCTGATCATGTAAGCATAGACAAGTTGTGGAATGATTTCAAAGAGATAGTATTGACAGCAGTTGAGAGATATATACCACGTAAATTAATAAGTGATAGTACTGATCCCCCCATGGTACATCAAACGGGTCAGATCGCTGTTGCAAAAGCATGTCAAATTTACAAGAACGCAAAATTCCGAAGACTGGCAAAGCTTTACAGAAGCTCGAAATGTAGTGCGTACTTCAGTGTGAGGTGCTTTTAATAATTTCCATAATGAAACTCTGTCTCGAAATCTGGCAGAAAGCCCAGAGAGATCCTGATCATACATAAAGTACACCTGTGGCAAGACGCTATCAAAACCTTCACTGCGCAATAACAACGGTGAAGTCACTGATGACAGTGCTACTAAAGCAGAGTAATTAAACACTGTTTTCTGAAACTCCTTCACCTAAGAAGACTAAGTAAATATTCCTGAATTCCAATCAAGAACAACTGCCAAGATGAGAAACATAGAAGTAGATATCCTCGGTGTAACAAAGCAGCTTAAATCACTTAATAAAGGCAAGGCCTCCGGTCCAGATTGTATACCAGTCAGGTTCCTCTCAGAGTATGCTGATAAAATAGCTCCATATTTAGCAATTATATACAACCCCTTGGTCACAGAAAGACTGTACCTAAAGACTGGAAAATTGCTCAGGTCACACCAATACCCAAAAAGGGAAGTAGGAGTAATCTGCTGAATTACAGGCCTATATCACTAACGTCATTTGCAGTAGGGCTTTAGAACATATACTGTATTTGAATATTATGTAGTACCTCGAAGAAAACGATTTATTGACACATAGTTAGCATGGATTCAGAAAATATCATTCTTGCTTAACATAACTAGCTCTTTATACTTGTGAAGTAATGAGTGCTGTCAACGGGGGATGTCAAATTGTTTTCATATTTTTAGATTTCCAGAAGGCTTTTGACACTATTCCTCACAACCGTCTTCCAACCAAACTGCGTGCCTATGGACTATCTCCTCAGTTGTGTGACTGGATTCGTGATTTCCTGTCAGAAAGGTCACAGTTCGTAGTAATAGAGTAAAATTCATTGAGTGAAACAGAAGTAATATTCGGTGCTCCACAAGAAAGTGTTACAGGCCCTCTATTGTTCCTGAGCTATATTAACGATATAGGAGACAATTTGAGTGGCCATCCTAGATTGTTTGCAGATGATGCTGTCATTTATAATCTTGTAAAGTCATCAGATGACCAGAACGAATTGCAAAACGATTTAGATAAGATAACTGTATGGTGCAAAAAGTGGCAATTGACCCTGAATAGAGAAAAGTGTTAAGTTATTCACACGAGTACTAAAAGAAATCCACTAAATTTCAATTATGCCGTAAGTCACACAAATCTTAAGGCTGTAAATTCGACTAAATACTTACGGATTACAGTTACAAATAACCTAAATTGGAACGATCACATAGGTAATGTTGTGAATAGAGCAAACCAACGACTGCGATTTATTGGCAGAACACAAAAGGTGCAGCAGGACTACTAAAGACTGCTTGTCCGCCCTATTCTGGAGTATTGTTGTGGGATGTGGGGTCCGCAGTAGGTGGGACTGACAGGTGACATCGAAAAAGAAGGGCAGCTCGTTTTGTATTATCGCAAAATAGGTGAGATAGTGTCACAGACATGATACATGAATTGAAGTGACAATCATTAAAACAAAAGTGTTTTTTGTTGCGACGGAATCTTCTCATGAAATTTGAATCACCAGTTTTCTCCTCTGATCGCAAAAACATTCTGTTGGCACCCACCTACATAGGGAGAAATGATCACCCTAATAAAATAAGAGAAATCAGGGCTCGCACAGAAAAATTTAAGTGCGCGTTTTTCCTGCGCACCTTTCGAGAGTGGAACAGTAGAGAGACAGTTTGAAGGTGGTTCATTGAACACTCTGCCGGGCACTTTATTGTGAATAGCAGAGCAATCAAGTAGATGTAGGTGTAGAATTATACAGTAGACTTCTCCAGAGGTGAATGCAGATTTGTATGCATCTACTTCAAAGCCACGATGATACTTGCACATACACTAATGGCTTTACTTGTCAAATAAGGTTGTAACTAGTAGAAAGTTACTGTAGGCCCAGCACATTATGTAAAGTTTTGTTCATAGTGAAAAAAATGTGGGGTGTGAGACGTTATGTAGAGCAGTTCAGTTATGAATCAAAAGACATGAAAGGGAAATAGTAGCAATGAAGAGAGCTAGACATAGATGTAACTTATCCCTGATCTTTTTGATTTTGTATATTGAAGAAGCAGTAGAGGAAACCAAGGAGAGGTTTGGAAGAAGAATTAAAGTTGAAAGAGAAGGAATAAAAACCTAGAGATTTAGTGATGACATTGTAATTCTTCAAAGATGGAAAAGGGCTTTGTGTGGACAGTGTCTTGAGGTTGTAAGGTGAACATCAACAGAAGTGAAACAAATGTAATAGAATCAAGTTGAATGAAATTCAGTATGCTGAGGAAACTGACACACTAAAAGTAATATATGTGTAGTGCTGTTTGGGCAACAAACTAACTGGCTATGGTCAAAGTAGAGAGGGTATAAAATGCAGACTGGCTGGAGCAAGAGAACCTTTTTTAAATAGAGATTTTGTTAATGTCAAATTTGGATTCAAATGTTAACAGGCCTGTTGTGAAGTTATTTGTCTGGAGTGTGGCCTCGTACAGAAGTGAAAAAAATGTACGATAAACATTTCTGCCGAGAACAGGAGAGGAGCTTTGAAAATTTGGTACTACAGGAGATTAGGTTGAGAAGATCGAGCAGTTAGTTAGGAGGTACAGAATCAAACTGAGGACGAAAAAAATTTATAGTACAGCTTGATTAAAAGATGGGATTAAGTGTAACTTTAACACTGTCCGAACAGGTCTCTGGAAGGCCCAATGCTGCCGGCAGACTGCCGTGTCATCCTCAGCCGGAAGGTGTCACTGGGTGTGGATGTGGAGGGCAAGTGGTCGGCAAACTCCTCTCCTGGCTGTTGTCTGTTTTTGTGACTGAAGCCGCTGCTTCTCAGTCAGCCTCATGAGCCCCTGGTGGAACGAGGCTTGTAGGGATGCTATCCGTGCTCGACGACGTGCTTTACGCACCTTTCGCCGCCATCCTACGTTGGCGAATTGTATTGAATACAAACGACTCCGAGCGCAATGCCGTAGAGTCATCAGAGACAGCAAAAAAGCTTGTTGGGCCTCTTTCACCAGCTCCTTTAACAGTTTTACTCCCTCTTCTGTCGTATGGGGTGGCCTGCGCCGGCTGTCGGGCATTAAGGCCCACTCCTCGGTACCTGGCCTGACCTCAGGTAATGCGGTCCTCGTTGATCCTGTGGCTGTCTCCAACGCCTTTGGCCGGTTTTTCGCGGAGGTTTCAAGCTCCGCCCATTACCACCCTGCCTTCCTTCCCAGGAAAGAGGCAGAAGAGGCTCGGCGACCTTCCTTCCACTCGCTGAATCTGGAAACTTACAATGCCCCCTTTACTATGCGGGAACTCGAACGTGCTCTTGCACTGTCCCGGTCCTCTGCTCCGGGGCCAGATGCCATTCACGTTCAGATGCTGGCACACCTTTCTCCGGCGGGCAAAAGCTTCCTTCTTCGTACCTACAATCGCGTCTGGACCGAAGGTCAGGTCCCCTTGCGTTGGCGTGACGCCGTCGTTGTTCCTATACCCAAACCCGGGAAGGATAGACACCTTCCTTCTAGTTACCGCCCCATTTCTCTTACAAGCTGTGTCTGTAAGGTGATGGAGCGCATGGTTAATGCTCGGTTAGTCTGGATTCTTGAATCTCGACGGCTGCTTACTAATGTCCAATGCGGCTTTCGTCGCCGCCGCTCCGCTGTTGACCACCTTGTGACCTTGTCGACATTCATCATGAACAACTTTTTGCGAAGGCGCCAAACGGTAGCCGTGTTCTTCGATTTGGAGAAGGCTTATGATACCTGTTGGAGAGGAGGTATCCTCCGCACTATGCACAGGTGGGGCCTATGTGGTTGCCTGCCCCTTTTTATTGATTCCTTTTTAACGGATCGAAAGTTTAGGGTACGTGTGGGTTCCGTATTGTCCGACGTCTTCCTCCAGGAGAACGGAGTGCCTCAGGGCCCCGTCTTGAGCGTAGCCCTTTTTGCCATAGCAATCAATCCAATTGTGGATTGCATTCCACCTAATGTCTCAGGCTCTCTCTTTGTCGATGACTTCGCGATCTACTGCAGTGCCCAGAGAACATGCCGCCTGGAGCGCTGCCTTCAGCGTTGTCTAGACAGCCTATACTCATGGAGCGTGGCAAATGGCTTCCGGTTCTCCGAAGAGAAGACGGTTTGTATCAACTTTTGGCGATATAAAGCGTTCCTTCTGCCATCCTTACATCTTGTTCCCGTTGTTCTCCCATTCGTGGGAACAACTAAGTTCCTAGGGCTCACGTTGGACAGGAAACTGTGTTGGTCTCCGCAGGTCTCTTATTTGGCGGCCCGTTGTACACGTTTCCTTAATGTCCTCAGAGTTCTTAGCGGTTCATCTTGGGGAGCGGATCGCACTGTCCTGCTTCGCTTGTATCGGTCCGTAGTCCGATCGAAGCTGGATTATGGGAGCTTCGTCTACTCGTCCGCTCGGCCATCCCTCTTACGCCGTCTCAACTCCATCCACCATCGGGGGTTACGTCTTGTGACCGGAGCCTTCTACACTAGTCCCGTCGAGAGTCTTTATGCTGAAGCTGCCGAATTACCATTGACCTACCGGCGTGACGTACTGCTGTGTCGGTATGCCTGCCGGCTGTTGTCTCTGCCCGACCACCCCTCTTACCAGTCCTTCTTCGCCAATTCTCTCGACCGTCAGTACGGGTTGTATGTGTCTGCCCTGCTGCCCCCCGGAGTCCGCTTCCGTTGCCTGCTTCGACAATTGGATTTTACCCTCCCTACCACCTTCAGAGAGGGTGAGAGTCCGACACCACCTTGGCTCCAGGCTCTGGTTCATATTTATCTCGACCTCAGCTCACTCCCGAAGGAGGGTACTCCGGCTGCAGTGTATTGCTCACGGTTTGTCGAACTTCGTGCTCGACTTGCCGGTCACACCTTTATTTACACCGATGGCTCCAAAACTGACGATGGTGTCGGCTGTGCCTTTGTCGTCGGGGCCGCCACCTTTAAATACCGGCTCCTCGACCAATGTTCGAGCTTTACGGCCGAGCTTTTTGCTCTCCATCAGGCCGTTCAGTATGCCCGCCGCCACCACCATTCGTCGTATGTACTCTGCTCTGACTCACTCAGTGCTCTTCAGAGCCTTGGAGCTCCCTATCCGGTCCATCCCTTGATTGAACGGATACAGCAGTCCCTCCATTCTGTCGCTGATAATGGTTCTCCAGTCAGCTTTCTGTGGGTTCCCGGACATGTAGGAGTGCCTGGGAATGAGGCTGCGGATGCTGCAGCCAAGGCTGCAGTCCTCCTGCCTCGGCCAGCCTCCCATTGTGTCCCGTCATCTGACGTTCGTGGGGATGTTTGTAAGAGGCTTGTGTCGTTGTGGTGGGATGCTTGGTCATCCCCAACTGCTTGGACAACCTCCTCCCGACCATCTCGGCGAGAGGAGGTCCTTCTGACCAGGTTGCGGATTGGGCATTGCCGGTTTAGCCACCGCTACCTGCTCTCCTGTGACCCAGCCCCGCAGTGCCCTTGTGGTCAGGCATTAACAGTGCGCCATGTTTTATTGTCGTGTCCCCGTTTTAGTCAATTTCGTGTTGTCCTGTCCCTGCCATCTACTTTACCAGATATTTTAGCTGATGACGCTCGAGCAGCTGCTCGTATTCTGCGTTTTATAACTTTGACTGGCTTGTCCAAAGACATCTAACCTTTTTACTTATTTTATCTGCATCTTTGTCAGGTCTTTCTGGTGTCCCCCCATCCCCTTGAGTTTTACTAGATTCCATGTGCTCTAACAACAGTGACTGGGCACTAATGACCTCAGTAGTTGAGCGCCCTTAAACCCCACAAAAAAAAAAAAAGAAAAAAAAAGCCTCATGAGGGCCCAGTGCACCCGGCTTGCCAACAGCGCTCAGTAGATCCGAGCGGTCACGCAACAGAGTGCTTGCCAAGCTCGGCACGGTTTAACTGTGGTAATCTGGAGCACCGAGGAATCGTGCGGTTTGAAATTGATGGAAGGGTGTCTGGGGGGCAAGGGGGGGGGGGGGGATAACTGACCTGAGGGGAGGGGGAGCGGTGAAAATTGTGGGGAAAAGGCCAAGGGATGAATACAGTAAGCGACTTAAGTTGGTTGTAGGCTCCAGGAGTTACGCAGAACTGCAGAGGATTCCACAGGACGGTCTTATTAGGTATTGCCTAAGGCAATGGAGAAGTATTAGTCCAGGGTTTTAAGAACTTGGTATTATGAAATCCCTTACTTTCAAGTATTTTCTGTTTGATACTTCTTTCATCCTATCAGATACATTGGTATATTTGACGAATCCCTTATTTGGTTCTCTTCTAAGGTGCTATTGGTCAAACTCTTGTTCGTATGATCCCTGGGTATAACATATATGCAATAGTCAAGTATTAGCCGAGCGGTCTAAGGCGCTGCAGTTGTGGGCTGTGCGGCTGGTCCCGGCGGAGGTTCGAGTCCTCCCTCGGGCGTGGGTGTGCGTGTTTGTCCTTAGGATAATTTAGGTTAAGTAGTGTGCAAATAGGGACCGATGACCTTAGCAGTTAGGTCCCATAAGATTTCACACACATTTGGACAATAGTCAAGTTCTTACATCTGCAGTTTTCTGTAATGGGTCCATATCCTTTTTTAAATATGGATATAATTATTGCCTCACGCCATTCTGGAGAGTCGTCTTCTATTCATTAAGGCTTTCAAATTCACTTTCCGAATATGTCCGACATTACAGTTTTCTGCCCCGGCTCTGATGATGGATGATGTCCTACACGTTTCCATTATTGTGCTCTAAATGAGAGGTGGGAGAATGCAGTGAGTAGAAAAATTGGACTGTAAAAGGTGAAATGCACGTGTTTAGTTTTTATGAGGTCACTGTTACATTTGAAGAGTTACAAACTTTTAAAGTAAAACCATCTTTACCACCAACTTCCTGCTTCTTTATACGGTTACGGCATCTTACTAAGCAACCTCACAGACTGGCACTGTTTGATTTTCTCATTGCTTACAAGATTTGAAGCTTGGTGCCCAGGCATCACTTTACTAAAGCAGTAAGATTTACTCCTGACAAACACCAGGGAAACTTGCCTTTCAAGATTAGAAAATGTCCAACTACCTCTAGGTACAAAACTTTTGGATGTTATTGATATTTTCACCAGCAGCTGATTATGTAGCTTGCAAGACTTGAAATTGGGAAGTAACTGATTCAGTTCTCAACAGTAGCACCTAATTTTATGCTCTTTAATTCTGAATTTGTTATCAATGGAAATTTTAATTAATAAGCATTGGGTCATAATTTTTTGATATAAAAAACATTATTTTTAATTACTAAGTACATGAAAACGCGTATATTCACAATAAATGAAAATTTGACACAATAATGCAAAATTTCAATTAGAAAATGACATACTTTTTATTTCTAGAGAATGAATAGTGTTATTGATGTATATAATTTCTTATTTCACAATAAGGCATTTTGCATGTGCGTACCAAATTTCTTGTCATATGAACGATAATTTAAATTGAAAAAGATTTTTACTAAATAAATATGATTCAGTATTTCTTAATTAACATGTTCATGTAATAATAAATACAGAATTAAATGAAGAAAAATAGTTGCTAGAAGTTAGAATTTGAAACATTGACTTCACAATAACAAAACATTTTTGCTACACAATTAGCTACCACTGACATGTTAGTAGGGTCAAATGTTTTCTGCTTAATGGTGCTCAGAAATCTTCTAATCTTCAAAATGTTTTTTTTTAATTCTCCAACTGCTATAGGAAATTGTTGTCTGGGAGAAAATCGAAAGGGCTCAACCTGTAAAGTCACCTGTTACTGCTTCCAGTTTCATGCTCTGTCTACTGTTACGTACAGTCTCTGTATCTCCAACTATTGCACTCCTTGTTAAGATATGAGCTTTTCTGCTGTCTTTGTATTTCAGTATTGTACATACATTCATTCATCCATCCATCCCTCCATCCATTCATTCATTCATTCATTCATTCAATGGATCCTGTAGACCCTATCAGGAGGGGAAACTGACTTAAGGTATACATTGACAAAAGACATGGGAATGTGGAAACTTAATGTGTGTAGTGTACTAACAGCAAACTATCATTCTATTGCTTATTGCTGTTCACGCTTCTGCTGTTTAATTGAGTACATTGGAAGGAAACCTGCTGCTACCTTCTCAGCTTTACTGCACATCTGCTGTTCACTGCTGTTAGTAGCTGGGGTATTTACTCAATTGTAATGATATGATATTTTTCAAATAGTATATTTTTACGTGTATAAATACTCACTCCAATTTGTAGCACAGTATTGTCATGCATTTTGTAACAAACACTGTTGCTTGCTGTGTAGCTGTCAGAACTTTCAGTACCTGAATGTAGATATTTGGATAATTTTTCAGAAATAATTGTTAATAAGGTACACGATACTCATTTTACTAAGCTTTGAAGCTCCTCTTTTCGTTCTTCTGTGTTTAAAATTTAAAAACTGGGTTGCTTTTTGAAATCAGCCTTTTGCAAACACATTTAGTTTATTTTTTTATTTCCCAAGACATGTTTCGACACCAATGTGTCGTCGTTTGTGGGTTAAATTTTTATTTCTGTGAAGTACAATATCACATTTGTAATAATTTAACTACTGTAGGCCTAGTGCTTGTTTTCACACCCACCTCTCTCTCTCTCTCTCTCTCTCTCTCTCTCTCTCTCACACACACACACACACACACACACACACCACCCCACTCTTTTTTTTTTTTTTTTTTTACAGCACATCATCTGCAAACTAGCCACAAAGAAAATTATTGCGTATTTGTGGAGAGCTGTTTCAAGGGCAGAGGTTATGTACATTTCTGTACTTACATTTTCCATCCTGTTTTGTGTCCCTGGTTGGTATCTCAATCAGCTACTATTTAGTGCATTGCTTTCACTCAGTTTTCATAAATTTCGGCTCACTACACGATTTAAAAATAAGGAAAGTTTCCTGCTCGACATCTACAAGGTGTAAGGTTCGTGCCCAGTCTGTTCCCTCGCAGCCATCGGACTGCAGACTCCTGTGCCGAGCCCCCTGACGGGTTGGCCAGTCGTGTGCCTGCGGGAGAGATGTTGCAGCCGGTGGTGGGAGGGCTCCGCGGTGGTGCAGAAGGGGATCCGGGTCTCGACTTGTGCCGTCTGTTCTGCCAGCTGCCTCTGTGTCTTTCACATCAGCGTGTTCGTGACACGTTTTCGCCGATGCCAATGGCCGTGTGCAACTCGATGAGAAACAACTGTCCGGATGTCGAGATCGTGAGGTACTCGTATTTCCACTGCCTCTTTGGTGACTGAGCCCCAGAATTAATTGGCTTCTCACAGCACCTTTGTTCAAAAACAAACGAGTGTCCTTACTCAATGCTGTGTTCCGCCACTGCAAACTTGCCAGTTTGCCAGAGGTAAACCGTTCTTAACACGTCCCGAACTGTGTTGCGAGATGTTGTGCTGCATCTGGCTGGTGTCCTGTGTGTCACTCTAGGAACTAATTCTAGTCACCAGCCGGTCGTAACCCCGGTCGGCCTACAGTTGACCCGAGTACGTTCTCGATTGTGCCAGTTGAGCAGCAAAATGGTTTTATGTTGTGTTTGTTCGTTACCCTGGCAGTCTCTGCTGCGGCCGGTCCCGAGTGCAGAAGGAGTGCCGGGCACTCGGTTGCTTCTTTTCTGTCCTTTTCATTCTTCATCTCACTCGGCTGGAGAGTGCATGTGCAGCACCGATAGAGTGGGTGGCGTGCAACACGGTGGCCACACGCAGTGATGCATTTCACTGTACTGTTCGGAGCATGTGAAGCGTGTTCGCTTTAGCCAAACTGGTAAATCTGCAGTGTAGAGCACATCGTCAACAAGAGTTGTTTTTGAACAACTAAACGTCCTGCAACATGCTGGCAGGTTCTGAGATTAAATCGTCAAAGAGGCAGAGGAAATGAGTTCAGCGCAATGTTGTCAACTGGATCAGTGGTTTCCAAGTTAGTTCAACATGCGGCGTAACATTAGTAAAAATATGTCCGGAATACTCTGATGTGAAAGCAGCTGAGGCAGCTGGTGGAATAAACAGGCATAAACGGGCAGCACCAGGATTCGACATCTCGACCGCCCCCCCCCCCCCCCCATTCCACACATTGTGGGGGCTCCGCAATTCAGTATGTGGGAGGAGTCTGCAGTCCAGTGGCTATATCAATCAGAACTGGCTGGGTGTGAACCCAACAGTTTGCCTGACAACGGTGAGTGGGAACTCATAAAAATTTCGCAGTTACGTGATGTCATGACTCGACTGGTAACACTAGAAAATTTTGCGCAAGAAGTTCACTAAGAAAGCCTGTGGAGACTAAACTTGGATATAATATTTTCAAATTAAAAAAGTATGTTACAAGAATATTACGTGGCTTTTGTTCTGAAAAATTATGCAGACACATGCCCTTAAGATGTGTCCGTAATTATTTTGGACAGTTGTTTCACAATGTGTGTACCCCATTAATTTTGTCTTAATCTAAATTTCTTTTTACTCAAAAAGTAGTGGAAAGCGTGAACATAATAATAATATGACACGAAACCTCTGCAAAGTCTTCAAGGAGTTAATATTAGCGCAGAAGGGAATAAAATAAATGGTTACACATGTATTTATTTATTTAGCCTGGGAAGATTAGGAGCATCAGTCCCTGCCTTTCATCTCACTAAGCGTTCTACATATGTCGCATTTCATTCATTACAATAAGCATATATACGTTGCAGCTAATATACAATACAACAATTAGAAATTATTATGATCGTGAAAAATAAAATTATTTATCAACTTGCATGTCCTGTCAGTAAAGTGAGGAAGTGTAGAACAGAATTAAACAACTTGTTGGTGTGGGCATTCTGCACGAGTGAAGAGCACCTGCACAGAAACACTTAAACTTGATAAATTTGGCAAACACTGTACTAAATTAGTCTTTCATGACCTTAACTTGATTCCTTAAATTTAAGTAAAATGTACGTTCTTGCATTTTTGTGCATACCAGAGGCCCCTCTCTGCTGTATATGTGGAATATGACTCATGCCAGTAAATAACAGCATACCCCACTAGATTCTGTGATACGCCAAAGATGTGCAAATGTCACATCTTCTTAAGTAAATTAGAATATAATGATGTCGCAAGAAGTTCTTCCAAATGGTTCGAGTCATATCTCTGTAATAGTAAACAGAGGGTTTACAAAGGAAAAAGTTATTCATTAAGCTGTTTGTTTTACAGTTAGTGCTATAATAGCAGTGTCGGATGTACTTTTAGAAAGTGGTGTTAATGAAATTTTCATGGGCTTTAGTTGATGATTTTTTGCCAGTGTGCTTTGAAAAGCTCTCCACATAGAGTTGAGAACTACAAGAGGTTTTTTCCATACAAGATATGTTCCATATACGAGATCACACAGACAGGAATAGGTGGAAGTGTGAATTTCTTAAAACTTGCTAATAAATTCAGTTGGAAAGGATTACTGAAATGCTCAAACAAATGTTTGTTGTCACGTGTAGGCGACATGTACTGGAGAGGGGGAGCTGGACCCTGTCATACTTCAATTGCAATCCACAGTTGCATAAAATTTTGTGTTTTCAGATTAACTCGTCAAGCCGAGGTAATACTAATTACTTGTAGGATGAACTCTAGTGTGTGTCGCTAAAGCATTTTTAACAAACTAGGAATGGTAACTATTGCTACTCTGTACATTCCCGTTTCCAGTCTGAAGACTGGTTCGTTGCAGCTCTCCATGTTAGTCTGTCCTGTGCAAGACTCTTCATCTCCAAATAACTACTGCAGGCTAAATACGTTTGAACATGCTTACTGTAGTCAATCCTTGGTGTCCCTAAATTTCAATGCCCCCACCCCCATACATACACTTATGGGTGCGTGTGCCCTACGTGGTGTCGTGTGGACATCCAGTGCATTGCAGACATGCATGTGTGCTTCAGCTCGAAAAAGGATTACTGCAAAAACTAGCGTGTTTTCTGTCTCCTTTTTGTGAACCTGTCAACAAATCGACGCTTCTGCTTTTCGGTGACTAATCTTTAGTGCTCTTCTGTAGCATCTAATTTTAAATGCCTCTATTCTCATCTCGGCTGAACTGATTATCGACCATGTTTCACTTTCATACAGTGCTGCATTAAAGAAAAATACTGTGAGATGTTGACAAATTCCTGTAGGCAGTTTGCATTTGATATCTACTTTATTTTAGCCTTTGGGTGCTCAAACAGCAAAACTATTCTACTTTTAGGGTCTAATTCCGTATCTGAATGCCTTCGAAACTGCCCAATTTAATTTGACTATATTGCAGTACCTTTGCTTTACACTTGTTGATGTTCTTCCTCAAACATCACCTTAAGACGCTACCCATTGCACGCAACTTCTCTTCCGAGCCCTTTTGCTACCACTGACAGAATCATTGGCGGACATCTATGTTTTTATTTCTTCTTTTTGAACTTTAATTCTCTTTCAGAATTTCTTTTTGGTTTCCTTCACAGTTGGGTTATTGCTCTTGATTGAATATTGCTGGGGATAGGCTACAATCATATCTTCCTCAAATACTGCTTCCCTTTCATTCTCCTTGACTTTTGTAACCAATTTCTGGTTCCTGTACCACTTGTAGGTACCCTTCTGCTCCCTGTAGTTTATCCCTAGGAACTTCAGACTTCCAATTGACATTATAAAATACTTTTTCTGTATCTACATATGCTACAGATGTGTGTCAAATTTAATGTAACGATGTGATAATATGTGACAATTGTGGTGTGCGTATTACAGATTCGAGTCGACAGCGTGCCCTGGACATGGTGGGCTCCGAAGTGCGGGCCGTCGCCAGGTCCTGATGTTGCGACCCGGAAACCGTTTCTGGGATGGCGTCACAGAGGGAGACGTGTTCAGTGACTGCCGCCGCCAGATACGTCGAATGCTGTGCCCCACTGTGCCGTCCTGTTCCTAAACATTGGGAGGCAGCTGCAAAACCGGGAACTGGGCGGATTCTTTTTATTTGTACAAAAATGTTCTGTCAGCACACAAGATGTTGAGAGGGACCAAGATAGCAGTCCCACACCAGGTGTCTGCAATAAAGTAATGGAAACCACCGAGCTGTCGCATTCATTGCTACCCCAAATCCTGCCAAATAAAGCTTATCACTCAGCACAATAAGTGTGTTGGGAGAATTGAAGATTTGGCCAGACCGTGACTCCAACCCAGATCTTTTGCACATCACAAGCAGCCTGTGTGTTAACCATTAGTCTCCCTTATTTTTGTTTTCATTATTTTTGCTGTTGTTGTCATTACATCATAACCTCTTTTATCCAAACTAGATGGCAATATACGTCATCCAGAGTGTCAAAAAACTGGATAATCTGGAAGTTAAGATAAAAGTTAGAATGATGTGGGTTAAACACCGTAAACATCAATTATCAATGCAGTACTGTTTTGGAAGATGGTAAACATAAATTATATTTATTTTGATATAGAGAGACAAATTTCTTTCCACAGAGATGTTGAACTGGTACTGAAAGAAAAATGATATTTTTATACACTGATACCGTAATTTAATTTCTTTTTTACCAGATTTGTGTGTCGCTTATGTTGCTTCTTCTCAGAAGAGGAGACTATGAAAGCCTTACCAATAATAACCAGCAAACCGAAAGTGACCAACATAACACAGCTAATTCTGCAGCACAGCATGGGACTAGCGAAGAGTCTTCACAATCTCAATTTGACGATGGATGGGAAATGTTGCTGTCGCGCATGCCAGCGTACCTATTCGGAACTGCAGGGTCATCCGCTGCGAGTGAAAACCCTGTGGGAGCCCCATTAGAAAGTGAATCCTTGCCACCTAGTATTACTAGTGGCAAGATTCCGCGTTTTAGGTCTTGCGCAACATCCTCAAGGTCGCCTGCAGGCCAGGACGTGCCTGACCGGCTTGGACATGTTCCAGACGTTGCTGCATCGCCGTCTCGCCGCCGTGGGTATAAAAAGAGGAGCAAGTCGTTTCTTATTACAGTCGATGCTACTTCTGTATGTGGAAAACAGCACTTTGTTGACACTATTTTATCTGTTTGGTCTATTCTGGAGTATTGTGTATCTGAGGAACCTTTTGCTCAAGGTAATTTGACGCACCTACATTGTTATATAAAGCTCAAATATAAAATGTGTTTAAATGAAGTTAGATCCGGTATTGAGTTTATGTTCGGCAGTATTAATGGGGTTTTTGATGTTCAGCATTGCAGGAGCCGCAAGTCGGCATTAATTTATATAAGGAAGTATGACTCTCTTCAAATATCGAATTGTAATGATTCAAGTTTGTCTTTTAATGTTCAATTGCGTAGGTGGGCTGATTGAACTAGTAGGATCGATTATACCGATCCTTTTTTAGTTAACAACTGGTCTTGTATTCGGTTTATTGAAAAGTATTTCGATTCATTTCAGGCTAATCGGTTGGTCATCAAGTCGAGCGAGTGTCATCTGAATTATAATGGCTGGGCGGGTCGCGTGGTACGGTGGTATAACAAGGCCTTTCGGTCCACGGAGGTTCATAAGAAGCAACTGTACTTATTTGGTGATACAAATATCGGCAAGTCTACGTTGATTGAAAAGATTCTGTCTAGAAAGCAGCATGTGTATTTGCCTTTTTGTTCCGAATTCGGATTTGGTGGCTATGATTCAAGTGTACGTAATGTTATTGTTTTTGAAGAATTTGAATGGTCTAGGTGGAGACAATATGCGTCTATATTGAAGCGTATTATTGAAAGACGACCTGTTACTGTTAATGTTAAGAATAAACCTGGTATGGTTATTAAACATCGTGGCTTGGTAATATTTGTATCCAATGAGTTTAGTATTGGTGACAAGGCATTGATTTCACGTTTGGATGTTGTACATGCTGATTGTCACATTGTTCATTGTCGTTCATTGAAGGAGGATGTGGATGCGTCGGACACGTCGGACGTGGAAACCCCGCAGGAAATTGTATATTGTCGGATGAGGATGTACCAGAAGTTTCACGCTGCACGCCCGAGGCGTTGGATATGCCGACGGACGAATGTGACTAGGCCCATATTTGGTCGTATGTGTAGATGGCGTACCGAGCTTACACAAACAGATGGCGTAAGATTTGAGTATGGTAAAATGGCCGCCATTGAGAAGCATGACGAAACAGCCAAGAACTTTGCAAGGCTTCAGCATTATGATATTACCGATGAATTTAAGTTTTTTTCTAATAAATATGCTTCTGCAATTATTAATAAGGTAGTAACATACGTGTATAGAATTAATGTTAGGATTGAGCGCCTAACGTTAGATGAAAGAGCTAACAAGAAGATATTTGAAGATCAAGGCGCACTGGAGAAAGTTCGTATTGCTTGTACTAATAAAATTGGTGCATTTGATCTTAATCTCGAGCGTTCGGCAGGTGTTCCATGGCGTAAATATACTAGGACAAATAGATTTAAGTTTGTAACATATTCTAAACCTGAAACAAGTGCAGATATATCTAAAGTTAAATCCTGGACAGATCTAGAAACGCAATGTAAAGTTAAGAATCGTTTGTTTCAAGGTAATAATCCATTTTTTATTGGACTGCAAATAGCTGGTGATGAACCTGAGAAGACTGATAATACTCAAAGTGAAGTAAAATACCTAACCTATGTTGTAAGAAATAGTGTGTATATGACATTTTGTAAGAGGAAAGGCACTGTTACATTCTGAATAAAAATTATTCTTTACAGCTAATGTCCGCGTTGGAGTTTTTTTATGCCAACTGGGACCACATCCGAAATTATCCGGACGACCTGCGCCTTGTGTTCCTTGTTCTTAACAATCAGCAGAGGATTGATGAATTAGCTATAACATTTTATGGCAACAGAATAAATTATTCTGCAGCTGTTATTGTTTTAGAAGAAGTGATAACACAGGTGTTTCACCTGCATTAGTTCAGCTGAAAGTGTTTTCTCCTTGCATTCCAAATAAGCCATTGTTTTGTCCAGATGAGTTGTTGCCCTTGTTTTTTTCAGGTTGGGTGCCAGCTTCGTCAGCTAATCTGTCATCAGTACTGTCATTGTCTGTAGGTGAGCAATCCTCAATAATTCCATAGCAAGAAACCTTACCGTACGTGACTTTTCAAGCTTTCCCTACGGATCTGTTGCAGATAAATTTCTCGGTTATGCTGCCAGATCGTATTGTGTAAATCCCACAATATTTCATTGATACAGCTGCTCTACATCTTCAGGTGGTGGTAGTTGCTGCTGTTACTGCTACAAGACACCACTCACGATAACTGCACGACGACATCAAAACTTATCGAGCCAGGAGCAGGCAGTATGCATTCGCAGGAAGTTGCTCGCAGTCGGAGGAAAGTGGCGCTCCTAGTGCCCCTGCTGGGAACCGCAGGAATGCCTCTGCACGTGCGCTGTGCGCAGTGATCGTGCTGCCAGATGCTCCTGTGGTTAAAACCTGAATTAAATCTCAGCAATGCACTGTGTCATGTCATGAATGGGAAGTTCTTGTTTTCCCTGTTTTGATTTAATGGCGGCCAGTCCTGGATTCCAGGCGGCACTTAAGGGGCTCCGGAACGCCCTATACTTGCAATGTTAAAATAACGCTTATAAATTACATCTTTCCTCACAAAGTATTTGAGGTAGGAAGTTGAACTTTTTACACATTATTTATTGGAATATGGGCTACAACTTAACACAGGGATTTTACAAAATTTTAGTTCAGTTATTAAAGATGATTTGTTTTCAATTGTAATGAAAATTCACATTTTTTTGCAATTTTTTATTTATATATTCAAAAATACACAGTTTTTTGGAAAAAGGCTGTGTTAAATTATGCAGAAGGTACTGTGTAACATTTACTGAAAGTTTGAAACAAATATGTTTGGAAGATCCTTAGAAAACATGTAATTAGTATGAGAAAATAAAAGTTTTGGGAATCGAGCGACAAAGATTGGATTAACTTTTTAGTGCATTCCAGGTCCATAGGATGGATTATCTTCATCCTCTGCAAACTCCTCCTCCAGCTTCCTCTTGTTCCTCCTCCTGTTTACTCTTGCTTGTATTTCTAGACTCTTTACAGCCCTGTCTGCAGCCCGAAGGCGTTCCTTGTCTAAAGCAAGCATCGCTCGTACCATGTTAGAACCTATCTTCATTCCCATATTTCTAAATACCTTGCACCTTACAATGTTGCCATCATTGAAAGTCGCAACAGCATCATACACAACAAAGTGAAGTGCTTCTATTCCAACAAATACAGTCTTGGGGATTCTCGACCATATAACACTATTTACACTTTCATTGGGGTTTTGAGTTTTTCCGTGAATACACTTTTTCAACAGTTCAGGTGCTGCTAAGTCTCTGAAAATAGGTTTTATCACCTCCATTATTGCATGAGGCAGACTATGCTTATGAGTGTACACTTCACCAGTTAGCAATCCTTTGTTATATTTACACCAACTGTCTTCTTCTTTGGGACACAAGCTATGTTGGGGATTTTCATCGGTTGAAGAAGTATGAAAAAAAAAGAGCCCAAACAGCCTTCTTCATTTCGTCGACACTTTGTGTATTTTGCCTAATAGCCATTCCATAATAGTTCTGTATTTTGTCAATTACACTGTCAGTTAACCTTCCCTTCCCATCCAACCCTTTACCATCACTGAGTTTTTGTTTTTTGTACGAAGCTTTCAGTCGCCGAAGTCTTGTTCCCATTCGCTTCTGTACGTGTCCAATACACTCAAATTTCTGCACTACAACATCATCACCATAGGGCTTCAGTCCTTGAACATGTTTGAAACTTTTAGAATCACCGTCACCAAGGTAATTAACATATCGCACTTTATCACACGCCTCAGAACGCTGGAATATACTGGCAACACCAGCCACTTCCATTCCTCCACTACTGCCACTATAGTTAGCTTTGCAATTATTTTCATGTGTACCTTTATATTTTTGTGGACATCTACAATACTTTGATATTACTGCTACATCTAAAACTTTCCCTGTATACATACTGGTGGCAGATATTACACCATGAAGAGATGTGTGTCCCCGTTTATGCCAGGTACCATCGAACGCTGCAGTCAAATCTCTGTTACCATTATTTTCCATTACTGCCTTCACAGATTCTATACAGACATCTTCTAATTTAGACCCTATTAATTTATTATAGGTCGTAAACTTGGTTGGGGGATTTGGAAGATTCATGATGCCACAGAAAATTGCACCTGCAGTAGCACCCTTACCAACTGAACGCAAGGAATAAACAAATCTAATGTTGTGTTCGTAGATTTTGCTACCATTTTCTTCAGTTGCAGTTACTGCAACACTGTTCCAAAAGGTGGTCATGTATGAACACTTATCACATTTCAGTTGTATTTCACTAGCAAGTCCTACGTGCTTTATTATGGAGAGTTCCAGACCAACTTCACTACAATGAATACATCTTACACAGTTTGAAAAAATTCCTTTGAGAACCGACATATCAAATATTTCATTCACATCCGATTCGCCCATAAAACATTCATAGTTTTCAGTCATTGAACCAAGCTTCTTCTGTGAAGTATTTTCTTTCCCACTTTGACTGCTATGGGCAGGTGTACTTGAGAGGTTAGGTTCACTCACTTGGTTATCGTCTTTATTGTTTACAGTAATAACACATACCTTTGGCTTTCCAACATTTCTCCTTTTCTTAAAAGCCTTCAGAGGATTTCTAATAACTTTACTTTTACTCATTATTATACTTCAACAAAACAGAGACTCAAGAAACAGAATTAATTACGAATATTTTCGAGATAACGACAGAGTAAATAAACATGAAACAATCGACAATCACACCATCGATATATATTGAACCATCACAGGTTAGCCACAACACATACTTTATCTCACATCACTAAAATGTACCTGATGAACACGGACGTTAATAACACCATTTGACAGCAGTTTAACAGCGCCACAGTGGGTCACGCCCATGTAGAACACATTTCAAAAAAAAAAATTTAAAAATAGTTGTAGTCTTCGGAATTGAATAAATTATATATCTATTAAAAGGTAATAGTCTGCAGATTCAGAAAACGCAAAAAAGTAAAAATTGAACTTTTCATGATTTTGAGCCTTTCCGGAGCCCCTTAATTGAAAACCTGCATCGCTGTTGATAAGACTGTCTGCAGTACAGATATGTATAGCCTCCTTAACAACACAGTTACAGAAAGATGACACTGGGGATAAAACTTCAGTCTTTTTGTAGAACATGCAATGCCCCGTGTGCAGGCAGCGCTTCGCTACCACTGTTTTATCGGGCTACCCCCGTCATTTATAATGACTGCATTTGACGCAGCACTATTGCACTGTTTGGCATGTCTGCCCGACATAAGATTTTCCACATTGGCATAGGATGTTATACGCACCACGTTTCCTAAGGCTACAATAAATTCATTATGCTGTTGGCCAAAAAACACGCTTGAAATCATGCCTTTTGATGATTCTTTCTATTCTTGAAGATGTACTGCCAAAGTAAGGCAAGAACGCAGTTGCAATGGATTCCTCAGCATGTTCATTTACACCCCTGCTTTGAATTTTCTGGGGATGGAATGCACGGCATATCTGTTTATCGGAATAGGTGTTCTGTAGGAATACTGTTCTTAGGTGTTGTTGCTCACCAGGTAGTTTGTCAGCATCTGAGACCACATGCTCTATGCACCGAAGAGTGTAAGGCACAACTGCATTGTACAGGATGATGACAAATTGTGGCCTGCAAACATAGCTCTGTGTGAGTTTGCAATAGATACTATGTCCCAGGGTACCATTGGCTTTTCTTCTGACCACGACATCTAGGTATGGTAAAATGCCATCTTTTCCAATTTCCACTGCGAACTGTAGATTCAGTTGGAGAGTTTAGGTGCTGGAGAAACACAGGCAGGGTCTCTGTTCTGTGGGGACACACCACAAATGTATCATGAACATACAGCCAGAAGTAGGAAGGTTTGCGACTTTCTGACTGCAGTACTTTTTACTCAAATGCTGCCTTAAAATAGTTGTCCACCACGGGAGACAGATGACTTCCCATGGAGACCGTGTTCACTTGTTCGACATACTGGTCATTGAAGAAGAAATAAACTGAGGTGAACACGTGTTTAAACAATGCCACAATGTCTTTCTCAAACTGGCTGCTGATAAGCTCTATCGAGTCCTGCAGGGTAGTTTCATAAATAAAGATACAACATCAAAGCTAACCAAAAGATCCAATTGTTGTAGGTTAAATTTCTTCAGGTGTCCTATGATGTCTTCAGAAGAAAATCCAGTGGTACATTTGGACATAGTATCAATCACAAACCAACTCATGTGGAGTTATATTTGCAGGCCACAATTTGTCATCATCCTTTACAACACAGTGGCGTCTTACACTCTTTGGTGCGTAGAGCACATGTGGTCTCAGATGCTGGCAGTCTGCCTGGTGAGCTACAACACCTAAGAATGATATTCCAACAGAACAGTTATTCCAACAGACACATATGCCACACATTTTGTTTTAAGCGAATTCAAAGGAGGGATGTAAATGAAGATGTGGAGGCACACATTGTGATGGTATTCTTGCTCTATTTTGGCAGCATGTCTTCGAGAATAGGAAGAATCCTCAAGCATGTTTTTTGGCCACCAACAAAAGTGTGGAATTTATTGTGCTCGGTCAAAGATCACTTGGGCCTTAGGAAACGTGGCATGTACAAGATCCCATGCCAGCGTGGAAAGTTTTATACTGGGCACACACACCGAACCGTGCAAAAACGTTGTGTCAAACACAGTCATCATTCACGCCTGGGGCAACCTGATAAATCAGCAGTAGCGGAGCATTCCCTGGACACGGGGCATCACATTTTCTATGGAAAGATGGAAATTTTATCTCTAGCCTCATCTTTCTCGGACTGTGTTGTTGAGGCGGCATACATATCCGTACGGCAGACAATCTTATCGGCAAGGGTGCAGGTTTTCAATTGAGTGCCACTTGGAATCCAGCACTGCCTGCAATTAAATCAAAATAGGGGAAACGAGAACTTCTGATTCATAGCTCGACACAATGCACCGCTGAAATTTAATTCAGCTGTTAACCACAGGAGTATCCGGCGGCATATTCATTGCCCACAGCACACGTGCGGAAGGCCTTCCTGTAGCTCCCAGCTGGGGCACTAGGAGCACTGCTTTCCTCCAACTGCGAGCACCGTCTGACGCACATGTATTGCCACCGTGCAATTACCATCATTCGCCTCTTGCAGCAGTCACAACAGCAGCTACCACCATCTGGAGATGTCGAGTAGTTGCACTGATGAAATATTGTGGGACTTACACAATATGATATGGCTGCAAACTCGAGAAGTGTATTTGCAATCTTATTGTAGTCAGCATTATGATCATTTTGCGGCCAGTGATTTTTGTCATTAAAAACCCTGTCTGAGTGCTGAGTGTCCTCGACTGTTTGTAAGGGCTCTGTGATCTTCAGTGTTTGGCATAGTCCTTGGATGCCTGCACTTTCTTCTGCTTGATGTCTTTTTGCACTCGCAAAAGGTGTGGGAATACAATATCGTAAAACTTAGGGTTACCTTGTTAATTGATACTGTGCCAAGATTTATGCATAGCTGTCGGATGGATTTAAATTTTGAGTTTACTAATTCCATTGCATCAAATACTATACTTAAAACTGAGCCACTGTTTTTGTTTTTGTTGTTGTTGCTGCTGCTGCTGCTGCTGTTGTTGTTCCACCTGAAACCTCCCCTTAACCCTCTTTAATGTCGCCTAAATCACCACCTTCACTGTAAGTATTTGCCTGATAGTAAGACGAGGTTTTTTCCTAAATTTGTCACTTGAAAATTTGCAAAGTGAACTACTGCTGCTGATATAAAAGTTTTTACATTGTTTATATAATAGATTAATATAGAGGTTGTTTTACATTTACAAGTAAAGTTTTGGCTGTTGAGGTTCTTACAAATTTATTTTGAAGTATTCCAAAGGGTAGGGTTTAGGAAACAATCCTTTCATTTGAATAGGCTCGAAATTTTTTGATACGCCAAAGTGCTCAATACACTGTCGACCTTGCTCGAACAATCGTGTGACATTTGTCTCACTGTGCTAGTGCAAGGGGTAGTCGAGAAACTGTGAAATTCCCACTACAACAATATAATGCCCTGCTGAAAAATTGATATTTGTGTGAAACACAGGAGTAAATAGCATTACATTCTGTCAGTTCTCTATCAACTTTCAAATTTTTAGTATATTTGAACAAGTTTGCAATAGAAGTTCTCACACTCATATGTGTACCGTATACATTCATTTATGCTGCTTTTTATGTAAAAGTAACATTCAGAGGCGAAAATCTTGTTCTTGGAAAATCGTTATTTGATTCTGAACCCAAGTCAGTATTGTATTCGGTTATTAGAAACTGTAACAAAATACCAAGTGGGTTGCAAATGATAAATTCGGTCGCTGTTCCCATATTAGAATACCAGGGAAAAATGTCACCAACTTTTAATCAGTTTTAGAACAAGGTGGTGACTTCAGATGAAATGTGAAAGAAAATTAATCCAGAATTATTAAATGTCTAACAAACAAAATACATCTGCATTAAACTAACTGCAGTTGTTATCACAAGATTAAATTACAGCAGGAAGACCTGCTGTGGAGATAGTACCAACAGACATCACTAGATCACCGGACAAGCGGCAGTTCGTGAACTGGTCTGAATCGTGATTGCAACTTTTACTTATGTGTTACCTGCTGTTGTTGCGTATAACCCGCACTCTAGATTATATAGTCGTCCAAGTTTCGCTATTGCTCAAGCACAGCAATACGGAAGGGTTGGAGGGGAAACAGTGACACCAGCTTGGCAGAGAACTAGGGTGAGTGTGGGGAAGAGATTAGTGACCTGACAACAAATTTCATTGTGTGGCCAATGATGCATATCTGTACAGGATGTTTCAAAAACAACGTTAAAAATTCATATAAATTTATTGGAAGAAGGTATAGAGCTGGATTTAGTGTTTTTTTTGTAAGGAAACACCAAGTTTTTTTTTACCTTAAACTAAAGATGTATGTGGCTTCTGTTCGTTATCCTGCACACATCCCATTGGAAGTCGGTTTCTTCTTGCTCAGTGGCAGCATAAATTCTTGCCGCTAGTTCAGGTAGAGAAGCCGGCTCAGGAGGTACAAAAAATGATATCCTTGATGAATCCCCGTGGGGGAAAAAGAGAGAGAGAGAGAGAGAGAGAGAGAGGTGTCAGGTCTGGGGAACGTGAGTGCCTTGCAATTGGCGCATCACGGCCTATCCATTGACCAGGAAAGTGGTCACTGAGAAAATCCCGTATGTCAGCCAGTGAGGTGGTGCACTATCTTGCATGAAGTAAACATGTCGTTCTTGGTCATCCTCGTCGATCTGCGGTATAAAAAATTGTTGTAACATATCCAGCTACACTATCCTGTTGGTTGTTCTCTCACAGGAAAAAAAGGGCCGTACACTTTGTTCTTGCTCAATAAACAAAAAAAAGTTCAGTTTAGAACTATCATGAATGTGTTGCAATGTTTGATGTGGATTTTGACTGAACTCTTGTCGCTGACTTCGATTCTTTAAACCGAAACGGACCGCTAGCACGCTCGGGTCCAGTGAAGGCAGCCATGTTTAATGCAACTGCCGCTAGCGCTCCTTACGGTGTGATTCGTCACTAGCAAACTGCGTGAGACAAAACTTGATGTGTGTCACAACAAATTGACACTACAGTCACCTCTGTAGGTACTATGAATTAATTTATATGAATTTTCAAAGTTTTAAAGTCCTTTTTGAAACACCCTGCACTGCGTATTGTGGCTTTTTATGAACATCTGTCATGCAGTTGGACAAATACTCAACAATAGCATACATTTCTGCAGGAGGTACTAAAAGTTTTGCTTGTGGCCAGTGGCGTACTTACATATTTCGTGTAGGAATGTTGTTGATGCTAGCTGTGAGAAATGACAGTGTCAGCTGCTGGTTCTACACAGCCAATGAGAGAGCAATTGGCAGATGATTTGTTCAGAAGCAAGAGAGATTGTAATATTCTCACGTTAGTATAGAAGCAGAATCCACTATGTGCCCAGAAGAGAGAGAGAGAGAGAGAGAGAGAGAGAGAGAGAGAGAGAGAGAGAGAGAGAGGGGGGGGGGGGGGGAACAAAGTTTTGTTTTCAGGTACCACCGTAACAACCATCTCGGGAGTCACAACGTATTCGAAAGAAATAGTCAAAGATTTGTCATAGCTGTCCTGTTAGGATGATGATGATTGATTAAAAATAGTGATAGCACAGATGACACTAAAAGAAAGAAGGTACCGAAGATAAAAATTAAACCTTTTTTTTGTTTATCTTATTTCTTCATGTGTTATCAAAATGCAGGTAGTGAATAAGTGGCCTAATTTTAGAACAGGTGTATTGTTAACTTTTTAGGAAGATACATTACATCAATAAAAGTTTGTGGTTAGAATACATCAAAAATCTTTTTTTCTTTTTCCCCAAGGACCCTATTAAAAAAATTGGGTCATCTTACATTCAAGATAGTTTTATACTCGGGTAAATACGGTAATTCTGTTCTCAAGATGATTTAGTAAATATTTCTTGGTTACTTCAAAGGCAAAATGAAAAAAACTAGGTTGATACTTTATGTTGAAGTCGATAAGACTTCTCCTACATTCTGAATTAATATTTGTTGAAGTATTGGAAAGTAATGCACAATAATTTTATTACTAAAAAGTTTAATAGATAACAAAACAAAAAAAAAATCAGAAATCAGCTTACATCTTTTACCCGATTTTCTACATATTCACCAATGTTCTCGACACATTCCTCCCATTGTGATATTGTGATACCAGTTTTAATACACCCAGTTCATAGAAGTCCATTTGGTTTGGAGTATAGCCATCTGCAAACTGCCGGTTTCACTTCTGCATCTGTTATGTGGCTGGCCAGAAATTTCTTCATGGGCCAGAAATTTCTTCATGGGCCAAACAGACGAAAGTCCGACGGTGCAAGGTCAGCACTTTCATAAAGAAGTTTGACACCGTCAGTATCAGTGTTGTGGCGTTTGTCACAAGGGTGTGACACGACATACCCGGAGTTTTAATGTAGGCTGCAGCATTCACAGTGGTCCTGTGTTCAGCAAAGTCCAACAATAAACCCACCATGGATATCCTGGAACATTGTCACACTCACTTTCGTAGCAGATTGAGTCACTTTGAATTTTTTTCATACTGGGCAACCAGCATGTTTCCGTTCTATATAGGCACGCTCGGTTCCGAGCTCGTAATGGTGCGCCCACTACTGGTCACCGCTGACGATTCCTCTCAGAAAGTCAAGCCCCCCTGCAGCAAAACACGTTAAGCGTCCAAGCTTGTTGTCATTCGCAGGACGTAGTGGTTGTTTGTCAGGTTCTCAGGCATCCAGCAAGCGCTAACTTAACGAAATTTCGGCGTGCCGTGAACAATATAGTACACCGCACGACAGGAAATGTTGAATTGCTGCAATAAGGTTTGCAGCTGCACATGTCACCCTTTCAGAATTGCTGGCAGAATGACTCTGACATCCTGCAGGGCTGCAGCTGTTACCAACTGCCTGGACTGTGGTGAATCACAAAGATTCACACAGCCCTCTCGAAGAATGCACACCACCTGGAGATACTGCTAAAGTCCGTACAGTCGTCCCGTCCCGACGAACGCCACAGATTTCCTTGTGAGTTTCACTCGGTTTATGCCTTCGGCTCACAAATATCGAGCTACACTTCACTGTTCTCCACAAGTTGACAACAGTAACATGCGCACCATGTCTGTTTCATAGTCCAGGCTTTTCTCTCTGTAGGTGCACTCGAAAACAAAATACACTCTGTAGCAGAAGTTTTGAACTGTGTCGTTGCGAAATTGCAGCATTCCAGCTGCAATGCCAGGGGAGAAAGAAACATTGTGTGTTGCTTTCTGATCCTCCCTTGTAACACTTTGCACCAAGATTTCCAAAGTAAAGCAATCTGTTAGGCAAAGCAAATTACCAACAAAAAAATAATAAAAATGGAACAAAGTAAACCAGATTAAAAAGAAGTGGTAACAATGTCACCACTGGCTTATAACATGTCGTTCTAAGACATCTTTCGATGACACTGTCCGGACTCAAACTCGGACTTCTCGTTTACCGGGAGCAGTCGACTCGACCATTAGGCTGCCCGAGCACACATCCGGGCGTGACTGAAACTTCCGTTGCCAGTCGTGTTCCCATCTGTGATTTTGAAGCACTACCACCAGAGGTTCTGCCACTGCGAGGTGTGTGGGTTTCTTTTCTTCTTCCGTGTCCGGATGCACCAATTATATCTTCCCTTCCCAGAAATTAGCAACGTAGATTGCTTTGTCATTGACTTTCAAAATATCATCTTTAGTGCATGTCATAGACATATCTGGGCAGATCAGTAGGTGGTCCAAGTCCTGTATTGCTCCGCATTCACACCTGTCGCCATCACTGTAACCCAATTTAAATAGGTTTGATTTGCACCCAGTTACTCCAGTGCGCAGCCGGTTTAATGACCTCCAAGTTGTAAAGGGTAGTTGAAATCCTGCAGATCCCTCCTCAAGTAGTTCCATTGCGGAGTGTGGCACCATTTCTTCCCAAAGAGATATCCGCCTTGCGGCGGGCTCGGTGGCGAGCTCTTCAGTAGTTTCAATGAAACTCCTGCGGGATTTCAGCCGGACACGTTGTTTTCGGTGCATATGCATCGGGTGTCGAGGATCATTCTTTTGTTTCGATCTTTCGATCTCGGTCGCTACTTGTCTGCGGATAGTGGGTGGTGCTATGCCTACGATGGGGTAAATGATGTCTGTGGGAGTTGGTTTGAGGCATCCTGTGGCAACACGTACAGTTTCGTTTACGGCGACGTCAACTTGCTTAGTGTGAGCAGAGTTCCTCCAAACTGGCGCCGCATATTCCGCTGCTGAGATACTCAGCACCAGACCCGTGGTGCGCAATACGTGTGGTTGAGCTCCCCACGATGAACCTGTTAGCTTCCGCAGTATGTTGTTCCTGGCACAGACCTTTTTTTTAGTGTTGTGACAGTGCTGCTTAAAAGTAAGTGCTCTGTCCAATGTTACCCCCAGGTATTTTGGGCTGTTTGTATGTTTCAGCTCTTCCCCTTGCCACATGACTCGGAGTTTCCGTTTGGCTTGTTTGTTCCTAAGATGGAAGGCGGATACTTGAGATTTACTAGGGTTTGGTTTGAGATTATTGCCATCGTAATAGGTAGCAAGTTCTGTTAAGGCTCCTGTGAGATTCTCCTCCACTTGTTCAAAGGTTTTATCCTGTGTGGCCACTGCTGCATCATCAGCATATATGAACATTCGTGTCTGGCGGCTGATGGGAAGATCATTGGTATAGATGTTAAATAATATTGGAGCCAAGACACTACCCTGTGCAAGTCCATTTTTCTGTGTCCTCCAACGGCTGTTTTTAGATTGTAAGGTTACATAGTAGCGTCTGTTTTGTAGCAGACATTGCACGAATATAGAAAGGGTGTAGTCCTTAGTGACATTATACACTTTCTGCGTAAGCAACTTATGGTTAACTGTGTCATATGGAGCACTGAGATCCAGGAATGCGACCCCAGTTACTTCTCCTCTCTGATAGCCGTCTTCGATGTACTGTGTGAGATTAAGAATTTGGCCACAGCATGATTTTCCTGGTCAGAATCCAGCTTGTTCGTTAATGAGGGCTTTGTCCACATAATCAGCTATGCGTTTGAGGACCATTCGCTCCAGCACTTTAAATAAATGACAAAGCAGTGATACAGGCCGGAAATTTTTAGCTTCAGCTGGGTCTTTCCCTGGTTTTAGTAACGCAATAACCCGAGCTTTCCTCCACAGTTTAGGAATTTGCATTGTTGTAATACAGTTATTCATTAGCTCTAGGATCCATGCTTGTACTCCCGGTCCAAAATGTGTGTGGGTAACGGAATAGCACAACTAGGGGAATTGACTTAGTGGAGGGTGAGGTATTACCTTTTGCCATTTGCAGTCGGCCCTGTCTTGTTGGTTTAGGCCCTGTCTTGTTGGTTTAGGTATTCATTCCAGCTGCTGTTATTTCAGTCTAAGTAACACCACCATAATTTTTAAAACAAGTGTATATGTTTTGAAACAGTAAGTTGCATAAGGCATCTAATGTTCCAGTTATTCATTCCAACATTGGCCTCTTTATATGAGGCTATATGAAAATCCCTTTTAAAATCTGCTTCCGACTGAGCTTTATGTGAAACCTTCCAGGATTGTTGTCTTAGTAATACATTGTGATGTACAAGTTCATGGACTCCTGCAACCAGTGTCATTTTGAATAATATGCTTTTTTGGAAATTGGCCATGTTATTATAAAACACTAAAGCAACTAAACTGCTGGTGTTTCTACTGACTTTCTGCTGTCCTCTTCAGGCTGGCTGATTCCTGCATACTAATGTATATCTTTCCCTATACACTGCCCCTTTTTTTTGTCATCTGGTTCCTTCTGATGTCACATGTCTGGGATGTTATTGGACAATTTGAAGAGAGGTTATGTTATTGGACAATTTGAAGAGAGGTTATGTTATTGGACAATTTGAAGAGAGGTTGCTATGAAAGGGAACAGCTGTATGGTAGCTACTCTTGTGACTAATTGGACAGCAACTCCAGTAGGTGATTGGTAGGAGACGGCATTTTGGCTTGCTATTGCCTGTGCCACTTTTGTAAGTGACTGGTACTTGATAGCAAATTGGCAGTTTGTATATGTGGGGTTGTGTATTCCCACAGCTAAGTGTTAAGACCACACGCCAGTTCTTCGTTGGCTGCTGTTTGTGTTTGTAAATCTGGGTCAAGTGGAGCTGCCCACTGACGAACACATACGGTCTGCTCGGTTTGAAATGCTGGCGGCCGTGTCGTAGGTAACTTGCAGCCATCCTCAGTGTTTGTGCTGTTAGGAGGTTTGATTATTTCAATAACTTCCCTTATTTTTCACTGCCGCATCCAGGGCCGCTGAGAAATCGTGCAAGGTTCTGGAAAATTGATTGAATGGCCACATTCCTGGTGGTGCAACTACAGCTGACTTCTAGTTCTGTGCCTGTTGTACATTGACGTTTGCATTCAGGTACTAGAGTGCAGATGGGCCTGACGGTCTCACCAATGTAGACATCACCTGAATGAGAACTTCACTCTGCTGTGGAGTGTGTGCTTGTATGAAACTTCCTGGAAGATTAAAATTTGCCCGTGAAAGGCAAAGGTCCCGATTTCGAGTCTCGGTCCGGCACACAGTTTTAATCTGACAGGAAGTTTCTCAGACATCACCACCTTCACACCGAAGTTCGTAGATGCCTGCAGTGTGGACAGTATACACGGGATCCTTAGTGGCCCTCAACAGATATTTGATCATGTGGCCCCTCTCGAATACGGGTTTTATATCCAAAATTATTTTATTGGAAACATTTTAATGTAATTTGGACATTTTACATGGACTAAAGCGAGTTTAGATGGACCGATAAGAGATGTGAAGAGAGATGGTTCCGTGCAGAATTGAAGAGGAGAGGATTGTACGGAAAACACTGACGAGAAGGAGAGACAGGATGACAGGTCACGGTGTTAAGACATCAGGGGATAACTTCATCCACACTAGAGGGAGCTCTAAAGTGTAAAACTGTAGGGGAAGATAGAGGTGAGAATACATCCAGCAAATAATCGAGGACATCGGGGGAAAATGCTACTCGGAAATGAGGGGGTTGGCACGGGACAGGAAACTGTGACAGGCCACATCAACCAGTCAGGAGACTGGTGACTCAACAAAAAAATTATATCTCCAAGAATTCAGAGTTTTCAAAAGAACTGGCTGCTGTAGTGTCAAAGGATACATAGTGCCAAAAAAAGAAAAAAAAAAAATATAGGCATGTATCCCTGATGTCAATCAGCTGTAGATTATGGAATGTGCTTTATGTCACAAACTATGACCGTTTTGGAGAACGAAAATCTCTTCTATGAATATCAACACTGATTCCACAAACAGGCATCTTGTGACTCTCAGCGTGCTCTGTTTACCCGCAGGATCCAGAGCACTGTACACGTAAACACTGGGGTTGGGGCAGGGAGAGGGTTGGGCGGAAGCTTCTAGTGGCTGGTGTGAGACACTCACGCCTCTCTCCATCTCTCACTCCTCCCACCTCACCCCAGTACACTCTCTCCGTGGACCAGGAAAGAGCTGGCAGTCGACTGAGCACAGTGTAGGGGTACAGGTGTGTGTGTGTGTGTGTGTGTGTGTGTGTGTGAGCAAAGCAAAGCTTTGTACCTTTGGTTTGTCTACCTGTTGACGACACAGTGCTTCTGCCTTTCAGTGAGTCGTCTCCTTTATTCTTAAATAATTTGTTATTGTCAACCGAGCTTACAGAGTATCAGACGAGATTTGTGTCTGACAAAACACAACATTTCACTTTGAATGGAACAAAATCCACAGCAGTAAAGGTAATTTCGGGAGTACCCTAAGGAAGTGCGATGGAACAATTATTATTGTAACGTCAGAAGCCCCGTCGGGATTTTTACAGGTGACGTGGTTGTCTGTGAAAAGGTAGCCGTGTCAGAGGACTGCTGTGAGCTGCAGGGAGAGCTGCAAAGGACTGATGAATTTTGCAGGGCTGGCTCTTTATTCTGAACATAATGAATGCAACATACTCCTCATGCATAGGAGAAGAAATTCACTACTTTACAGTTAAACTGTTGGTGATAAACTGCTGGGAATGGTAACTACTATTAAGTGCACTATGTGATCAAAAGTATTCGGACACCTGGCTGAAAAGATGTACGAGTTTGTGGTGCCCTCCATTGGTAATACTGTAATTCAGTATGGTGTTGGCCCACCCTTAGCCTCGATGACAGCCTAAACGTCAATGTAGACCTGGCAGACGCTCAACCATGAAATCCGAGTTTTCTCACCTCCTGCCTAACTGTCATAGTACTTGCAGTGGATCCTGTTGCAGTTTGGAATTCCTGTGTGATGGTCTGGATAGATTCTGCCTATTACACATTTCGACCCTCTTCAACTGTCGGTGGTCTCTGTCAGTCAACAGACGAGGACGGACTGTACGCTTCTGTGCTGTACGTGTCCCTTCACATTTCTACTTCACTATCACATTGGAAACAGTTGACTTAGGGATGTGTAGGAATGTGGAAATCTCGAGTACAGACATATGACACAGGTAACACCCAATCACCTGACCACGTTCGAAGTTCGTGAGTTCCGTGGAGCGTGCCTTTCTCCTCTGTCACGATGTCTAATGGCTACTGAGGTCTCTGGAGTACCTGGCAGTAGGTGGCAGCACAATGCACCTAATATGAAAAATGTAAGTTTTTCGGGGTGTCTGGATACTTTTGATCACATACTGTATCTAGGAATAACCGTCTGGAATGATGTTAAGTGGAATAACGACATAAAATAAATAGTTGGGAAAGCAGATGCCAACCTAAGATTCGTAGGAAAGATGTTAAGGGAGTGTAACTCATCCACAAAAGAAGAGGGTTATGGGATGCTTGTTCAACCGATTCTTGAGTATTGCTCATCATTCTGGGACCCCTGACAGGTGGCGTTAACAGAAGAGTTAATGTGTCAGTCTACCACTCCTCACTTTCCTGCTTTGTCTCCGTATTGTACTCAGAACTCCAGTATTCATCACTTGCAATCACACAACTGAAACATTTGTTGTCATAGTCAATTCTATCGAACGACGCATGTTTCTTAGAGTGCCCATCTGCTCGTTTCATTTGAGAGGCTTATGGGCACTATTTTGACAAAATCTTTCACATTTGCAAAACTTAGGTCAAAATTTGTTGTTCAGTCAAAGTATTTAACAAGTCATCCATTGTCCTTATGGTTAAACATCAATCTGATCACACAAGAACATGCACACATTCAACGTATTTGAAGTTGGAGGTCTTCCTGAGCGAGGGTAATCTTCAGCGTGTCCTCAGCCTTCCAAAAATGATGTGTTCCAGCGAAAAACTTGTGCTCTTGATAAGGAATGTTCCCCATATGCCACTGCCAACTTTACAAAGGTCACACTCAAGTTTAACACAAAACATGACGGCATAACATTGCTCTAAATTCCGCTGTTCCATTTTCATGACTCACAACTTCACTGATGGTGCTCTCAAAAATCACGTGACGGTTGTACAGGGAGCATCTGGAAGGGATGAACACATCGGTCTACACAAGTAGAACGACACAGCGATGCCAGAATGTTCGTGGTGTTGTTAGTAGTGTTACTTACCTCTCACACCCTGTACGAATTCTTCCCACAATACGTCTAATAGAGAGACCACAATTAAGAAATTCAAGAAACTGGAGTTAATACACAGAGGGTTGCTCACAACCATTCTTCCCGTGCACCGTTTGCAAATGGTGCAGGTAAGGGGCAATCAGAAAGGGCTTTCGGAAGAACCCTCGGCAACTCGCTATAAGGTGGCTTGTGGAGCATAGGCGTAGAATCGGGAAGTAGACGTGTACAGTCCCCATAGGATGCCACCTGAATGAATACATCGACAAGCCCGATGACAAACTCAGCAACTGGTAGGTGTGGCTACCACCAGATGTGGTTGATCCATAATAATACACAATGTATTAATATTTAACAAACCAATCAAAACGCAAATGAGTACCGAAGTTAATGTGTAAATACACACATTAAAATGCCCATTAATTATGGCAATAAAATTTTGTCTTAATCCAGATGTGAATTTTGCAATGCTGATCTATAGGTGGTTGAAGAATTTCTGAGAACCTTGTCTCACTTTAAAAATCTGTAACAAGGCACATATGTGAGATTGATTAACTACACTGAAATTGTTGTTTTTTATTTGCTTCAAGAGCTGCGTCATTAAGATTGACATTGTCACACACACTGTTCTTTACTTCCTACAGAAGTATACTGTTGTTGGTGTGTTGGAATTCTCTAAACCCTGTATCATATTTTCATTCACTGAAGCCTGATGGGATAATGTTCTGGGATAATTCTATACGTGAGCAAAAATTATTCATTGTTCAAAAGAAACTGATTACACTACTGGCCATTAAAATTACTACACCACGGAGACGTGAAATTTAACTGACAGGAAGAAGATGCTCTGATGTGCAAATGATTACCTTTTCAGAGCATTCACACAAGGTTGGTGCCGGTGGTGACAACTACAACGTGCTGACATGAGGAAAGTTGCCAACCATTTTCCCATACACAAACAGCAGTTGAAAGGCGGTGCCTGGTGAAACGTTGTTGTGATGCCTCGTGTAAGAAGGAGAAATGCGTACCATCACGTTTCCGACTTTGATAAAGGTCGGATTGTGGTCTGTCGCGGTTGCGGTTCATCGTATCGGGACACTGCTGCTCGCTTTGGTCGAGATCTAATGACTGTTGGCAGAATATGGAATCGGTGGGTTCAGGAGGGTAATACGGAATGCTGTGCTGGATCCCAACGGCCTCGTATCACTAGCAGTCGAGATGACAGGCATCTTATCCGCATGGCTGGAACGGATTGTGCAGCCATGTCTCGATCCCTGAGTCAACAGATTGGAACATTTGCAAGACAACAACCACCTGCACGAACAGTTTGATGACATTTGCAGCGGCACGGGCTATCAGCTCGGAGACCGTAGCTGCGGTTACTCTTGACACTGCGTGACAGACAGGAGCGCCTGCCATGGTGTACTCGACGATGAACCTGTGTACACGAATGGCGAAACGTCATTTTTTCGGATGAATCCAGGTTCTGTTTACAGCATCGTGATGGTCGCATCCGTGTCTGGCGACATCGCGTTGCGCGCACATTGGAAGTGTGTACTTGTCATTGCCATACTGGCGTATCGTCCGGCGTGATGGTATGGGATACCATTGGTTACACGTTTCGGTCACGTCTTGTTCGCGTTGACGGCACTTTGAACAGTGGACGCTACATTTCAGATGTTTTGTGACCCGTGGCTCTACCCTTCATTCGATCCCTGTGAAACCCTACATTTCAGCAGGATAATGCACAACCGCATGTTGCAGGTCCTGTATGGACGTTTCTGGGTACAGAAAATATTCGACTGCTGCCCTGGCCAGCACATTCTCCAGATCTCTCACCAATTGAAAATGTCTGGTCAATGGTGGCCGAGCAACTGGCTCGTACACGGTAACCGAGCTCTGTTTGACTCAATGCCCAGGCGTATCAAGGCTGTTATTAGGGCCAGAGGTGGTTGTTCTGGGTACTGATTTCTCAGAATCTATGCACCCAAATTGCATGAAAATGTAATCACATGTCAGTTCTAGTATAATATATTTGTCCAATGAATACCCGTTTATCATCTGCATCTCTTCTTGGTGTAGCAATTTTAATGGCCAGTAGTGTAGAATTTCACTGATCAGCCAGAGCAATATGACCACCATCCTACTGTCAATTTAAACCCATCCAGGCGATAGCAGCGCCACGTGGCGAGAAAGGACTGCTAGTCAGACACAGGCACGGTGCACGTAGTGTCAGTTAGCGTGCTGTCCGTGTGTAAAATGGAGAAGGCGTGCGATCTGTCTGAGTTTGACTGAAGGCAGATTGTGACGGTCCAGACGCTCGGCACGAGCGTTTCAAGAACTGCACGACTTGTCAGGTGTCCGAACGGTGCTGTTGTGAGTGTCTTCAATACGTCGCGAAACCAGGGTGAGACTTCTGGACGTTATGGAATTGGGCGGCCACCCCTCGTTACAGATTTCTCACATTGTGGCCTGGGTAGGCTGGTAAAACAGGGCAAGTGGTGAACTGTGGCGGAACTAACATCAGACTTTAATGCTGGGCATAGTACAACTGTGTCTGAACACACACTGCACCAAACACTCCTAACGGTGGCACTTCGCAGCCGACGGTCTGTGCACGTGACAGTGTTAACACCACGACGTCGGCAACTGTTACTGAAAGGGGCACATTGGCAGTGGACATTTGTGCACTGACAGAGCACTGCACTGTCAGACAAATCCCGATACCGCTTCACCGTGCCGATGGGAGGGCACGAATCCGTCGTCTTCCAGGGGAACGGCTCCTCGATACCTGTACTGCGGGACGGAGACGAGCTGGCAGCAGCTCCGTTGTGCCCTGGAGAACATTTACGTGAGCATCCACGGGTCCAGTGGAGCTCGTGCAAAAACAGCACTGTGATGGCAGACGATGCCACGAGGCCAGGAGTGTGACGGAGTGGTTCGACGAACACAGTGGTGAGTTCCAATTGATGTGCTGGCCGCCCAACTCACCAGATCTGAAACCGATCGAATACACCCGGGATACGATTGAAGGTGGCGTCAGAGCTCGTTGCCCCCTACCCGGAATTTAAGAGAATTAGGTTACTTGTGTGCGCAAATGTGGTGCCAGCTGCCTCCAGACCTACCGAGGGTTCATTGCTGCCACTACTATCCTCTCCAAAGGTGGACATACTGGCTATTTGGTACGTGGTCAAAATGTTCAGACTGGTCAGTGTATGTATCGAATTGAAAGACTTGCACTGTAACATTGAGCCGTAGGAAATGATGTATCGAATTCATGCAGGTACATCTTGAAGCTATCTCTGTAAGCAGCTGGGAATGTTAACCACAGCATCACAGTACATTTATTCGATTAAGAAATTTGCTATCAACAGTCCATCTAAGTAACAGGAATAGTCTCGAGCATGACACTAGGAGGCAAAATGATGCGCACTACCTTTAATGAATGTAACAGAAAGGGGTGAAATATGGAGCTATAAAACTCGTGTGCATGCGCAACACAAGCTCTGCTTAACCGAACAGGGAGATACATGATACCGTGAAGACTATTTACAGGTTAAAGGTTGTTGTTCTCGTCCTCATAATGATAAATTTTATGCAACCATATTTTGTAATGATACGTGCTTACAAATTAAGTATCTGGGCTGAAATATTGTTACAGCTATTATAATTACTGGTGCAGCTAAAGGAGAAAATGTTTTAATTCCACAGATGCAAAAATATTGCATTTCCCACTGAAAATTGCTTTTGGAATGAACAAAAATAAAGCCTGAGAGATAACGCTTTGGTTTCTGGTGTGCATTTAGAAAATCTGTTTTTCTCGTGGACAACACTGTATAGCCTGCTCGTGTGTATCTAGCCAATAAAATATTGATTCCCTTCCTAAAGAAGGCAAGATTGAAACTTTATTAGTAGAACTGTGTAGAGTTAAGATCACGCAGTGAATAATCCATAATAAAGATAAATTTTTGTAATTTCTAATGTTTTTAATTAAGATCCAACATACAGCAAAATAGTGGAACACACTCATTATGTATCATCACTACATACACTATACGTACACACACACGTCTCCATCACCTAGAATAGCTTGTCATCGCCCTCTGCAATATTCTTTTCCGACCGTATGGTCCTTCTGCACCCATCTTCCTACCCTATGGCTCCTACACCTGTGACTGTCCCCGCTGCAAGACTTGGCCTATGCTCTCTTTTACCACCACCTCTAGCAGCCCTGTAACTGGCTAAACATATACGAGGGCTGTTCAAAAAGTAAGGTGACTTTTCAAATTGTACGGGCAACGGACATGTTTGATTATCCATCTTTTTTTTTTAAATGTTGGTATGTGTGTCCTGAACATACATTCACAATTTCAAGTGTACAGCATACTTCCTTTGTTTTTGATGGATGGAAAGGTTAGCCATGTTTTAGTGTGCTCGACAATTTTCGATTATTATAAAAAATGGAGCAAACAATTTGCATAAAATTTTGTGTGAAAAATGGATTCAAGTGCTCTAAAACACATGAAACGTTGACAATGGCATATGGTGAGTCTGCTGTAAGTAAAATAAAATATTTACAAGTGGTATAAGCTCTTCCAAGATGGCTGAGAAGATGCCAATGACGAATCTCGCTCTGGACGCCCCAGCACATCAACAGCAGATGATAATGTCAAAGCTGTGAAGAAAATTGGTTTGAAAAATTGTCGAATTACAGTAAGAGAAGTTGCTGACGATGTTGGCAGATCAGTCAGCTCATGTCATGCAATTTTTTCGGATGTTTTGGTCATGAGACGTGTGTCAACGAAGTTTGTTCCAAAACTTCTCAACTTTGATCAGAAGAACCCTTGCACGAGCATCGCACATGAGCTCTCGAATGGCGTCAGTGATGATCCTGATTTGCTCAAAAGGGTCATAACCGACAACGAAACGTGGGTTTACGGTTATGACATCGAAACAGCCTAATCGTCCCAATGGAAACATCCTGGAGAGCCAAGACCAAGAAAAGCACACCAAGTTCCATCACATGTCAGTTTTGCTGACCATTTTTTTTTCAATTACCATGGCATAGTGCATCATGAATATTTGCCTCAAGGTCGTAAGGTCAATAAGGAGTATTACTTTGACATTATACGCCATTTGCGAGACGCAATATGCAAAGAACATCCGGAACTGTGGAAAAACAATTCGTGGCTTTTGCATCATGGCAATGCAACTGCTCATTCATTGTTGCTTGTGAGGGATTTTTTGGCCAAAAACAACATGACAATAATGCCTCAGCCACCATATTCACCGGATTTTGTCACCTGCGACTTTTTCCTGTTCCCAAAACTTATGAGAGCTATGAAGGGACAAAGATTTTCAGTGACTGAGGAAATAAAAACTGCATTGCTGAAAGTACTCAAGGCAGTACCAAAAAGTGCTTGTGAGAAGTGCTTTTAGGATTGGAAGAAGCATTGACACAACTGTATTGTATCTGAAGGAGATTAATTTGAAGGGGGCAACATAAATATTGATGAATAAATAAATAGTTTTTCAGAAAAATATAAAGTCTCCTTACATTTTGAACGCACCTCGTACTATCAAAGGGAGAGCAACCTGTGAAATGACACATTGCCATATACCATCTGTTACATAAACACTGTTCGGCCTTTTACATCGGCATGACTACCACCAAATTATCAAGTAGGATGAATGGACGTAGGCAGAGGGCATATACTGGCAACACGCAATATCCTGTTGCAGGGCATGCTCTACACCCTGACAATCACGACCTCGGCGCGTGTTCTACCACACGTGCTATCTGGATTCTTTCCCCAGACACCAGTTTCTCAGAACTGCGTGGGTGAGAACTAGTGCTGCAACATGTCTTTGGTTCTGGCCTTAATTTATGTTAATTCCTTCCATCTCAGCATTTTTTCACAGTAACTCCTCTTTTCTTCACTCCGTTTCGGTTTTCTACTTCTTTCATTGTCTTACCAATCTGTTTTTCACCGCCCCCCTCCCATGTCTGCTATGTACAATGCACTCTTGTTAACCAGTGCGTGATGTTTAACCAGTAATCTCTGTCCTGCATATTACTCTGTCTGGGTCATTCCATTTCAAATCAACACACTGATTCAGACTCGATGTGTCAAATTTCCACGATTTCTGGTATGCCGCGATATAGCATAGACTTATGGAAAAATACCAAATTTCAGTTATGAAGCACAATTATATTTGAAGTTATTAATTTTTAAAGATTTAAATTTTTATGAAGAAATTTCATGTTTTGGCATCTTTGAATGTAAACTTAGAAAATCCCACTTTTACAGTTGCGAATTTTTCTTTGAAAACTATATACGCTTCTTTTAAATTATTA
The DNA here is from genome assembly GCF_023898315.1 of Schistocerca nitens. Lineage (NCBI taxonomy): Eukaryota > Metazoa > Arthropoda > Insecta > Orthoptera > Acrididae > Schistocerca > Schistocerca nitens. Next base: position 146,669,457 of record NC_064624.1, on the reverse strand, counting down.
AGCATTGTCCTCTCTGAAACATGTTCTTTACCACCTGTGCTGTTGTCTTTCACTGGTATAAAGTCCTTCATCCCTGGCATCACTCTGCTCATTTCGTCACTTGTAAAAAAATCCTTTAACAATATAAATGGTACTCTCCTCACACTCCAGCTGTCAGGCAAAAGAGTGAGCAGTTGAAGCTGCATCTTCCTACTAGTGAAGCAGTTGTACACCTTCTTTACATGTGTTAAGAACTCATCTTGTGAATCATCATTCTTGTGGTGTCACCGCCAGACACCACACTTGCTAGGTGGTAGCCTTTAAATGGGCCGCGGTCCGTTAGTATACGTCGGACCCGCGTGTCGCCACTATCAGTGATTGCAGACCGAGCGCCGCCACACGGCAGGTCTAGAGAGACTTCCTAGCACTCGCCCCAGTTGTACAGCCGACTTTGCTAGCGATGGTTCACTGACAAATTACACTCTCATTTGCCGAGACGATAGTTAGCATAGCCTTCAGCTACGTCATTTGCTACGACCTAGCAAGGCGCCATTACCAGTTACTATTGATGCTGTAAAACATGTACCGTCAAGAGCGATGTTCACCAATTATGGATTAAAGTTAAGTATTCCAGAAGCTACGTACGTTTTTTGCTAGTCTCAATTCCTTGTCCTGTTCCAGACCTCACGCCAGCCTGCGTGAGCTTAAACGCGTGCCTTTCGGCTTCCTCGTAGTGGGTTGGCTGTCTTGCCAATCCACAACAATTCTCATCATCACTAGATGCATTCACTAGTAGTTTTCTCTTGACCGCGACATTGATTCTGTTGGCCTTCTCAGTAGAGTAATTTTTGGGCTGCATCCTCTTTTTTGTCTACAGCCGACTCTCCCATCTCTAAAAGAGAGCTGTTAAGAGAACTCAGAGCTTCACATTCATTTGAAAATTGCATATCAATAGCTTCTTCAATTTCAGTATCAGACTGACTTTCTTCATGTATGTTACTAGTTCCAGTGCAAATTTCTCTGTTTTTTATTTTACAACTTTTTCAGTTGCTTCCTACAACTGTCACAGACCTTGGATTACTCAGGTGTTCCTGGAATCAAGTCACACATCTATGAAGTAACATGTCTCAAACCTTTTGTTGCATGGGAGTGATTAGGCTTATTAAAAGGATTAAAATAATCCATTTTTACTATCTTGTCAGTGGTATCCATCCTGCAAGGGAAAAACATGAGAAATTAACAAGGGAAAGTGCAGTGGCCAAGAAATAGGTTGTGTTCTAAACATACAATAACACAGGAAACATCAAATGAACAACATCTGTAATCAAGTATGTGTACGATATTATTTATCAACCACTGTCAACTATTATAATTCAATCTTCTGAACAGGGATGCTTTCCAGATGTATTGAAATCTGGTGAGATCAAACCTCTATTCAAGAAAGGATTGACAGAAGATATGGGGAATTACTGCCCTAGCTCTCTCTTGCCGGTCTTCTCAAAAGTGTTTGAAAAGATTGCAGCAAAACAAATTAATAACTTTCTTACTGTAAATGATATAATTTTTAAAAACCAGTTTGGATTCCAATGGGGTAAAAGCACTGTGAATGCTATAAATGAGTTTATCCAAAAATATGCTCCATGTTAGATAAAGGTAAAAAGGTCACAGGTATATTCTGTGATCTGACTAAAGCTTTCGATTCAGTGAACCATGCATTACTCCTCCACAAATTACAGATGTATGGAATCAGGGACACTGCTTTAAAATGGTTTAGCTCTTACCTGTCAGGTAGGAAACAAAGAGTAATTTTAACTTCAAATGGAACCAATTATTCATCAGACTGGAAAACAGTTCCCCAAGGAGTCCCACAAGGGTCGATATTGGGTCCCTATCTGTTTCTTTTTTACGTAAATGACCTACCACTTGCTATTGATGTTCATTCAGTCTTATTTGCTGGTGATACACCAGTTCTAACTGAAAATGAGGTATCTGAAAATATTCCAGAAGAAGCCAAAAATACTTTAGAAAAACTTGAATCTTGGTTCTATCAAAATGGACTAAAACTAAATGTAAGTAAAACCAAAATGATGCAATTTGAAGCTAAATCAGTAGAAAGGAGTGAAATAAAGATAACTTGCAATGATCAGGATATCACAGAAGCAAACCACGAGAAGTTCTTAGGCCTACATCTTGACAAAAATTTAAATTGGAAGGTACACATAGATTACTTAGCAAATAAACTGAACAACTTAGCATTTGCAATGTGTATTTTGTCAGGTGCCACAAACATGGATACCAGAAAGATAGTTTATCACTGCTAGTTTGAGTCAGTTATTCGTTATGGCATAATCTTCTGGGGAAATTCAGCAAATGTCACTAGGCTCCTAGTATTACGAAAGAAAGTAATTAGAAACATGTGTGTTGCAAAAAAAATGGGAATCCTGTTGACCACTGTTAAAAAATTTAAAAACACTATCTGTCCCCTCACTTTACATGTATGAGATGTTGGTGTTCCTATATAAAAATCAACATACACTAGACACTTTCTGTTTTGACCACAACTACAGCACTCGCCACATAGATAACTTCAAACTTCCAACACATCATTTAAAACTTTACGCCCAAATGCCAGAGTATATGGGGTTAAAAATTTTCAATAAAATAAAAGGCAGTAATATATTTAAAATGGAGATTGGTTCACTGAAAATATTGCTCTTTACTCTTCTGGTGGAAAAGTGTTATTATTTTGTCGATGAATTCATTGAGGACAGCTTCACAGTCTGAACACAGGGATTGTATTACATGTATTATTTTATGTACATGTGTAGCTGTAACTTAGAAATGTAAAGTATAATGTAAACCTTTGTATTTCTCTTAAAATAGTGAAAAAAGTTTCTTTTGTAAACCTTGACATGTCTCCTGTACATCAAATCAAATGATTTGAAAATTGTACGTAATGAGATGAATAAACCACATATCACACATCACATATCATACAAGCAACTCTGATGCTGCACTAGCTGTAAATGAGTGTTCTTGTCTGCTTGACCAATCTGCTTCCACCTTGTGAAAAGGGATTTCTCATGAGGGAAATCCCCTTTTTATCTGAGTAAAAGGGGATTTCCCTGTATTTGTAGACCAATCAGCTTCAGTTTTCTTCTAAAGAGAGGTTTCCAAACGTGGTACACTATAAAGTAATCATTACATTTTATTAATTTAATAGTGTCCTAAACACTGCATAGCAAAATTAGTAATTCAATCATAAAATTTTACTAATTTGGTACATTATTTACAAAATGTGTGTATTTCTGAAGCCGTGTATCTCCTGATCTCCTGATCCTCATAATAGAATTTTACTGTGTGTATTAAGACATTACAAATTATATTTGATAATTTTTTGGAATTTTTAAAATTGCCACTTTTTGAGAAATTTAAATTTTAAAATTTTCAATTTTTTAAAAATTGTAACACCTATCTTGTGGCACATCATATTAAAGCCCCATTCAGTAACTTTAAAATGAGATCAATCCCAGGCTTATATCATTGCTGGTTGCCAGCCTATGGGCATCTAAAGGTGCCAAAATATGAATTTTTTTCAAAAAAATTTAAATCATTAAAAATTAATAACTTCAAAAATAATTGTACTGTATAACTGAAATTTGGTATTTTTTCATAAGTGTATGATATATTGCTGCATACATAAAATCATAAAAATCTGAGACATCAGTTCTGAAAATCTCCCAAAATTGTGTTGATTTGACATGGAATGGCCCATCTTCCACCTTTAAGCTCTCAGGTTTTCAAATCTCATCTGATGCAGTCCCCAACAATCAGTCTTTCCTGCTAATACCGTGTGGTAAATCTTCCCTGAGCTGTGGTTCTGGGTGTCTTTCCCGAAATCTTCCCCTTTTTCTAGACCTCTCCAGTCCTTTTCCTTCAGCCATCTTCTTCCCCCTTCAATCGTTCTGCCTGAAGAAAGAGCCACTGGCTCCAAAAGCTTGCCTAATTACAACCTTCTTTTATGTGTATGTTCTGCCACCACTTGGTGAGTAGATTTTTTTATCTATCCAATTACTTTATTCACTATGTACCCAGATATTTATAAATTACTAGCTTGCTTACTTGCCATCAATCATCATAACAAAGCTATTGATATGTCGGGACAGCTGTGAGTAACACCCAGTAGTAAATATATTATCCACACTTCAAAAATATGCCATTAGAAAGTAATACCATGATTGGTGGAAAATAACACAAAAAATTAGCAAAAGAGAAACCACTGAAATTGGCCATAACATGAATTTTTTCTGTCATTGCTTGTATGTTTTGAAAGTGTTTTTCTGCTTTGAAGTGTTTCTGTCAGCAGTACAGGAAATTTGTCTCGTAAAGGGATTCATAAGTCTCCTTAATTTAACGGTTTTGTCAGCTGAATTTTCTTTGTTAAAATTGTTTTTCAAGTTCACTCTCAAAATTGCTGTTAATTTCTTCCATGCATTGAAGTTTATCTGCAACAGAGGCAAACTGCGTGAGGTACATGTGCTTAGCTACACTTAACAAGGGAATATGAACAGGCTGGCTTTTGCCACTAGCATGACTTCCATAAATCAGTCTTCATGCGATTTACTGTGAATGTATCTTTCTGTTTAGTCCATTTGAATGGAAGATATGATTAAGCATGTTGTGAACCAAACACAGGTGGTTCAGATATGTGCATCAGTACAAATTCCTTTTCAGTTTCCCCAGGTTTGAAGACCGTGTATACCCCTGATGCACTTCATATCTCATTTAAAAAGTGCATTTGGGAGGGTGATGGTTCAGATTGACATCTCACCACCCAGATTTAGGTTTTCTGTGATTTCCCTAAATTACCACAGGCAAATATTGGAATGGTTTCTTTGAAATGGCATGGCCAATTTTCTTCTCCATCCTTGACAGGATCCGAGCTCGTGCTCTGTCTTTAGTGACCTCGACGTCGACTGAGCGTTAAAGTGTAATCTTCCACCCGACCTCACTTCACAACTTTTGATTTTATACGATTTTATTGTAGGTATGTAACAGTCTGGCCTGTATGTGTAGCTTAGTACGAAGCATGATGGCTTGTGAGATAGGGAGGTGAAGGAGATCCAGATAGAAGCCAGACTGTGGATTAAACACTTTTGATTTAGTGCAATGGCCAGTCTGAGAATTGGTTGTAGGTGGTGTATGATGCTTGTTTAGGCAAATTCTGGGCCAATTTCTAATCTGAACATCTGAAACTACAGTACGCGACTGTTAAAAACGATAACACACGGAGCAAATTTCACACAGTTGACAGACTGGTGGTGCAAGTGACTTCCCTCCACCCGGTTAGCTTGACAACTGTGGTGACAGAAGGGGCATACAGGCACCAAGTTAATATAAAATAAATTTGACAAATCGTGAAACCTGTGGACCTCGTATGATGGGGTGAACATTGGGAAAGAGAGAGAATTTTAAATGGAAAACATTTCATGCTCTATTATTGTGTAAAGTGAAAGTGTAGTTAGTTTTGTTTTAGTGTTTTGTGTCCTCCTTGACAGTGGAGGAGGAATCAGTGAAGTTATAACTACACGTAAAAATACAGTTTGCCAGAAGTACCGTTTCATTTCACATAAAATCTGTGATGTAGACTTTTTTACATCTTCATTTTATCTCCATAAACCAAAAGACATTTAGTATCTCTTATTAGAGGTGAAACACATCTCATGTAAGAAAAATACATACTCTTGTAGTACAAAAAAGAAATTTTGTTTGTTGTAAAATAAGCTACAAGTGTATTAGGATGTAATTCTGTTCCAATTGGAAATTTCTGAAGATTATCAAATATAGTTGTGTGAAGTTAGACAGATGTTTGATATCACTTCATGTGTTAGATAACTTCACAAATTTTACGATGTAAAATAGGTAAATGGATATGTGCTGGTATTTGGCACTCAGTCACTTTTATAAATAATTCTCTTTACAATTTATTGTATAACTAGTGTTTCATGCATTTTACTAAAAGGAATGCCAAAATATGTCCGTCCAGTATTTGTTTTCTGTCAGTGCTTCTGCATTGTGGAACTGAATTACTTTGAGTTTCGTGATGGAAAAGTGTCAGATTTCTCTGCGAAAGTTAGATGCTGTGACGATCTCAGTCCGTCAAAGAAAAAATAAGAAGATGAGATAATGCTGGGCATAGTGTTAGCCATATAATCACAAAAATATGAAGGAATCTGGTAAATGTTTCTCATAACTGTGCATAGATATTGAAATAGGCAACTGAATGGAGAAAATGTGCTGCACAACTAAGGAGTTGCCAACAATGAAAGGAAATGCGACAGTTATAGCAGAAATAAACCTAAGGAGAATTGGTAGGGTAAGTAATATGTGAGGGTGATTAGTAGAGAGTTTGAAGACATAGCTTTTGAACATGAACTCCCTGCCAGTTGAGGTGCCATTTGCTTTGTCACCTGCAGCAGCAGCAACATTAGAAGACAGGAGGGGCAGGGGGGGTGGGGAAGTGGAAGTACCGTTGAAATACAGCCAATGCCTCGCCAAAGGGAGCTATGTGATGCAGAAGGAACATGAAAAGACCTGTAACCTAGGTAGAATGGCATAATGTGGGGAAGGGGCTTGAAAATTGGTCGACTGACTAATGAGATAAGGTATGTAGCACAGTCAGGAATGACACTTGGAAAATGATGGCATGAAGGAGCAGTTTTGTCTGAATAACAGTTTATTGACATATTACTCTACTTGTAGATGGCATGTGGCTGAACTCCTCAGCAACTATCTGAGTTTGAAGGAAAACACTATTGCTAACACAAGTTGGTGTTACCCTCCTGTGCTGTCATCTGTTGTACATTGCCAAAATAAAAGTGGCACAGATTGGGTAGTTACCTTGAATTTGGCAACCATTTCAGTAAGTTTTATTATGTAGTTTTCACCGTCGTGCAATGAGTACTGTATCATTCAGAGCTGCACATTTTGCTTTTGTATAGGAAAAGTATCAAGATAAAATTCTGCTTATGGTGACTCATTGGCTCAGTTAGGTATCAATCAGTTCAATGAACTGATGTGCTGTCAGAAGATAGGTTTTGGTGAGAATAAACAATGCCGCCAAGTAGATGTAGTCATTGATAAAATGTAAGGGGAAATAAAAAAGTTGCTGTTTTAGGATGCTGCTGCAGTGTGTATGCAATGTAATGCAACTCCGATGTGGATATACAAGGTGTGGCTAGAAAAAAACCGGACTAGTACTGGTGAAACAATAAAACGAATGCAATAAGGCTGAAAGTCGCGTGGCCTCTCACGTGACTCTCGCTCCGCCTACTGCTCGAGTTTCATCTGCCTCCTGCACTCAGTCTGCCCGTGGCATCTGTTTTAAGTAGTTGACGTTTTGTCCGTGCGTCGGAAAATGTTGAGTGTACAGAAAGAACAGCGTGTTAACATCAAATTTTGTTTCAAACTAGGAAAATCTGCAAGTGAAATGTTTGTAATGTTACAACAAGTGTACGGCGATGATTGTTTATCGCGAACACAAGTGTTTGAGTGGTTTAAACGATTTAAAGATGGCCGCGAAGACACCAGTGATGACACTCGCACTGGCAGACCATTGTCAGCAAAAACTGATGCAAACATTGAAAAAATTGGTAAACTTGTTCGACAAGATTGCCGTTTAACAATCAGAGCAGTGTCTGAGTTAACAGGAGTTGACAAGGAAAGTGTCGAACAAGTTTACTGATTTTTTCAATGTTTGCATCAGTTTTTGCTGACAATGGTCTGCCAGGGCGAGTGTCATCACTGGTGTCTTCGCGGCCATCTTTAAATCGTTTAAACCACTCAAACACTTGCGTTCGTGATAAACAGTCATCGCCGTACACTTGATGTAACATTACAAACGTTTCACTTGCAGATTTTCCTAGTTTGGAACAAAATTTGATGTTAACACGCTGTTCTTTCTGTACACTCAACATTTTCCGACACACGTGACAGGCCACGCGACTTTCAGCCTTATTGCATTCGTTTTATTGTTTCACCAGTACTACTCCGGTTTTTTTCTAGCCACACCTTGTATAAGCACCTACATGTAAGCAACGGATTAGTGTGATTCGTGCATTTCTGACACGTGTGTAGTGACTGCAGAAACATGAACTGTCGTGAAGTTATTACATTGTGCATCCAAATGGGACTGATATGCTGTTATCCTTTTCTCGGGTGCCGAAAAACAAACACTGGTAGGCATCCGTCAGATACTGAAGAATGTATGTGGGGCAGTATGTCTGATGAAAACCACTGTTACGGAATGGTGCACGATGAGTGCTGCTGCTGCTTTTCGATAACACGTGTCCCCGTAATGCAACTGTTATAACACAAAACTTAACAGCAACTGAAGTGGCAGACAGTCAAGCATGCAAGTTCTGATCTCTCTCCAATGCATTTATAGTGCCGTCAGTCCCTTAAAAAAAGACCTCGAACGGGTGCCAATTCCTTTTGGACGAGGATGTGCAGCTTGCAGTTACGGACTTCTTCACACAGCAGGCACGGTGTTTTACCAAATTTGTATCTTCAACCTGGTGCATCAGTGGGATGAATGCTTCAATGCTCACAGCAATTTTGCCTGATTGGCATACCAATTCTGGACTGTACGGTCTTCAAATGGAATTTTTTGGTCACCTCTTAAAATTGCAAAAGTCCATGATGTGATTCTCTCTCTAATTCGAAGCTAGAGCACAATTAGCAGGGACCGTGGGCTTGGGCATCCTTGGAAATTTAGAGAGAAGAGTCAGGTTTTGTAGTTGCCAATTTTTTTTAGGTATATGACTGAATCAGTAACATTGTGAATGTATTGTGTCCCAAAAAATAGATTTGTCAGTAATGACACTAAAGATATTGTATTTTAAATGAGTGATGGGCATCCACTCAACATGTATAAGGTAGATTTCTCTGATACCTAAAGTATAACCAATTTCATTAGTGTATATAAATTACATTTATTATATTCTTAATATGAACGTGAAGGCCACAGTTTTGATTGAACCGTGTAAAATTATATCCCTCTTGTGATTAAGTCCAGTGGATCTTTTAGTAATCTTTTTATAGCTTTTTTAGTAATATAGTTTGAATGTGACATTGATACAGCACATTAAAAATATGATGCATAAAAATACAGAATAAGTGATGAAATTTTATCGAATTATTAAGGAATAACACTAATACCCCTCAAAGTGGAGGAACACACCATAAACTAAACAAAAGCTTGTAAAACTTCGATGTCATCTATAACATCTTGTTTACAAACAAAACATCGCATCTGACCATGTTAATAGATCTGTTGCATTACTTTCAGGCTTTGTTATTTAATGTTGATGGACATAATTAAAGTTGAGTTAAATGTGTTTTAACAGCTACATTTTGTGTTGGCTCAGGCTGCACCCCTTCTCAGCTGTTTAATGCCTTATTGTGCAGCCATACTAAATAGTATTTTCCATCATGCTTGGCAGTGTTAAATCTGCTGTTTAGTAGAATAGCAGACAATTGTTGTTAAAAATGACTGAGAATTTTGAAATGAATAAGGAGCTTGTACCCCCAGATTTTGAATGAGAATGAGTGCACCTCCTCCCTTTACAGACAATTGTGTCCGCAGGTGTGTCAACAGGAATGGCAATCAGTATTCTGTGTGAGGTGTTGATGAATGCGTCGGCCCCGTGGGCTACACAACTGCTGAGAAGGTACAGGTGTAAATGATGACTAACTGACAACCTCAGCTGCCGACAGGTGTTGTTGTTATACCTCGATGTGGACAGGTGAAAATGTGTGCCCCGACCGGGACTCGAACCCGGGATCTCCTGCTTACATGGCAGACACTCTATCCATCTGAGCCACCGAGGACACAGATGAATAGCACGACTGCAGGGACTTATCCCTTACACGCTTCCCGTGAGACTCACATTCCCAACTGTCCACAATTCTACATATTTATTGTACCTCATAGACATTTGCCCACCTACTCGTTACTCGCGCACGCTTTGGCAATTCCGGTAAGAGTTTGGGCAACCTGTGCGCATTCGCACAGACGAAGGTCTTACTGTCTTCGTATATATAGTTAAAGGCTACCCAGCCATTGACCTTCGTCTGTATGAATGTGCACAGATTGCCCAAACTCTTACGGGAATTGCCAAAGCGTGCGCGAGTAACGAGTGGGTGGGCAAATGTCTATGAGATACAATACATATGTAGAATTGTGGACAGTTGGGAACGTGAGTCTCACGGGAAGCGTGCAAGGGATAAGTCTCTGCAGTCACGCTATTCATCTGTGTCCTCGGTGGCTCAGATGGATAGAGTGTCTGCCATGTAAGCAGGAGATCCCGGGTTCGAGTCCTGGTGGGGGCACACATTTTCACCTGTCCACATCGAGGTATAACAAAACACCTGTCAGCAGCTGAGGTTGTCAGTTAGTCATCATTTATTTCAGAGAAAAGCTGCACGGTCATCAACAGTAACTGTTCTTTCGAGAACTAGTTACTGTCTTCATATATATAGGTACAGGTGGTTGTGGCTTTCAACTTAAAAGCTGCAGTTTGGCCAAAATCCGAGGGGCATTTTCTGCTGAGTGATCACTTTTGCTGAGACCCGAATAAAAATCTTGAAAATCAAGCAACAGTCAAAACAATCTGCCCCAAAGAATGCAAGGACTTTCTCACCCCTCTGTACGTGCCATTCACCACTCGGCAGAGGTGCTGCTCATGTTGCCATGTCGTGTGTTGGGGGGGCTTCACAACAGGGCTATGCTTACCTAAACAGGCAGACAAATGGGGAGCTGATGTTGTTGCATGTACAGTAGGTTACTTACTCGCCACAGCAGAGCTACTGAATGCAGGTGCCAGTAGCAGATGGTATAATATAAATATAGAATGAGATTTTCACTCTGCAGTGGAGTGTGCACTGATATGAAACTTCCTGGCAGATTAAAACTGTGTGCCTGACCGAGACTCGAACTCGGGACCTTTGCCTTTCGCGGGAAAGTGCTCTACCATCTGAGCTACCGAAGCACGACTCACGCCCGGTACTCACAGCTTTACTTCTGCCAGTATCTCGTCTCCTACCTTCCAAATTTTACAGAAGCTCTCCTGCGAACCTTTCTTTCAGGAGTGCTAGTTCTGCAAGGTTCGCAGGAGAGCTTCTGTAAAGTTTGGAAGGTAGGAGACGAGATACTGGCAGAAGTAAAGCTGTGAGTACTGGGTGTGAGTCGTGCTTCGGTAGCTCAGATGGTGGAGCACTTTCCCGCGAAAGGCAAAGGTCCCGAGTTCGAGTCTCAGTCGGGCACACAGTTTTAATCTGCCAGGAAGTTTCAATATAAATATAACTCAATGCTCAGGTCATACAAGTTCAGCACCTCACTTCAGTTTGTTTTATGGATAATGTTGGTAGTAATTTGTCCTAATGCTTTGTTCTAAAGTTATTACTATATAAATTGTGAAAAATTTTATAGAGAAAATAAATCACAAAGTTGAGGTCAATTGGCAAGTGACAAAAAATTGCCGTGTTACGTGAATCAAAAACTAAAGGGGTATCTACGTCGACCGACGGATTTGCGAGCTTTTCAAACATGAGTAGTTTGTTGAAATATCACTCATGATGAGAAGGCTGCCAAGGAAAGTTTTAAAATAATTTCTTTCAGTTTTTTACGGAATAACTATGAGACTGTGCGTAAACTGTTTCCACATTATGAAAAGTTTCTGCTAATGTGTCTATGAAATATGCTTCTCCATAGCCACCTTGACTTCTCCCCTGTTAATTGTAGAGTAGTTTGTGATAACCGTGGCGAGGTATTTAATTAGAATATTGCTGTCTCAGAGAAGTGGTATGCATCCCTGTCCTGTATAGTGAACAATGGGCCGGCCGGTGTGGCCGTGCAGTTCTAGGCGCTTCAGTCTGGAACCGCGTGACAGCTACGGTCGCAGGTTCGAATCCTGCCTCGGGCACGGATGTGTGTGATGCCCTTAGGTTAGTTAGGTTTCTAAGTTCTAGGGGACTGATGACCACAGATGTTAAGTCCCATAGTACTCAGAGACAATTGAAGCCAATTGCATCCCTGTCCTCAGTCACTTCCCACCTACTGCTGTATAAATCTCTCACTGCCGTACCTCAGAATTGGTGTCACACACTGATTGTTTACTTACCGTATTAGGAGCAAATGCTATCGCTAGTTCTACCACCAATTGTGACAAGCACTAATTTACCCAAACTGATAATTATGCTTATTACTTCTGGATTATACCACAACAGTCCAAAAAGTTTTGAGACTGCATTAATGAAATGGAGAGAAACACTATGATGCTGGCTTTAATACTTTAGATGTTCCACATAATCTGTCCCCCCCCCCCCCCCCCCCACCTACCCCACCCCCTCACACACACACACACACACACACACACACACACACACACAGAATGTTCATATTACCATGTGAAACTGTCAGAAAATCCATTCTTTGGGATGTTGTTCAACTCGTGCACCACACTGGCTCAAATGTTAGTTATGTCATCAAAGTGTCACCCATCATGTGAATTTCTGCCCTTGTCATTTAGTGGCAGCTTCATATCAATATCACCAAGTAGCATCACATGTTAATTCATTGCTGGGAAGAATTGTCAGAATTTTGCATTTAAATCAAGTTGTGTCTAGTGTCTATTGCTGTTTCTCATTTTTTTTTTTTTTCATGGCATGAGGGACAAACTTTGTGCACACTTTTCTCTTCTTCAAAACATTCTGGAAAATGTCTCAAATACTCAATTTAGAGATGTTGCTCCACTGCAATTTGTCACACAACAATTTGACACAATATGGCTGCACATCTTGCACTTAACACTGCCTGTTCACAGTTGGCTGGATGCACGTCTGTTGTTTACAGTTGTTAGTTGACCTGCCACCATCAGCCTCAGAACTTTTTGGATGGACAGCTCCTCCTCATACAGTACTCGGCTGTTGTTTTAATCCAGCAGTCCGAACAAACCATTTATGTGACCACCATTAGCTATGTGTATACTGGCAAAGTCAGGACCTATCTGATACGAACATTAGAAGTACACAAAATTTACATTCCTGAGTCCAAGTGCTCTGGTAAGTTATAGTAGTGGCTAGTGGTGTTCTTGTACTTTGTGTTTTAAATATTTTCGGATTTTCAATTTCCTGCCTGTTATCCACTGACAATCTTTTATAGACTTTTACATCAGAACATAAAACTCCATTCCAAACCCTAGGGAGTTATCCATAGTCTATATGAAAAGTATTTGTACTCGAACATAGTACTATGATGGTGAACTGCTGAATTAATTTTAAATTCACTCTTGTTAGTAACCACAAATGCCATTAGAGGGTAAAAATGTTGCCACGTAAGTGTAAGGTTCCCTAGATCCCCGATGAGGCTTCTGCGACGTGTTCCATTATCAACTTTACACAGTATTATTATTACAACTTCTGTAGCATAAATACTTTCTTTTGCCTTAGCTGCAGTGCTCCACAAGATTATACCACAGAACGGAACTGAGCCAAATTGTGGAAATTATGCTAGTAATACTGCGTGCATATAAATACTGTAAGGGAGATTTGTGAGCAATGGTGTCCATAACCGGGGACATGGGGGTGGGGGGTGGGGGGGTGGGGGGGAGGGGCACAGTATCCCCTCCTCTCCCCTCCCCCACCCATGTCCTAGTATAGTCAGGTGATTTTCTTTGAAGAAAATTATTTAAAAGTTGGTATAACACAAATTTTTAATGGCGTCAGAACTGGAATTTTTTTTATGGATACTTGCAAAATGCTGTTCATCCTGCAAAATATTAAAAGTACTCCATACCCCCAGGTCTTTCCCCCTCTCTCCCCCCCCTACTCCTCTGCCCCCCTCTTTACAAGATATTGTGAGTGCAAAACAGGTAGATTGCGGCCTCTTCATCAACTTATCCACATATTAGTCCCTCTCAGTTATTATCCATCTGGATACCCAAAAAGTATGAATGAGAGAGAATGCAGCACAGTGGCTGAGAATTATGTTTTGTATTTTGCCTTTAGGTGCGTACTTTCCACAAAAATAAAACCACATTCATGTCCGATTAGTTGAGTAAAAGCACATGAAGTGTAATGTATCACTTTGAAAAAGTAAATTACTATCTGTATATGGTACCGGTGAATGATGATTGTCATTTGCTCATAGAAATTGTGTTAAGTTCATAACAAATGTGAATTTGCATATTGTCCACAACTGTGCATGGAATCGGGTGGTTGGATACTGTGCTTCTACGAGACGGGGCAGCTCTGACAGATGTTTAATGTCATGCGTCCCTTGCTGGGTCAGCAGTCTACATCTACATCTACATTCATACTCCGCAAGCCACCCAACGGTGTGTGGCGGAGGGCACTTTACGTGCCACTGTCATTACCTCCCTTTTCTGTTCCAGTCGCGTATGGTTCGCGGGAAGAACAACTGTCTGAAAGCCTCCGTGCGCACTTGAATCTCTCTAATTTTACATTCGTGATCTCCTCGGGAGGTATAAGTAGGGGGAAGCAATATATTCGATACCTCATCCAGAAACGCACCCTATCGAAACCTGGCGAGCAAGCTACACCGCGATGCAGAGCGCCTCTCTTGCAGAGTCTACCGCTCGAGTTTGCTAAACGTCTCCGTAACGCTATCACGGTTACCAAATAACCCTGTGATGAAACGCGCCGCTCTTCTTTGGATCTTCTCTATCTCCTCCGTCAACCCGATCTGGTACGGATCCCACACTGATGAGCAATACTTCAGTATAGGTCGAACGAGTGTTTTGTAAGCCACCTCCTTTGTTGATGGACTACTCTCCCAATGAATCTCAACCTGGTACCCGCCTTACCAACAATTAATTTCATATGATCATTCCTCTTCAAATCGTCCCGCATGCATACTCCCAGATATTTTACAGAAGTAACTGCTACCAGTGTTTGTTCCGCAATCATATAATCATACAATAAAGGATGCTTCTTTCTATGTATTCGCAATACATTACATTTGTCTATGTTAAGGGTCAGTTGCCACTCCCTGCACCAAGTGCCTATCCGCTGCAGATCTTCCTGCATTTCGCTACAATTTTCTAATGCTGCAACTTCTCTGCATACTACAGCATCATCCGCGAAAAGCCGCATGGAACTTCCGACACTATCTACTAGGTCATTTATATATATTGTGAAAAGCAATGGTCCCATAACACTCCCCTGTGGCACGCCAGAGGTTACCTTAACGTCTGTAGACGTCTTTCCATTGATAACAACATGCTGTGTTCTGTTTGCTAAAAAATCTTCAATCCAGCCACACAGCTGGTCTGATATTCCGTAGGCTCTTACTTTGTTTATCAGGCGACAGTGCGGAACTGTATCGAACGCCTTCCGGAAGTCAAGAAAAATAGCATCTACCTGGGAGCCTGTATCTAATATTTTCTGGGTCTCATGAACAAATAACGCGAGTTGGGTCTCACACGATCACTGTTTCCGGAATACATGTTGATTCCTACATAGTAGATTCTGGGTTTCCAAAAACGACATGATACTCGAGCAAAAAACATGTTCTAAAATTCTACAACAGTCGCTCCATGGAGACTTGCCCCTTCCCGGAGACACACAGTGCTTTAGAGAATGCTGAAGCTCATGACAGTAAGGAGTTTGACGTCACGATGACAGCGGAAAAATTCATTCTGTCTTTGTCCCATAAAGTGGAAAGACTGCACAATTGATGTAATGAATATTAATGTTTACTGTCAGAAGTGCATTCCTGATGTAATATTCTGTTAATATATACGTTGCAGGAAGAAGCTATACAAGGACAAAGGCTTTGCTCAGGCTACCTTTTGTGACTTAAGCAGTGCCTTTGTAGCACACACACAACTACCAGACAAAATGTTTTTCTATGGCATCAGAGATAGCAGCCTTATATTATTAAAACTTTACCTAGAGAACTGTAAGCAACTTTTATGTGTTGGGAAAGAAATGTCCAGTACAGAACAAGTTAAGGTAGCTGTTTCAAGGGCTCCATACTTGGCTCTTTCTTGTTTTTAATAATGATTAATGACTTGCCATCATATATTACAGTGCTGTATGTCGATGATAATACCTTTATTCACACACAGTAGTATTAATTTTAGTAGTCTAAAAACATGTGTTGCAAAGACAGTTTATAAAGCATTCTTCTGATGTGAAGGAAATGAATTCTTGGTGAAAGACAACAAAACACAGAATATGGTTTCTAGTCTAAAACACAAGCTTCTATCTAATTACATAAGTTTTTGGTAGTGTATTTAGATGATAAATTACATTCGGGTCAACATGTACAGTACATTAATGGTAAGTTGTCCAGAGTAATTTATTTGTTAGGGCAACTTAGGGAGTATTTACCTGAAATATTTATAAGAACATGATATTTTTCATTTTTCCAAAAGTGTAATATCCCATGGTATTATTTAATGGGTAACTCTGGTTGTGTGCATGATTGCAGAAGAAAGCTATTAGGGTAATTACTTGTTCTTCATATAAGACACAATGTAAACCTTTGTTTTGTGAACAAAAAATCTGAACAGTAATAAACTTATATACATACTGTGTGTTAAATTATATAGAGAAGAAGTAACTGGAAGCACAACACAGATAAAATATGCATTGTTACAACACAAGAAGTAATCAATGTATTTATACTTCATACCATAGATGTGAAAATCACTTAACAGTTATGAATTCATGGGGTACAGCTTATTTAACAAGCTTCCACAAACTGTACAAGATTTACCAGAACAAGCATTCAAACAAACACAGCATGACGTGTGAGTAGCAAACCGATTCTACGGTATAAAGGAATTTATCAACTGTAACATAAAACTAATGGAATGTTGTCTACTCCTGGGGCCTTGTTTTGACTTAGGTCTTATCCAAAGAAAGCAGGTGTTGACAGTTGTGAAAATTACGAATTATTAGTATAATAAGTCACGGCTGCAAAATACTAACACACATTCTTTACAAATGAGTGGAAAAACCGGTAGAAGCCGGCCTCGAAGAAGATCAGTTTGGATTCCATAGAAATGTTGGAATACACGAGGCAATACTGACCCTACGAATTATCTTAGAAGATAGATTAAGAAAAGGCAAACATACGTTTCCAGCATTTGTGGACTTAGAGAAAGCTTTTGACAATGTTGACTGGAAAACTCTGTATCAAATTCTGAAGGCCTCAGGGGTGAAATACAGTGAGTGATAGGCTATTTAAAATTTTTACAGAAACAGATGACAGTGTAAGAGCCAAGGGGCATGAAAGGGAAGCAGTGGTTCGGTAGGGAGTGAGACAGGGTTGTAGCCTATCCCTGATGTTATTCAATCTGTATATTGAGCAAGCAGTAAAGGAAACAAAAGAAAAATTCAGAGTAGGAATTAAAATTCATGGAGAAGAAATAAAAACTTTGAGGTTCACTGATGACATTGTAATTCTGCCAGAGACACCAAAGGACTTGGAAAAGCAGTTGAATGGCGTGGACAGTGTCTTGAAAGGAGGATACAAGATGAACATCAACAAAAGCAAAATGAGGATAACGGAATGTAGTCGAATTAAGTTGGGTGATGCTGAGGGAATTAGATTAGGAAATGAGACACTTAAAGTAGTAAAGGAGTTTTGCTATTTGGGGAGAAAAATAACAGATGATGGTCGAAGTAGAGAGGATATAAAATGTAGACTGGCAATGGCAAGGAAAGGGTTTCTGAAGAAGAAAAATTTGTTAATATTGAGTATAGATTTAAGTGTCAGGAAGTCGTTTCTGAAAGTATTCGTATGGAGTGTAACCATGTATGGGAATGAAACATGGATGATAAATAGTTTAGGCAAGAAGAGAATAGAAGCTTTCGAAATGTGGTGCTACAGAAGAATGCTGAACATTAGATGGGTAAATCATGTAACTAATGAGGAGTACTGAACAGAATTGAGGAGAAGAGGAATTTGTGGCACAACTTGACTAGAAGGAGGGATCGGTTGGAAGGGCATGTTCTGAGGCATCAAGGGATCACCAATTTAGTATTGGAGGGCAGTGTGGAGGGTAAAAGTTGTAAAGAGAGACCAAGAGATGAATACACTAAGCAGATTCAGAAGGATGTAGGTTGCAGTAGTTACTTGGAGATGAAGAAGCTTGCACAGGTTAGAGTAGCATGGAGAGCTTCATCAAACCAGTCTCTGGACTGAAGACCACAACAACAACATAAAAATATTATAATACAGTTGATAATTTAAAAGAAACAACAGGCTAGTTATTAACATTACAGAGTGTTGTCTGTTGCTGTAATGGGCTAATGTCAATAAAATTATTATTACTACTAGTAGTAGTAGTAGTGGTAGTAGTAGTAGTAGTAGTAGTAGTATCAAGTATCTTTTACTTTGTGGATTTGAGAGATAGTTTAGATTATGTTTTTAGCATCAAAATTTCAGTCCATGGAGATGAAATCGATGACAAGAATAAGCATGGTACTCAAGCACAACAAAGCAAAGGGAGCTCGGATGCTCATGTTACAGTTCCCGTATCCTTTCTGCTCTCACTCTTAATCTAACTACCAATTAGCTGATGGAGAACACAGGTAATATTTTGCACTGAAGACCACAGTGTTGAGTGTCAACACTAGCAATACCACCACCATGAGAAACTTCACGCATGGAGCCTCATCTGGGTGTGCCCATTCAGCTCTGCTGTAAATAATTTTGAAATTTTTGGAACTGCACGACATAAGATAAAGGTTCAAGCTGCTGGCTGTGCATCAGTTGTACACCTGTTCCACCATATGTCATATTTACACTTCTGTTTATTTGCTGTGCATCCAGTCATAATAAACATATCTAATCACCAGTAATGGATACAGCTAGCATCCATTTATTTTTTTTATGGCCTATGGTAGAATGCTGATTCATTTAACTGAGCAGAACTTGTCAACAACTTCTCAGTTTGGCTTTTGTAAGAGATATTCGACCAAGAAAACAATATAAGACCTCAAAAATGAAGTGCTGGCTGACCTAAACAAGAAAAATTATCCATCTCATATATTCCATGACCGTGGGAAAGCCTTTGGTTGCGTGAATCAAAAAATTCTACTCAGTAACCTGAGACCTCATAGTATTAATAGAAAACCTCTCGCATCAATGGAATCGTATCGCCATAACACGAAGCATGTCTGAAAAGTTTGGTGAATGGTCTCAGAAAAGTAAATCAAACAGGGGTTACAAACAAAATACCTTTTACTGGCCTTTGGAGTAATCAACACTAGCTACAACACACTTCTGACATTGATTGTAAACCTGTTGGAAACTATTGGCAAACGCTTCTTGTGGAATTGCTCTAAGCACTGTTGAATATCCACAATGTGTACGAATGCTCGAAACAATAGTGCTTACACTGTCTTTGGTTATCTTCAACTCTTCTGCCCTCATTCTCAAAGACAATCATCTCCAAGCATCCGTCGCACTCATACAGTATTGTCTGGTATTGTGTACCTGTTGACCCAAACATCCTCGACACTGTCCTTTCTGTCTCTAAAGCATTTAAAACAGTCAAACAATCCACGAGCCTCCATTGCCATTTTCTGTAATCTGAACCAAAACTTTGTGCTAAAGTGTTGCTCCACTTTGCAAAGACACGAGTCTGACAGGTGTTTGCATATCATTGGCGACTGTCTTTGAGAATTAGATCAGAAGAACTGAAGGTAAGCAAAGACAGTGTAATCACCATCATTCAGAAACATTTTCAGGTGTTTGTTGGCATGCAGCAACCTGTGACCACAGTGGTTTGAGTGATTCCATGAGAAGTGGTTGCTGAGGGTTTTCAAAAAGTCTTACAACTGATGTCAGAAGTGTGCTGAAGCTAATAATGATGAACTTGAAGGCCAGTAAAGGTATTTCGTTTGCAACTCTGGCTGCCTTAATTTTCTAAGACTGTCCACTGAACTTTCCAGATGCAAATTTTAGAAAAAGTGTATTTTGTTGATGGACTACTTCGGCCATGAAAATAACCAATGAATGGGGAAACATGATATGTGGAATGCCACAGGGACTAGTACTAGGACCACTCTTGTTTCCAACCCACAGAAATGATGTTGCAGTCACTTTAATGGCATTTCCAAAAACTGTAATGTTTGCTAATGACACAAGCATACTAATCAAGGGTACAAACCGAACCCAGGCAGACACAGCTCAGATAACAATTGAAATTGCCTACAACTGGTTGACAGTCTTAGCATAAAAAATTCTCGGTATGCTTGCCACATCGGCTTTGGATAAAATTCTAAGCTTTTGATGATAATACCCTCCAACATCATCATCATCAGGGACTAAAACTGACTGTCATTAACTGGCAAATTTCCCTCTTTTATACGCACAGGACAGCATCCAGTTGGCTGGATTATGTCACGATGGTTCATACAGAGATAGCGCCCTCTATGTCCAAAGATTTTGCTAGTGTTCTCTATCAAGTGTTGCTCACAGTGCCATCCATCGTAAGTATTCTTATATTTAAAGTGACGTTGATGCTCCACGGAATGATTAGCAACTATCCGTACAGACTTGGTCCGCATGACTCCTGCCACACATGCAAGGAATGTCATAAATTCCTGGCACTCTCAGGCCAAGTTGTCTTTAAGTGGTCACAGCATTTCTTTAATTTTTCTATGTGGCTGGAAGACTGGTCTGAATCCTTGCCCATTTAGGATTCTACCTATCTTGCTGGTTGTTGCACCCCAGAATGGAAGCCGTGCTGTGTGTTGGTCCTCTTGGCAATGCATCTTGGTTTTCTCATTAGCATTGATCTAATGTAATGGACAGAATACCCGTCTGCAGATGGTTGATTTCGAAACCGAGATGATCCGTGTCCGAAACAGTTCTGGCCCTGTGTACTAAGGTGTTGAGCTTAGTTCTCCTCTGAGCCGGATAGGTAGAGTCCTAAACAGACGAAGAATCAAACCGGTCTTCTGGCCAACAAGAAAAATTAAAGAAATGTTGTGACTTGTTAAAGATAATCTCGTCTCAAGAGAGTCAGGAATTAATAACATCCTCGTGAGTGTGACAAGAGTTACGTGGGCCGGTGTATACGGACAGTTGCCGATCATCGCGTCAAGCACCAGCGTCACATGAAGCCCAGGAATTTGGATAAATCAGCAGTGGAAGAACACAGTGTGTTGAATAGACACAAGTTTTTGTTTGAATAAATGAGACTCCTTCCTCCCACATCAAACTATTGGGACTCTGTGATCAGAGAAGCAGTTGAATTTAGACTTAGTGTGAACAGCTTAAAAAGAGACACTGGCTGTGAACTTAGCAATACATGGAAGTGTGTGCTTGACAAGGAAAAAACGCAGAGGAATACTTCTTGCGGTTCACCACCTGATGTGATGGCTCTACAAGCAGTGCTAAATAGAGAGTGCAAGCAGAACCTGTGGACGTAGAGGCTACCGTTTTTATATGTGCCATCATGACGTAATCCAGCCAGTCGGATGATGTCGTGTGGCTATAAAAGAGGGAACCTTGCCAGTTCACGTTGGTCAGTTTCTGTACCTAATGATGATGACAAAGGGTATTATCATCAAAAACATGGAATTTTATCTGAATTTGACGTGGCAAGTGTACCGAGAACTTTTTATGCGGGGAAGCTGTTGCGAAAAACTGCGTGGTCAGTTTAAGTCTTAATCTCATAAGGACTAATAGTACGTGATTTCAGACAAGCAGTAACAAAATTTTAGAACTAGAAGCAGATGTTAATGGTGACACACTGAATGAAGCCCATTCCTTGGTATCCAACTGGATAACAGGTTAAAATGGAGTTAACACGTGGATAAGCTAATTGAGAAGCTCTGTTCAGTGTGTTGTGCCCTTAGAAGCATTTGCCACTGTGTTGGCTTATTCTGCATCTTTCCTCTCCATGCTGCCTTACAGGATTGTCTTCTGCAGCAGTGCACCTAAAGTAAGTAAGTAAGTAAGTAAGTAAGTAAGTAAGTAAGGTGTTTAGCCTGCCCGGTTGGCCATGCGGTCTAACGCACGACTTGCCGGGTGGGAAGGAGCGCCTGGTTCCCGGCACGAATCCGCCCGGCGAATTTTTTATCGAGGTCCAGTGAACAGGCCAGTCTGTGGATGGTTTTTAGGCGGTTTTCCATCTGCCTCGGCGAATGCGGGCCGTTTCCCCTTATTCCATTTCAGTTACACTATGTCGGCGATTGCTGTGCAAACAAGTTCTCCACGTACGCGTACACCACCATTACTCTACCACGTAAACACAGGGGTTACACTCGTCTGGTATGAGACGTTCCCTGCGAGGTCCACCGGGGGCCGAACCGCACAATAACCCTGGGTTCGGTGTGGGGCGGCGGAGGGGTGAAGTGGACTGCGGTAGTCGTCGTGGGGTTGTGGGCCACTATGGCTGCAGCAGGGACGGAGCCTCTCCGTCGTTTCTAGGTCTCCGGTTAACGTACAATACAATACAATACGAGTAAGGTGTTTGCTCAGCAGAAGTGAGCGGTAGGAATATTGTGTAAAGTAGATAACTGTGCATCTTGCTGACACCTTTTGAAGGATCTTGGAATTCTTACACTCACTTCCCAATACATTCACATGTCAAGCGGCCTGGTTTCTGAACACAAAGGGAAATCTTGAAGAATTGTCTGTTTTCTAAACAGTGTAGCTCAAAGAATAGGAATTGTAAGACTGTGTAATGCTTACCATCTTTTAACAAATCTTTTGGGGAATATATGATTCATGAACCACAGCTTTTGGTCTCACACTTATTTCTGAATTGTATTTTGTGTTGCAAGTGAAATAAAGCATGTTAATTATTTATGTACAGCATAGGTACAGCATACCTAAAAAAACCAAAGTAGAAGCCTGATTTTTTGTGGAAGATCCTTACACTATTGTGTTCAAACCAGATTCTTAAAAAGATGTTATTGTCATAAATTATGGTTCAAAAATGTTTTTGCTGAAGATTATAA
Organism: Schistocerca nitens; assembly: GCF_023898315.1. Lineage (NCBI taxonomy): Eukaryota > Metazoa > Arthropoda > Insecta > Orthoptera > Acrididae > Schistocerca > Schistocerca nitens. The sequence goes on along the minus strand of NC_064624.1, from coordinate 146,646,465 downwards.
AAACTTTCAGTAATTAACTCTTAGCTTTTCTTCAAAAAAGTCTTTAATTTTCAAATTTAAGTCATGAGAACAGTGTGTTTTTTAGTTAAGAATGTTTTAAGACAGTACACAAAATTTCAGGCCCCTATCTTTAATAGTTTTTAGCTGATGGGTACCAGAACATCAAACAAGTGAGTTTCCAGATAATTCATGTTAGGTCAAAGTTTGTTTCTTTACCTACTCTGCACAAAACTAATGTATCCCAGGTGCATATTCATCTTTCTGTTGTTGTCCTCCTTCCCTTTTTTTTTCAGACTACTTCTTATTCCACCCTCCCAGGGGACACCGCCTTATAGTAGGCACCTTCAGTGCCGGGCGGGAGGGTTTGCGTGCTTCGGTGAAGTCGAGAGCTATGCCGGCGGTAGCATAGCTACTGGCAGGGTCTCCCAAGCTGGACTGGTCTCGACAGAGGAGCCAGACAAAGTGTGTCCCACAACATAGGGCAGGGAGGGCTCTAGAGGCGTAGTGAAGCCAGCTTCCCTAGAGGAGTAAACCTCATACAAATCCTGGTCCTCCAGGTTGGGGGTTGGGCATGGGGCTAATAACCCCATACCGTAAAAAAAGAATATTACGGAAATTCAACAGAAGCCTCGGAAACTGGATGGAAAGCATGTATCACGACCCCGGCAAAGGAAACAGATAAAGGATCTAACAGTAGCATCATGGAATGTGATGAAAGGTATGATCCATTCAGTTAGGCGAAAAGGGAGACCTAGAAGAAGATGGATCGATGAGGTAATAATGGATATCAGCAATATGGGAGTCCGGGGGTGGAAAAGAGCAGCAAATAACCGAGAAGTGTGGAGGAAGATTGTTGAAGAAGCCAAGGCTCACCAAGGGCTGTAGAGCTACTGAAGAAGAAGACTTCTTATTCCAGCTTCTTTAATGGGTTCTAACACTGATTTTTCTCCTTTAAAGAGTCTCCTGCTGTCAATACAAATTAAATTTATTTTCATAATTAGTTCACCAGGCATTCCCATGAATTCCATAAATTAAATTAAGTGTTGAAACTGCACAATCACTGGAATGTAGCAGAGCAGCCAGCAAGTCACAAGTCAAAGTATTTAGTCCTGCCAGAACAGTTTTTGATATCCGTTCCCATGTACAGTGGCTAAAACTCTCATTTGGGTTTTGAGTCCTAGCATGTAATTACTTCTTTAATAAATTCTCTCACCAATACATTAGAGACTAAAAAGTCATAAAAACAAATAAGAGAGATGGAAAGCTGTTTGTGTGTCATGAGGGCATCGTCATGTGTGCAGGCACTTTTAAATTCCTCTGATTTTGATGCTTTCTTTGGTACCGTTTCCTTGAAGTAATCTTTTTCTTGCTCAGAAAACCACAGAGTGGACTTTTTAAGAAAAAATAATAAAAATCAATTTTTTGATATTTATTCACATACTAGTCCCCTTAATGTTTATTGTTGCTGATAATAAAAATCAGTGTCATCTGAACTATAATATAAGGAGTCACAATACAAGACTCAAAAATAATTTTCATGTAGACTTTGCTACATTGTCCAGAGTTGAGAATGGAACTGTGTACTCTGGTGCTAAGATATTCAACAAGCTCACTATCAATTGAGAAGAAAATTGAAAACATACCTCATTAGACACTCATTGTGCAAATTACCTGAATATTTAAATATTGGGACTAAAAGTTTCTGTTAGCGACAAGGCAAGCAGTGGTGTTCCTTATTAAGCTACATGATCAATAATAATGTACTATAAATATTCATGATAAAATATCCTCTTTGAAAAATATCAAGTAAATGTTAAGCTACTAATAGCAGATAGAACTGAGGAGACAGGAGCTTTTTCAAAGTAAAGCTTTTTCACTGATTCACTCAACTAAATTTGGGTGGCGTGAGAGTGAATGTTGTAAACTAAATGTTGTGTCTGGAGGTTAGTGGTGTACAGCAGTGAATCATGCATAGTTAAAAAGAAATAAGAAAAATATTTAGAATGTTATGAAATATTGCTATGTAGAAGAATGCTTAAAATGAAGTGGACTGATATATTAAGAATGAAGAAGTAATAAAAACAAGGGGAAGAAAGATGATTTGGAAGTGATCAGAAAGAGGAAAAAATCTTGGCTGGGACATATACTGCATAGGATTGCCTGCAACAAAGAATTACAGAGGGGAAATGGGGAAGGAATGAAAAGAAGAATTAGGAACAGAACTGGAATGATGGATGTCACCAGAAGAGGATGAACATACAAGCAAATGAAAGAAGCTATTCAGAACAGTATGCAGTGGAAACATGTCATAAGGCAGATACACTGAAGAAGAAGAAGAAGAAGAAGAAAGCACTGGTCCCACTAGTCTACAAGACCGGAAGTAGAATTGACTCATAATAGTACCATCCAATATCCATGATATCAATTTATTGTAGAATCTTAGAACATTTCTGAGCTCAAACATAATGAGGTATTTTGAACAGAATGACCTCCTCAATGCCACCCAGCATGGTTCATGTGAAACATACTGAAAGCTTTGGGTCAAGGCAGTCAGCTAGATGTGGTATTTCTTGATTCCCGAAAAGCATTTTACTCACTGTCACACCTATCCTTATCATCAAAAGTATGATGATATGGGATATCAAGTGAAATTTTTGACTGGATTGAGGACTTTTTGGTAGGGAGGATGCAGCGTGTTATCTTGGCTGGAGAGTCAGATATAGAAGTGACTTTGGATGTGCCCCAGGGTCGGGACCCTTGATGTTTGTGTTGCATATTAATGACCTTGGAGACAACATTAATAGCACACTCAGACTTTCTGCAGATGATGCAGTTATCTATAATGAAGCTCTACCAAAAAGAAGCTGCATAAATATTCAGTCAGATCTTGGTGTAAGATTTCAAAGATTGGCAACTTGCTCTAAATGTTCAGAAATGTAAAACTGTGCACTTCACAAAACAAAAAAGTGTATTATCCTATGACTGTCATATAATGAGTCAATGTTGGAATCAGCCAACTCATACAAATACCTGTGTGTAACACTTTGCAGAGCTATGACATACACTCAGTCATGGCTAAATTAGATGGTAGACTTTGGTTTATAGGTAGAATAGGGGAAGTATGATCAGTCTACAAAGGAGATTGCTTACAAATTACTCGTGTGACCCATCTTACAATGTTACTCAAGTATGTGGGACCCATATTAAATAGGACTAACTGGCGGATATTCAACATGTACAGAGAAGGGCAGCACGAATAGTCACATGTTTATTTAATCCATGAGAGAGTGTAACAGAGGTACTAAAGAAACTCAACTGGCAGATTCTTGAAGACAGGTGTTAATCATCCCAAGAAAGTCTGTTATCAAAGTTTCAAGAACTGGCTTTAAATGATGACTCTAGGAATATACTGCAATCTTTTTTGTATTGCTCACATAGGGATCATGAGGATAAAATTAGAATAATTACTGTGTCATTCAAACAATCATTCTTCCCATGCTCCATATGTGAATGGAACAGGAAGAAGCTCTAATAACTTATACAATGGGATGTACGATCTGCTACTCATTTTATGGTGGTTTGCAGAGTTTAGTTATAGTTGTAGATGTAGATATGAAATGGAATGATCACATAGGCTCAGTAATGGGTAAAACAGGTGGTAGACTTTGGTTTACTGGGAGAGTACTCGGGAAGTGTTATGGGTCTACAAAAGAGGTTGCTTGAAAATCACTCGTGCACCCAGTTCTAGAGTTTTGTTCAAGTATGTGGGATGTATATGAAGTAGGACTAACAGGGGATATTGAACATGTACAGACAAGGGCAGCAGGAATTGCCACAGGTTTGTTTGATCCATGGGAGTGTATAACAAAGATACTGTAGGAACTGAACCGGAAAACTCTTGTAGATAGAAATAAACTATTCTGAGAAAGTTTATTAACATATTGCAACACCCTAAATTTCACTCATGTAGGGATTGTGGAGACAGGATCAGAATAATTACTGCAAGCACAAAGGCATTCAAACAATCATTCTTCCTGGTCTCCATACATGAATGGAACAGGGAGAAACCCTAATAACTGGTACAATGGGACGAACCCTCTGCCATGCACCTCACAATGGTTTGCAGAGAATAGATGTAGGATATTCTTTTTAAAGACATCAAACTGCAGTACTTCCAATCTAAATACAAAGCCTGCAGGGAAGCACTTAAGACATTAAAAGCACAGATGTATGCCGAACGGATGAGGCAATCAAGTAATGTTACCAAAACAGTGTGGAGTGTAGTAAACAAGGAAAGAGGAGGGCGTGACAATGCAATGTGCAATAACATAATAATAAGTGACAATTGCTGAGTGACCGAAAGGAAGTATGTGAGAGATTCATAGACCAGTTTAGTAAGGTGAGTAGGGAGGATGTGATTGAGTCACCACACGTGCTAAATCCCAGTAATGTCAGTAATAAATTCTTCCTGAGGTGTGTTTCAGAATTGGAAATACTGGAAACCATTTCCAACTTAAACGCAAATACATCCAGTGTCTGGGATGACATCCCAGTGAAATTTCAAAGAATGCAGTAATGAATAAAGACACTACAACATTTAATAAACAGCTCTTTCAGTCAGGGGTCATTCCCTGACCTGTTAAATTTCACTGAAATAAGACCGGTGCATAAAAATGGAATTACTACAGATATACAAAATTATAGGCCTATTTCATTGACATCAATACTTAGTAAGCTGTTGGAAAGGCTACTTCTTGATCAACTTCATTTTTCTATAAGTACAATCTATTACAAAACTGTCAGCATGCTTCCAGGAAGGGCCGATCTACAGTAACAGCTGTAGCTACATTTTTGCAAGCGGTATTGAATAAACTTGATGGTGGAAACAAAGTTATTGGCACCTTTTTAGACCTATCCGAGGCTTTTGACTCTGCAAATCATTCTTTTCTTCTACATAAATTAGAAAATCATGGAGTCAGAGGAGTAGCATTATATCTGTTAAGATCCTACCTTGCTGACAGGAGACAATGTGTAAAGCTGTGTCATACAACTGGGAGACGTACACAAACAGTAAAATCATCCTATAAAAGTCTTAACTGTGGAGTTCCTCAGGGAAGCATTATCGGGCCTTTTTTTGTTTTTGTGTACATCATTGATATAATAATTCCACAAAATTCAAACCTATTAAATTACGCTGATGATACCTCCTTCATAAGTTGGGGCTCTACAAAACAGTAACAGTGCAAAATAATGCAGAGAACATTAGCCTCATCACAGAACATCTCACCAAAAATAAATTGCTAGTAAATAAGGACAGGACAATTCTGATGGAGTTTCTGCTAATTTATAAGTCAAGACAAGTGGATGCAGAACCAGAGCTATCAGTTGAAACAATTGATAAACATAACTTGCTGTGTATTATAGAAGACGAACATCATACATGGAAGGAGCACAACAGCTACATGTGTGTGAAAAAAAAAAAAAAAAAAAAGAAGAAGCACTTCCTGTAACAGCTACCTGCTAAAATGCCTTTCCAGCATAACAGCACACCCTATTTTAAGACAAATCTATTTGTGAATTATACACTCCCACCTGCAGTATTGTGTCGAGATTTGGGGTGGGGCACCAACGGTATACATGGATAGGGCTTTTAGAGCCCAGGAAAGAGCAATTAGGATAAATGCCAATATTAGTAAGTGTCAGTCCTGTAGAGAATATTTCATTAAGTATAACATACTAACAGTGTATTTATTGTATGTTCTCAGAACTATACTGTTTGTAAAAGAAAATATATAGTGTAATCAATAGTGAAATCCACAATTACAATACAAGAAAAAGAGAGGATTACCACATAAAATTTAATAAAAGAGCAACAGATCATAGTCCATTTTCTGTTGGAAGAATTTTTATAACAGATTGTCACATAATAACAAACTGTTAAAAGGAAACATATTTAAGACAAAATTAAAGCAACTGTTAATTGATAAATGTTTGAACTCCATCAAGGATTTTAAATGTTGTTGTGTATAATTTATCTTTAGTTCTAAACTTTTTAAAATGTTCTTGTGTTTGTAAACAGGCTATGTCCATGACTGTTAAGTTATTATGGACAAACAAAGCGTTTGTTATTTATTATTATTATTATTTCTTTCCTTTCTCAGACGTTATGTCTGGTTAAAAATGGAAAGTGACGTGGACCTTGATCAAGCATGACTTTCTTTTAACTGTACGGTATATGTTACATTGCAGTTAGGAACTTTCGGGTAATTGAACATGTATCAATAATTACAGATTTCTGCAGTTGTATATATACGTTTGGATGTAGCTGTATTGCGTTGATGTACTGGTGGATATTGTGTGGTATGACTCCTGTAGTTGATAGTATAATTGGTATAATGTCAACTTTATCCTGATGCCACATGTCCTTGACTTCCTCAGCCAGTTGGATGTATTTTTCAATTTTTTCTCCTGTTTTCTTCTGTATATTTGTTGTATTGGGTATGGATATTTCGATTATTTGTGTTAATTTCTTCTTTTTATTGGTGAGTATGATGTCAGGTTTGGTATGTGGTGTTGTTTTATCTGCTATAATGGTTCTGTTCCAGTATAATTTGTATTCATCATTCTCCAGTACATTTTGTGGTGCATTCTTGTATGTGGGAACGTGTTGTTTTATAAGTTTATGTTTATGGCAAGTTGTTGATGTATTATTTTTGCTACATTGTCATGTCTTCTGGGGTATTCTGTACATCCGCTTGTGATGTGATCTACTGTTTCTATTTGTTGTTTGCAAAGTCTGCATTTATCTGTTGTGGTATTGGGATCTTTAATAATACGCTTGCTGTAATATCTGATGTTTATTGTTTGATCCTGTATTGCAGTCATGAATCCTTCCATCTCACTGTATATATTGCCTTTTCTTAGCCACGTGTTGGATGCCTATTGATCGATGTATGGCTGTGTTAGATGATACGGGTGCTTGCCGTGTAGTGTTTTCTTTTTCCAATTTACTTTCTTCGTATCTGTTGATGTTATGTGATCTAAAGGGTTGTAGAAGTGGTTATGAAATTGCAGTGGTGTAGACGATGTATTTATATGAGTGATTGCTTTGTGTATTTTGCTAGTTTCTGCTCGTTCTATAAAGAATTTTCTTAAATTGTCTACCTGTCCATAATGTAGATTTTTTATGTCGATAAATCCTCTTCCTCCTTCCTTTCTGCTTAATGTGAATCTTTCGGTTGCTGAATGTATGTGATGTATTCTATATTTGTAGCATTGTGATCATGTAAGTGTATTGAGTGCTTCTAGGTCTGTGTTACTCCATTTCACTGCTCCAAATGAGTAGGCCAATATTGGTACAGCATAAGTATTTATAGCTTTTGTCTCATTTCTTGCTGTCAATTCTGTTTTCAGTATTTTTGTTAGTCTTTGTCTATATTTTTCTTTTAGTTCTTCTTTAATATTTGTATTATCTATTCCTATTTTTTGTCTGTATCCTAGATATTTATAGGCATCTGTTTTTTCCATCACTTCTATGCAGTCACTGTGCTTATCCAATATGTAATCTTCTTGTTTAGTGTGTTTTCCCTTGACTATACTATTTTTCTTACATTTGTCTGTTCCAAAATCCATATTTATATCATTGCTGAATACTTCTGTTATCTTTAGTAATTGGTTGAGTTGTTGATGTGTTGCTGCCAGTAGTTTTAGATCATCAATGTACAGCAAATGTGTGATTTTGTGTGGGTATGTTCCAGTAATATTGTATCCATAATTTGTACTATTTAGCATGTTGGATAGTGGGTTCAGAGCAAGGCAGAACCAGAAAGGACTTAATGAGTCTCCTTGGTATATTCCACGCTTAATCTGTATTGGCTGTGATGTGATATTATTTGAATTTGTTTGGATATTAAGTGTGGTTTTCCAATTTTTCATTACTATGTTTAGGAACTGTATCAATTTAGGATCTACTTTGTATATTTCCAATATTTGTAGTAACCATGAGTGGGGTACACTATCAAATGCATTTTGGTAATCAATGTATGCATAGTGTAGCGACCTTTGTTTAGTTTTAGCTTGATATGTCACCTCTGCATCTATTATCAGTTGCTCTTTACATCCTCGTGCTCCTTTGCAACAATCTTTTTGTTCTTCATTTATAATTTTGTTCTGTGTTGTATGTGTCATTAATTTCTGTGTGACTGAATTATTATTATTATTATTATTATTATTATATGTAGATGCAGAATAGCACTGGCAGTAGAGTGATAGTTTACTGTGAATACAGCATACAGCTTACATTTCTATGATGTGTTTGTCTCCTGTTAATGTATACCTTGATTCATGTCACATGCCTCAGGGTTCAGGCATATGAAGGATGAATGAAAGAACAGTACAATGTATGTTGTTTGTCCTATGTACCTTTTACCACACTGACGATAAATTTCATAAATACTCACCTTCTGTGCAAGTAGGCTATCTTTCACAGATTCCAGAAGCACCGCTGTTTTGAGTCGTGCTTGTTTATTAATCTGGCAAATTTTGGAGACACGTTTCCCACATACAGAAGAAAGTGTATAGACTTTATATCTTTTTTCTCTCCCTCTGTCTTTGTTTGATCTGATATTTTATCTTCCAGAGCTCTCCTAATCTGAAGTTTTGTATATCCATTTCCCCTGAGTATCCATTCCAGGTGCACCAGTTCACCCTGTAGGCTGTCAATGTCAGACCCTACATAGGGACCATGTACTAAAATTTTCAGTACACTCATAGTTTGTGAAGGACGGTGGCAACTGGACACTCACAAGTAAGAATCAGTACGGGTCAGTTGTGATACACACAACACCCTGAAATCGTATCCTTACATCGATATAATAATCGAGAGAGGGTGGACAGATATTTTATAAACTTTGTTGGCAGTACTGGATGAGAGCCGAGAGCCTATTTCATTCAGATGTAACTGTCCACAGACTGAAACCAGCTACAGGGCTGTCAAACTTTCTGACTAACTACACACATAATAATAATAATAATAATAATAATGTGTGTCCATACTTCCAAGTGCAGATTGAAGTGGTGTTTTCTTAACAGTGCCTTCCATATGTCAGTAAAGAAGAATTCTTGGGCAGAATTCAAAATGTCAACATATAATTGTATAAGGGACATTCAAATGAAACCCAGTCACAAGAGAAAAGTAATCGTAACGATTTTATTAACTAAAAAATGTAGTTATAGACAGTACACATACTCAAAAATAGTCGCCAGAACTGTTGGCACATTTGTTTGGATATTAAGTGTGGTTTTCCAATTTTTCATTTCTATGTTTAGGAACTGTATCAATTTAGGATCTACTTTGTATATTTCCAATATTTGTAGTAACCATGAGTGGGGTACACTATCAAATGCATTTTGGTAATCAATGTATGCATAGTGTAGCGACCTTTGTTTAGTTTTAGCTTGATATGTCACCTCTGCATCTATTATCAGTTGCTATTTACATCCTCGTGCTCCTTTGCAACAATCTTTTTGTTCTTCATTTATAATTTTGTTCTGTGTTGTATGTGTCATTAATTTCTGTGTGACTGAATTATTATTATTATTATTATTATTATATGTAGATGCAGAATAGCACTGGCAGTAGAGTGATAGTTTACTGTGAATACAGCATACAGCTTACATTTCTATGATGTGTTTGTCTCCTGTTAATGTATACCTTGATTCATGTCACATGCCTCAGGGTTCAGGCATATGAAGGATGAATGAAAGAACAGTACAATGTATGTTGTTTGTCCTATGTACCTTTTACCACACTGACGATAAATTTCATAAATACTCACCTTCTGTGCAAGTAGGCTATCTTTCACAGATTCCAGAAGCACCGCTGTTTTGAGTCGTGCTTGTTTATTAATCTGGCAAATTTTGGAGACACGTTTCCCACATACAGAAGAAAGTGTATAGACTTTATATCTTTTTTCTCTCCCTCTGTCTTTGTTTGATCTGATATTTTATCTTCCAGAGCTCTCCTAATCTGAAGTTTTGTATATCCATTTCCCCTGAGTATCCATTCCAGGTGCACCAGTTCACCCTGTAGGCTGTCAATGTCAGACCCTACATAGGGACCATGTACTAAAATTTTCAGTACACTCATAGTTTGTGAAGGACGGTGGCAACTGGACACTCACAAGTAAGAATCAGTACGGGTCAGTTGTGATACACACAACACCCTGAAATCGTATCCTTACATCGATATAATAATCGAGAGAGGGTGGACAGATATTTTATAAACTTTGTTGGCAGTACTGGATGAGAGCCGAGAGCCTATTTCATTCAGATGTAACTGTCCACAGACTGAAACCAGCTACAGGGCTGTCAAACTTTCTGACTAACTACACACATAATAATAATAATAATAATAATAATGTGTGTCCATACTTCCAAGTGCAGATTGAAGTGGTGTTTTCTTAACAGTGCCTTCCATATGTCAGTAAAGAAGAATTCTTGGGCAGAATTCAAAATGTCAACATATAATTGTATAAGGGACATTCAAATGAAACCCAGTCACAAGAGAAAAGTAATCGTAACGATTTTATTAACTAAAAAATGTAGTTATAGACAGTACACATACTCAAAAATAGTCGCCAGAACTGTTGGCACATTTGTTTGGATATTAAGTGTGGTTTTCCAATTTTTCATTTCTATGTTTAGGAACTGTATCAATTTAGGATCTACTTTGTATATTTCCAATATTTGTAGTAACCATGAGTGGGGTACACTATCAAATGCATTTTGGTAATCAATGTATGCATAGTGTAGCGACCTTTGTTTAGTTTTAGCTTGATATGTCACCTCTGCATCTATTATCAGTTGCTATTTACATCCTCGTGCTCCTTTGCAACAATCTTTTTGTTCTTCATTTATAATTTTGTTCTGTGTTGTATGTGTCATTAATTTCTGTGTGACTGAATTATTATTATTATTATTATTATTATATGTAGATGCAGAATAGCACTGGCAGTAGAGTGATAGTTTACTGTGAATACAGCATACAGCTTACATTTCTATGATGTGTTTGTCTCCTGTTAATGTATACCTTGATTCATGTCACATGCCTCAGGGTTCAGGCATATGAAGGATGAATGAAAGAACAGTACAATGTATGTTGTTTGTCCTATGTACCTTTTACCACACTGACGATAAATTTCATAAATACTCACCTTCTGTGCAAGTAGGCTATCTTTCACAGATTCCAGAAGCACCGCTGTTTTGAGTCGTGCTTGTTTATTAATCTGGCAAATTTTGGAGACACGTTTCCCACATACAGAAGAAAGTGTATAGACTTTATATCTTTTTTCTCTCCCTCTGTCTTTGTTTGATCTGATATTTTATCTTCCAGAGCTCTCCTAATCTGAAGTTTTGTATATCCATTTCCCCTGAGTATCCATTCCAGGTGCACCAGTTCACCCTGTAGGCTGTCAATGTCAGACCCTACATAGGGACCATGTACTAAAATTTTCAGTACACTCATAGTTTGTGAAGGACGGTGGCAACTGGACACTCACAAGTATGAATCAGTACGGGTCAGTTGTGATACACACAACACCCTGAAATCGTATCCTTACATCGATATAATAATCGAGAGAGGGTGGACAGATATTTTATAAACTTTGTTGGCAGTACTGGATGAGAGCTGAGAGCCTATTTCATTCAGATCTAAGTGTCCACAGACTGAAACCAGCTACAGGGCTGTCAAACCTTCTGACTAACTACACACATAATAATAATAATAATAATAATAATAATAATAATAACCCCCGTGGAGGCCCGGGAAAAGAATAGGCCTCCGGTATGTTCTGCCAGTCGTAAAAGGCGACGAAAAGAACAAACCACTAATAGGGCTAACCCCCCTTTAGTGTGATTAGTTGGTTCAGGACAGAACTAAAGAAGCCTCGGACAAGCGCCGTCATGGTCGGGGACGACGCTTGAACCCTATGCCCGCCCACAATGGTAACGACACTGCTAGCCAACTGGAAAATGATTTAAATCCAAATAGAGGTGTTTTGCAGGATATGCTTCCTGCAACCACCCTAGAAGGAAAACAAAGACAGAGGATGAGATGGTCAGATGAAGTTAATCGACACCTCATGTTCTGTTATTACCAAGCAACAAACCTAGGAACCAACACAACTGGATACAGATCACAAGTACACACAACATTTATTACCAGATACCCAGAATTAAAATTTTTAACAGAACAACGACTAGCTGATCAGATCCGTGTAATAATCAAAAATAACAGGATACCCCAGTCAGAATTAGAAAACATCAAACAACAAGTACAACAAATACTAGAACAAAATAATGTGCAATCAGAAGAAGAAGAAGAAAATACAGTAATGGACTCAAACATCCCAGAGCAAACAAACAAAGAACAACACACATCAATTAAACAATCAGAGGAAAACGACATCTTAAGACAGCCACCAGAACAAGCACAAATAGAACACGAAGTGACACACATGTTAGATATAGAAGAGAAATTTCAGCTGACATATATAGAATACAAAGACACAAATACAGACATTAGACCATTCTTGCATAGACCACCAAATAACCCACAAGTCGAAACAACAATAACAACTATCAACACAATCATAGACAACAAAATAAATGAAAATACAACAATGGAAGAGTTACAACTACTGGTTTATGTAGGAGCACTCACTACACTAAATATACACACTAGGCAGAGATCAGAACCAACCAACACACAGAAGAAACCCACAAAACCAGCATGGCAACACAGGCTACAGATCAGAATAGAAAAACTGAGAAAAGACATCGGACAGCTAACACAATTTATAAGAAATGAAATATCAGACAAAAAACGAAAAAGGTTAGGTAAAATCTCACAACAAGAAGCAATGGAGCAATTAGATGAAAAGAAGCAGAAGTTACAAGCATTGGCCAAACGACTTAGAAGATACAAAAAAAGTGAAAATAGAAGGAAACAAAACCAAACATTCAACACAAACCAAAAGAAATTTTACCAGACAATAGATAACACACACATTAAAATAGACAATCCACCAAACATAACAGACATGGAACACTTCTGGAGCAACATATGGTCAAACCCGGTACAACATAACAGGCATGCACGGTGGATACAAGCAGAAACAGACTCATACAAGATGATACCACAAATGCCTGAAGTGATAATTTTGCAACATGAAGTCACCCAAGCAAATAATTCTACTCACAATTGGAAAGCCGCTGGAAATGATACAATAGCAAATTTCTGGTTAAAGAAGTTCACCTCAACACATTCACATCTAACTAAATTGTTTAACAGTTACATTGCAGACCCATACACATTCCCTGATACACTTACACATGGAATAACCTATCTGAAACCTAAAGATCAAGCAGACACAGCAAACCCAGCTAAATATCGCCCCATAACATGCCTACCAACAATCTACAAAATATTAACTTCATTCATTACACAGAAATTAATGACACATACAACACAGAACAAAATTATAAATGAACAAAAAGGCTGTTGCAAAGGAGCACGAGGATGTAAAGAGCAACTGATAATAGATGCAGAGGTGACATATCAAGCTAAAACTAAACAAAGGTCGCTACACTACGCATACATTGATTACCAAAAAGCTTTTGATAGTGTACCCCACTCATGGTTACTACAGATATTGGAAATATACAAAGTAGATCCTAAATTGATACAGTTCCTAAACATAGTAATGAAAAATTGGAAAACCACACTTAATATCCAAACAAATTCAGATAATATCACATCACAGCCAATACAGATTAAGCGTGGAATATACCAAGGAGACTCATTAAGTCCTTTCTGGTTCTGCCTTGCTCTGAACCCACTATCCAACATGCTAAACAATACAAATTATGGATACAATATTACTGGAACATACCCACACAAAATCACACATTTGCTATACATGGATGATCTAAAACTACTGGCAGCAACCAATCAACAACTCAACCAATTACTAAAGATAACAGAAGGATTCAGCAATGATATAAGTATGGCTTTTGGAACAGACAAATGTAAGAAAAATAGCATAGTCAAGGGAAAACACACTAAACAAGAAGATTACATATTGGATAACAGCGACTGCATAGAAGCGATGGAAAAAACGGATGCCTATAAATATCTAGGATACAGGCAAAAAATAGGAATAGATAATACAAATATTAAAGAAGAACTAACAGAAAAATATAGACAAAGACTAACAAAAATACTGAAAACAGAACTGACAGCAAGAAACAAGACAAAAGGTATAAATACTTATGCCATACCAATATTGACCTACTCATTTGGAGTAGTGAAATGGAGTAACACAGACCTAGAAGCACTCAATACACTTACACGATCACAATGCCACAAATATAGAATACATCACATACATTCAGCAACAGAAAGATTCACATTAAGCAGAAAGGAAGGAGGAAGGGGATTTATCGACATAAAAAACCTACATTATGGACAGGTAGACAATTTAAGAAAATTCTTTCTAGAACGAGCAGAAACTAGCAAAATACACAAGGCAATCACTCATATAAATACATCGGCTACACCACTGCAATTTCATAACCACTTCTACAACCCTTTAGATCACATAACATCAACAGATACGAAGAAAGCAAATTGGAAAAAGAAAACACTTCATGGCAAGCACCCATATCATCTAACACAGCCACACATCGATCAAGACGCATCCAACACATGGCTAAGAAAAGGCAATATATACAATGAGACAGAAGGATTCATGATTGCAATACAGGATCAAACAATAAACACCAGGTATTTCAGCAAGCATATTATTAAAGATCCCAATACCACAACAGATAAATGCAGACTTTGTAAACAACAAATAGAAACAGTAGATCACATCACAAACGGATGTACAATACTAGCAAATACAGAATACCCCAGAAGACATGACAATGTCGCAAAAATAATACATCAACAGCTTGCCTTACAACATAAACTTATAAAACAACACGTTCCTACATACAAGTATGCACCACAAAATGTACTGGAGAATGATGAATACAAATTATACTGGAACAGAACCATTATAACAGATAAAACAACGCCACATAACAAACCTGACATCATACTCACCAATAAAAAGAAGAAATTAACACAACTAATCGAAATATCCATACCCAATACAACAAATATACAAAAGAAAACAGGAGAAAAAATTGAAAAATACATCCAACTGGCTGAGGAAGTCAAGGACATGTGGCATCAGGATAAAGTCGACATCATACCAATTATACTATCAACTACAGGAGTCATACCACACAATATCCACCAATACATCAATGCAATACAGCTACATCCAAACATATATATACAATTACAGAAATCCGTAATTATTGATACATGTTCAATTACCCGAAAGTTCCTAAATGCAATATAACATATACCGTACAGCAAAAAGGAAGTGACGCTTGATAAAGGTCCGCGTTGCTCCATTCCTCACCAGACTTAATGTCTGAGAAAGTAAAGATAATAATAATAATACCCGTGGAGGCCCGGGAAAAGAATAGGCCTCAGGTATGTTCTGCCAGTCGTAAAAGGCGACGAAAAGAACAAACCACTAATAGGGCTAACCCCCCTTTAGTGTGATTAGTTGGTTCAGGACAGAACTAAAGAAGCCTCGGACAAGCGCCGTCATGGTCGGGGACGACGCTTGAACCCTATGCCCGCCCACAATGGTAACGACACTGCTAGCCAACTGGAAAATGATTTAAATCCAAATAGAGGTGTTTTGCAGGATATGCTTCCTGCAACCACCCTAGAAGGAAAACAAAGACAGAGGATGAGATGGTCAGATGAAGTTAATCGACACCTCATGTTCTGTTATTACCAAGCAACAAACCTAGGAACCAACACAACAGGATACAGATCACAAGTATACACAACATTTATTACCAGATACCCAGAATTAAAATTTTTAACAGAACAACGACTAGCTGATCAGATCCGTGTAATAATCAAAAATAACAGGATACCCCAGTCAGAATTAGAAAACATCAAACAACAAGTACAACAAATACTGGAACAAAATAATGTGCAATCAGAAGAAGAAGAAAATACAGTAATGGACTCAAACATCCCAGAGCAAACAAACAAAGAACAACACGCACCAATTAAACAATCAGAGGAAAACGAAATCTTAAGACAGCCACCAGAACAAGCACAAATAGAACACGAAGTGACACACATGTTAGATATAGAAGAAAAATTTCAGCTGACCTATATAGAATACAAAGACACAAATACAGACATTAGACCATTCTTGCATAGACCACCAAATAACCCACAAGTCGAAACAACAATAAAAACTATCAACACAATCATACACAACAAAATAAATGAAAACACAACTATGGAAGAGTTACAACTACTGGTTTATGTAGGAGCACTCACTACACTAAATATACACACTAGGCAGAGATCAGAACCAACCAACACACAGAAGAAACCCACAAAACCAGCATGGCAACACAGGCTACAGATCAGAATAGAAAAACTGAGAAAAGACATCGGACAGGTAACACAATTTATAAGAAATGAAATCTCGGAAAAAAACGAAAAAGGTTAGGTAAAATCTCACAACAAGAAGCGACAGAGCAATTAGACGAAAAGAAGCAGAAATTACAAGCATTAGCCAAACGACTCAGAAGATACAAAAAAAGTGAAAATAGAAGGAAACAAAACCAAACATTCAACACAAACCAAAAGAAATTTTACCAGACAGTAGATAACACACACATTAAAATAAACAATCCACCAAACATAACAGACATGGAACACTTCTTGAGCAACATATGGTCTAACCCGGTACAACATAACAGGCATGCACGGTGGATACAAGCAGAAACAGACACATACAAGATGATACCACAAATGCCTGAAGTGATAATTTTGCAACATGAAGTCACCCAAGCAATTAATTCTACTCACAATTGGAAAGCCGCTGGAAATGATAAAATAGCAAATTTCTGGTTAAAGAAGTTTACCTCAACACATTCACATCTAACTAAATTGTTTAACAGTTACATTGCAGACCCATACACATTCCCTGATACACTTACACATGGAATAACTTATCTGAAACCTAAAGATCAAGCAGACACAGCAAACCCAGCTAAATATCGCCCCATAACATGCCTACCAACAATATACAAAATATTAACTTCAATCATTAAACAGAAATTAATGACACATACAACACAGAACAAAATTATAAATGAAGAACAAAAAGGCTGTTGCAAAGGAGCACGAGGATGTAAAGAGCAACTGATAATAGATGCAGAGGTGACATATCAAGCTAAAACTAAACAAAGGTCGCTACACTACGCATACATTGATTACCAAAAAGCTTTTGATAGTGTACCCCACTCATGGTTACTACAAATATTGGAAATATACAAAGTAGATCCTAAATTGATACAGTTCCTAAACATAGTAATGAAAAATTGGAAAACCACACTTAATATCCAAACAAATTCAGATAATATCACATCACAGCCAATACAGATTAAGCGTGGAATATACCAAGGAGACTCATTAAGTCCTTTCTGGTTCTGCCTTGCTCTGAACCCACTATCCAACATGCTAAATAATACAAATTATGGATACAATATTACTGGAACATATCCACACAAAATTACACATTTGCTATACATGGATGATCTAAAACTACTGGCAGCAACAAATCAACAACTCAACCAATTACTAAAGATAACAGAAGTATTCAGCAATGATATAAGTATGGCTTTTGGAACAGACAAATGTAAGAAAAATAGCATAGTCAAGGGAAAACACACTAAACAAGAAGATTACATATTGGATAACCACAGCGACTGCATAGAAGCAATGGAAAAAACGGATGCCTATAAATATCTAGGATACAGACAAAAAATAGGAATAGATAATACAAATATTAAAGAAGAACTAAAAGAAAAATATAGACAAAGACTAACAAAAATACTGAAAACAGAATTGACAGCAAGAAACAAGACCAAAGCTATAAATACTTATGCCATACCAATATTGACCTACTCATTTGGAGTAGTGAAATGGAGTAACACAGACCTAGAAGCACTCAATACACTTACACGATCACAATGCCATAAATATAGAATACATCACATACATTCAGCAACAGAAAGATTCACATTAAGCAGAAAGGAAGGAGGAAGAGGATTTATCGACATAAAAAACCTACATTATGGACAGGTAGACAATTTAAGAAAATTCTTCATAGAACGAGCAGAAACTAGCAAAATACACAAAGCAATCACTCATATAAATACATCGGCTACACCACTACAGTTTCATAACCACCTCTACAACCCTTTAGACCACATAACATCAACAGATACGAAGAAAGTAAATTGGAAAAAGAAAACACTTCATGGCAAGCACCCGTATCATCTAACACAGCCACACATCGATCAAGACGCATCCAACACATGGCTAAGAAAAGGCAATATATACAGTGAGACAGAAGGATTCATGATTGCAATACAGGATCAAACAATAAACACCAGGTATTACAGCAAGCATATTATTAAAGATCCCAATACCACAACAGATAAATGCAGACTTTGTAAACAACAAATAGAAACAGTAGATCACATCACAAGCGGATGTACAATACTAGCAAATACAGAATACCCCAGAAGACATGACAATGTCGCAAAAATAATACATCAACAGCTTGCCTTACAACATAAACTTTTAAAACAACAAGTTCCTACATACAAGTATGCACCACAAAATGTACTGGAGAATGATGAATACAAATTATACTGGAACAGAACCATTATAACAGATAAAACAACGCCACATAACAAACCTGACATCATACTCACCAATAAAAAGAAGAAATTAACACAACTAATCGAAATATCCATACCCAATACAACAAATATACAAAAGAAAACAGGAGAAAAAATTGAAAAATACATCCAACTGGCTGAGGAAGTCAAAGACATGTGGCATCAGGATAAAGTCGACATCATACCAATTATAGTATCAACTACAGGAGTCATACCACACAATATCCACCAGTACATCAATGCAATACAGCTACATCCAAACACATATATACAACTACAGAAATCCGTAATTATTGATACATGTTCAATTACCCGAAAGTTCCTAAATGCAATATAACACATACCGTACAGTTAATAGGAAGTGACGCTTGATCAAGGTCCACGTCACTTTCCATTCTCAACCAGACTTAACGTCTGAGAAAGTAAAGAAATAATAATAATAATAAAAAAATAATAATAATAATAATAATGTGTGTCCAATGGCAGCAATACTTCCAAGCGCAGATTCAAATGGTGTTTTCTTAACAGTGCCTTCTATATGTCAGTAAAGAAGAATTCTTGGGCAGAATTCAAAATGTTAACATATAATTGTATAAGGGACATTCAAATGAAACCCAGTCACAAGAGAAAAGTAATCGTAATGATTTTATTAACTAAAAAATGTAGTTATAGACAGTACACGTACTCAAAAATAGTCGCCAGAACTGTTGGCACATTTATCCCATTGTGACACTAGCCAGTTGATTCGATCCTTGAAGAAGCTAGTAGGCTGCTGTCGGATCCAGGCCTGGACCCAGTCACACACTTCATCGTCCGTTGCAAATCGATGTCTGCAAATAGCTTGTTTTAGAGGTCCAAACAAACGAAAGTCACATGTGACTCAAAGACAGCACCATTGGAGTATTGTGCTGTTCGGCGATCAGTTGGTGGGGAACCCACAGCACACAAGTTTTTGGAAGTTCGAGTGTTGATGCATTATGGTGTGGGCGGTGCCTGCACTAATATGCAGTAAGCAATGGATCTCATCAACAGTGATTCTGCGGTTGTCCGAGACTAAAGCATTCACTTCCACAACCATTTCCAGTGTGATGACACGACGAGCCTGTCCGGGACGAGCACCGTCTTCCAGTGACTCACTCCCCTCGAGGAATTGTTTGGGCCATTCCACAACACTTGAAAGACTCAGACTGTACTCACCATTCACAGCGTCCATCCACCGATACATTTCACGGCCTCCGACTCCCTCCGCCAGCCAAAAATTGAATCACTCCTCGTTGTTCCTGCTTACTCACCTGCATGTTCAGTAGTGGACGATAGCTTGTCTGACCACCTTCTCTTCGGCATGAAAGCACACTGGCGCTATGCAACATGAAACGGTGTGCACGCGTCAGTCTCTCTACCAATAGATGTCGCCACCATACCCACAGTTACATGGTGCCACTTTATGTGTAAGGCAAATGTAGACTCACTGGCCAGGTTTCATTTGAATGAACCTCATATATTTGTAAGAGGTGTGTACAGCTTTTCTTTCAATGCTGCAATGCACAGCTTAGTGTTTACAGTGAATATCATATGTATGTCACATATGTAGCTATGGCAAAACCAAGGGATGAGATGTATTTTATTTATTTATTTACTTTTTTTTTTTTTTTTTTTTTTTGGAGGAGTAGACAATATACGCTTCTACTGAAATAAATAATACATTGTTATTTTGATTTTGTTTATGAATATTTATGATTATCTTTCATTCTGTCATACATATTATTTCCAGTCTTTTGAAGTAATTTAATGACCTGCAAAAGACAAAGTCTATCATCTCGTTTGTTATGTACTGTTCTGAAACAAAAATTCAAATTTTGTGTATACATATTCCTGTTCACTCAGTACAATAGTTTCAAACACTGTAAGACAGAAATTTGTTAATTTAATGCAGTTTTTGTGTAAGGTACACAAAATTTTCAAAGATAAGGAGGGCTATGCGAGAGGCGTTCAATGAATTCGAAAGTAAAGTTCTATGTACTGACTTGGCAGAAAATCCTAAGAAATTTTGGTCTTATCTCAAAGCAGTAGGTGGATCAAAACAAAATGTCCAGACACTGTGTGACCAAAATGGTACTGAAACAGAGGATGACAGACTAAAGGCCAAAATACTAAATGTCTTTTTCGAAAGCTGTTTCACAGAGGAAGACTGCACTGTAGTTCCTTCTCTAGATTGTCGCACAGATGACAAAATGGTAGATACCGAAATAGACGACAGAGGGATACAGAAACAATTAAAATCGCTCAAAAGAGGAAAGGCCGCTGGACCTGATGGGATACCAGTTCGATTTTACACAGAGTACGCGAAGGAACTTGCCCCCCTTCTTGCAGCGGTGTACCGTAGGTCTCTAGAAGAGCGTAGCGTTCCAAAGGATTGGAAAAGGCCACAGGTCATCCCCGTTTTCAAGAAGGGACGTCGAACAGATGTGCAGAACTATAGACCTATATCTCTAACGTCGATCAGTTGTAGAATTTTGAAACACGTATTGTGTTCGAGTATAATGACTTTTCTGGAGACTAGAAATTTACTCTGTAGGAATCAGCACGGGTTTCGAAAAAGATGATCGTGTGAAACCCAGCTCGCGCTATTCGTCCACGAGTCTCAGAGGGCCATAGACACGGGTTCCCAGGTAGATGCCGTGTTTCTTGACTTCCGCAAGGCGTTCGATACAGTTCCCCACAGTCGTTTAATGAACAAAGTAAGAGCATATGGACTATCAGACCAATTGTGTGATTGGATTGAAGAGTTCCTAGATAACAGAACGCAGCATGTCATTCTCAATGGAGAGAAGTCTTCCGAAGTAGGAGTGATTTCAGGTGTGCCGCAGGGGAGTGTCGTAGGACCGTTGCTATTCACAATATACATAAATGACCAGGTGGATGACATTGGAAGTTCACTGAGGCTTTTTGCAGGTGATGCTGTGGTGTATCGAGAGGTTGTAACAATGGAAAATTGTACTGAAATGCAGGAGGATCTGCAGCGAATTGACGCATGGTGCAGGGAATGGCAATTGAATCTCAATGTAGACAAGTGTAATGTGCTGCAAATACACAGAAAGATAGATCCCTTATCATTTAGCTGCAAAATAGCAGGTCAGCAAATGGAAGCAGTTAATTCCATAAATTATCTGGGAGTACGCATTAGGAGTGATTTAAAATGGAATGATCATATAAAGTTGATCGTCGGTAAAGCAGATGCCAGACTGAGATTCATTGGAAGAATCCTAAGGAAATGCAATCCGAAAACAAAGGAAGTAGGTTACAGTACGCTTGTTCACCCACTGCTTGAATACTGCTCAGCAGTGTGGGATCCGTACCAGATAGGGTCGATAGAAGAGATAGAGAAGATCCAACGGAGAGCAGCGCGCTTCGTTACAGGATCATTTAGTAATAGCGAAAGCGTTACGGAGATGATAGATAAACTCCAGTGGAAGACTCTGCAGGAGAGACGCTCAGTAGCTCGGTACGGGCTTTTGTTAAAGTTTCGAGAACATACCTTCTCCGAAGAGTCAAGCAGTATATTGCTCCCTCCTACGTATATCTCGCGAAGAGACCATGAGGATAAAATCAGAGATTAGAGGCCACACAGAAGCATACCGACAATCCTTCTTTCCACGAACAATACGAGACTGGAATAGAAGGGAGAACCGATAGAGGTACTCAGGGTACCCTCCACCACACACCGTCAGGTGGCTTGCGGAGTATGGATGTAGATGTAGATGTAGATGTAGAAAGTGTTATGAAGTGTCATAGTCAATCATTCAAAACGTAAACATTTCAGAAATTAACAACCTGTAACTAAAGTTTATCAATATTTCTTTGTATGAATTAATAAAATAGTGACTCGGAAACATTTGTAAATGGAGACAACTAATGTAGTGAAATACTATACTTTGAATATCTCATTTTTAAAAAAGCATGTGGAACATTATTTCAGATTAATTCCACACTTGCGTACAATGTAGAATGATCACCACAAAAATTCCTCTGAGCTTAATATCTCCCACACTTGTCCTGGAAGTGACCTCAGGAGCAACTGGTGAATGACAAGGTAAGTGTGCCTCGGTCGTCTTTCTGTTGATGCCATTTGAAAGTCCATTAAATGAAGGCACCAACAGAGTAATGAAACAAACTGAAAATTTGTTTTTGGCTTGCTATATCAACTGAGCTGTGTGCTGTAATACCAGCCACCAATATGCATCCAACGCTGACGTGCTGACGTACAGGTCTTAGGTCATGTGCCTACTCACTTTCAAGTTTTTCAGTTTCACTTGTTTAATATAGTACATTACATTTATTCATTCATTCATTTATTATCAAGAAGTAAAGTTCCTAAGATGTCAACGAAAGGCACATATGATGCACATCAAATCTTTAGGTTGCATGCCATGCTGTTCACATTAAACAAATGGAAATGCTGAGAAAACATATGGACTACGTACACCGCCTGTATGTTCAGATCAATTCCACACCTGGGTATATTCCTCTTGAGTCTAATATCTCCCATACTCGTTCTGGAAGTGACCTCAGAAGCAAGTGGTGGATGACAAGGTATGTGTGTCTGTCATCTTTCTGTTGATGTCATTTGAATGTTCACTAAATAAAGACTCCAACAGAACAATAAAAAGTAAACTGAAAATCGCTTTTTGGTGACTGTACCAACTGAGCTGTGTGATTTAACATCACCCACCAACATGGCTCCAACACTGATATCAAGGTCATAGCTCGTGTGCGTACTCACTTTACAGTTTCTCAGTTTTATCTATTTTATCAATTTAATACATCATCTTTATTTATTTATTACCATGAAGTAAAGTTTCCAAGATGCCAGATGTTAAGAATCAAAGGCAAACATGTTCACATCAAGTCTTCATTCAGATTGAATGTTGTGCTGTTCACATTAAACAAATGGAAATGCTGGGGAAACATATGGAACACAAGACTTACCTGTTTAAGCTAATGCTAGAAGAATTAAGTAATGCAAAAAAAAAAAAAAAGAAAAAAGTAACTGCCATAGAAACAGTAAGCAAGAACTGTTGCTGGAAGTAGATTAGAAACATAGCTTATTAATTACTGTAGTGATATGGTAAATAATTTTTGGAGTCTCACTAGGAATCGCACATAGCAGATGGCTTTCCAATAAGATATAAGGAAAACTGTCATTCCCACTTTCCAAAGTAAAAGGTTAGCTTTAGTTTTCAATAGAAATCCATCCATTATCAGTCAGAATACCTCAATCTTTCGAAAGCTAGGATCTTAGAATTCACTGCACAAAATGTAACAGTTTATTCGTTCAAAAACATGATTTTTTAAAAAGAAATACAGTCCAACCAAGTTATTTGTTTAATTGTTTTAAATATTTAAACCATTTGTATATTAGGCTTTATAATCTATTCACATCACAGAAAATTTCGCTTTACTATCAGTACATATGCCTAACTCATAATTTGCATAACATATATTCACATTTGGCTAAATAATTTCATACAGGAATGTGTTTGAGGTGAACAGATTCCTGGAAGCTAAAGTTATCTAATTACCTGTAACATTTATTTAGTAGTATAAGTAGGTAAAAAGATGAGGGCTAGTAGGAATCCTTGGGTAACAGAAGAAATATTGAATTTAATTGATGAAAGGAGAAAATATAAAAATGCAGCAAATGAAGCTGGCAAAACGGAATACAAATGTCTCAAAAATGAGATCGACAGGAAGTGCAAAATGGCTAAGCAGGTACCGCTAGAGGACAAATGTAAGGATGTAGAGGCTTACCTCACTAGGGGTAAGATAGATATTACCTACAGAAAAATCAAAGAGACCATTGGAGAAAAGAGAACCACTTGTATCATTATCAAGAGCTCAGATGGAAACCCAATTCTAAGCAAAGAAGGGAAAGCAGAAAGGTGGAAGGAGTATATAGAGGGCCTATACAAGGGCGAAGTAGTTGAGGACAATATTATGGATATGGAAGAGGATGTAGATGAAGATGAAATGGAAGATAGGATACTGCATGAAGAGTTTGACAGAGCACTGAAAGACCTGAGTCGAAACAAGGCCCCGGAAGTAGACAGCATTCCATTAGAACTACTGATAGCCTTGGGAGAGCCAGTACTGACAAAACTCTACCATCTGGTGAGCGAGATGTATGAAACAGGCGGAATTCCCTCAGACTTCAAGAAGAATATAATAATTACAATCCCAAAGAAAGCAGGTGTTGACGGATGTAAAAATTACTGAACTATCAGTTTAATAAGTCACAGCTGCAAAATACTAACGCAAATTCTTTACAGACAAATGGAAAAACTAGTAGAAGCCGACCTTGGGGAAGATCAGTTTGGATTCCGTAGAAATATTGGAACATGTGAGGCAATACTGACCCTACGACTTATCTTAGAAGCTAGATTAAGGAAAGGCAAACCTACATTTCTAGCATTTGTAGACTTAGAGAAAGCTTTTGACAATGTTGACTGAAATACTCTCTTTCAAATTCTGAGGGTGGCAGGGGTAAAATACAAGCAGCGAAAGGCTATTTACAATTTGTACAGAAACCAGATGGCAGTTATAAGAGTCGAAGGACATGAAAGGGAAGCAGTGGTTAGGAAGGAAGTGAGACAGGGTTGTAGCCTCTCCCCAATGTTATTCGATCTGTATATTGAGCAATCAGTAAAGGAAACAGAAGAAAAATTCGGAGTAGGTATTAAAGTCCATGGAGAAGAAATAAAAGCATTGAGGTTTGCCGATGACATTGTGATTCTGTCAGAGATAGCAAAGGACTTGGAAGGGCAGTTGAAAGGAATGAACAGTGTCTTGAAAGGAGGATATAAGATGAACATCAACGAAAGCAAAATGAGGATAATGGAATGTAGTCAAATTAAGTCGGGTGATGCTGAGGGAATTAAATTAGGAAATGTGACACTTAAAGTAGTAAAGGAGTTTTGCTATTTGGGGAGCACAATAATGGATGATGGTCAAAGTAGAGAGGATGTAAAATGTAGACTGGCGTTTCTGAAGAAGAGAAATTTGTTAACATTGAGTATAGATTTAAGTGTCAGGAAGTCGTTTATGAAAGTATTTGTTTGGAGTGTAGCCATGTATGGAAGTGAAACATGGACAATAAATAGTTTGGACAAGAAGAGAATAGAAGCTTTCAAAATGTAGTGCTACAGAAGAATGCTGAAGATTAGATGGGTAGATCAGATAACTAATCAGGAGGTATTGAATAGAATTGGGGAGAAGAGGAGTTTGTGGCACAACTTGACTAGAAGAAGGGATCGGTTGGTAGGACACATTCTGAGGCATCAAGGGATCACCAATTTAGTATTGGAGGGCAGTGTGGAGGGTAAAAATCATAGAGGGAGACCAAGAGATGAATACACTAAACAGATTCAGAAGGATGTAGGTTGCAGTAGGTACTGGTAGATGAAGAAGCTTGCACAGGACAGAGTAGCATGGAGAGCTGCATCAAACCAGTCTCAGGACTGATGACCACAACAACAACAACAACAACAACAACATTTATTTAGTTCCAAACTAAATCTGTTATTACAAGAGAGAGAAACACAAGAAAAGTCAGACAGTCATTGTAGTCATTACACACAAGTTTTCAAACATGCAATGACGATCATTTGTTTCATACATCCACAAACATCCTGTATACAGCTGCTGAAACAAGTTGGAAAACTTACAATAGCTTCCAAATGTATTTACTCCATAAACACATTGGTCATTGGCAACTGGTCACCATTGGGAAGCAGTGATACCTCCATTAATTTCACACCATGAATGAACATATTCTCTGTTTTCATCCTATCCTGCCACTAGAACAAGGAGATTCAAATTGCAGAAACATAAAAATATTCTATGACCTTCAAGGTAAGTTAAAGATAGTGGCAGACAAGATTTTTATAACTTATACAGAGAATGTCTACAATGTAAATAATGTAAATATTTACTGCAAACGTGTAATTTTTGTATCAAAGTCGACATATTGCACATCATACCAATAAGTAATGAGCATGACCCATAGAATGTGTAAACAAGTGGTAGCTGAGAGAGTATTTTTAATACGAAGCAAGAATCTACAAAATAATTTTAATCACTTTATTTTTTAAAAATTGACAGTTAATAGATGAAGATACACATTTTTAATACTCGACATAATGGATGTGGAAATGACATGAGCTATAAATCACAGGCCTTAATCACAACTGTTCTTTGTAAATACCAGGTTCTTAACTGCAACAAAATCTTCTACTTGTGTTATTTATTAACTTATGTAGTTTATTATATGTTTTATTGTTCTGGTTGTCGCACTATTCATTTATTAAATATATTTCTATATAATGAACGGTAGTAAATTAACTGTTTCACTTCTTTCACTCGATTGAGTTACACTGAAGACTTATGATGGCCACAAAGAAGACAGGAATTGAGGCCATAATACACAAATGTTGTAGTCTACTACTCAAAAAATATCATTTACGTGCATCAAACTGTTGTTGTTTTTCTAATTTTAACTTGAAATAAATTATCTAATTTCACCTTCTTGAAAGTTATCAGTCATCAGACAAAAAATTGTGTTAAATACTTGCATTTAACAGCATATCACTGTCTATACTTCAGTGTGGAATAGATTAATGTGTAACAGTGTGACATGTAGGAAAATGACAATATCTATAAATTTAATGCAGATTGTTTTGTACCACATAAAATAAAAAGTTATAACTGGTACACTCTTATAGTAAACATACGTTCAAGGAAATGGGGAAGTACTTAAAAACTGGAGGGATGATAAATTCATGACACTCTTTAGATCTTACTGTTTAGTCTTCAGTGTCCTGGAAATGGTAATACTGTCAGCAAAGGACCTGTGATACAGGCAATATGATCATGTACAACACATTCTGGGAAGCCACAGACTCGTTCAGAAGACTGATTGAGACTGTCAGTTAACAGTGTCTTTCTTGCTAGCCACAATCCCACACTTGTACCTTCGGTCAGCACAGTTACTCCAGTCGAGAGACGAGCGAGTAATGCTTTAATACTATTGCGAGCGGCTAGCCACTAAAACACCTCTGGACCTGTCCTGTAATGATATCGGAGACACTAAATTCGATTCCCTGCCCCAAAAACATACGATAAGTGAAAATCCGCAGTCGAGGAATGTTGTCGTTTGTATAATTTTTTGTCGCGATACAGGGGAACAATGAAACTCTTAATAACTGGAGCGAAGGTCAGTCCACCTTCAGTCCACCTTCTTCGTCTCGTGAGGTGGCAGTGTCCTCGGGTAGATGAGGATCAGAGCGAACTGGATTGCCGACAGGATGAGGACGACCACATTCTGGAAGATCATGAAGCCACTGTCGATGATGAACCCGTAGAGCAGCCAGAGAGAGGAGACGACGGTCCCGGTCAGCAGCATGGGCAGCGGGATGCTGGCACTGCTCTTGGTCCTGATTATCTCGCCCACCGAGAACAGTGGCAGAGAGACCATGAAGAAAAAGAGCCCGGTCAGGATGATCCCGAAGCGGTGCTCCACCAGCTCGGGGTCCTCGAGGCGCGCGTAGGCCACGAGGCCGCCGGCGAGCGCGGCGCCTTTCGCCAGTGACCGGTAGAAGCCGGGCCGGTCGTCACTGTAGAACCAGTAGCACAACAGGTACGCCTGGCTGAGCACCATACCCACCCAGTTGGCACGCAGCATAGCCGGGTCGTCCATGATGCGGGCGAACTCGAGCATGACGAAACCGAGCGCCCCACCCATGACGAACATTGTCGCGGGTGTGGGTCGAGTGGTGCCGTTGCGGTGAAACTCCCAGCACATGAGTGAGCCGGACAGCATCTGGGCGATTTGTGCATAGCTGGCCAGTGCGCCCACCAGGTCCTTGTAGTCCGACAGCGGCATCGTGGTAGCTGTGGGCAGACACAGTTTGCTGTTAACAATGAGAACTGCAATTGTCTCTCTCTCTCTCTCTCTCTCTCTCTCTCTCTCTCTCTCTCTCTCTCTCTCCCCTCTCTCCCCCTCTCTCCCCCTCTCTCCCCCCCCCCCTCTCCCCCCCACCTCTTCCTCCTTCTTACTGCTATAACGGGTCCATTGTTTTTCATGATTTCACGAATTTAAGCTTAACTCTATGACTGAATGCCATTACTGTAACCCCAGTTATCACTTAAAGCAGGGCTTAACAACTGGCCGGTTTTGAGCGCGAGTACTCGCGTCTGCTCAGGCACGTGCTCGCGAGCAGGTGCAAGGTCGCGGAGTTGGGCGGGAGGGGAGGGAGGGGAAATGTGCGCGCATGTTTGAATGCGATCTCACGTTCTTAGCAGATTTAACTAGCCATCTCAATGCTTTGAACATTTTACTACAAGGCAAAGATCTGCTAATTACTCATTTCATAGATCGAATATGAGCTTTTAAAATGAAATTGACACTTTGGGTGAGTCAGCTGGAAACAGGAAACCTAGCTCATTTTCCTAAATTATCATCCATGCAAGATGTCCACAAAGACTGTGAACATTACTCACATAGTTTAGTTGTATCAGCGCTTTCAAGATCTGACAGCACTAGACAGTGATTTTGATCTGTTCTCTCCATATTCAGCGAATATTTAAGAGATTCGTCCTGAGCTGCAGCAAGAAATTATTGACCTGCAGTGTAACAGAGAATACAGAGACAAATTTCAGAACAAGAAAAACATTTTGGAATTCTACAGACACTTCCCTCAGGATAGATTTCCTCGTTTGCACAAACTGGCGGCTACAATAATATCGATGTTCGGTTCCACGTATGTTTGTGAACAACTGTTCTCTGCAATGAAATGTAACAAGACGCACCTGAGAAACGCATTGTCTGATCGAAATTTAAACTGCACGCTGCGCCTAAAATGCACAAGAACAGTTACTCCGAACATAGAAGCAATTGTAAAGGGCAAAAAGTACAAGTTAACCGAGAATCCCACACTTCAGTAACACCTTTTATTGTGTAACAGTTCACAAATTAATGCGAATGTAGAGGCATACACTAAGCTAATAAAAGCATGTGGCACGTGTAGATTCTCCTTTATTTGTTTCATTTGTCGCAGTAATAATTCGTGAGTGATATCCCTGCAGGTGGCCGCGGATTTACATTGACTGGCGGCAGCTGTTGTGTGCCCCACGCGACTCTGGTCCGGTAGTGGGGGTAGCGTGCTCGCGCTGCTCCGTGCTCGCGCCTTGCTGCTCACAGCTTGCTCCGCGAGCACGTATGTTGTGAAGCCCTGGTTTAAAGCAATGGGGGGAAGTATAGTGTGCCACCTGTCTGCGAGTGACATCAACTCTTTTTCTGTGTCTTAACGTATTTCGTGTTTGTGTATTGTATTAGGCTGGCACATACGTTCGTAGCGTTTTTCCATAATTTTAATAAACACATCAGATACTCATCAATTATATATTCTCCTTCACTATTTAGAGCAGTCTGGCACTGCTGGGATACCTTTAAGATTCTGAGAATGTAGAACCACGGAGTTTTGAGGCGGAGAGCTTGTCGAGATGTGTTCAGAGCGCATTTTCATCTGGAAAGGAAGTTCCTTGAAGGTTGTTCGATAGAGAGGGAGCCTGCCGGAGTGGCCGAGCGGTTCTAGGCGCTACAGTCTGGAAGCGCGTGACCGCTAGGTCGCAGGTTCGAATCCTGCCTCGGGCATGGATGTGTGTGATGTCCTTAGGCTAGTTAGGTTTAAGTAGTTATAAGTGCTAAGGGACTGATGACCTGAGATGTTAAGTCCAATAGTGCTCACAAGGGAACCTCCCCACCGCACCCCTCTCAGATTTAGTTATAAGTTGGCACAGTGGATAGGTCTTGAAAAACTGAACGCAGATCAATCGAGAAAACAGGAAGAAGTTGTACGGAACTATGAAAAAAATAAGCAAAATATACAAACTGAGTAGTCCATGAAAACATAGGCAACATCAAGGGTAATGTGTGCTCAGGAGAGCCGTGGTCCCGTGGTTAGCGTGAGCATTTGCGGAACCAGAGGTCCTTGGTTCAAGTCTTCCCTCGAATGAAAAGTTTTAATTTTTTATTTTCAGATAATTATTATCTGTCCGTCCGTCCGTCTGATGCGATCAGTTTTTTGGGAGTGATTATCACATCGACAAGAAAACCTAAATCGGGCAAGGTAGAAGAATCTTTTTACCGATTCGCGAAGTGTACAAGTTTGGTGGGTCGACAACATATTCCTGTCATGTGACGCACATGCCGCCACCAGTGTCGTATAGAATATATCAGACATGTTTTCCTGTGGAGGAATCGGTTGACCTATGACCTTGCGATCAAATGTTTCGGTTCCCATTGGAGAGGCACGTGCTTTCGTCTACTAATCGCACGGTTTTGCGGTGCGGGCGCAAAACACAGACACTAAACTTATTACAATGAACAGAGACGTCAATGAACGAACGGACAGATCATAACTTTGAGAAAATAAAGAAAGTAAAATTTTCATTCGAGAGAAGACTTGAACCAAGGACCTCTCGTTCAGCAGCTGTTTACGCTAACCACGGGACCACGGCTCTCCTGAACTAATAACATTATTCTTGTATTGCTTATGTTGCACATGGACTACTCAGTTTGTATATTTTGCCTTTTTTTCATAGTTGCACACAACTTCTTCCTGTTTTCTCGATTGATCTTTGTTCAGTTTTTCAAGGCCTATCCACTGTGCCAACTTATAACTAAATCTGAGGGGGGTGCGATGGGGAGGTTCCCTTGTCAGAGCCATTTGAACCTTTATATATATATATATATATATATATATATATATATATATATATATATATATAGAGAGAGAGAGAGAGAGAGAGAGAGGGCAAAATGTGAGGGCGGAAGATCAGGTGAGGAGTAAGGTGCGTGCTGAATGGCTTTCCAGCCCTCCTGTATGGTGTTTTTTGTCACTCTAGCACAAGTCGGGCAGACATTATCGTGGAGCAGCATCACTTCTCGCAGTCTTACTGGTCGCTGCTTTTAGACTGCGTCGAAGAGACGTCTCAGTTGTTGACAACAAATGTCAATAGTAATGGTTACATCTCAGGGAATCAATTCTTAGTACACGACATCATCGCATTCCACCAGATGCAGACCATTATCTTTGTACAGGGAGTTGCTGCTTTGTTTGGACTTAATCATCCCATTCTTTCCCTTATGTTAGCATAAAAGCAGAATTTCTCAACACTGACGGAGGAGAGGAGTGACCGGGGTTGTTCACGAGCCGATTGATGACGAGCAAGTGGAGACGCACGTGATTTCGGCTCAGACCGTGAGCTACTCACACACCCGATTTTTGAACCTTCCCTATCGCATGAAAATATCGCACGATACAGGAATCATCACAGTTCATCACATGTGCCAATTCTCGAGTGTACTGACACGGATCATTGTGAATGAATACATTTAAATGATACCCGTGAAACCCCGAACGTCTTTCTGGACGTGGAGAGTCACTAATGTCAAAACGATTCTCCTCAAAACGGGAAAACCATTTTCTTGCCGTGCTCTGTCCAGTGGCGTTATCCCTATTCCTAGCACAAATGTTTTTGGCAGCCTCCACAGCTGTCACCCCTCTCTTGAGCTCACACAGAAGATTATATTGGAAATTTCCGGATTTCTTGACCTGGCACTCCGTTTTCTAGCGACCACAGCTGCACTCACTATCTCCAAATGACAAGACGACAATATGTATGCTCAAACAGCGACAGTGACCTAGAAATAAAGAGTGATGATGATGAGGTCCCGTACACAAAGGGGACGAAGCAGGACACCGCACCGCCGACTAGGCAAGGTCGTAGCGGAGGTGGTTTGCCATTGCCTTCCTCCGACCGTAATGGGGATGAATGATGATGATGAAGACGACACAACAACACCCAGTCATTTCGAGGCAGGAAATCGAACCTGGGGCCCCATGCACGGGAAGCGAAAACGCTACTGCAAGACCGCGAGCTGCGGACAAATAAAGAGTAACAATCGATAAATAAACTCATAGCAACCCGAATACCAACATGCAAAACAAAAACTCTATGAACTTATGCACCAGCCTAACATTTTCTGGGGCGAATGAGACATTGCAGGGAAAGCTTTAGAGAGATGTTTTAAATATGGCAGAAGTGCATCACATCGGGTAGGGAGTTATTGTAGATGGCAAAAATGTGAATTTGCAAACTTATAAAATAAAGGTTTCAGAGAATGATTGTTTACTGAAAATTTAGGTATACTAGGTTGAATGGTGACAATCCAGATGTCAACTGATTCGTAGGTGTGCATATGGTCGCAGAGTATAAGTGTACATCCGACAGATAGGTCATGGGGGTTGCGCCCCATACCCCCTCCCAAAACAAAGTATTACACGGCTGGTGTTGTCTGTTGTTCAACCAATGCCTAGACGGTCAATACCGCGGTTCGATCTCGTCCGCATTGTTACTGTGTGCCAGGAAGGGCTCTCAACAAGGGAAGTGCCCAGGCGTCTCGGAGTGAACCAAAGCGATGTTGTTCGGACATGGAGGAGATACAGAGAGACAGGAACTGTCGATGACATGCCTCGCTCAGGCCGCCCAAGGGCTACTACTGCAGTGGATGACCGCTACCTACGGATTACAGCTCGAAGGAACCCTGACAGCAACGCCACCATGTTGAATAACGCCTTTAGTGCAGCCACAGGACGTCGTGTTACGACTCAAACTGTGTGGAATAGGCTGCGTGATGTGCAACTTCACTCCCGACGTCAATGGTTAGGTCCATCTTTGCAACCACAACACCATGCAGTGCAGTACAGATGGGTCCAACAACATGCCGCATGGACCGCTCAGGATTGGCATCACGGTCTCTTCACTGATGTGTGTCTCGTTTGCCTTCAACCAGACAGTCGTCAGAGACATGTTTGGAGGCAACTCGGTCAGGCTGAACGCCTTAGGCACGTCGAGCGAGTGCAGCAAGGTGGAGGTTCCCTGCTGTTTTGGGGTGGCATTATGTGGGGCCGACGTACGCCGCTGGTGGTCATGAAAGACGCCGTAACGGCTCTACGATACGCGAATGCCATCCTCCGACCGGTAGTGCAAATATATCGGCAGCAGATTGGCGAGGCACCCGTCTTCATGGACGACAATTCGCGGCCCCATCGTGCACATCTTGTGTGTCCTTCAGGATAACGACATTGCTCGACTAGAGTGGCCAGCATGTTCTCCATACATGAACCCTATCATACATGCCTGTGATGGATTGAAAAGGTCTGTTTATGGACGACGTGACCCACCAACCACTCTGAGGCACTATGCCGAATCGCCGTTGAGGAGTGGTACAATCTGGACCAACGGTGCATTGATGAACTTGTGGATAGTATGCCACGACGAATACAGGCGTGCATCAATGCAAGAGGATGCGATAAAATTACTACATTTCACCGAGTTACTTACTTAATCGTGAATTACATCGAAAAGAACTGAAGATAAAGAAAATAATTAAGAACAAGAATTTAAAAAAAAATTTCATGTGGG
This sequence comes from Schistocerca nitens, assembly GCF_023898315.1. Lineage (NCBI taxonomy): Eukaryota > Metazoa > Arthropoda > Insecta > Orthoptera > Acrididae > Schistocerca > Schistocerca nitens. The sequence goes on along the minus strand of NC_064624.1, from coordinate 146,612,016 downwards.
ATAATAATTATTCTCGTAATTTTATGCGAGTAGAAAAGCTTAGAGGACCTTTAAATTGCATTGCAGTAAAGCGCATGGTGAACTCAAACTATTATTTTGCTATTAGTTATTGAAGCTAACGGGAGAAGCACAAGAAAGTTGGGGTTTCGGGTGGGGAGAAACTAAAAAGTAACAGAAAAACGGGAAAATGAAGTGCATAACAACAAATACGAAACAGCAGCATGAAACGTGGAGAAATTGACGCGCTAAATTTTAAAATTAAGTCCACAAAAAATGACGAATATTGGAATCGATAACTAGAATTAACCTATACAGGTAAATTCCAGTCACTGATTCCAATCATTCCATGATTCATGTGTAAATTATTTTTGCAAGAGTCGTGTACGCTGAAACGTAATAGCGTTTCCACATTTGTCATTGCTCTCTCAAACTACTGCGGTGAAATAACAGAAATTGGAATTGGTAACTAGGATTAACCTTCTAGAATGGAGCTTCTGATGATTATGATTGGGTTGCATGGCGCTCAACTGCACGGTCATCAGTGCCCAGTTCAGCTTCTGTATAGGACAATTCTACACAGTTCAAAAAATGTTTATCACCTTGGCTCCGAGAGTTCCGGAACCTGTACAGAAAACTGGAATAGAGATCAACGTAAACATCACTCCCGCCCTTTTTATTGCTCATGAAAACCACACATTGTATGTTCTACACCATACAGCGAAAGGTGGTGGTCCAGATTGCTGTACACACTGGTACATCTAATACCCAGTAGAACATCCTCTTGCATTGATGCATACCTGTATTCGTCGTGACATACTATCCACAAGTTCATCAAGGCACCGTTGGTCCAGATTGTCCCACTCCTCAACGGAAATTCGGTTCAGATCTCTCAGAGTGGTTCGTGGGTCACACCGTCCATAAACAGACCTTTTCAATCCATCACAGGCATGTATGATAGGGTTCATGTATGGAGAACATGCTGGCCACTCTAGTCGAGCAATGTCGTTATCCTGAAGGACACACAAGATGTGCACGATGGGGCCGCGAATTGTCGTCCATGAAGACGGGTGCCTCGCCAATCTGCTGCCGATATATTTGCACTACCGGTCGGAGGATGGCATTCGCGTATCGTAGAGCCGTTACGGCGTCTTTCATGACCACCAGCGGCGTACGTCGGCTCCACATAATGCCACCCCAAAACAGCTGGGAACCTCCACCTTGCTGCACTCGCCCGACGTGCCTAAGGCGTTCAGCCTGACCGGGTTGCCTCCAAACACGTCTCTGACGACTGTCTGGTTGAAGGCAAACGAGACACACATCAGTGAAGAGACCGTGATGCCAATCCTGAGCGGTCCATGCGGCATGTTGTTGGACCCATCTGTACTGCACTGCATGGTGTCGTGGTTGCAAAGATGGACCTAACCATGGACGTCGGGAGTGAAGTTGCACATCACGCAGCCTATTCCACACAGTTTGAGTCGTAACACGACGTCCTGTGGCTGCACGAAAAGCGTTATTCAACATGGTGCCGTTGCTGTCAGGGTGCCTCTGAGCCATAATCCGTAGGTAGCGGTCATCCACTGCAGTAGTAGCTCTTGGGCGGCCTGAGCGACGCATGTCGTCGACAGTTCCTGTCTCTCTGTATCTCCTCCAAGTCCGAACAACATCGCTTTGGTTCACTCCGAGACGCCTGGGCACTTCCCTTGTTGAGAGCTCTTCCTGGCACAAAGTAACAATGCGGACACGATCGAACCGCGGTATAGACCGCCTAAGAATGGTTGAACTACAGACAACACGAGCTGTGTACCTCCTTTCTGGTGGAATGATTCGAACTGATCAGTTTTCGAACCCTCTCCGTCTAATAGCTGCTGCTCACGCATGGTTGTTTACATCTTCGGGCGGGTTTAGTGACACATCTGAACTGTCAAAGGGACGGTGTCTGTGATGCAATATCCACATTCAAAGTCTATCTTCAGGAATTCTGGAAACCGAGGTGATCCAAAACTTTTTTTGATGTGTATAATAACCGATTCGAATATTAGTAACTTCTTTGCAGTAGTTCAGAAAAAAACTGCAAGTTCATAAATCCTATTAGCATACATTTTAGTGCATACACCTGCTGTAAAAAAAACGACCTAATTAATGAACCATCGAATGGCTGGTATCGGTAACTAGAACTGTCCTATATAGGAGGTCGATTCTAGTCACCAATTCCAATTTTTTAATGGTTCGTTATTTTGGACTTTTGGCAGTAAATCTTTGGACTATGTTTTTGTAGGATTACTAGATTTCTAATTGATCTCAAACCTATCACAAAAAAGTAACAAGTATTGTAGGTACATCTTCCAAATTTTTCTCTTTTTTATAGTAGCGAAGAGAGTAATACCGATGTAGAAATCCTGTAACACTTTAGTGCACACACTTGTTGTTAAAACGTTGCAAATAACGAACCGTGGGATGACTGGAATCAGTAACTAGAATTAATCTACATGCATCAGCTCTGGTGTGGCCGAGCGATTCTAGGCGCTTCAGTCTGGAACCGCGCGACCGCTACGGTCGCAGGTTCGAATCCTGCCCTGGGCATGGATGTGTGTGACGTCCTTAGGTTAGTTAGGTTTAAGTAGTTCTAAATTCTAGGGGACTGATGACGTCAGGTTTTAAGTCCCATAGTGCTCAGAGACATTTGAACCATACGTCAACTCTAGTTACTGATTCCAGTATTAGTCATTTTTCAGTTCAGAGAGTTCAGAGAGTAATTATAAATGCAGAAGCCCTATTACATTTCAGTGCACACACCTGCTGGAAAAAGGAGCTAACTTATGTACCATGGATTGACTGGAAGCAGTAACTAGAATTGACCTATACAGCCTAATTGTAATTGCCGATTCCAATATTTGTTACACACTACTTTTTGTGAATTTTCGTTACTTGTATATTAGTCCCGTTAGATTTAATAATTATTATAAAAATTAACGAAGTTTCACAATATTATGACTGCATTATGCGCTATACTGTAATGGTTAAACGTTCTCTGTGCTATTGTTACTCTCATAAATCATAATAATCATTTATTCCAGATACGTGTACTAACCCTTCCTTGCTCTTATTTATTTTCGTTACCTTCAGTTCTTTTCCACATAATTTGTGGCTAAGTTACTAATCACTTGAAATGTAATAGTAATTTTATCATATGCTACAATCGTTTGCTTACGAATAAGATCAGTCGCTTTCAAAGATTGCCTCTATGTAGCGTCTCTGCCTTAGGCATGACGTCATTGCTCGTAGCCAGACACTAGAATTGATGAGAAAGTGCTTTAGTGTTGTTAGTGTTTCGTGCAGTAGCCAGATTTGTGGAGCCACTCGATTTGACAGGGGCTGCAACATTCTGCGTAATGCCACATCAGTTGGAGATCAGTGGCAACTGGACTGTGGAGTTCCTACCCGTGCATAGGCTGCTGTTAACACTGCAACACAAACAGCTGAGTTTGGAGTGGTGGCATGACTAACAAGCGAACCTCCCCATCTCCCCCCCCCCCCCCCCCCAAATTTAGTGGTAAGATGGCCCAGTGGGTAGTCCACCAAAAACTAAACACAGATCAACCATGAAATTTATGCACCTTGCCACAGTTTGCGTGGCTTCCCCATTCGGAGGTTCGAGTTCTCCCTCGGGCATGGGTGTGTGTGTTGTCCATAGCGTAAGTTAGTTTAAGCTAGATTAAGTAGTGTGTAAGCCTAGTGACCGATGACCTCGGTAGTTTGGTCCCATAAGAACTTACCAGAAATTGCTAATTTCCAAATAAATCGTTTTCTTCGAGGTAATTCATAATGTCCGAACACAGTATACGAGGTGCGGCTAGAAAAAAAACCGGACTGATGCTGGAAAAAACATTTATTTACAATTATTTACAATTTCATGTTATCTCCTTCAATGTACTCTCGTCCTCGGTCTCTACACCGCTCCATACGAATTTTCCACTGTTCGTAGCAATGCTGCAGATCATTTTCGGTAAGTCCATACATTACTTCCGTCGCTTTTTCTTTTACTGCTTCAACAGTCTCAAATCTAGTTCCTTTCAAAGCTGACTTGACTTTAGGGGAAAGAAAAAAGTCACAGGGGGCCAAATCAGGTGAGTAGGGTGGATGATCTAAGACGGGAATGTTGTGTTTTGCCAAAAACGTCTTCACTGACAACGCACTGTGAGCTGGGGCATTGTCTTGGTGAAGGATCCGTGACTTTTTTCTCCACAAATCGTTCCGTTTTCTCCGTACTCGCTCACGTAGGGTAGCCAGGACGCTAATGTAGTAATGCTGATTCACTGTTTGTCCCTCTGGTACCCAATCAATGTGCACAATCCCTTTGATGTCAAAAAAAAAAACAATCATCATTGACTTGAATTTCGATTTTGACATTCGTGCTTTTTTTTCTCGTGGAGAACCAGGAGTTTTCCAATGCATCGATTGGCGTTTAGTTTCGGGATCGTAAGTAAAAAACCACGATTCATCGCAAGTAATAACATTTTGTAAGAAGGTGGCATCACTTTCAATGTTTTCCAGGATGTCAGAACAAATCATTCTTCGGCGTTCCTTCTGTTCAATTGTGAGACACTTTGGAACCATTTTTGAACACACTTTGTTCATGTTGAAACTTTCATGAATAATCTGCCTAACACTTTCCTTGTCAACTCCTGTTAATTCAGACACTGCTCTGATTGTTAAACGGCGATCTTGTCGAACAAGTTTACCGATTTTTTCAATGTTTGCATCAGTTTTTGCTGACAATGGTCTGCCAGTGCGAGTGTCATCACTGGTGTCTTCGCGGCCATCTTTAAATCGTTTAAACCACTCAAACACTTGTGTTCGCGATAAACAATCATCGCCGTACACTTGTTGTAACATTACAAACGTTTCACTTGCAGATTTTCCTAGTTTGAAACAAAATTTGATGTTAACACGCTGTTCTTTCTGTACACTCAACATTTTCCGACGCACAGACAAAACGTCAACTACTTAAAACAGACGCCACGGGCAGACTGAGTGCAGGAGGCAGATGAAACTCGAGCAGTAGGCGGAGCGAGAGTCACGTGACTGGCCACGCGACTTTCAGCCTTATTGCATTCGTTTTATTGTTTCACCAGTACTAGTCCGGTTTTTTTCTAGCCACACCTCGTATGTTCCAAAACGACGTTAGTGATATGAACCTGTAATAGAGCGGGATTACTCCTATTTCCCCTTTTGGGTATTAGTGTGACTTGAGCGATTTTCCAGTCCTTAGGTACAGAACTTTTAGGTGAATCGTGAATGTGTTCTAGAATCTCGTGTGCATGTTCTGTGCGCCAAATATGAGCGTTACGACGAATTACCTTTCCAGGCACATGAAGTGAGGCTTTATTACTACAATGAAGTTTTTGTGGAAAACCGTCTTCCTCCAGTTGCCGCTGCAAATCATTCGAAAGTCGGAAGGAATGTCACTGTTCCGAGTAGTCGTCGTATGTGACGGCCGCAGCCGCTTGCAGTTCTCCATCCGGATTCCTTCTCGCTCCCGACCAACGATTCTCGCACACGCTCCACCTTCTCTGGTGGAGGTCCCGGCCGGGCTGATCTTTTCGCACCACGTAAGCAGTGAGTTTCATGGAACGTGTTGTACCACCCACGGACTTACTTGTTTCACAAAATTTCGGGCACTCTCCACAGCAGATACATGTTGTTGTTGTGGTCTTCAGTCCAGATACTGGTTTGATGCAGCTCTCCATGCTAATCTACCCTGTGCAAGCTTCATCTCCCATTACCTACTGCAACCTGCATCCTTCTGAATCTGTTTAGTGTATTCATCTCTTGGTCTCCGATTTTTACCCTCCGCGCTGCACTCCAATAGTAAATTGGTGATCCCTTGATGCCTCAGAATGTGTCCTACCAACCGATCCCTTCTTCTAGGCAAATTCTGCCACAAATTTCTCTTCTCTTCAATTCTATTCAATACCTCCTCATTAGTTATGTGATCTACCCATCTAATCTTCAGCATTCTTCTGTAGCACCACATTTCGAAAGCTTCTATTCTCTTCTTGTGCAAACCATTTATCGTCCACGTTTCGCTTCCATACATGGCTACACTCCACACAAATACTTTCAGAAACGACTTCCTGACACTTAAATCAATACTCGATATTAACAAATTTCTCTTCTTCAGAAACGCTTTCCTTGCCATTGCCAGTCTACATTTTATATCCTCTCTACTTCGACCATCATCACTTATTTTGCTCCCCAAATAGCAAAACTCCTTTACTACTTAAAGTGTCTCATTTCCTAATCTAATTCCCTCAGCATCACCCGACTTAATTCGACAACATTCCATTATCCTCGTTTTGCTTTTGTTGATGTTCATCTTATACCCTCCTTTCAAGACACTGCCCATTCCGTTCACCTGCTCTTCCAAGTCCTTTGCTCTCTCTGACAGAATTACCAATGTCATCGGCGAACCTCAAAGTTTTCATTTCTTCTCCATGGATTTTAATACCGACTCCGAATTTTTCTTTTGTCTCCTTTACTGCTTGCTCAATATACAGATTGAATAACATTGGGGAGAGGCTACACACCGTGCATATTTTGCGATTTTTCACCTTGTAACATTATGTGATTGCCTTATCATTTTAAATCATTCATTAATCGAGCAGTCGCTCGGCAACAGCTACAGTTAGCAAATAATGTTGCGAAAATGTAAAAGGTGAACGACCTGTGATGTAACTTGTTATTGTCGAAGCGCCGTCAGAGATGCTGTGAGTTATTGACTTTGAAAACCGCGGGGCGAAAAACGGACAGAAGAAGAACATTTTTACACATTTTGTTTGGATGTACGAGATATTCTCGATGAACAGTTACTCATTCTTTTGTTGTCTCCTGTAATTTGTGTCGGACGCGCATGTCTTGCCGCCGTATTATTATTGTCAAAATTAATATTGTTCTAGTGTAAAGTAAATGTGTAATACTAAAAGTGCCTAGCAGTAGATTTATTGTGTGACGTGTATGTGAAAACGTCAAAGGAATTGTTTTCATTAAGAGAAGTGCCAGTCAAAACGGCATCCATGTTAATTTCTTCATTGCAGTGTAAGTTCGTCTATTAATTCCCATAAATTCAGAGTTAAATGGAACTGGTGTATGGACTATTCATTTACTACAGAATCTATGTCTCACTTCTTCATGAAATTATTTAATTTTCTATATGTTTCTGCCAAATAGAGAGTTCACAGTCACGAATTCTTTCGTCGAGTTCGGACGGAGGTTGCATGCGGCGAAATATTTTCTCCGCGCCATATTCTACTGGTAAATGCATGATAAACTACGGTCCCTTAGGAAATTCATGTTGAGCTATCCAAAATAATTATATTTTGAATAGGCATTTACTCTCCTCTGCAATGCAACTTCCGACTGATCAGACGATCCAACAAGAAACAGCCGCAGACGGTCGGCGTTCGCAAATATGTTTCCACCGCTGATTATAGCTATATGTTACAGCACAAAAGTAACATATTGTTATAATTAGAGACTACGAACGGGAACATTTATAACTGTATGTTTATGTATACACTTTACGTAAACATATCGTTATAACCTGTTGAACACGCCCGAATTAATATGATGAAGACGTACTTCCTTTACAAAGAATTCCTGGTGAAATTAAAGTTGGTTATGAATTACGCTTAGTTTTTGGGTATCAAAGTAATATAACTTTCTCCGTCCGAACAGACCTCGAAACGCCCAACGGCAACGACGGACCACCGTTCCTTCCTCGGCCGACAGGCGTCACTGGATGCGGATACGGAGGGGCAACTGCACAGCGCACCGCTCTGCCGGCAGCTGTCAGTTTACGTGACCGGAACCGCTACTTCGCAGTCAAGAACGAGGGGCGTTTGAAAATTTCGTGCAAAAATAAAAACTACTTACGTGTTTGGGGTATACCTTTTTTATTTTTCGACATAGTCTCCTTTTAGACTTATACACTTCGTCCAACGCCGTTCTAATTTGTTGATCCCTTCCGAATAATAGGAATTGTCCAAGTCTGCAAAATAGCTATTAGCTGCTGCAATCATCTCCTTGTTTGAATAAAATCTTTGTTCCGCCAGCCATTTCTTCAAATTGGGAACAAGTAGTAGTCCGAGGGAGCCAAGTCTGGAGAATAGGGGGGTATGTGAAACGAGTTGGAATCCTATTTCCAATTATTTAGCGACCACAACTGCTGAGGTGTGTGCTGGTGTCGTGATGGAAAATCACTTTTTGCGGTCCAATCGCCGCGTTTTTCTTGCAGCTCGGTTTTCAAACACTCCAATAACGATGAATAATATGCAACTGTAATACACTACTGGCCAACAAAATTGCTACACCACGAAGATGACGTGCTACAGACGCGAAATTTAACCGACAGGAAGAAGATGCTGTGACATGCAAATGATTAGCTTCTCAGAGCATTCACACAAGGTTGGCGCCGGTGGCGACACCTACAACGTGCTGACATGAGGAAAGTTCCAACCGATTTGTCATACACAAACAGCAGTTGATCGGCGTTGCGTGGTAAAACGTTGTTGTCATGCCTCGTGTAAGGAGGAGTAATGCGTACCATCACGTTTCCGACTTTGATAAAGGTCGCATTGTAGCCTATACCGATTGCGGTTTATCGTATCGCGACATTGCTGCTCGCGTTGGTCGAGATCCAGTGACTGTTAGCAGAATCGGTGGGTTCAGGAGGGTAATACGAACGCCGTGCTGGATCCCAAGGGCCTCGAATGACTAGTAGTCGAGATGACAGGCATCTTATCCGCACGGCTGTAACGGATCGTGCAGCCACGTCTTGATCCCCGAGTCAACAGGTGGGGACGTTTGCAAGACGACAACCATCTGCACGAACAGTTCGACGACGTTTGCAGCAGCACGGACTATGAGCTCGGAGACCGGGGCTGCGATTACGTGTTTTTTTTCGGATGAATCCAGGTTCTGTTTACAGCATCGTGATGGTCGCATCCGTGTTTGGCGACATCACGTTGATCGCACATTGGAAGCGTGTATTCGTCATCGCCATACTGGCGTATCACCCGGCCTGATGGTATGGGGTGCCATTGGTTACACGTCTCGGTCTCCTCTTGTTCGCATTGACTGCACTTTGAACAGTGGACGTTACGTTTCAGATGCGTTACGACCCGTGGCTCTACCCTGCATTCGATCCCTGCGAAACCCCACATTTCAGCAGGATAATGCACGACCGCATGTTGCAGGTCCTGTACGGGCCTTTCTGGATGCAGAAAATGTTCGACTGCTGCCCTGGCCGGCACATTCTCCAGATCTCTCACCAACTGAAAACGTCTGGTCAATGGTGGCCGAGCAACTGGCTCGTCACAATACGCCAGTCACCACTCTTGATGAACTGTGGTATCGTGTTGAAGCTGCATGGGCAGCTGTAACTGTACACGCCATCCAAGCTCTGTTTGACTCAATGCCCAGGCGTATCAAGGCCGTTATTTGGGCCAGAGGTGGTTGTTCTGGGTATTCATTTCTCAGGATCCATGGACCCAATTTGCGCGAAAATGTAATCACATGTCAGTTCTAGTCTAATATATTTTTCCAATGAGTACCTGTTTATCATCCGCATTTCTACTTGGTGTAGCAATTTTAACGGCCGGTAGTGTAATTATTGAAATAAAATACTTCCAACAAATACTACGTTTTATTTATTTGTTATATCACCTTAGTTATGAAGCAGACCACACACATACATTTTATCACCATTTATGTATTAAAAAAACAAGTTTTGTTAGACATAAATTAATATTTGCTCAGAAACTGTAGTGCGTATAATAATTTGGCCAGGGATTGTATGATGGCTTTCTGTAAAAGGTCAGGTCGTCCGGTGTTTACTGACAATTTATTGTTATTAAAGCAGAACGACATTCTTCAATAAGTATCCGTACGTTACAAGACAATCTTAAGGAACCAGCCCTGTAAACTGCAGTTTAATACCTCCCAGGTCCTTAAGAAACTAAAGAATGACAAATGTAGTCATGGGCCTTTCTGGGTAATACATACGCTCTCTATTCTAAAAATATTCGCACTAATGCGATATCGTACTCAGAAGTGTCAGTTTCTGGCCGCTTGGCGCTCTGCTACCGCAGTGGATAACAAAAGCAAGACGGAGGGTCCCGACTGTTACGTAAGACGGCGATATCGTTACGTAAACCATTGTTTTCAGAACAGATCTTGGCGCGCGTTTTCCAGGAATGGAGGAAGTAAGACTGAGAAATACAAGACCCTATTGAAGTAGTTCTAGAAGAACGAAGAAATTTACGATTCGAAAATAGTTGATATCTCCCCTGGAGTCCTTTTTCGTTCCCCTCCACTGTCTTCCCCACTCCTTTCTCGCGTGCGCCCTGCCTCCCCCCCCCCCCCCCGTTTTTCTGTGCCCTCACCCTCCATGACTCCCCCATCTTTCTTTTTTTCCCTCTCCTCCCCCCTCCCCCCTCCTCATCTGTGCGGGTCCTCGCCCCTCCCCTCTCATACCCATATGCCTTCGTATAGTGCAGTGTTTCCCGTGAGTGTTCAGTGTTATGCGTCCCCTTTTTAAAGTGTTGCGAATAGAAACCAGACTGTCGCCGTGTTTTTAAGTGTGCCTGTCCATTTCCTAAGGGTCTTTAATCAGCATCACTGACCTCTTTGTTTTTTATGTTTTCTGTACCAGTTTTAAACAGTCACCGTTTTTTCACCTCTTTTTATTGTTATATCTCCTCCTCATTATGTTTTCTAACTTTATCTGTAGGCTGCGTACTATGCTGCTGCCAGCCCGCTCCCCCCCCCCCTCTCCCCCTCTGGGGTGATGGTGGTGGTGGTGGTGGTGGGGGGGGGGGGAGAATCGAAACAATAAAGAACAAAAAACAGTTGATAGTAAGCAGACGCATTTAACAACCGCTTTTTAACTGTCCTTTCTCCAATAGGTGGCAGTGGTGATCTAAGTGAAGCTGCAGATAATCAGAAACTCAACCTCCCCAAAATTTCAAATGATATAAATATATCGTTCATAACTGTCAATGAAATAAAAAAACTAAAGTAAAAGATCTTCAGTAATGAAGTAAGTGTAGTATTTGCTCACAATTGCAACACATCTCTTTGTGAAGGAGTTGTTCTAGAGAGGATGAAACATGCCATTCTGACACCTCTTTACAAGTCCGGCAATGCTACAGATGTCACGAATTATTTTTCTGTCTCCCTGTTAACAACATTTTCAAAGGTTCTTGAAAAAGCAGTGCATAACAGGATTGTGGCCCACCTAGATAACCATTGTATTCATCAGGTTATCTTCCATTCAGAAAGCTGTTGCACGCAGCGACTATTATATTGACTTGCAAATTATAGATTGCAGCGATCGGTCACCCTTTTTAAATTTTATTGTGCAGATATAGATTTCGGCTAGAAGCTAGCCATTCTTAATGCACTATTATTTTCGCTCAATGCATGTAATGCCTGTAACAGTAGTAATCAATGAACTGTGGATGAAGCCCGACCAACAGGCATTACATGCATTGAGCGAAAATAATAGTGCATTGAGAATGGCTAGCCTCTAGCCGAAATCTAGATCCGCTCAATAAAATTTAGAAAAGGGCGACTGATCGCTGCAATTTACAAACCATAATATTGTTAACCATAGACAGTTTGGTTTTCAAAAAGGGGCTTCGACCGAGCAAGCCGTATATTCACTCACAAGCGATATCTTGCAGTCTATTAACAGTAAGAAGTCACCAGTTGATGTCTTCTGTGACCTTTCCAGGGCTTTTGATTGTGTAAACCAACTTAGAGAAGGCCTGTCATTATGAAATCAAAGGGCCTATAGCTAATTGGCTAAAATCATATCTCGAAGACAGAAAGCAAAAGGTGGTCCTACACGGCTGCAATAGTGGATTTCTTAATACAGTGGCTTCCAAATGGGGCAAAATATAGCATCAGATTCCCCCAGGGATCTATCCTTCGGCCCTTGATGTTTTTAATGTATGTTAATGATCTACCCCTGCGCATTAGTAAAAAATGTGAATTCACAATGTTTGATGATGATACAAGCATTGTGGTAGATAGTACTTCCGCTAATGATCTAGAACCAGATGTTGATGACACACTCAGAGAAGTTACAGCTTGGTCTACAATTACTCCTCTTTCAGTTAATATAGGAAAAACTAATTTTACTCATTCCACACCAAAAATAAAAATCCAGAAAACATAGTCATTGCACACTACAACCAGGTACTAGAACAGGTGCACTCAACTAAATTCCTAGGGATTTATATTGTCAATTGGCTCAACTGAGAAGATCATGTGTCCCTGACTCTAAAATGCCTGTCATCAGCAACTTTTGCCTTAAGAATCATCGCTCATCTTGGGGACATCACCATTTTAAAATCATCTTATTTTGGGTACTTTCATTCATTAACGAGTCATGGCATAATCTTCTGTGGTAATTCACCACTTAAAAAAAAATTCCTAACAGTTTAGAAGAGAGCAGTCAGAATTATGTGTGGGGTTTCTCCACGAACCTCATGCAGAAAACTCTTCACACAGTTAGGAATACTAACAACAACATGTGAGTACACATACTCTTTGATGAATTTTGTCATTAAAAACTATGCTCAGTATGAAACAAATTGTTGATACCACAATTATAACACTAGAGATAATCTCCATTTTGAACTAAAAAGTTTGTCACTTTTACAGAAGGGCGTAAAGTACGCTGCTATTAAGACTTTTAATGCACTGCCTAATTATATTAAACGTGGAAGAGAAAATGGAATGCTATTCAGACATACGTTAAAGAAATACCACTGTACTCCTTAGATGAATTTTCGAGAAATAATTAAGAGTTCCCATGCACACTGTTAGTGCACTTCTTGAATAAGAAGATATATTTTGTTATTCAGTTATTAGATAAAAAATACAATACTATATTAAGTTAGACAATGAATGACAATACTAGATAAATAAGAAAAATTGTTACTATTATTTATCTTATTGTGCTATGTATCATCGAGCAAAACGGAAGTGATTTCTGGCGTTCCACAAGGTAGTGTTATAGGCCCTTTGCTGCTACTTATCTATATAAATGATTTCGGAGACAATCTGAGCAGCCGTCTTAGGTTGTTTGTCGCCTAGTAAAGCCATCAGGAGATCAATACAAATTGCAAAACGATTTAGAAAAGAAACCTGTATGGTGCGGAAATTGGGGATTGACCCTAAATAATGATAAGTGTGAAATCATCCCCATGAGTAGTAAAAGAAATCCGTTAAACTTCGGTTTCACGATAAATCAGTCAAGTATAAAGGCCATAAATTCAACTAAATACCTAGGAATTACAATTACGAAAAACTTAAATTGAAAGGAACGCATAGAAAACGTTGTGAGGAAGGCTAACCAAAGACTGCGTTTTATTAGCAGGACACTTAGAAAATGTAACAGATCTATTAACGAGACTGCCTGCACTACGCTTGTCCGTCCTCTTTTAGAATACTGCTGCACGGTGTGGGATCCTTACCAGATAGGACTGATGGAGTACACCGAAAAAGTTCAAACAAGGACAGCACGGTTTGTATTACCGCGAAATAGGGGAGAGAGTGTCACTGAAATGATACAGGATTTGGGCTGGACGTCATTAAAAGAAGGGCATTTTTCGTTGCGACGGAATCTTCTCACGAAATTCCAGTCACCAGCTTTCTCCTCCGAATGCAAAAATATTTTGTTGACACCGACCTACATAGGGAGAAACGATAACCACGATAAAATAAGGGAAATCAAATGGTTCAAATGGCTCTGAGCACTATGGGACTCAACTGCTGTGGTCATAAGTCCCCTAGAACTTAGAACTACTTAAACCTAACTAACCTAAGGACAGCACACAACACCCAGCCATCACGAGGCAGAGAAAATCCCTGACCCCGCCGGGAATCGAACCCAGGAACCCGGGCGTGGGAAGCGAGAATGCTACCGCACGACCACGAGATGCGGGCTAAGGGAAATCAGAGCTCGTACGGAAAGATGTATGTAAAATGTTTTTTTATCCCAGTCTTCGATCACAATATCAATTGTTTAGACGATGACGGGTTTCAGTCCGTAATGACCATTCTCAGATCTTTGTTACACCATGAGGACGGTCATTACGGACTGAAACCCGTCATCGTCTAAACAATTGATATTGTGATCAAAGACTGGAATTAAAAACATTTGACAGTATAGGATAACGACCATGTCGCAGTTGGTGAAAGATATGTGTGTTCGTTCTTTCCGCGCGCTATAGGTGATTGGAATAATAGAGAATTGTGAAGGTGGTTCGATGAACCCTCTGCCAGGCACTTAAATGTGATTTGCAGAGTAGATGTAGATGTTATTATTACTCTGTAGTGTTAATTCTGTTTGTATAATTGTTCCACATCCAAGCAAATTCCTCGCACGTACAGATCCATGGAATACGCATACCAAATAAAATAGCAAGCACTCCGTCTTCAGGCCACAAGTGGCCCATCGGGACCATCCGACCGCCGTGTCATCCTCAGGTGAGGATGCGGATAGGAGGGGCGTGTGGCCAGCACACCGCTCTCCCGGTCGTTATGATGGTTTTCTTTGACCGGAGCCGCTACTATTCGGTCGAGTAGCTCCTCATTTGGCATCACGAGGCTGAGTGCACCCCGAAAAATGGCAACAGCACATGGCGGCTGGATGGTCACCCATCCAAGGGCCGGCCACGCCCGACAGCGCTTAACTTCGGTGATCTCACGGGAACCGGTGTATCCACTGCGGCAAAATAAAATGGAGGTATAACGGCAACAGTGTAATGTGTACGGAATTCGGTGAGCAACACGTACAACAATTTATCGTATTCGCGATAAAGTTGAAGCCGACGGTACTGTTCAGGATGTGAATAAGCAAAGGTCTGGCCGACGGAAAACATTAACATGTCCAGATTCCGGCGCCGTTGTGTTGCAAAATTTTACTAGGTCACCTCTGAAATCTATGAAGCAGGGTGCACGTGAATGCGGGGTAAGCCGATCAAGTGTACAACGAATTCTGGAGGCTCCAAGGTCGCTGCACGCTACGGACGAGGACGACTCCGTTGGGAGCGTGGAACACTGACAGTGGTTTGAAGGCGTGCTTTGCGAGGATGAGCGGTTTGTAGGAGTGGTTATCAGTTGCGGCCGGTGGGCTTCGGATCTCGTCAAACAGTCGCACGCAACGTCTTGTCTCTTCAGAGTATTTCTTAAACGGGGAAAATATAGCATTTGGTGTATTAGCAAAGCGACATGATTTAAAACTTTATCCAACACAACTTTTTACTCTGATACCAAAATATAAAAATTTACTTGGTTAGACAGAGCAGCAATCAGTCGTGGAATTAAGTTGCTTTAATATGACATTTATAGTCACAATGCAGATCAGATTTCGACCTGTGTCAGGTCATTATCAATGCAGTGCGGAATTGTAGCAGTTGTTCGTGCTCAAGTGAATGCTTACACAGTTCAACTGTGTAAGCATTCACTTGAGCACGAACAACTGATTGACCGCATGCAGTTCAACTGTGTAAGCATTCACTTTAGCACGAACAACTGATTGACCGCATGCAGTTCAACTGTGTAAGCATTCACTTGAGCACGAACAACTGATTGACCGCATGCAGTTCAACTGTGTAAGCATTCACTTCAGCACGAACAACTGCTACAATTCCGCACTGCATTGATAATGACCTGACACAGGTCGAAATCTGATCTGCATTGTGACTATAAATATCATATTAAAGCAACTAAATTCCACGACTGATTGCTGCTCTATCTAACCACAGTTGTTGAGTGCACGCAACCCATGGAGGGCAACCTGATAAAAATTTACGCAAAAATAAATAGTTTATAATATTTTCTGTAGGCAAGACAGTAATTTATGGGCAAAAATCAAAACAACATTCTTACGTTAGTTAAAAAGTTTGTAAACTGTAAGTAGGCTGTTTATGTTTTCTTATTGGCAACGTTACGTAGCGCTCTGTATGAAAATCACTGGCTGTGCTGTGTGCAGTCTGTGGCTAGTTTGCATTGTTGTCTGCCATTGTAGTGTTGGGAGTTGGATGTGAACAGCGCGTAGCGTTGCGCAGTTGGAGGTGAGCCGCCAGCAGTGGTGGATGTGGGGAGAGAGATGGCGGAGTTTTGAAATTTGTAAGACTGGATGTCATGAACTGCGATATACGCCATATGAAACGTCCCCTTTTGAAAAATTATATACGACTGTGCTTAAACTGACACACAATGTTTTTAGCGCAACGCAATCTGACTTTAAATAATCCCTACAAAAGAATGGCCCTGACTAACAATAACCTATACCTTTCATGAATCACTTACCTCACAAAAATCTTCGTAACTCGAACTACTGCAATATAGCGAGCGCCACTACTGCCAGCTAAATAAAGGATTCTAACTACTGAAGGCACTAACTACTGATAGGCATAGTTAGCAAATGAAAGATTTTGATAGAGAACAAACAATGTATTTACCTTAATAGTGTTGAAAACTCATAATATACATAGCAGTTCATGACATCCAGTCTTACAAATTTCAAAACTCCGCCATCTCTCTCCCCACATCCACCACTGCTGGCGGCTCACCTCCAACTGCGCAACGCTACGCGCTGTTCACATCCAGCTGCCCAACACTACAATGGCAGACAACAATGCAAACTAGCCACAGACTGCACACAGCACAGCCAGTGATTTTCATACAGAGCGCTACGTGGCGTTACCAATAAGAAAACATAAACAGCCTACTTACAAAACAAAGTCCATTCTACTCTCTTTCCCTTCCGCAAAGTGGTCAATTAAGCTCATTAAAATTATGCACATTCAAAAGTGTTTTTTCTACAGAGCACATAGCTTTCAGCCGGCCGTTGTGACCGAGCGGTTCTAGGCGCTTCAGTCTGGAATCGCGCGACCGCTACGGTCGCAGGTTCGAATTCTTCCTCGGGCATGGATGTGTGTGATGTCCTTAGGTTAGTTAGGTTTAAGTAGTTCTAAGTTCTAGGGGACTGATGACCTCAGAAGTCCCATAGTGCTCAGAGCCATTTGAACCACATAGCTTTCGCACTCAGACTCTCTTCTTTCATTGTACTTTAGTGAAAGAGTTTATTCTTTTCTATATGGACCAATATCTCTCACTTTCCACTGTTGTCATTGGTATTACGCAAATACACTGAAGAGCCGAAGAAGCTGGTACATCTGCCTAATATCATGTAGGGCTCCCGCGAGCACGCAAAACTGGAGCAACACGACGTGGTATGGAGACGACTAGTCTCTGAAGTACTCTTGGAGGGAACTGACACCATCAATCCTGTAGGGCTGTCCATAAATCCGTAAGAGTACGAAGGGGTGTGGAGATCTCTCCCATCTGGTACGTTGAAGGGAAACCAAAATAGGCTCAAAAATGGCTCTGAGCACTATGGGACTCAACTGCTGAGGTCATTAGTCCCCTAGAACTTAGAACTACTTAAACCTACCTAACCTAAGGACATCACACACATCCATGCTCGAGGCAGGATTCGAACCTGCGACCGTAGCGGTCATGCGGTTCCAGACTGCAGCGCCTAGAACCGCACGGCCACTTCGGCCACCAAAATAGGCTCAATAATGTTCATGTCTCGGGAGTTTGGTGGCCAGCGGAAGTGTTTAAACTCAGAAGAGTGTTCCTGTAGCCACTCTGGAGTAATTCTGGATGTGCGGGATGTCGCATTGTCCTGCTGGAATTGCCCAACTCCTTCGGAATGCCCAATGGACACGAATGGATGCAGGTGATCAGACAAGACGCTTACGTATGTGTGGCCTGTCACACTCGTATCTAGACGTATCAAGGGTCCCATATCACTGAAACAGCACACGCCCCCCCCCTCCCCACCATTACAGAGCATCCACCAGCTTCAACAGTCCCTAGCTGAAATGCAGAGTCATCAACAGTCCAACGTCGGTGTTGGCGGACCCAGGCGAGGCGTGCAGTCATCGGCTCCGAAAGCCCATATCGTTGATGTTTCGTTGAATGGTTCACACACTGACACTTGTTAATGGCCTAGCACTGAAATCTGCAGCAATTTGCAAAGGGTTGCACTCCTGTCGCGTTGAACGATTCTCTTTAGTCGTCGTCGGTCCCGTTCTTGCAGGATCATTTTCCGGTCGCAGCGGTGTCGGAGATTTGTCGATTTACCGGTTTCCTGATATTCAAGATACACTCTTGAAATGAGTGTACGATGAACTCCCCACTTCATCGCTGCCTCGGAAGTGCTCTGTCCCTTCACTCGTTCGCGGCCTACAACACTACGTTCAGATTCACTTAAATCTTGATAACCTGTCATTGTAGCAGCAGTAACCGATGTAACAACTGCGACAGACACTTGTTGTCTTATACAGGGTGGTCCATTGATAGGGACAAATATCTCACGAAATAAGCATCAAACGAAAAATCTACAAAGAACGAAACTCGTCTAGCTTGATGGGAGAAACCAGATGGCGCTATGGTTGGCCCGCTAGATGGCGCTGTCATAGGTCAAACGGATATCAACTGCGTTTCTTTAAACAGGAAACCTCATTTTTTATTGCACTTTCGTGTAGTACGTAAAGCAATATGAATGTTTTAGTTGGACCACTTTCTTCGCTTTGTGATAGATGGCGCTGTAATAAACGTATAAGTACGTGGTATCACGTAACATTCCGCCAGTGCGGACGGTATTTGCTTCGTGATACCAACTGCGGAAAAGGTCTATACCGTGTTGATGTATGGCTATTGTGATCCCTCCTGGACGACATCATCCAAGTGTCCGGACCGTTCGCCGGATAGTTACGTTATTTAAGGAAACAGGAAGTGTTCAGCCACATGTGAAACGTCAACCACGACCTGCAACAAATGATGATGCCCAAGTAGGTGTTTCAGCTGCTGTCGCGGCTAATCCGCACATCAGTAGCAGACAAATTGCGCGAGAATCGGGAATCTCGAAAACGTCGGTGTTGAGAATGCTACATCAACATCCATTGCACCCGTACCATATCTCTATGCACCAAGAATTCCATGGCGACGACTTTGAACGTCGTGTACAGTTCTGCCACTGGGAACAAGAGAAATTACGGGACGATGACAGATTTTTTGCACGCGTTCTATTTAGCGACGAAGCGTCATTCACCAACAGCGGTAACGTAAACCGGCATAATATGCACTATTGGGCAACGGAAAATCCACGATGGCTGCGACAAATGGAACATCAGCGACCTCGGGGAGTAAATGTATGGTGCGGAATTATGGGAGGAAGGATAATTGGTCCCCATTTTATCGATGGCAATCTAAACGGTGCAATGTATGCAGATTTCCTGCGTAATGTTCTACCGATGTTACTACAAGATGTTTCACTGCATGACAGAATGGCGATGTGCTTCCAACATGTTGGATGTCGGGCAAATAACTCGCGTGCGGTTGAAGCAGTATTGAATAGCACATTTCATGACAGGTGGATTGGTCGTCGAAGCACCATACCGTGGCCCGCACGTTCACCGGATCTGACGTCCCCGGATTTCTTTCTGTGGGGAAAGTTGAAGGATATTTGCTATCGTGATCCACCGACAACGCCTGACAACATGCGTCAGCGCATTGTCAATGCATGTGCGAACATTACAGAAGGCGAACTACTCGCTGTTGAGAGGAATGTCGTTACACGTATTGCCAAATGCATTGAGGTTGACGCACGTCATTTTCAGCATTTATTGCTTTAATGTGGTATTTACAGGTAATCACGCTGTAACAGCATGCGTTCTCAGAAATGAAAAGTTCACAAAGGTACATGTATCAAATTGGAACAACCGAAAGAAAATGTTCAAACGTACCTACGTTCTGTATTTTAATTTAAAAACCCTACCTGTTACCAACTGTTCATTTAAAATTGTGAGCCATATGTTTGTGACTATTACAGCGCCACCTATCACAAAGCGAAAAAAGTGGTCCAACTAAAACATTCCTATTTCTTTACGTACTACGCGAGTATGTAATACGAAATGGGGATTCCTATTAAAAAAAAAAAAAACGCAGTTGGAATCCATTTGACCTATGGCAGCGCCATCTAGCAGGCCAACCATAGCGCCATCTGTTTTCCCCCTTCAAGCTAGACGAGTTTCCTTCTTTGTAGTTTTTTCGTTTGACGCTTATTTCGTGAGATATTTGGCCCGTCACGATCAATGGACCACCCTGTATATCACGTCACAGACATTTTGACGCGTGAAAGACCAGCTTCTGCTTAAAATTGGGCGCAAATTCCGCAGGACTAGAATCATCCATTGTTTCGTAATGAGAGCACCTAGCGATTCCCAACAAGCACAATTTCAAACCTTTGGCAAACTTTTTCTCGCTAACATGTTTAACGCCGAATACGGAAGAGATTAACTCATCAAACGTTTGAAGTGCAAATCTTGTGCTCAAATGACGCAAGCATTTCATAAATTTGTCGCCTTTCTCACGTTCCTGGTAGCGATGGGAAGAACTGACTTCTTAAATGTGATACGGTTATTTAAGTTGTGAATAGGCGGCGTTCCTTGTTATTTGTTGAAGCTGTCTGTCTACCGTTCCAGCCTCGAACGCCGCGCGGGAAAAACGAGCACTTAAATTTTTCTGCGCGAGCCCTGATTTGTCTTATTTTATCGTGATTATCATTTCTCCCTATGTAGATGCGTGTCAACAGAATGTTTTCGCAATCGAATGAGAAAACTGGTGATCGAAATTTCATGAGGAGATCCTGTCGCAACGAAAAACGCTTTTGTTTTAATGATTGCCACTCCAATTCATGTATGATGTCTGTGGCACTATCTCCTCTATTTCGCGATAATACAAAATGAGCCGCCCTTCTTTGTACTTTTTCCATGACATCCGTCAGTCCCACCTGATGCGGATCCCACACAGCACAGCAGTACTCCAGAATAGGGCGGACAAGCTTAGTGTAAGCAGTCTGTTTGGTAGACCTTTTGCCGGCCGGAGTGGTCGAGCGGTTCTAGGCGCTTCAGTCTGGAACAACGCGACCGCTACGGTCCCAGGTTCGAATCCTGCCTCAGGCATGGATGTGTGCGATGTCCTTAGGTTAGTTACGTTTAAGTAGTTTTAAGTTCTAGGGGACTGATGACGTCAGAAGTTAAGTCCCATAGTGCTCAGAGCCTTTTGTACCTTCTAAGCCAGGGCTTCACAACATACGTGCTCGCGGAGCAAGCTGTGAGCAGCAAGGCGCGAGCACGGAGCAGCGCGAGCACGCTACCCCCACTACCGGGCCAGAGCGGAGAGTGGGGAGAGTCACGTGGGGTACACAACAGCTGCCGCCAGTCGATGTAAATCCGCGGCCACCTGCAGGGATATCACTCACGAATTATTACTGTGACAAATGAAACAAATAAAGGAGAATGTACACGTGCCACATAATTTTATTAGCTTAGTCTATGCCTCTACCATCTGTAGACACTGAAACTAAAGAATTCCACGACAATCCTATATTTTCAACACTTTCTTCAACACTACTTAAAATATCACCTCCGGTTGTAGTGTTCTTGATGGCTACTACATCGAGGAGCTCCTCCCTCACCTGAAGATCTCTATTAACACCTCTAATAAATATGGCAAGCTGCGCTGTTCCAGTGATATCAAAACTTTCGTCCAGAGCTAGAGAATACGCCATAAAATCTTTACAGATATTTGCAAGCTGGCTCTGGACGTCGTCTGCCATGTCCTGTATGCGATGCATAATGGTCATGTTAGATAATGGCACAATCCGAAACTGTTCAACTTGAGATGGACACTACCAAACATTCTTTTATTAAATCGCCATCAGTTAAGGGGCGCAGGGATTTTGCTAAAAGCAAAGCAATTTTGTAACCCACTCTGAGAGCTGCCTCAGTTGAGTTTTCTTCGTCGTCCAGATCTTCTTCGGATAGCTTCCTTTTAAGTTTAAAAACTTCCTGTGCACGATCTGGTCCATCACATTTTCCACGTCCGTAGTCTTTCGCGTGGTACGACATATAATGTCGCTGCAAATTAAATTTCGTAAAAGAATTCAGCGTTTTGTGACGTACTAAACATTTTGCAACACCATCTTTTTCAGTAAACAGATAAAATTCCTCCCAATGGGGGTTGAACTGCGAAAGCACGGTTGGGGTTACACAACGGCGACATCACATGATTCTTAACTAGCGAAGTGACTGTTAAGAGCTGATCGTAGTACTTTAAACGTTACACAGTCGGCGCGAATTCAATAGGCACGCTGCGGCCCTATTCAAACGTGCGCGCGCATTTCCCCTCCCTCCCATCACACCCTACTCCCCGACCTTGCACCTGCTCGCGAGCACATGCCTGAGCACACGCGAGTACTCGCTCTCAAAACCGGCCAGTTGTTAAGCCCTGGTCTAAGTGTTCTGCCAATGAATCGCAATATTTGGTTTGCTCTACCCACGACATTATCTATGTGATCGTTCCAATTTATGTTATTTGTAATTGTGATCCCCTACTATTTAGTTGAATTTACAGCACTCAGATTTGTGTGACTTATCGCGTAATCCAAATTTAGCAAATTTCTTTTTGTACTCATGTGAATAACTTCACACTTTTCTTTACTCAGGGTCAATTGCCACTTTTCGCGCCGTACAGATATCTTATCTAAATCATTTTGCAAGTCGTTTTGATCATCTGATGACTTTACAAAACGGTAAATGGCGGCATCATCTGCAAACAATCTTAAGACGGCTACTCAGATTGTCTCCTATGTCGTTAATATAGACCAGGAAAATAGAGGGCCCATAACACTTCCTTGGGGAACGCCGGATATTACTTCTGTTTTACTCGATGACTTTCCGTCTATTACTACGAACTGGGACCTTTCTGACAGGAAATTACGAATCCACTCGCACAACTGTGGCGATATTCCATAGGCACGCAGTTTGGTTAGAAGTCGCTTGTGAGGGACGGTGTCTAAACCCTTGTGGAAATCTAAAAATATGGAATCAATTTGACATCCCCTGGCGATAGCTTGTGATCGCTTCCGGTAAACCGAGCTTAGCTTTCAGTGGTTTTCCTTACCGTGGTGGCAACGAAGCGTTGATACACAGCAGATAGATGATGGCCCTATCACACGGCGACCGCAGCCATCTCTGTAGTCTGCGCACTGGGTCAAACGTGCACGTCGCAACTGCTTTCTTGCCGAAGCGCCCGGTGCAGTCCGGCTGCGCACTGCGCATGCGCGGGCAGCGACGGCTCAACACCTCGCTCAGGGTCAGCTTCCGCCAAGGCTAGCGCGCCGTCCAGTTATCTCATAACGACGTCACTCGACGCGGCGCAATTGCCAGTCACGCGTTGAAACTGTTGCGATTCCAGATTTCTACATCTACATTTATACTCCGCAAGCCACCCAACGGTGTGTGGCGAAGGGCACTTTACGTGCCACTGTCATTACCTCCCTTTCCTGTTCCACTCGCGTATGGTTCGCGGGAAGAACGACTGCCGGAAAGCCTCTGTGCGCGCTCTAATCTCTCTAATTTTACATTCGTGATCTCCTCGGGAGGTATAAATAGGGGGAAGCAATATATTCGATACCTCATCCAGAAACGCACCCTCTCGAAACCTGGCGAGCAAGCTACACCGCGATGCAGAGCGCCTCTCTTGCAGAGTCTACCACTCGAGTTTGCTAAACATCTCCGTAACGGTATCACGCTTACCAAATAACCCTGTGACGAAACGCGCCGCTCTTCTTTGGATCTTCTCTATCTCCTCCGTCAACCCGATCTCGTACGGATCCCACACTGATGAGCAATACTCAAGTATAGGTCGATCGAGTGTTTTGTAAGTCACCTCCTTTGTTGATGGACTACATTTTCTAAGGACCCTCCCAATGACTCTCAACCTGGTACCCGCCTTACCAACAATTAATTTTATATGATCATTCCACTTCAAATCGTTCCGCACGCATTCTCCCAGATATTTTACAGAAGTGACTGCTACCAGTGTTTGTTCCGCAACCATATAATCATACAATAAAGGATCCTTCTTTCTACGTATTCGCAATACATTACACTTGTCTATGTTAAGGGTCAGTTGCCACTCCCTGCACCAAATGCCTATCCGCTGCAGATCTTCCTGCATTTCGCTGCAATTTTCTAATGCTGCAACTTCTCTGTATACTACAGCATCATCCGCGAAAAGCCGCATGGGACTTCCGACACTGTGTACTAGGTCATTTATACAGGGTGTTACAAAAAGGTACGGCCAAACTTTCAGGAAACATTCCTAACACACAAAGAAAGAAAATACACTCCTGGAAATTGAAATAAGAACACCGTGAATTCACTGTCCCAGGAAGGGGAAACTTTATTGACACATTCCTGGGGTCAGATACATGATCACACTGACAGAACCACAGGCACATAGACACAGGCAACAGAGCATGCACAATGTCGCCACTAGTACAGTGTATATCCACCTTTCGCAGCAATGCAGGCTGCTATTCTCCCATGGAGACAATCGTAGAGATGCTGGATATTGTCCTGTGGAACGGCTTGCCATGCCATTTCCACCTGGCGCCTCAGTTGGACCAGCGTTCGTGCTGGACGTGCAGACCGCGTGAGACGACGCTTCATCCAGTCCCAAACATGCTCAATGGGGGACAGATCCGGACATCTTGCTGGCCGGGGTAGTTGACTTACACCTTCTAGAGCACGTTGGGTGGCACGGGATACATGCGGACGTGCATTGTCCTGTTGGAACAGCAAGTTCCCTCGCCGGTCTAGGAATGGTAGAGCGATGGGTTCGATGACGGTTTGGATGTACCGTGCACTATTCAGTGTCCCCTCGACGATCACCAGTGGTGTACGGCCAGTGTAGGAGATCGCTCCCCACACCATGATGCCGGGTGTTGGCCCTGTGTGCCTCGGTCGTATGCAGTCCTGATTGTGGCGCTCACCTGCACGGCGCCAAACACGCATACGACCATCATTGGCACCGAGGCAGAAGCGACTCTCATCGCTGAAGACGACACGTCTCTATTCGTCCCTCCATTCACGCCTGTCGCGACACCACTGGAGGCGGGCTGCACGATGTTGGGGCGTGAGCGGAAGACGGCCTAACGGTGTGCGGGACCGTAGCCCAGCTTCATGGAGACGGTTGCGAATGGTCCTCGCCGATACCCCAGGAGCAACAGTGTCCCTAATTTGCTGGGAAGTGGCGGTGCGGTCCCCTATGGCACTGCGTAGGATCCTACGGTCTTGGCGTGCATCCGTGCGTCGCTGCGGTCCGGTCCCAGGTCGACGGGCACGTGCACCATCCGCCGACCACTGGCGACAACATCGATGTACTGTGGAGACCTCACGCCCCACGTGTTGAGCAATTCGGCGGTACGTCCACCCGGCCTCCCGCATGCCCACTATACGCCCTCGCTCAAAGTCCGTCAACTGCACATACGGTTCACGTCCACGCTGTCGCGGCATGCTACCAGTGTTAAAGACTGCGATGGAGCTCCGTATGCCACGGCAAACTGGCTGACACTGACGGCGGCAGTGCACAAATGCTGCGCAGCTAGCGCCATTCGACGGCCAACACCGCGGTTCCTGGTGTGTCCGCTGTGCCGTGCGTGTGATCATTGCTTGTACAGCCCTCTCGCAGTGTCCGGAGCAAGTATGGTGGGTCTGACACACCGGTGTCAATGTGTTCTTTTTTCCATTTCCGGGAGTGTATGTTATGTGGACATGTGTCCGGAAACGCTTACTTTCCATGTTAGAGCTCATTTTATTACTTCTCTTCAAATCACATTAATCATGGAATGGAAACACACAGCAACAGAACGTACCAGCGTGACTTCAAACACTTTGTTACAGGAAATGTTCAAAATGTCCTCCGTTAGCGAGGATACGTGCATCCACCCTCCGTCGCATGGAATCCCTGATGCGCTGATGCAGTCCTGGAGAATGGCGTATTGTATCACAGCCGTCCACAATACGAGCACGAAGAGTCTCTACATTTGGCACCGGGGTTGCGTAGACAAGAGCTTCCAAATGCCCCCATAAATGAAAGTCAAGAAGGTTGAGGTCAGGAGAGCGTGGAGGCCACGGAATTGGTCCGCCTCTACAAATCCATCGGTCACCGAATCTGTTGTTGAGAAGCGTACGAACACTTCGACTGAAATGTGTAGGACCTCCATCGTGCATGAACCACATGTTGTGTCGTACTTGTAAAGGCACATGTTCTAGCAGCACAGGTAGACTATCCCGTATGAAATCATGATAACGTGCTCCATTGAGCGTAGGTGGAAGAAACTAAAATGACCTCTAACATGGAAATTAAGCGTTTCCGGACACATGTCCACATAACATTCTTTATTTGTGTGTGAGGAATGTTTCCTGAAAGTTTCGCCGTACCTTTTTGTAACACGCTGTATATATATAGTGAAAAGCAATGGTCCCATAACACTCGCCTGTGGCACGCCAGAGGTTACTTTAACGTCTGTAGACGTCTCTCCATTGATAACAACATGCTGTGTTCTGTTTGCTAAAAACTCTTCAACCCAGCCACACAGCTGGTCTGATATTCCGTAGGCTCTTACTTTGTTTATCCCTTCACATCTGCTTGCTGCATTTCAGCAGGTCTCACCCAAAAGCTCCGTACGGATGTACTGGACTGGCCCTTAACCTGTGTCACATTTATTACTACATGTAGCGTATCTCTTAAACAGGCTGATTGCGAGATGATGTTATAAACTTTCGGGGATGACGGAGAAGGGCGTTGTTGTTGTTGTGGTCTTCAGTCCTGAGACTGGTTTGATGCAGCTCTCCATGCTACCCTATCCCGTGCAAGCTTCTTCATCTCCCAGTACCTACTGCACCCTACATCCTTCTGAATGTGCTTACTGTATTCATTTCTTCCTGCAAATGAGGAAATAACATTCACATCTGCTTCTAGTTTAGAACGCTGCTAGTCACCTTATGGTCCATTAACGAAGGGAGTTGGTTGTTTTCTTTTTTTGGTCTTCAGCTCGAAGATTCGTTTGATGCAGCTCTCTTGCAACCTACTTCCCTCTGAATCTGCTTGCTGTATTCATCTCTTGGTCTCCCCCCAGCATTTTTATTCCCCATGCTTCCCTCCAGTACTAAATAGATGATCCCTTGATGACTCAGAACGTGTCCTACCAACCGATCCCTTCTTCTAGTCAAGTTGTGCCACAAATTCCTCTTCTCCCCAACTCTATTCAGTACCTCCTCATTAGTCCCGTGATCTAGCCATCTAATCTTCAGCATTCTTCTGTAGTGCGACATGTCAAAAGCTTCTATTCTCTTCTTGTCTAACCTGTTTATCGTCCATGTTTCACTTCCCATACAAGGCTGCACCTCACACAAATACTTTCAGAAAGGATTTGCTGACACTTAAATCTATACTCTCTTCGGAATTCTAAAGGTGACAGAGGTAAAAACATGGAGCGAAAGACTACTTACAATTTGGCCAGAAACACCATGGCACTTAAAGAGTCGAGGGGCATGAAAGGGAAGCAGTGGTTGAGATGGGAGCGAGACACGTTGGTAGCCTATCCCTGATGTTATTCAATCTGCAAAAGTGACTAGGGCCTCCCGTCGGGTGGACCATTCGCCGGGTGCAAGTCTTTCGATTTGACGCCACTTTGGCGACTTGCGCTTTGATGAGGATGAAATGATGATGATTAGGACAACACAATACCCAGTCCCTGAGCGGAAAAAAATCTATGACCCAGCCACGAATCGAACCTGGGCCCTTAGGACTGACATTCTGCCTCGCTTACTGTAACTAGCCTGTTAAGGTTTTTATGTTGGTAACGCCATGTAGCGCTCTATATGAAAATCACTGGCTGTGCTGTCAGCAGTCTGTGGCTGGTTTGCATTGTTGGAATTTGCTATTGTAGTGTTGGGCAGTTGGATGGCTGGAGGTGAGCCGCCAGCAGTGGTGGATGTGGGGAGAGAGATGGCGGAGTTTTGAGAGCGGATGATCTGGACGTGGAGACAGTAAATTTGTAAGACTGGATGTCATGAACTGCTATATGAAAATCTTTCATTTGCTAACTATGCCTATCAGTAGTTAGTGCCTTCAGTAGTTTGAATCTTTTATTTAGCTGGCAGTAGTGGCGCTCGCTGTATTGCAGTAGTTCGTGTAACGAAGATTTTTGTGAGGTAAGTGATTCGTGAAAGGTATGGGTTATTGTTAGTCAGGGCCATTCTTTTGTAGGGGTTATTGAAAGTCAGATTGCGTTGTGTGTCAGTTTAGTGTTGATCAGAATAAGTAAAGAGAGTAATGTCTGAGTACGTTCAGTTTTGCTCAGCTGTTTGAGAAGCAAATAACGTTAGAGGTTTTCCAGTACAGTAATTCATAAATTTTTCTAAGGGGACGTTTCATTACCACTTTTATTTTTTTTTTGTTCGTTCGTCGTTGATCGTTGTGTTTGGTAGTTGCAGACGTCACAGGACATCCGGTCAAGATCGTTTGTTGATCCTTCCACTCAGCTTTTTTTTTATTACAGAGGCCAAACAGTTCTGACCGAACACGCTGAGCTACCGTGCCGGCGCCACTTAGCTATCGGGGGCGGACATCTTTCTTCACCATCCCCAGTCTACATTTTATATCCTCTCCACTTCGGCCATTATCAGTTATTTTGCTGTCCTAATGGCAAAACTCATCTACTGTAAGTGTCTCGTTTCCTAATCTAATTCCCTCACTTTCACCTGATCTAATTCGACTACATTCCATTACCCTTGTCTAGGTTTTGTTGATGTTCATCTCACACGCATCTTTCAAGACACTGTCAATTCCGATCAACAGCTCTCCCAAGTTGTTTGCATGTCTGGGAGAATTACAGTGTTATCAATACATTTCAAACTTTTCATTTCTTCTCTCTGAACTTTATTTCCTACAACAAATTTTTCTTTTGTTTCCTTTACTGCTTGCTCAATATGCAGACTGAATAACATCAGGGATAGGCTACCAACGTCTCTCTCTCCCTTGTCAACCACTGCTTCCCTTTCATGCCCCTCGACTCTTTAAGTGCCATGTGGTTTCTGTCCAAATTGTAAGTAGCCTTTCGCTCCTTGTTTTTACCTCTGCCACCTTTAGAATTCCAAACAGAGTATTCCAGTCAACATTGTCAAAAGGTTACTGTACGAGGGGCGTTTGAACAGTCCGTGCCAAGTCCGAGAGATGGCGCACCGTCGTGTATCGAGGTCATGTTTAGTTAGTAGCATCTTTGGAAAGAACGCACACCAAGTTTCAGTCATATTGGTCTATTTTTTTGTGTTTGGCAGTCGAGTGAATCAAGAAAGTCCAGTGAATGTCAAAGAATTTCGTATGGTGATTAAACATTGCTTTATGAAAGGCAAAACGCCTCAGGAGACCAAAGAGAAGCTTGATACTTTACGGTGAATCTGCACCTTCGATTAGAACAGTTATACGTGGTTTAAAAATTTTCGAAGTGGCCATATGGGCACAAGTGATGGTGAACGTTCTGGACGCCCTGTGGAGGTTACAGCTCCAGAAATCATTGATAAAATCTGCGATATGGTGATGGACGACAGAAGAGTTAAGGTGCGTGAGATTGCTAGTGCTGTGGGCATCTGGAATGAACGGGTACGTAATATTTTGCATAAACATTTGGACATGAGAAAGCTATCCGCAAGATGGGTTGCGCGATTGCTCACGCTTCACCAAAAACGGAATAGTCTGAAGTGTTGCAAGGATGGTTTGCATCTCTTCAGGAAGAATCTGCAGGACTTTAAGCGTCGTTTCGTCACTGTGGATGAAACATGGATACATTACTACACTCCTGAGACCAAACAACAATCTAACCAATGGGTTACCAAAAAGGCGAAGACGATTCCTTCGGCCGGAAAGCTTATGGCTCAAATGGCTCTCAGCACTATGGAACTTAACATCTGTGGTCATCAGTCCCCCAGAACTTAGAACAACTTAAACCTAACTAACCTAAGGACATCACACAACACCCAGTCATCACGAGGCAGAGAAGAAAGGTTATGGCGACTATCTCGAAAAGGATAAAACAATTACAGGTGCATATTATTCATCGCCGCGCGGGATTAGCCGAGCGGTTTTGGGTGCTGCAGTCATGGACTGTGTGGCTGATCCCAGCGGAGGTTCCTCCCTCGGGCATGGGTGTGTGTGTTTGTCCTTAGGATAATTTAGGTTAAGTAGTGTGTCAGCTTAGGGACTGATGACCTTAGCAGTTAAGTCCCATAATATTTCACACACATTTGAACATTTCTTATTCATCGTTATTGGACCGTTTGAAAACCGAGCTGCAAGAAAAACACCGGCGATTGAACCACAAAAAAATCCGGAATGAGGTTTTCACTCTGCAGCGGAGTGTGCGCTGATATGAAACTTCCTGGCAGATTAAAACTGTGTGCCCGACCGAGACTCGAACTCGGGACTTTTGCCTTTCGCAGGCAAATGCTCTACCATCTATTTTTTTTTTTCCGTTGTATCTGCTCTGTGCGGACGGCGGACGTCGAAAGACACACGTTTCAGTTCGTTGTCGATCCATTAACTCAGTTTTTTTTTATTACAAAGGGCAGCTACCCTCTGACCGAACACGCTGAGCTACCGTGCCGGCAAACCATCTGATCTACCGAAGCACGACTCACGCCTGGTCCTCACAGCTTTACTTCTGCCAGTTTGGAAGGTAGGAGACGAGATACTGGCAGAAGTAAAGCGGTGAGGACCGGGCGTGAGTCGTGCTTCGGTAGATCAGATGGTAGAGCACTTTTCCATGATGACAATGCACCAGCACACATCTCAGCAGTTGTGGTCGCAAAACTAGTGGAAACAGGAGTCCAACTCGTTTCACATCACCCCTTTGTTCCCCAATTTGAAGAAACGGCTGTCAGGAAAAAGATTTTATTCAAATGAGGGGGTGATTGCAGCAACTAATAACTATTTTGCAGACTTGGACAATTCCTATTATTCGGAAGGGGTCAACAAATTAGAACAGCGCTGGACGAAGTGTATAAGTCTAAAAGGAGACTACGTCGAAAAATAAAAAACGTCTACCCCAAACACGTAAGTAGTTTTTATTTTTGCACGGACTTTTCAAACACCCTTCGTAGGTCTACAAATGCTATAAACGTCGGTTCGCCTTTCCTTAACTTATCTTGTACGTACTGTCGTGTTACTGCACGTCTTGCTACATAAATGTATCAATTTGAGGAAAGGAACCCTGCTCCGAAAACGAAAGTTGTAAGCGAAAATCGTTCCGATACCGCTGACAGTGGAATACATGAATCGGTACTGTTGCTGCTAAGGTTTTAGGGTAGGCAAGTTTCAGAGGTAAACAAACATATCAGATAGGAACAGAAAAGCAACTCGAATCACTCAACAGAGGAAAGTCCACTGGACCTGACGGGATACCAATTCGATTCTACACAGAGAACGCGAAAGAACTTGCCCCCCTTCTAACAGCCGTGTACCGCAAGTCTCTAGAGGAGCGGAAGGTTCCAAATGATTGGAAAAGAGCACAGGTAGTCCCAGTCTTCAAGAAGGGTCGTCGAGCAGATGCGCAAAACTATAGACCTATATCTCTGACGTCGATCTGTTGTAGAATTTTAGAACATGTTTTTTGCTCGAGTATCATGTCGTTTTTGGAAACCCAGAATCTACTATGTAGGAATCAACATGGATTCCGGAAACAGCGATCGTGTGAGACCCAACTCGCTTTATTTGTTCATGAGACCCAGAAAATATTAGATACAGGCTCCCAGGTAGATGCTATTTTCCTTGACTTCCGGAAGGCGTTCGATACAGTTCCGCACTGTCGCCTGATAAACAAAGTAAGAGCCTACGGAATATCAGACCAGCTGTGTGGCTGGATTGAAGAGTTTTTAGCAAACAGAACACAGCATGTTGTTATCAATGGAGGGACGTCTACAGACGTTAAAGTAACCTCTGGCGTGCCACAGGGGAGTGTTATGGGACCATTGCTTTTCACAATATATATAAATGACCTAGTAGATAGTGTCGGAAGTTCCATGCGGCTTTTCGCGGATGATGCTGTAGTATACAGAGAAGTTGCAGCATTGGAAAATTGTAGCGAAATGCAGGAAGATCTGCAGCGGATAGGCACTTGGTGCAGGAAGTGGCAACTGACCCTTAACATAGACAAATGTAATGTATTGCGAATACATAGAAAGAAGGATCCTTTATTGTATGATTATATGATAGCGGATAGCGGAGTCCTTAGAAAATGTAGTCCATCAACAAAGGAGGTGGCTTACAAAACCACTCGTTCGACCTATACTTGAGTATTGCTCATCAGTGTGGGATCCGTACCAGATTGGGTTGACGGAGGAGATAGAGAAGATCCAAAGAAGAGCGGCACGTTTCGTCACAGGGTTATTTGGTAAGCGTGATACCGTTACGGAGATGTTTAGCAAACTCGAGTGGTAGACTCTGCAAGAGAGGCGCTCTGCATCGCGGTGTAGCTTGCTCGCCGGGTTTCGAGAGGGTGCGTTTCTGGATGAGGTATCGAATATATTGCTTCCCCCTACTTATACCTCCCGAGGAGATCACGAATGTAAAATTAGAGAGATTCGAGCGCGCACGGAGGCTTTCAGACAGTCGTTCTTCCAGCGAACCATACGCGACCGGAACAGGAAAGGGAGGTAATGACAGTGGCACGTAAAGTGCCCTCCGCCACACACCGTTGGGTGGCTTGCGGAGTATAAATGTAGATGTAGATGTAGATAGGTACGTGACGTTTATGTACATAACATTGTTTGTTGGATACTATTGTATCTCGATGACAACAAACAAACATCATGACATGTGTGCAACCGTTGCGCTACTCCTTTGCTTCCTCAACGGTACCCACGTCATTAGACCTTCTCTACAGAGAACCAGATGTCATTTATTGGGTGTATCGAAATTAATGAGCGGTAGTGTATGTGTGTCCGCAGCTCATGCTCTTGCAGTAGCGTTGTCGATTCCGACGCACGGGGTACCGGGTTCGATTCCCGACGGGGTCAGGGATTTTTCCCTGCCTCATCTTCATCATACATCCCAATTACGGTCGGAGGAAGGCAATGGCAAGCCGCCTCCGATAGGACCTTGCCTATTCGGCGGTGCAGGTCTCCCGGATCGTCCCCTACGCTCTTCGGAGTATGGGACCTCATCAGGCGCGGCTTCACCTCGGCACGACTCTGCATCTACACTCATGCTCATAAATTAAGGACAGTGCTGACACATGGTGAAGCAACGCTCTGGTGGGCGGTCTGCGGGTTTAAATCACCTCGGGGTATGACCGTGCGGTGAATTTGACTTGCGGTCGTCACACGGTGGCGCTGGCAGCAGTCCACATACGCAGAGGTGCGTTGGTACATGTCAGAGTACAGTGCAGCGAATAAGTGTGCAGACGTTTTCAGGCGTGCCAACGATGTGTGTTGAAAATGGCTCAAAGAGCACATATTGATGACGTTATGAGGGGTAGAATACTAGGGCGACTGGAGGCTGTTCAAACACAGCAGGTCGTAGCACGGGCCCTCCGTGAGCCACAAAGTGTGATCTCAAGATTATGGCATCGATTGGAGCAGACAGGAAACGTGTCCAGGCGCTACAGTACGGGACGTCCACACTGTACAGCACAACAAGAAGACCGATATCTCACTATCAGTGCCCGAAGACGGCCACAGAGTACTGCAGGTAGCCTCGCTCGGGACCTTACCGCAGCCACTGGAACAGTGTCTCCAGACACACACTCTACAGACGACTGAACAGACACGATTTATTCGCCCAGAGACCTGCAATGTGCATTCCGCTGACCCCTGGTCACAGGAGAGCCCGTAAAGCCTGGTGTCATGGTCATTGGAACAGTGGTCCCAGGTTGTGTTCACGGACGAGTCCAGGTATGGTCTGAACAGTGATTCTCGCCGGGTTTTCATCTGGCGTGAACCAGGAGCTAGATACCAACCCCTTAATGTCCTTGAAAGAGACCTGTATGGAGGTCGTGGTTTGATGGTGTGGGGTGGGATTGTGTGATTGGTGCACGTACACCCCTGCGTGTTTCCAGAATGAGATTTTCACTCTGCAGCGGAGTGTACGCTGATATGAAACTTCCTGGCGAATTAAAGCTGTGTGCCGGACCGAGAAGGATCGCAGGAGAGCTTCTGTAAAGTTTGGAAGGTAGGAGACGAGGCACACCCAGAAGTAAAGCTGTGATGATGGGACGTGAATCGTGCTTAGGTAGCTCAGTTGGTAGAGCACTTGCCCGCGAAAGGCGAAGGTCCCGAGTTCGAGTCTCGGTCCGGCACACAGTCTTAATTTGCCAGGAAGTTTCATATCAGCGCTCACTCCGCTGCAGAGTGAAAATCTCATTCTGGAAACATCCCGCAGGCTGTGGCTAAGCCATGTCTCCGCAATATCCTTCCTTTCAGGAGTGGTAGTTCTGCAAGGTTCGGAGGAGAGCTTCTGTAAAGTTTGGAAGGTACGAGACGAAGTACTGGCAGAAGTAAAGCTGTGAGGACGGGGCGTGAGTCGTGCTTGGGTAGCTCGGTTGGTAGAGCGCTTGCCCGCGAACGGTCTCGAGTTCGAGTCTCGCTCCGGCACACAGTTTTAATTTGCCAGGAAGTTTCATCCCTGCATGTCTTTGACAGAGAAACTGTAACAGGTTGCCCCAGCATGTCCGCCTTTTCAGGGGTGCAATGCGTCCCACCTTCCTTCTGATGGATGATAACGCACGACTCCACCGAGCTGCCATCGTGGAGGAGTACCGTGAAACAGAAGATATCAGGCGAATGGAGTGGCCTGCCTGTTTTCCAGACCTCCACCCCATCGAGCACGTCTGGGATGCTCTCGGTCGACGTATCGCTGCACGTCTTCAAACCCCTACGACACTTCAGGAACTCCGAGAGGCACTGGGGCAAGAATGGGAGGCTATACCGCAGGAGCTGCTCGACAAACTGATCCAGAGTATGCCAACCCGTTGTGCGGCCAGTGTACGTGTGCATGGTGATCATATCCCAAAGTGATGTCCGGCTACATGCGCAGGAAACAGTGGCGTTTTGTGGCATATGTGTTTTGAGACGGTTTTCTCAACTTATCACTAATACCGTGGTCTTACAGATCTGTGTCGTGTGTGTTCCCTGTGTGCCTATGCTATTAGCGCCAGTTTTGTGTAGTGCCACGTTGTGTGGCACCACATTCTGCAGTTATCCTTAATTTATGAGCACGAGTGTACATCTATACTCAGTAAGGCAGCTTACGGTGTGTGGCGGAGGGTGGTCGGGTGCTCTGTGTACGAGTGTCACCCCGTCCGATTCGCGAACGAATTGAGCGAACAAAGACTGCTGGTAGACCTTTGTGTGGGCTCGGATCTCTCAATTTACCAGCGTGGCCTTTCGCTAGGGGGCAGCAGTATATTGGGTGTCTCTTCCAGGAACGTATGCTTTCGGTACTTTCAACAGTAGACCACACTGGACTCGCATTCGGGAGGACGACGGTTCAATCCCGCGTCCGGCCATCCTGATTTAGGTTTTCCGTGATTTCCCTAAATCACTCCAGGCAAATGCCGGGATGGTTCCTTTGAAAGGGCACGGCCGACTTCCTTCCCCGTCCTTCCCTAATCCGATGAGACCGATGACCTCGCTGTTTGGTCTCTTCCCCCAAACAATCGAATCCAATCCAACAGTAGACCACACCGCGATGGAGAACGCGTCTGGCATTAACTGCTAGTCTCTTGTGACGCCTTCGCGCTTGCTAAATGAACCTGTAGCTAATGGCGCCGCTCTTCTTTGGATGTTACCTGTTTCCTTGATCAGACCTATCTGACACGCTTCCCAGACTCACGAGCGATATTCAGATGTTGGCCGAACGAGTGTTTTGTAAGTAACACGCTACGTTACGTTCGCTAGAAACTCTTCAGTCCAGCCACACAGTCGGTGTGATTTTGCGTGCGCTCGTATTCCGTTCATTAGGCGGCAGTGCGGAACCGTGTCGAATGCCTGGCGGAAGTCAAGAGCACGCTATCAACCCGTGTTCTGGGTGTGTGCTGCCTTCTGACTGCTACCAATGAACAGCGAGCTACGTTTCACACTGCTATTGTGTTCGGAATCCATGCCGACTCGAATAGAGTAGCTTTTCGGTCGGCAGAAACGTTTTGAACATACTGATATTAGCAGTAGAGGCTTGTGTGCATCTCCTAGACGAAATATCTCGACAACGGTAATGGCAGCTGCTACCATTTCGAAACAGAAGTTGAACTGAATATTTTCAGCAAATTATTCATTTGTCTAAATTGGTAGTCCATCGCCTAGCTAACTGAATGGAAGACATTTTACACTATATTTTTCCCACAAGTCTGGACTTTGTTTTTATAAAACAGATCTGATGATGGTCATTATTGACCGAAACTGGTAATCTGTTAACAAATAAGTTTGTGACCATAAACGTAAATTAAAGGAAAGTTATGAAAAAATATACACTACTAGCCATTAAAATTGCTACACCACGAAAATGGCGTGCTACAGACGCGAAATTTAAGCGACAGGAAGAAGATGCTGTGATATGCAAATGATTAGCTTTTCAGAGCTGACATGAGGAAAGTTTCCAGTCGATTTCTGATATACAAACAGCAGTTGACCGGCGTTCCCTGGTGAAACGTTGTTGTGATGCCTCGTATAAGGAGGAGAAATGCGTACCATCACGTATCCGACTTTGATGAAGGACGGATTGTAGTCTATCGCGACTGCGGTTTATCGTATCGCGACATTGCTGCTCGCGTTGGTCGAGATCCAATGAGTGTTAGCAGAATATGGAATCGATGGGTTCAGGAGGGTAATACGGAACACCGTGCTGGATCCCATCAGCCTCGTATCACGAGCAGTCGAGATGACAGGCATCTTATCCGCACGGCTGTAACGGATCGCGCAGCCACGTCTCGATCCCTGAGCCAACAGATGGGGACGTTTGCAAGACGAAAACCATATGCACGAACAGTTCGACGACATTTGCAGCAGCACGGACTATCAGCTCGGAGACCGTGGCTGCGGCTGCCCTTGACGCTGCATCACAGACAAGAGCGCCTGCGATGGTGTACTCGACGACGAACCTGGGTGCACGAATGGCAAAACGTCATTTTTTTGGATGAATCCAGGTTCTGTTTACAGGATCACGATGGTTGCATCCGTGTTTGGCGACATCGCGGTGAACGCACATTGGAAGCGTGTCTTCGTCTTCGCATTACTGGAGTATCACCCGGCGTGGCGGTATGGGGTGCCATTGGCTACACGTCTCGGTTACCTCTTGTTCGCATAGACGGCACTTTGAAGAGTGGACGTTACATTTCAGATGTGTTACGACCTGTGGCTCTACCCTTCATTCGATCCCTGTGAAACGCTGCATTTCAGCAGCATAATGCACGACCGCATGTTGCAGGTCCCGTATGGGCCTTTTTGGATACAGAAAATGTTCGACTGCTGCTCTGGACAGCACATTCTCCAGATCTCTCACCAATTGAAAACGTCTGGCCAATGGTGGCCGAGCAACTGGCTCATCACAATACGACAGTCACTACTCTTGATGAATTGTGGTATCGTGTTGAAGCTGCATGGGCAGCTGTACCTGTACACGCCATTCGATCTCTGTTTGATTCAATGCGCAGCCGTATCAAGGCCGTTATTACGGCCAGAGGTGGTCGTTCTAGGTACTGATTTCTCAGGCTCTATGCACGCAAATTGCGTGAAAATGTAATCACATGTCAGTTCTAGTACGATATATTTGTCCAATGAATACCCGTTTGTCACTGCATTTCATCTTGGTGTAGCATTTTGATGGCCAGTAGTGTATTAATATCCATTAAAATTTCATTAGGCGAGCGAGAGATTTGTAATCAAAACAGTTAGAAGTGTGACGATAAAAGAAGAAGAGGTTTGCACAGGACGGACTAACACGGAGAGGTGCGTCAAACCAGTGTTCAGATTGAAGATGGCAACTGCAGTGTGATGGATGTATTCTGTTCATCACAGCCCGCATCTCGTGGTCGTGCGGTAGCGTTCTCGCTTCCCACGCCCGGGTTCCCGGGTTCGATTCCCGGCGGGGTCAGGGATTTTCTCTGCCTCGTGATGGCTGGGTGTTGTGTGCTGTCCTTAGGTTAGTTAGGTTTAAGTAGTTCTAAGTTCTAGGGGACTTATGACCACAGAAGTTGAGTCCCATAGTGCTCAGAGCCATTTGAACCATTTTGTTCATCACAAGAATACACCAGATATAAACAAATAAAAAGGCGATGATTGATCAGAAGCCGTAGCACACGCACACCAGTGCCGTTACGCACTTGGGAGGAGGTCCTACTTACGTATTATATATCTTATTACTAAGTTACGTTAATGAAAGTTGAAGATATTGTAATGTATTAACAGCCATCAAGGTTTACTTAATCACGCTTTAGCTATGTAGCTTTTATTTGAAAAATCGTTTTCAGTCCCGTGGCGGATACATGTGGGTAGCACGCGGGGGAACCCCCCCCCCTCCCCGCTCTGGGGCGTCGCCCGCCCCCCCCCCCTCTCTGTGGGGCGTCCCACCCCTCTGTGGGGCGTCCCCCCTCCCCCTGGCCGCAATGCCGCCCACGCTGACCCCACCAGCGTCAGCCCGCACGCTATTTGTTCGTTTCTTTTGTCAGTCGACTCGACTGAATCGACTTAAGTAGTTGTACTTTCCCATGTAGCACGCGCGTCCACGTCATCGTATTTATACCTTTCTGTCTGGCACATAGACAGCTAACACATACCTACGAGGAAAGTCTCAGCCATTCTAGTGATCTCGATACGTTATTCCGTCTAGCATTTGTCAAGAAAAGTCGCGAATATTCTAGTTTTCTTGTACAGAGGATCTTCGATATGTAGCGTTATAAATACGGACTATTCGCCGAATAGGTAGCTAGTTTACATTGGCATGGCAAAAAGCAAAATTAGATTCGACACTCAAGGTGTACGACGGCATGAGAGCTGACGGTGATAGCCACTTTGTTGAAGAGACGAAGGCAGTTACGGAGGTCACTGTATCCACAGCAGTCACCACCGGACGTGCATTAGTTTGGATTGGAGGGTTCGCACTGGGACACAGATTGCAGACACAGCGCTGCAGATTTTCCAACAGACGGCAGTCACTTTTGAGATATCATGTTACTTAAAGTCCGTCTTGATCGCAATTTTTTTTTTTATTCATATGACCGGTTTCGGTTCATTCAGAACCATCTTCAGATCTGATATTTAAGTTACAGTCCAGCAGCTTTCACATGCTACGTCACATGATGTGATGTAGCATGTGAAAGTTGCTGCATTTGGACGGGTTACTCCTGTAACTGAAATATCAGATCTGAAGATGGTTCTGAATGAACCGAAACCGGTCATATGAATAAAAAAAAAATTGCAATCAAGACGGATTTTAAGTAACATTATAAAATCACTGATTGCTGTTATCCCATAAGACATTATGTCTGTTTTTGCAAAGTTTTGAGATAATGACTCGAAACATTCATTGTCCATTATACGGTAAATATTGTAGCCATGAGTAGATTTGATTAACGCGGAAGACTTTATAAGTGAAGCTGAAAGTCGGCCTGCCATTTGGGATGTCAAAATCGATGACTACAGCAACACAGTGGTGAAAACGAATGCTTGCCAAGAAATTATAACGGAGTTTGCTCCTGATTTCAATGAGAAGAGCATGGGTGAAAAAAATAACTGGTAAGTCGATGTTGTCTTTCAAATTTAATAACTTATTTTTCGGTCCATAGAAGAGTAACAAAATTTAGTTGCTACGCCTGTAAAGGAGGATCGTAGCTTTCAAGCACATTTGTATCCTTCACCCCTTTTCTTTTGTATTTACTCGTATTAAGTGTATCTTTACGCAGTCTTAATGCGATAAGAAGGGACAAAATGGATGAGCGTGGAAACCATAAACTCCCCCCGTAAAGGGCGAATGAAGGAGAAATCTTAAAAAAAAAAAGAAGACTTATATTTCAAAATTTTCATAACAAAATTAAGTGTGCGTCTTATCGTCTTAAGGTGCGCCTTATGGTCTGAAGAATAGAGTTAAATTATTATTGTCCATTCCTGTGATTTCTTCTTTCACTTCTCCTAGCAGTTCATCAAATGAGGTTTTCGACATCCGAAAATACTGAAAAAACTTCTTCTCGTCTCAGACCGACATAAAGATTATAAAGCAATATTTGCTCCAGCCGACCTCGTAGCAGTGGATGTAAGTGTAATGAACGTTCTGTCTTCATTCTCCTCCTCCTCCTCGCTCGAGTCCATTTCACTAACTAATCAGTTGGCAACACCTGCGGTGTCGCACACCGGTGATCCAGGAGTGTTGTTCATCACAATTACCGGTGACCGTCACTGGTGACCATCACCAGTGTCCCAGAGTGAAGCGGGCCTTAAGACGTGGAGACGAGTGTCCCTGGTCTTACAGGCAGACAAAGACACAGGGAAAACTGCGGTCATAATGACGATGCTATCACATATTGGAAAAGAACTGCTCTTATTCCAACACTGGCCCATGCTACGACTGACACGAGAGAACGTTTTGCTGGAGAAAATATGTATCATTTGAAGTTCAACATACTTTTGCCCTCACAACTGCTGAAACATGACGGTAATGATATGGCACGTAAATCGAATCAGTGCTTAACTGAACTACCGTTCTTTGAAGAAGAATCACTCTTTGTGTTTAAACAGATACTAATGGGAGAGCTTCTTCAATTCAAGCAAACGAGCATAAACGCCCTTAATGATAGTGATTCTGTTACACAAGCGTTGTCTGTCTGTCCTAGATCTGACCGTCCTACTTTGCACACGCTGTACAAAATACTTGCTTGTCTACCTGCATCTATTGCTACAGTAGAAACAAGCTTTTCAACATTGCGGCGTACAAAGACGTGGCTGAAGTCGACAATGAAAGAGGACCGACTTAATGGCTTTGCTATGTTGAACACTCACCCTGACGTTGATTGTGCTATTGACGATGTAATTAACCAATTTGGCAGGAAGAATAGGCGCACAGAACTCATCATTTATGGAAGAGCAGGACAATTGTAATTTTTTTTTATTATAAGATAACATTGTCTTGTATATGTGTATAATAAATTTAAATAAAATTTCCTTAAACTATGCATGCGACTTTGTAATTTTTTATTACGGTAAAAGTAAAGGCAGCTCAAGATATTTTTGGCGCCCCCTCCCTGAGGTTTTTCCGTATCCGCCACTGCCTCAGTCACTGTCACTGTACTGCTGTGCTCTGATTGCCGCGCTGTTAATACGCACTATGAAAATGGCTCAGGCTGCTTCCCGCTCCGTAGTGAAACACGCGTACGGGACACGGTTAAAAACTGCCGAGAAATAGGCTGTGCTTAACGTTTTTCATAAATTTACAGAAAAAATCGGCTGTGAAGTTTCCCAAGGCATGCCCAATTTAAAAGAACACAAAATCCCCAAGATTGGCAAAGTTTTACAGAAGTTCGAAATATGGCGCGCACTTCAATGCGAGATGCTTTTAACAATTTCCACAACGAAATTCTGTCTCGAAATCTGGCAGATAATCCAAACAGATTCTGGTCATACATAAAACACACCAGTGGCAAGACACAATCAATACCTTCACTGCGCTATAACAACGGTGAAGTCACTGCTGACAGTGCCACTAAAGCAGAGTTATTAAGCACGGTTTTCCGAAACTCCTTCACCAAAGAAGACGAA
Source organism: Schistocerca nitens (assembly GCF_023898315.1). Classification (NCBI taxonomy): domain Eukaryota; kingdom Metazoa; phylum Arthropoda; class Insecta; order Orthoptera; family Acrididae; genus Schistocerca; species Schistocerca nitens. The sequence goes on along the minus strand of NC_064624.1, from coordinate 146,570,218 downwards.
GTAAATATTCCTGAATTTCAATCAAGAACAACTCCCAAGACCAGAAACATAGAACTACATATCCTCGGTGTAACAAAGCAGCTTAAATCACTTAAAAAAGCAAGGCCTCCAGATTGTATACCAGTCAGGTTCCTCTCAGAGTATGGTGATAAAATAGCTCCATATTTAGCAATTATATACAACCACTCACTCACAGAAAGATCTGTTGCTAAGGCCGGAAAAGGGAAGTAGGAGTAATCCGCTGAATTACAGGTCCATATCACTAACGTCGATTTGCAGTAGGGTTTTGGAACATATACTGTATTCGAACATTATGAAGTACCTCGAAGAAAACGATTTACTGACATATAGTCAGCAAGGATTCGCAAAATATCGTTCTTGTGAAACACAACTAGCTCTTTATACTCATGAAGTAATGGGTGCTATCGACAGGGGATGTCAAACTGATTCCATATTTTTAGATTTCCAGAAGGCTTTAGACACCGTTCCTCACAAGCGTCTTCTAACCAAACTGCGTGCCTACGGAGTATCGCCTCAGTTGTGCGACTGGATTCGTGATTTCCTGTCAGAAAGGTCACAGTTCGTAGTAATAGACGGCAAGTCATCGAGTAAAACAGAAGTAATTATCCGGCGCTCCCCAAGGAAGTGTTATAGGCCCACTATTGTTCCTGGTCTATATTAACGACATAGGAGACAATCTGAGTAGCCGTGTTAGATTGTCTGCAGATGATGCTGTCATTTATCGTCTTGTAAAGTCATCAGATGATCAAAACGAGTTGCAAAATGATTTAGATAAGATATCTGTGTGGTGCGGAAAGTGGCAATTGTCCCAGAATAAAGAAAAGTGTGAAGTTATTCACATGAGTACTAAAAGAAAATCCGCTAAATTTCGATTACGCGATAAGTCACACAAATCTAAAGGCTGTAAATTCAACTAAGTACTTAGGGATTACAATTACAAATAACCTAAATTGGAACGATCGCATAGATAATATTGTGGGTAGAGCAAACCAAAGACTGCGATTTATTGGCAGAACACTTGGAAGGTGCAAGAGGTCTATCAAAGAGACTGCTTACACCACGCTTGTCCGCTCTATTCTGGAGTATTGCTGTGCGGTGTGGGATCCGCATCAGGCGAGACTGACGGATGACATCGAAAAAGTACAAAGAAGAGCGGCTCGTTTTGTATTATCGCTAAATAGGGGATATAGTGTCACAGACATGATACGTGAATTGGTGTGGCAGTCATTAAAACAAAGGCGTTTTTCGTTGCGACGGGATCTTCTCATGAAATTTCAATCACCAGTTTTCTCCTCCAATTGAGAAAAGATTCTGTTCGCACGCATCTGCATCGGGAGAAATGACCATCACGATAAAATAAGAGAAATCAGGACTTGCGCCGAAATAATTTAAGTCGTCGTTTTTCGCGCGTGCCGTTCGAGAGTGGAATGGTAGAGAGACAGCTTGAAGGTGGTTCATTGAACGCTGTGCCAGGCACTTCATTGTGAATAGCAGAGAAATCACGTAGATGTAGATGTAGATGGCACTGTATTTGATACAATTGAGACAGAAACACACTCAGGATGTATATAATCCGTTCATCATAAGAATAAACCTGATGTAAACAAACACAAACGCAATGATTGGTCAGAAGCCGTAGCACGCGTACACTGGTGTTGTTACGCTCTTTGAAGTAGTTACTACTTACGTATTACATATACTATTACTAAGTTACGTTAAACGAAACTTTTAAGATATTCAAACGCATTAACAGCCACCAACGTTTCTCCTAACCACGCTTCAGCTACGTAGTTTTCATTTCAAAGATCGTGTGCAGTTACGGGCCCTGCAGCGTTGTGCACCCACTGTCGCGCAGTACGAAAATGGCCGAGGCTGCTTCCTGTTGCGTGGTGAGACGCGCGCGTGGAACACGGGTAAAAAGTGCCGATAAATTGGCTGTTCTTATTGTTTGTCACAAATTCACGGAGATAATCGTCTTTGAAGTTTTCCCACCTACTGTATGTAATAGAATTGGTAAACAAACCAATATCGTACGTGTAGCGCAGTCGATAGTGTAATGGAATGAGCGAATATACGAGGTGCATTAAAGTTCTAAGGCCTCCGATTTTTTTTTCTAATTAACTACTCACCCGAAATCGATGAAACTGGCGTTACTTCTCGACGTAATCGCCCTGCAGACGTACACATTTTTCACAACGCTGACGCCATGATTCCATGGCAGCGGCGAAGGCTTCTTTAGGAGTCTGTTATGACCACTGGAAAATCGCTGACGCAATAGCAGCACGGCTGGTGAATGTGCGGCCACGGAGAGTGTCGTCTTTCATTGTTGGAAAAAGCCGAAAGTCACTAGGAGCCAGGTCAGGTGAGTAGGGAGCATGAGGAATCACTTCAAAGTTGTTATCACGAGGAAACTGTTGCGTAACATTAGCTCGATGTGTGCATGCGTTGTCTCGGTGAAACAGCACACGCGCAGCCCTTCCCGGACGTTTTTGTTGCAGTGCGGGAAGGAATTTGTTCTTCAAAACATTTTCGTAGGATGCACCTGTTACCGTAGTGCCCTTTGGAACGCAATGGCTAATGATTACACCCTCGCTGTCCCAGAACATGGACACCACCTTTTTTTCAGCACTGGCGGTTACCCGAAATTTTTGGTAGCGGTGAATCTGTGTGCTTCCATTGAGCTGACTGGCGCTTTGTTTCTGGATTGGAAAATGGCATCCACGTCTCATCCACTGTCACAACCGATGAAAAGAAAGTCCCATTCGTGCTGTCGTTGCGCGTCAACATTGCTTGGCAACGTGCCACACGGGCAGCCGTGTGGTCATCCGTCAGCATTCGTGGCACCCAACTGGATGACACTTTTCGCATTTTCAGGTCGTCGTGCAGGATTGTGTGCACAGAACCCACAGAAATGCCAACTCTGGAGGCGATCTGTTCGACAGTCATTTGGCGATCCCCCAAAACAATTCTCTCCACTTTCTCGATCGTGTCGTCAGACCGGCTTGTGCGAGCCCGAGGTTGTTTCCGTTTGTTGTCACACGATGTTCTGCCTTCATTAAACTGTTGCATCCACGAACGCACTTTCGACACATCTGTAACTCCATCACCACACGTCTTCTTCAACTGTCGATGAATTTCAATTGGTTTCACACCACGCAAATTCAGAAAACGAATGATTGCACGCTGTTCAAGTAAGGAAAACGTCGCCATTTTAAGTATTTCAAACAGTTCTCATTCTCGCCGCTGGCGGTAAAATTCCATCTGCCGTACGGTGCTGCCATCTCTGGGACGTATTGACAATGAACGCAGCCTTATTTTAAATCAATGCGCATGTTTCTATTTCTTTCCAATCCGGAGAAAAAAAATCGGAGGCCTTAGAACTTGAATGCACCTCGTAGATAATGGTTCGCTAGCGCTAATCTCCCAACTATCGTTTCTTTCCATTCAATTTGAAATACCTACATCTCGTAATTATAAAACTCATTATCATTTTTTATGAATAATGCACGTCTTCTTGTTTCTAATTACATATTGGATTCGAAATTCCCGTTTTCATTTCAAATACAGATTCTTAATTATCGATGTTTTGTGAATGTTCATAAAAGTTGCTTAAATTAAGGAAACATAACAATGTAATTTTTAAGGCAAAAATGAAAAAAAAATCCTTCTCATTTTGACTGTGTCCATCGCTTTATGCCACAGAAGTAGATAAGTATCGTAGAAACATGAAAAACAATCGTTTCCGCAGCATCGAGCACATCATACAAATGCTGTGTTTTTACAATTGCGACTGTATCATTACAATATGAACGCAACAGAACCGATGTGGAGCCAAGTTAAGGGTTTTTTCGCCAGAAATAAGAAGCCAGACGTACTGGAACTAATGCACTCCGCTTTTTTCCCATGTCAGTGCCGAACACTCGCGGGATATTGTAGCGGGACTTTGAATTTCGCCGCGCTACATTCGTTCCCTCAGATATAAATATCCCGTCGCAGCAGTATGAGCGCTCGACGGCAGAGAGAAAATACCAAAATTGTAACCTTTTTTGTTTTTCTATCCGTTTTCAATTGTCTCTTGATAGCCGTAGCTTAAGGCAGACGTGAGCTGATTAAGACGAATAAACTTATTAATGTAAAAAAAAAAAAAAAAAAAAAAAAAAAAAAAAAAAAAAAAAAAGGAGATAAATAATAAATGAAGGAAAGCCCGTGCTTTTAAATATTAAGTCTTATATCCCTTGGCACACCCAAACCTGAATAAAAAATTAATACCCCAATAAAAGAAAGCCAATGGGACTTAGTATAATTTTTTTTAGTATAGATATTTCACATGCATATTCTTGTAAATTTATATGTATTTGTATATGTATAAAAACTTTGCATATTGTCAACATATTTTGAAATGTGACCACGAAATGTAAGCTTTCAGAATTAACGATGTAAACATGCTTGGACAAAGTGAGCTTTGTTAAAATGTAAATATGGCAAAAAAGTGTTGCAAACTGTGTTAAACAGTGAACGTTATAAATGACGAATTTTGTGGTGTTTGTGAAACTTATGGCGCATAAACCAAATAACTGTTTGTAAATCGATATAAACTGCAATTTACTTCGACGATAATGAGGATTTTCACACTGCTAATGAACGTTTGTTGACAAGTGTAAACAATGTGGTGAAACACCTACCTTTGCGAACATTGACGCCGTTGTTCCTGGCCGGCCTTCAGATGCTTTGGAGACAATAAACTCAGCACCTGTCGTAGGCGATGTGGAGGCTAAAAACTACATCGACCATATATGCCCCGGGAACAATAGTCATGAAAACGCACAAGGACCTGGAGTGTTGTGTCGTAACAGAAGACATGGACGTTGCTTCAGATCACGCACAGGCTCAATCTTATGGTGTCACCGGACTTAACACGCCATTTATGCTGGAATAACAACTTGTAATGAACACTATGTGAAAGTGAATACTGTTCAGGACTGTCATAACACAGCAATTTTGAAACTGCCGCACGCGAAATTCAGTGATGCTACTGCGCGTGCGCAAAGACTACGTGCTGCCAGAGATGCATTGGGAAACCAACGCTGGGAGCACACAACATTAACTGCGCTGGCGAGCAGCTTTTTCAAACAAACTGTATGTAAATATATTTATTAATTGTGTACAAAGGATCCAAACTGCAATACGAAGTCCGATTAGCTTTTCATTCTTTCCCTTTTTCACGGTCTCTCTTCTTCTCACATTTATCTTTTTTTATTAAACCACTACAGTATTGAGTAGCACGTCATAAAAGAAAAGGAGAAAATGCGGCTTCGTGGCTTCTGTTGTTGATAGACTCGTTATCAACGTAGCGGATGACAGTTGCAGAACTGAAATGTATTTCTCGGATTCGGGTAAGGAAGAAGCTAAGAGATTACCAGACGAGTGACTGTAATTAATACGTTCAGTGGCTTCAGTATTCAACAGTGCGATGAAATCCCTGCAGTATAGTTTTGCATCACACATAGCTCGCTCAGAAAAACTACCCTGTGTTTAAGTTAGGAATTTTCGCCACTCTTGTTTGTAATTATAATACTATGTTAGGGGAGAAAGACAGCATTTTACGCTTTCTGTCTGGTCACCTAAGGAGCGCACGGTAGTGCTGGAGTTTCTCTCAATATGATTTCATTCTCTTTAAAAATTAAATGACTTCTGCTCGTCTCTTTTTACGTCTTTAGTGCAGCTGCTCACACCATTGCAGCTTAGTTGGACCGCCGGCTGGCCAGTGCTGTCCCAAGTTTAATGCGTCGGTAAAGCTGTTGTCCCGCATTATCGCTCAGTCTATGTCCGTGCAACACAGCATAAAACGTATTCTTATGATCGTACTTGACTGTACCGGACACGTGAAACGTGAAACGAAATCCAGCGTGATTGAAGTAAACGCGGAGGAACGCATGTTGCAGGTTTACTCTTATGATGAATAGGGCCCGGATTTTAATTACCTAAAAAACAGTGAAATATGCAAGCCTTTATGACCTAAAACTTACATAAATATGACCTTAAAAAATAAAATGTGACTTAATAGAAGTTTATTTAAAGCATTCTTGTTTGTTTATTTAATTTTTTATTCACCATAAAGTAATACAAAATTCACCTCTCAAAATATTGTAAGTGACCTTACGACTTATCTTAGAAGAAATATTAAGGAAAGGCAAACCTACGTTTCTAGCATTTGTAGACTTAGAGAAAGCTTTTAACAATGTTGGCTGGAATACTCTCTTTCAAATTCTAAAGGTGGCAGGGGTAAAATACAGGGAGCGAAAGGCTATTTACAATTTGTACAGAAACCAGATGGCAGTTATAAGAGTTGAGGGGCATGACAGGGAAGCAGTGGTTGGGAAGGGAGTCAGACAGGGCTGTAGCCTCTCCCAGATGTTATTCAATTTGTATATTGAGCAAGCAGTAAAGGAAACAAAAGAAAAATTCGGAGTAGGTATTAAAATCCATGGAGAAGAAGTAAAAACTTCGAGGTTCGCCGATGACATTGTAATTCTGTCAAAGACAACAAAGGACCTGGAAGAGCAGTTGAACGGAATGGACAGTGTCTTGGAAGGAGGATATAAGATGAACATCAACAAAAGCAAAACGAGGATAATGGAATGTAGTCGAATTAAGTCGGGCGATGCTGAGGGAATTAGATTAGGAAATGAGACACTTAAAGTAGTAAAGGAGTTTTGCTATTTGGGGAGCAAAATAACTGATGATGGTCGAAGTAGAGAGGATATAAAATGTAGTTTGGCAATGGCAAGGAAAGTGTTTCTGAACAAGAGAAATTCGTTATAGATTTAAGTGTCAGGAAGTCGTGTTCTGAAAGTATTTGTAAGAAGTGTAGCCATGTATGGAAGTGAAACATTGACGATAAATAGTTTGGGCAAGAAGAGAATAGAAGCTTTCGAAATGTGGTGCTACAGAAGAATGCTGAAGATTAGATGGGTAGATCACATAACTAATGAGGAGGTATTGAACAGAATTGGGGAGAAGAGGAGATTGTGCCACAACTTGACTAGAAGAAGCGACCGGTTCGTAGGACATGTTCTGAGGCATCAAGGGATCAGCAATTTAGTACTGGAGGGCAGCGTGGAGGGTAAAAATCGTAGAGGGAGACCAAGAGATGAATACACTAAGCAGATTCAGAAGGATGTAGTTTGCAGTAGGTACTGGGAGATGAAGCTTGCACAGGATAGAGTAGCATGGAGAGCTGCATCAAACCAGTCTCAGGACTGAAGACCAGAACAACAACAGTTCTTTATTTCTGTAGGGTCTGTGGCTAATTTGCACCTATTTTTGAATGTCTGAATGTTTTATTTTGAAAACACAAAGTACAGTGAAAAAACCATCTACCGAAACAGTAAAACAATGTTTTTATATCTACATAGTATTTAAAGCGTTTCACATTATTAATACCGTATGTCAATCTTCAGTATCTGCTAAGTTGCATTGGATCACAAGGTGCATTTTCAGGTTTTCCATTGTCAAAGATCTACGGTTATCGCTGAGGATACTTTTGTACCTGGAAAAGCTCCTCTCCACTTCACAAGACGTCACTGGAACGTATTTGAAGGCAGCCAGGTCACTGGAGGTCAGCTTTGTTTCAGTATCTTCAAATGTTGCGGCATTCCCTGAAAGACTGTCACTAATTTTGCACGGTGTAGAATATCCAGGATTCCGTTGGAGAAAACTTTGCAATTTGGTTTCCACTTTGTCAGCCACATTGACCACGAGCTCGACCCAACTCACTCTGCACACGTTGCACAATACTCAGGGCCTCACATAGCTGAGTGTCAACAGCTTCCAGTCGTTTGATGGCTTTTGATATCACTGAAAAATTGGCGTTGATGTATGCCAAGTTTCGAGACAATATATTTGTAAAAACTTCTTTTAGAATTTTGATAGCACTAGATTCATCGCTATCAAGCTCACAGAAGATTGTCTTTATTTGAGTGTAGTTGGTGCAGTAATACTGACAAGGGAACCTCCCCATCGCACCCCCCTCAGATTTAGTTATAAGTTGGCACAGGGATAGGCCATGAAAAACTGAACACAGATCAATCGAGAAAACAGGAACAAGTTGTATGGAACTATGAAAAAAATAAGCAAAATATACAAACTGAGTAGTCCATGTCCAAGATAAGCCACATCAAGGTACATGTATACTGATGAGCACCGTGGTACCGTGGTTACCGTGAGCAGCTGCTGAATGGAAAGTCACTGGTTCAATCCTCCCTCGAGTGAAAAGTTTTAATTTTTTATTTTCAGACAATCAAAGTTCATGCACTCAGACATGATCAACTTCGCTCTCCAAAATTCCAGGACATGTTCAGATTTGCTTGGACACATGCAGGATTTGACGGTCTACACACGGAAAAACTTGAAAACGTTAAAAACGTATGTTTTGACAGAGCACAGGGAAAACTGTTAGACTGTGAAACTTGCAATCATTTGTTGCCGTTTATGTGACAAACTCTTATGTCTTCATCACTTTTTTGGGAGTGATTATCACATCCACAAGAAAACCTAAATCGGGCAAGGTAGAAGAAACTTTTTACCCATTCGCCAAGTGTGCAAGTTAGGTGGGTCGACAACATATTCCTGTCATGTGAAGCACATGCCGTCACCAGTGTCGTATAGAATATTTCAGACGTGTTTTCCTGTCGAGGAATCGGTTGACCTATGAATTTGCGATCAAATGTTTTCGGTTCCTATTGGAGACGCACGTCCTTTCGTCTACTAATCGCACGGTTTTGCGGTGCGGTCGCAAAACACAGACACTAAACTTATTACAGTGAACAGAGACGTCAATGAATGAACGGTCAGATCGTAACTTTGCGAAAATAAAGAAAAACTTTTGCTCGAGGGAGGACTCGAACCAAGGACCTCTCATTCCGCAGTTACTCACTCTAACCACGGGACCACTTCTTGATGTTGCATATCTTGCACTTCGACTACTCAGTTTGTATAATTTGCTTATTTTTTCATAGTTCCACACAACTTCTTCCTGTTTTCTCGATTGATCTGTGTTCAGTTTTTCAAGGCCTATCCACTGTGTCAATTTATAACTAAATCTGAGGCGGGTGCGATGGGGAGGTGCCCTTGTCAGCAGCATTAAGCCAAGAACCCCATCGTGTAAGAACAGGTTTAGGTGGGAGGGGCGTTGAAGGTACTTGTTCCTTGAATTTTTGCGCCCGTAGCGGAGCCTTCACATAGGTTTTCTTGCCACAGGAAATTTTGTCCACGTCAGGGTAACTTGATCACACCTCTTCGGCAACTCTGTGCAGCACATGTGCAAGGCAACTGGCGTACACCATACTGGGGTAGAGAATCTGAAGCCCTTTGGCTGCTTTAGCCATATATGAAGCACCATCTGTTACAAGCAGCAAAACGTTGTCTCTTTTCACACCATCCGGTCGCAGTAGTTTCAGAGAGCTGTCAAACAAAATAGCGATCGTCGAACTGTTCACTCTATCGAGAGCTTCATACTGAAGTAGGAACATATCTCCAGCGTCATCAACTTTAAGAACACCAACAACAACATTTGCAATATATCGCCCACTAATATCCGTAGTTTCATCTATCGACAGTCAGATTTTTTGCTTAGCAATAGTAATTCGTATTTTGTTGAGCACATCATTGTAGCATACGTATAAATAGTTCTTTCTCACAAGGGAACCTCCCCATCGCACCCCCCTCAGATTTAGTTATATGTTGGTACAGTGGATAGCCCTTGAAAAACTGAACACAGATCAATCGAGAAAACAGGAAGAAGTTGTGTGGAACTATGAAAAAATATGCAAAATATACAAACTGACAAGTGAACCTCCCCATCGCACCCCCCTCAGATTTAGTTATAAGTTGGCACAGTGGATAGGCCTTGAAAAACTGAACACAGATCAATCGAGAAAACAGGAAGAAGTTGTGTGGAACTATGAAACAATAAGCAAAATATACAAACTGAGTAGGCCATGCGCATCATAGGCAACATAAAGGACTACGTGAGCCAAGGAGCGCCGTGCTCCGGCGGTTAGCGTGAGCAGCTGCGGAGCGAGAGGTTCATGGTTCAAATCTTCCCTCGAGTGAAAAGTTTATTTTCTTCATTTTCGCAAAGTTATGATCTGTCCGTTCGTTCATAGACGTCTCTGTTCACTGTAATAAGTTTAGTGTCTGTGTTTTGCGATGGGAACCTTGTTATTGAAGTCGCGAGCTATATTTGCTGGACTCATATTGCCCACGGAATACATCTCACGTATTTAATGCATTCTCGTCCAAACTGCCAGCCAGCCAGCCAGGGAGCCTCGTTAGCAGGAATTCTCTCTCTTCCGTGCGCTGTAGTCGACTGACGTCGTTTGTTTCGATGTTTGTTTAGGTGTAGCGTCCCCATTCTACAACGCAATTACCTCGCATCGGACGGACGGACGGACAGGTCTGAAAATAAAAAACTAAAATTTTCACTCGAGGGAAGAGTTGAACCAAAAACCTCTCGTTCCGCAGCTGCTCACGCTAACCACGGGACCACGGCGCTCCCTAGCTCACCTTATCCTTGATATTGCCTATGTTGCGCATGGACTACTTAGTTTGTATATTTTGCTTATTTTTTTCATAGTTCCACACAACTTCTTTCTGTTTTCTCGATTGATCTGTGTTCAGTTTTTCAAGGCCTATCCACTGTGCCAACGTATAACTAAATCTGAGGGGGGTGAGATGGGGAGGTTCCCTTGTCAGTGTAGATTCATCTGGAACTGGATGTGTTGTGTACTTCTCCAAGAACCGTCTGAAGCGTGGATTCTTCAGCTTTTCCAATGGGATGTTGCAGGACACCATCATCTCACACAAATCCTTGCAGAATGATTGCACGGTTGACGATTGACCTGTCTGTTCAAATAACAGCGTTTGGCGTGCTGTTATTTTCAGCACTTCGTTTCACACAGCTGCTGTGTTTAGCGGTATTACAGCGTTGCACGTTAAAGTGCTTTTCTGCACTAACTTGAACTTCACACAGTTTACAAAATAATGTTTTCCCATCAATACTAAAGAGCTTCTCTCCAAATTCTGGAACATATCCTCGCAACTTCACGCTGTCGGAGCACTTTACTTTAGGCGTGTTGAACAAGGCAAAGGCTGTATTCAAACTAGACTTGGCCACTGTTTCTGTGTTTCGATACAGTGTATCGATACGTGGAACTGATTCAATGTTTCGGAACGGCTACGGTTCATTGTTTCGAAACAGTGGTGTTTCGTTCCGCCCCTGTCTCGGACAACTGGACCAGATTCGATCTCGAGCCAGACACAGAAACTGTATCGTTGTTTCAAAATAAGGCTGTTTCAGTCCACCTGTGCTTGGAACGGACTAATTGTATCGAAACAGTGATGTTTCATTCCGCTCTGTGTCGGACGAGATTCGGGCTCGGCACAGTGAAACACATTTAACATACCACTTCATAAAACACTTTGAAGAGTGTCGAAATCTTTTTGACGAGGCTTAAGATATCCGAAAATAAAGCTTCGTTTCTAGCTGTCATATTCCGAAATGGCGTAACATCTGCTTTATAAACACTAACCAAACAATAAAACAACGCATACTATTCACATTCAAAATAATAAATATGTGAAAATGTTTCAGTTAAATTACACTTTTTTCACGTACAGTAAACATATTAACAAACGTAAGTAAGCCTACAACATTTTGAATAAAAAAAGGCGTAGAGTGACAGTTATTAGACATATACATAAATTTGATGTAGGTATAATTGCAAGCAATCTGTTTGACATATCACTGATAGTGTAATGGTGAACGGGAAGGACTAGGAAGCATGGTGAATTTATAGTAACGGTTCGAAACACCTTGAAAGACAAAAGTTTTTTGTTATATTTTGTTATTTATTCGAATTATTTGGCGTTATTTGTGAGTCTCTAGTCACTGTGCCTATTATCCACAATGATTCCCTTTGTGTGCATGGAAATTAGCAGGATGGGATATTACCCGTACTAACGGAATGTGGGAGTCCCAGTAGCATATCCGTTGTTTCTGCAGTTTGCTCCCACCTCCAGTTCCGTTCGTCGTGGCTCTTCTGTCTTCAGCTATGGCTGTCCTCAGCCAATTGAAATGTATGAAAGTCACACGACAAGAAAGCAACGCATTTACTGCATGAAATACGAAACTGCCAAGACGCCTAAGTGATAGTTTCATACTTTCTGCGATATGATTATCGCTCTCGCACCTCATTTGTATGAAATGTGTAGGTTTATTAGATGACAAAACACAAACTGTTTCACTGTTTCGAAACAGCGTATCGAAACATTACATTGTACTGTTTCATTTGTTTCGAAACAGTTTCGTGTTTCAGTTTGCCCATCTCTAATTCAAACTGGTTACTGGGAACACCTGTGCGACTGCGATGATTGTTACGGCAGAAGCCGCCTTTGTTGGCTCTGAGAACGTATTGTCGACTCTGCGCAGGCCCCCACAACCGCACGAGTGATCGACTGTGAAGAGCAGACAAATTGAATAGCTGGCCGGCGGCCATTAGAGTGGTAAACTGACGCGCGGAGTTCGAATGTTTATACATCGCTTTTGGTTATAAAATGCCTTCCCTTGAGTTAGGTCACAAACATAATGCCTCATTTAAATACGTTACTACAATATACTTCTTAATTCATGAACAAACAGCAACTAGTCACTGTTTAAGAATTTATCTTACGTACTACATGGAATCTGCCGTAGCTAAAAGTTATGTACTGGACCCCTGGCAGTTTTCGTAGTTCGTTTACGATAGATGTACGCAAAATGCATCAAAATACACTAAGATTTGCCCACTATATTAATAGATATTTTCTGACTCTACCTTGCTTTAGATTTTATGACGAGAAGTGCGTTATATATGGCATAGTGCTTTGGCAACTCACGACCAAATTATCAAGTTTCAACCTAATCTAGACCATGAAAACACTACCGATCAGCCAACTTTCTTCAAAATGATCAGAACATATAAAATGGTATTCTGTCGGTCGGAAATCTTGCCTTCTGACAGCGTGTAACCATTTTTGTAACAGCTGTGGTTTTGAGAAAGGAAACCTGCAAATAGATGCACAGACATTATGCTAATACCGTCTTACAAAATTAAGTAAGTGCACTGACATACAAAACAACTTAAAATATTCACATATCTGTGAAATGTAATATTCGTTCCTTTCTCGAATTTATTTGTACAATTAATCGCTGCACAACTCTTCACCATTGTACTTCTTTTGATTGGAACGTACAGGCAGTAGAATTACGAGTAACAAATACTGTATGTACGCCCAACAAATATACAACGTTGAATCAGGGTCTTCATGAACAACAATACTACACAACACATCAGACTACAACCACTATAATGGCGTCCAGTCGATGGTTCAAATTATCCCGCGACTGCAGCGCCATCAGTGAGTCTAGTTATATTTTACAAGGTCTTTGACTTTGCGCAACAGCGTTTTATGTTAGCGAAACGACTGTTGTGTACGCCGATTTTATGCTACAGTCCTGGGAAATAAAGCTGTGTACTAATTTATCTGTTTATCTTTCATAATAGCGCGTTAAATATTGTCTCGTGAGCAACATATTCATTTTCTTATTCGCGTGTCCCATAAGATACGAGAAAAACGGTATACGCATTTTTCGCAAAAGTTGACGGAAATATAACCTATTATACAGGGTGATTCAAAAAGAATACCACAACTTTAGGAATTTAAAACTCTGCAACGACAAAAGGCAGATCTAAGCACTATCTGTCGGGGAATTAAGGGAGCTATAAAGTTTCATTTAGTTGTACATTTGTTCGCTCGAGGCGCTGTTGACTAGGCGTCAGCGTCAGTTGATGCTAAGATGGCGACCGCTCAACAGAAAGCTTTTTGTGTTATTGAGTACGGCAGAAGTGAATCGACGACAGTTGTTCAGCGTGCATTTCGAACGAAGTATGGTGTTAAACTTCCTGATAGGTGGTGTATTAAACGTTGGTATAAACAGTTTACAGAGAATGGGTGTTTGTGCAAAGGGAAAAGTTCTGGACGGCCGAGAACGAGTGATGAAAATGTAGCACGCATCCAGCAAGCATTTGTTCGCAGCCCAGGAAAATCGACTCGCAGAGCTAGCAGAGAGCTGCAAATTCCACAATCAACTGTATGGAGAGTCCTACAAAAAAGGTTAGTTATGAAACCTACCAACTACCCGAGGCGATGGATCGGCCGCCAGGCAGCCCGTGACAGAGCACTTCATCACTGGCCTCCAAGAAGCCCTGATCTTACCCCCCTGCGATTTTTTCTTATGGGGGTATGTTAAGGATATGGTGTTTCGGCCACCTCTCCCAGCCACCACTGATGATTTGAAACGAGAAATAACAGCAGCTATCCAAACTGTTACGCCTGATATGCTACAGAGAGTGTGGAACGAGTTGGAGTATCGGGTTGATATTGCTCGAGTGTCTGGAGGGGGCCATATTGAACATCTCTGAACTTGTTTTCGAGTGAAAAAAAACCTTTTTAAATACTCTTTGTAATGATGTATAACAGAAGGTTATATTATGTTTCTTTCATTAAATACACATTTTTAAAGTTGTGGTATTCTTTTTGAATCACCCTGTATTAAAAGTTAGGCGCAATACGACCTATTACTAAAATGTGTTGAAATATGACTTTATATGCACAATCAAAATACATTTTTCGACACTAAAATGCCTGGATTTTATAAATTGTTCTAAAATTCACCCTATAGTTCAGAAAAAAATGACTAGTCATTAGAATCCGGGCTCTGATGAATGCCGTACAGCGGCCCCAGGGTACGCAGGAAGAAGGCGCCGCGTCAGGTGTGCGACTGTCTATCTGGCTTATCACGACGTGCGCTGATAGCCCAGCGTACGCACCGGTGACACGGGCTCTATCTTTAGACAATTACGCCACGGGGCGACGTGTCGCTAATTGTGGGACCCAACCTCGCACCCCGCCACGCGCTCCAGCCTCGTCCGCACGCTTCTGTCTCTACATCTACACTGGAGCGCCAAAGAAACTGGTATAGGCTGGGGTGACCAAATTATTTTCAGGGAAAACCGGGACACATTCACCCGGGTTCCAATGGACACCTCATTCCCCATGTACCCAGGTTCCTTAATTTTAAATATTAATGTTTTGTTGCTACATTTTGTTAACCCAAATATTATAACTAATAAGAGGATACAAAAGATTGATATCATCTAGATTATCTGTATAGTTAATGACATTTAATAAACGTATACAGTAATAAAGAAATGTATTACGATTTTACAAAATTTTACAGCCATTCAACTTTTAATCAATTAATATTAACATGAGCTTTAATATTACTGAGCACTTGTAGATGGACTTGAGTATCCTTGGAGAAAAGGGTAGTTTTCACTGCCTCCAGCCTTCTTGATCATGTCTTTGTTCTTTGAGACACAGTGATAAAACTCGGCACAATCCGTTTTGTAGTTGTTCAGGATCTGCAGGATTGCTTCAAGAGAGTCCACCTCCGTTCTGTTTCTTTCATCACTCCAATCACTCCACTGGATATTCATAAACGAAAATATTCTTTCCACATTGACATTATGGGCTCGGATTGCAAATAAATACCTTGCAATTATTACCAACTCAGAGTAATGCTGAAGACAGTCACAGATTTAAAAAAAACTCACCCACTTCTCATGAAATTCCAATGGTGTTTTTTTTCTTCATTCCACTTCTGAAGACTTTCTTCAACAAAATTTGTCAGTATGCCGAACTGATCAAAGAGAATGGAATCATCGATTTCAATCTCTTTACTCTTCAAATAAGAAACTGTCTCTTCAACACTTTCCCATTTTGGCACTCTCTTCAGTAACAGCCAATCAGACACCGGCGATGAGGGTAAATATGAGGCGCTCCACTTGCTGAGATATTCTACACAATTGTCATAAAACTTGTTAACTTCTTCTCTAAAACTCCTTTCCGCTGCTTCTGATACTTCTGCTCTTTTAAGGACAGATTTAACATTAAAAGAAATGAACTGCTGTTCTCTCCTCTTAGTAACAGTTTCCAGAGTATTTTTCAATACATCATTTACCTCTATTACACTTTTGTGCTTCCCTCAATTTCCTGTATCCCATGCTGCAAAGTGCTAAGCTGACTGTGAATGAACCATAAGTAGGCTTCACTTAAAGGGTTACTGAAAAACTGAACCAATATTTTGGGGGCTTTGTCTACATTTAGGAAAAAATCTTTTAACGGTTCAGACAGGCGGATTACTCTTTCAACTGCTGGAAACAGTGATAACCAGCGAGTTTTCGAGTGACATTACATTCATATATTCAGTTCCCACATAATCACAGAACTCCCTAAGCCTCTCTGTTCTAACAGTATATATGTCAAAGTGTGAGTATACCTTCATGACGATAGTTTCAACATCGCAGCTTTAACTGTCAGCAGATGTCTGCACGCTATTGTGTAAAACATGTGCAGGGCACCCTATGCCTTCAATGTTTTCATGCAATGTTGCCTTTAATTTGGTAAATACGTTGCATTTTCCTTGTCTTTTTAAACCACCAAAGTTTGTGTTGGTGTTGTCTCCACAAAATGCCACACATTTATTTTTCCCAAGATCAAACATTTCGATAGTATTCATACAAAAACTAGAAATTTCGTCAGATGTTTCATTAGGTAGGGAACTCAACTTCAAAAGTTTGGTCTGAATTCCCTGATTAATATCGAAAAACTGAACAACAAACGGGAATATTTTAGTGGCCTTACGATTGCTGGCATCAGTGGATATCCCGTAGAAAGAAGACTTTGTGATGTATTCAAGGCTTTCCTTTACACTCTGGGGAGCAATAACTCCTTTCACTAAGGCTGACACTTTAGTTCTTGCTGAACTAAACTTTTTTGCAATGGAAGCATCATCAAACATAATGCTGTTAAGCTTATTAGTACAATCACTAGATCTATAAGTCTGGTGATGTTTTACCGTGTGGTAGGCTAGCGTAAGATGAACATCAACAAAAGCAAAACGAGGATAATGGAATGTAGTCAAATTAAATCGGGTAATGCTGAGGGAATTAGATTAGGAAATGAGACACTTAAAGTAGTAAAGGAGTTTTGCTATTTAGGGAGTAAAATAACTGATGATGGTCGAAGTAGACAGGATATAAAATGTAGACTGGCAATGGCAAGGAAATCGTTTCTGAAGAAGAGAAATTTGTTAACATCGAGTATAGATTTAAGTGTCAGGAAGTCGTTTCTGAAAGTATTTGTATGGAGTGTAGCCATGTATGGAAGTGAAACATGGACGATAACTAGTTTGGACAAGAAGAGAATAGAAGCTTTCGAAATGTGGTGCTACAGAAGAATGCTGAAGATAAGGTGGGTAGATCACGTAACTAATGAGGAGGTATTGAATAGGATTGGGGAGAAGAGAAGTTTGTGGCACAACTTGACTAGAAGAAGGGATCGGTTGGTAGGACATGTTTTGAGGCATCAAGGGATCACAAATTTAGCATTGGAGGGCAGCATGGAGGGTAAAAATCGTAGAGGGAGACCAAGAGATGAATACACTAAGCAGATTCAGAAGGATGTAGGTTGCAGTAAGTACTGGGAGATGAAGAAGATTGCTGAACTAAACTTTTTTGCAATGGAAGCATCATCAAACATAATGCTGTTAAGCTTATTAGTACAATCACTAGATCTATAAGTCTGGTGATGTTTTACCGTGTGGTAGGCTAGCGTAAGATGAACATCAACAAAAGCAAAACGAGGATAATGGAATGTAGTCAAATTAAATCGGGTAATGCTGAGGGAATTAGATTAGGAAATGAGACACTTAAAGTAGTAAAGGAGTTTTGCTATTTAGGGAGTAAAATAACTGATGATGGTCGAAGTAGAGAGGATATAAAATGTAGACTGGCAATGGCAAGGAAATCGTTTCTGAAGAAGAGAAATTTGTTAACATCGAGTATAGATTTAAGTGTCAGGAAGTCGTTTCTGAAAGTATTTGTATGGAGTGTAGCCATGTATGGAAGTGAAACATGGACGATAACTAGTTTGGACAAGAAGAGAATAGAAGCTTTCGAAATGTGGTGCTACAGAAGAATGCTGAAGATAAGGTGGGTAGATCACGTAACTAATGAGGAGGTATTGAATAGGATTGGGGAGAAGAGAAGTTTGTGGCACAACTTGACTAGAAGAAGGGATCGGTTGGTAGGACATGTTTTGAGGCATCAAGGGATCACAAATTTAGCATTGGAGGGCAGCATGGAGGGTAAAAATCGTAGAGGGAGACCAAGAGATGAATACACTAAGCAGATTCAGAAGGATGTAGGTTGCAGTAAGTACTGGGAGATGAAGAAGATTGCACAGGATAGAGTAGCATGGAGAGCTGCATCAAACCAGTCTCAGGACTGAAGACCACAACAACAACAACAACAGGCTAGCGTAAGCTCGGCAGCTCGAACTTTCGTCTCTTCACTTGACTGATGTTTCACAAAATAGTTTTGTACAGTTTTACTGCAGCTCGGTCTGTATCTGTTAATGTGTTTCTTTGACCTGATGTGATCAACTATGTCGGAACGTCCACCATGACTTATACTAATAAAACTGTTACATACGGAACACTCTGCTTCGTAATCAAAACGACCTTTCTTAATGAAATTAAAATTCCTTGGAATAACAGTCACTGAACTTGCAGCCACGTTTCGGCATTGCGTTTCACAGTACTGCAGCAATAATACCACTAATATGAGAAAAAAATATTTGGGTTTGTCTGACAAAACATCAACTACTACACCGTTTGACAATGAGTGTGTGAGTAAGTGGCGCGACAATCGGACGGTTTCATAGCTCTGTTACAATAATACAACTTACTACTTGTTGACCAAAGTACCGCTCAAAGTAAATTATTGCCTGAGTGTATCAATACTGATAGAGGCAAAGGTGGAAAAATGGGCCCCTGCTGGTATTATGGGCCCTCTACGTATTTGGAAGTACAGGCCACGAATTCTAGCGGAGAGCACATGAACTACTACAACTAGTTGCCAAACTTCACTATAGAGTTTATTTGAATAAAACTCAAATTTCTAACATGTTATTACTAAAACTAAGGTGAGGTACGTATTTGGTTTGTTGTTGGGATGCCGCTTTACATTAATTAACGTCGGTTGCAAACCAAACTAACCGTAGGCAAAATCGTTTTTCCCAAGATGTCGAGGGTGGATATATGGGCCCCTTTTGCTGCTGGTATTTTATGGGACCATTTGCAAATATTGCTACTCTTTATGTTCCAGATGCCTCGAAGACATCTTGTACCACCAAAAAAATCGAAACGGCAATCGTGGGACAAAGCAAATATGTCAAATGCTATTGTAGCTATTAAAGAGGAAAAAAATGGGGTTCAAAAAGCGGTTAAAGTGTACTCTGTCCCTCGTTCTACACTCCAAAGGCTTTCACGAATCGATAAACCGGTCGAAGAAATAGTTAATATTAAACTGGGCCGTCCACCGGTTTTACCACAGGGACATGAGGACGAACTGGTTAAATATCCTCTGATTATGGAATCCAAATTCTACAGCCTTACCAGAAATGACGTCAGGCGTATGGCCTACCAACTTTGCACAAGAAATAAAATCCCTCATCCATTTGTAAAGGGCGAAGTTTCTGGTCGAACTTGGTTTGGCCATTTTATGTCACAGCACAAAAATATTCTGTCTATTTTGAAGCCATCCGCAACTTAGATTTAACGTGCTAATGAGTTTAATAAACAAGCTGTCGACAATTTCTTCAGTTTACTTGAAGCTGCGTTCAGTAACTACAAATATCCTGCAGACAGAGTTTTTAATGTAGACGAGTCAAAAAATGGCTCTGAGCACTATGGGACTTAACTGCTGAGGTCATCAGTCCCCTAGAACTTAGAACTACTTAGAACTACTTAAACCTAACTAACCTAAGGACATCACACACATCCATGCCCGAGACAGGATTCGAACCTGCGACCGTAGTGGTCGCGCGGTTCCAGACTGTAGCGCCTAGAACCGCTCGATCACCCCAGCCGGCAGAATAGTCCGAACCTGCGACCGTAGTGGCAGACGAGTCAGGTCTTAGTGTCGTTCAAAGAAAAATTTCTCGTGTCATCGGCCTGAGGGGAAAAAGGCAAGTTGGTGCATTGTCTGCAGCTGAAAGAGGATCACTTGTAACGTGTAAAAAGATGCTTATGAATAGACGAGGCATAGGCTGTGAAAATCATCCCACCGGTAGACTAATTAACAATGTTCAGAGTGAATCTTTCTTTCGTTATACACAAAAATTAAATAAAATTATTTTTGAAATTTTTGTTTCTTTTTATTTCAAACTACCTTGGGGCCCTTATCACCAGCACAAATTCTTGACCCAACAAAATGCAGACTATCAGGAAAAATAAAATTTTGTTTTAACTATTAAAAAGTTGAACCAAAACATGTCGTAACTATTTGCAGGACATACTAGAGAAATGCTTTATGTTAATTTCAGGTGATTATACTAAAAATAAAAGGTGTTATATAAAAAAAAACAAAGTGGGGGCCCATTTATCCACCTTTACCTCTACTGTGATTACTAGTAGGGGACAATGGAGGTTTTAGACAAATAAGCTAAAATATATTAATTTCTTGTGTTTTGTTTCCTTTAATACAGCGAAATCCCAAAAATTTGAGAAAGTTTCACGAAATGTATTTAAAAACTGAATTCCGGTACTTTTGAGCGTCCCGAAACAAATTTTCGAGACACCGGAACACAGGGATGAAAACCGGGACAATCCCGGTTTTCCGGGACGTTTGGTCACCCTAGTATAGGCATGTGTATTCAAATACAGAGATAGGTAAACAGACGGAATACTGCGCTGCGGTCGGCAACGTCTACAGGGTGTTACAAAAAGGTACGGCCAAACTTTCAGGAAACATTCCTCACACACAAAGAAAGAAAATATGGTTATGTGGACATGTGTCCGGAAACGCTTACTTTCCATGTTAGAGCTCATTTTATTACTTCTCTTCAAATCACATTAATCATGGAATAGAAACACACAGCAACAGAACGTACCAGCGTGACTTCAAACACTTTGTTACAGGAAATGTTCAAAATGTCCTCCGTTAGCGAGGATACATGCATCCGCCCTCCGTCGCAAGGAATCCCTGATGCGCTGATGCAGCCCTGGAGAATGGCTGTCCACAATACGAGCACGAAGGGTCTCTACATTTGGTACTGGGGTTGCGTAGACAAGAGCTTTCAAATGCCCCCATAAATGAAAGTCAAGAGGGTTGAGGACAGGAGAGCGTGGATGCCACGGAATTGGTTCGCCTCAACCAATCCGTCGGTCACCGAATCTGTTGTTGAGAAGCGTACGAACACTTCGACTGAAATGTGCAGGAGCTCCATCGTGCATGAACCACATGTTGTGTCGTAAAGGCACATGTTCTAGCAGCACAGGTAGAGTGTCCCGTATGAAATCATGATAACGTGCTCCATTGAGCGTAGGTGGAGAACATGGGGCCCAATCGAGATATCGCCAACAATGCCTGACCAAACGTTCACAGAAAATCTTTGTTGATGACGTGATTGCACAATTGAAGGAAGGTAATGTTGACTTCGGTGCTTGTGTTGACATGCGACTCATTGCTTGCTCTACAGTACTAGGATCAAGCACATCAGTACGTAGCATCAACAGGTTAGTGTTCATCACGAACGTGGTTTTGCAGTCAGTGCAATGTTTACAAATGCGGAGTTGGCAGATGCGCATTTGATGTATGGATTAGCACGGGGCAATAGCCAAGGCGCTGTACGTTTGTATCGAGACAGATTTCCAGAACGAAGGTGTCCCGACAGGAAGACGTTCGAAGCAATTGATCGACGTCTTAAGGAGCACGGAACATTGCAGCCTATGACTCGCGACTGGGGAAGACCTAGAACGACGAGGACACCTGCAATGGACGAGGCAATTCTTCGTGCAGTTGAGGATAACCCTAATGTCAGCGTCAGAGAAGTTGCTGCTGTACAAGGTAACGTTGACCACGTCACTGTATGGAGAGTGCTACGGGAGAACCAGTTGTTTCCGGACCGTGTACAGCGTGTGCAGGCACTATCAGCAGTTGATTGGCCTCCGGTACACTTCTGCGAATGGTTCATTCGACAATGTGTCAATCCTCATTTCAGTGCAAATGTTCTGTTTACGGATGAGGCTTCATTCCAACGTGATCAAATTGTAAATTTTCAGAATCAACATGTGTGGGCTGACGAGAATGCTCACGCAATTGTTCAATGACGTCATCAACACATTTTCTGTGAACGTTTGGGCAGGCATTGTTTGTGATGTCTCGATTGGGCCCCACGTTCATCCACCTACGCTCAATGGAGCACGTTATCACGATTTCATACGGGATACTCTACCTGTGCTGCTAGAACATGTGCCTTTACAAGTACGACACAACATGTGGTTCGTGCACGATGGAGCTCCTGCACATTTCACTCCAAGTGTTCGTACGCTTCTCAACAACAGATTCGGTGACCGACGGATTGGTAGAGGCGGACCAATTCCGTGGCCTCCACGCTCTCCTGACCTCAACCCTCTTGACTTTCATTTATGGGGGCATTTGAAAGCTCTTGTCTACGCAACCCCAGTACCAAATGTAGAGACTCTTCGTGCTCGTATTGTGGACGGCTGTGATACAATACGCCATTCTCCAGGGCTGCATCAGCGCATCAGGGATTCCGTGCGACGGAGGGTGGATGCACTTATCCTCGCTAACGGAGGACATTTTGAACATTTCTTGTAACAAAGTGTTGGAAGTCACGCTGGTACGTTCTGTTGCTGTGTGTTTCCATTCCATAATTAATGTGATTTGAAGAGAAGTAATAAAATGAGCTCTAAAATGGAAAGTAAGCGTTTCCGGACACATGTCCACATAACATGTTTTCTTTCTTTGTGTGTGAGGAATGTTTCCTGAAAGTTTGGCCGTACTTTTTAATAACACCCTGTATACTGAATATCAGGAATCCGGTAAAACATCAAATCTCCGTCATCGCTGCGGCCGGAAAAAGATCCTCCAAGAACGAGACCAACATCGAATGAAGAGAATCGTTCAACGTGAAAAAAGTGCAATCCTTTCACAAATTGCTGCAGATTTGAATGTTGGGCCATTAACAAGTGTCAGCGTGCGAAGCATTCAACGAAACGCCATCGATATGGGTTTCCGGAGCCGAAGGCCCACCCGAGTACCCTGGATGACTGCACGACACAAAGCTTTACTCTTCGCCTGGGTCTTGACTACTGATGACTGCAAACACGCTGCCTGCTCGGACGAGCCTCGTTTCAACTTGTATCGAGCACGTGGACGTGCATGTCAGCATGGGACTGTTCAAGTGGTGTAGGCTCTGTAATGGTGTGGGGCGTTTGCAGTTGGAGTGATACGGGACCCCTGACAGGTGAGATGTCCGTAAGCATCCTGTCTGATCACCTGCATCCACTCATGTCCATCAATTCCAGCAGGACAATGCGACACCCCACACAGTGTGGCTCTAGGAACACTCTTCTGAGTTTAAACACTTCCGCTGGCCACCAGACTCCGGAGACACCAATGAACGTTATTGAGCATATCTGGAATGCCTTGCAAAGTGCTGTTCAGAAGAGATCTCTAACTAGAAGTCTGTAAATGTGTGAGTATATGAATAAGCTTATTTTAAACTGGTCTAAACTTGTACTACTACTACTACTACCATCTGTGTGTCTGTTGCACTGTTCAGACTTCTTCTCAGTAATGGGTAGAGGTATAAGGTTGAAATTTATGAGTAACTCACTAGTAGATATCCTCAGAGTAGTGAAACAGCTTAAATCACATAATAAAAGCAAGTCTTCTGGTCCAGACTGTATACCAATTACGTTGCTTTCACAGTATGCTTATGCAAGAGCTCCATACTTAACAATTACATACAACTGCTCACTCGACGAAAAAACCCCAGCCAAAAACTGGAAAGTTGGGCAGGTCACTCTAATATTCAGGAAAGGCAGTAGGAGTAATCCACTAAATTAGAGGCCCATATCATTAACGTCAATATGCAGCAGAATTTTGGAACATACATTGGGTTCGAACATTATGAATTACCTCGAAGAGAACGATCTATTGATACCTAATCAACAAGGATTTACGAAACATCGTTCTTGTGTAACACAACTAGCTCTTTACACACACGGTTATGAGAACTATTGACAAGAGATTTCAGATTGATTCCGTATTTCTAGATTTCCAGAAGGCTTTTGTCACTGTACCACACAAGCAGCCTGTAGAGAAATTGCGTGCTTGTGGAATATTGTCTCAGTTATGTGACTGGATTCGTGGTTTTCTATGAGAGAAGATACAGTTGGCAGTAATTGACGTAAAGTCACCGATTAAAACAGAAGTGATTTCCGGTGTTCCCCATGGTGATGTTAAAGTCCTTCCGCCGCCCCTTGTCTATATAAACGATTTGTCAGACAATCTAAGCAGCCGTCTTAGGCTGCTTGCAGATGATGTTGTCATTTATCGTCTAGTAAAGTCATGAGAAGATCAAAACAAATTGCAAAACGATTCAGAAGAGGTATCTGTATGGTGCGAAAATTGGCAGTTGAACCTACATAATGAAGATTGCGACGTCATCCACATGAGTGTTAACAGCAATCCGTTAAACTTCGCTTACACGATAATAAGTCAAATATAAAGGCCGTAAATTGAACTACATACTTAGGAATTACAATTACGAACAACTTAAGGTGGAAGGAACACATAGAAAAAGACTGCGTTTTATTGGCAGGACACTTAGAAAATGTGACAGACCTACAAAGGAGATTGCCTACACTACGCTTGTCCGTCCTCTTTTAGAATACTGCTGCACGGTGTGGGATCCTTACCAGATGGGATTGACGGAGTGCATCGAGAAAGTACAAAGAAGAGTAGCACGTTTTGCATTATCGCGAAATAATGGAGAGAGTGTGATTGACATGACACAGGATTTTCGGCGGACATCGTTAAAAAAGTGGCGATTTTTGATTGCGGCGGAATCTTCTCACGGAATATCAGTACACAACTTGTTCTTCCGAATGCGAAAATATTTTGTTGACACCGACCTACATAGGGAGAAACAACCATCATCATAAAGTAAGCGAAATCAGAGCTCGTACGGAAAGGCATATGTGTTCGTTTTTTACACACGCTGTTCGAGGTATGAGTCGAGGGACATGAAAGGGAAGCAGTGGTTGGGAAGGGAATGAGACAGGGTTGTAGTCTCTCCCCGATGTTGTTCAATCTGTATATTGAGCAAGCAGTAAAGGAAACAAAAGAAAAATTCGCAGTAGGTATTAAAATCCATGGAGAAGAAATAAAAACTTTGACGTTCGCCGATGACATTGTAATTCAGTCAGAGACAGCAAAGGATTTGGAAGAGCAGTTGAACGGAATGGACAGTGTCTTGAAAGGAGGATAATGGAATGTAGTCGATTTAAGTCGGGTGATGCTGAGAGATTAGGAAATGAGACACTTAAAGTAGTAAAGGAGTTTTGCTGTTTGGGGAGCAAAATAACTGATGATGGTCGAAGTAAGGATATAAAATGTAGACTGGCAATGGCAAGGAAAGCGTTTCTGAAGAAGAGAAATTTGTTATAGATTTAAGTGTCAGGAAGTCGTTTTCTGAAAATATTTTTATGGAGTGTAGCCATGTATGGAAGTGAAACATGGACGATAAATAGTTTAGACAAGACGAGAATAGAAGCTTTCGAAATGTGATGCTGCAGAAGAATGCTGAAGATTAGATGAGTAGATCACATAACTAATGAGGAGGTATTGAATAGAATTGGGGAGGAGTTTGTGGAACAATAGACTAGAAGAAGGGACCGGTTGGTAGGACATGTTCTGAGGCATCAAGGGATCACCAATTTAGTATTGGAGGGCAACGTGGAGGGTAAAAATCGTAGAGGGAGACCAAGAGATGAGTACACTAAGCAGATTCAGAGGGATGTAGGCTGCAGTACGTACTGGGAGATGAAGAAGCTTGCACGGGATAGAGTAGCGTGGAGAGCTGCATCAAACCAGTCTCAGGACTGAAGACCACAACAATAACAACAACTGTTCGAGATTTGAATAATATGGAATTATTGTGAAGGTGGTTCGACGAACTCTCTGCAAAGCACTTACGTGTGAGTTGTGGAGTATCCAGGTAGATGTATATCAAATACTAAGATCTACAGTCCCTTGGCAGCGTGAAAAATGTATTATTCTAAGCCAATGCAATCAAATACACGAAATATTTGTTACGTATTTTGATACTCGCAAACTCATTTATTATAGTCTATTTATAGATGGACTATCTGCAGGTATGTAGGATCTGGTGGTCTACTGAGTAAAGTATTCAACGATAAACTTGAAGGACAATTGCCGAAAACAGAGGGGGAAAAAATAAAAAAGGCTGGTAAAGCGCGTGCCGGGAAGTCGTTAGACCGAGGCATCGAATGTCGGTCTGATCACTGATTGTTTTAAAAAATGGCTCAAATGGCTCTGAGCACTATGGGACGTAACTTCTGAGGTCATCAGTCCCCTAGAACTTAGAACTAATTAAACCGAACTACCCTAAGGACATCACACACATCCATGCCCGAGGCAGGATTCCAACCTGCGACCGTAGCGGTTGCGCGGTTCCAGACTGTAGCGCCTAGAACCGCTCGGCCACTCCGCCCAGCTGATTTTCTTTTTTTTTTCAGTCGTCGTTTTAAGTTAGCCTCTTCACATCTCAACGCCTGGAGGAGCCACCAGAAACAGGACGTGGTTCGGTTTCCACGCTAAACTGTAGGTGCCCTTTCCCCGGTTCGATAACTGGGCTGGGTTAGGAAGCCGGCTGGGGTGGCCGAGCGGTTCTAGGCGCTGCAGTCTGAAACCGCGCGACCGCTACGGTCGCAGGTTCGAATCCTGCCTCGGGCATGGATGTGTGTGACGTCCTTAGGTTAGTTACGTTTAAGTAGTTCTGACTTCTAGGGGACTGATAACCTCAGAAGTTAAGTCCCATAGTGCTCAGAGCCATTTGCACCATTTGGGTTAGGGACACGCAAGTCACCGAAGTGGCATCCCATTGAGCCACACGAAACAAAAATAACTACTAATATCTGTATACATAATCGAATTTGCACGGAACCTTCAGAGTGCGATCGCTACTCGCTCTGGTCTGGTTGTTGATGCTCATCCGACAGCCTCTTTTCAAGACGCCATCTGTTCTGTTGAACACATCGTCCAAGTCTTTTACTGTCTGACATACAATACTGATAAGGGTGAACACTAAAACAAGTATATGGGTATGGACAGGGAAAAATTTCGATAATTAATGTCACTGGCATCCCAAGCAATCAGACCTAATTACCATTCAAAAGCACCTCTAAATAAATGTTAATATACGTCTACATGTTTCATCATGTAACCAGAGTGAAGTCAAAACTCCGCCGGAACAGGCGATGAGAGCCCAACCGTACCGACCGGCCGCCGTGTCATCCTCAACCCACAGGCGTCACTGGATGAGGATATGGAGGGTCATCTGGTCAGCACACCTCTCTTCCGGCCATACGCCAGTTTACGAGACCGGAGCCACTATTTCTCAGTCAAGTAGCTACTCAGGTTGCCTCACAAGGGCTGAGTGCACCCCGCTTGCCAACAGCGCTGGACAGACCAGATGGTCACCCATCCAAGTGCTAGCCCAGCCCGACAGCGCTTAACTTCCGTGATCTGACGGAAACCGGTGTTACCACTGCTGCCAGTGAGGTCAAAAGGAGTATATAAAATTGGATATACAATTTGTAAACGTATTACTACACAGCACGATTCAGAAAAACGTTTACAAACTGACAGGGGAAATCGGGCACACCACAAGGATCAGTTATCCGCATAGGAACATGGGGTCGCAAACGCCACGAAAGGGCGCTACGGTAAGGAGAGGGCGTTGCGTTTCATTGGGCCGTATGTTCTCCTGGACCGACTTGACAGTCGCACATATCTCGTATTCCTGCGAAACGTTCTGGCTGGCAAGATGAATGATGTTCCGATGCCTATTCGTCACCGCATTCGATTACAGCACGAAGGGGCACCCGAGCGTTTCAGCAGGCAGTTGAGTGCGCATCTGCAGGTCGAAGTGAGCCAGTCGCATCGCCATCACAATTACCCAATGCGTCTATAATCGATTTTTTCTTTTGTGCCTTATGTACAAGGGTCACTCCAAAACAAATGCACACTGTTTTTCTAAAAATACAGTTTTCATTCTGCATGTGTGAAAGTTTTGCAGTGTGTAGATACATCCTTCCCGCTTGTTTCCAAACTTAGTTCAACCTGTTCCCGTGAGTGGCGCCGTCACAGCATGTCTTCAAGATGGCTGCTGCACTTGACGTTCGTCAGAAGCAATGTGCTCTCATAGAATTCCTGTGCTGTCAAAACGAGACAGTGGCAAACATCCACAAGAGGTTGAAAAAGATGGACGGAGATGCTGCTGTCGATCACAGTACAGGTAGTCGGTGGGCGAGCAGTTTACGAGATGAAAGTTGGCACGGCAATATTGAGGATTGTCCTCACAGCAGCAGGCCTCGTACTGCACACAATGTGCAGAGAGTTAAAGAATTGGTGACTGCTGACAGATGCATCACAGTGAACGAATTGTCACGCTACTTTGGGATAGGGAAAGGAAGTGTTTGCAGAATACTGAAACTATTGGTGTTAAAAAAGGTTTGTGCCAGGTGGGTTCCCAGGATGTTGACAGTGGCCCACAAAGAAACAAGAAAAACGGTATGCAGCAAACTTTTGGAACAGTACGAGAATGGTGGAGATGAATTTCTTGGAAGAATTGTGACAGGTGATGAAACATGGCTCCATCATTTTTCACTAGGGATGAAGAGGCAATGAATGGAGCGGCATCGTGCAAATTCACCCAAGAAAAAAAATTCAAAACCACACCTTCTGCTGGAAAAGTTATGGTTATGGTGTTTTTCGATTCTGAAGGACTCTTGCTTGTGGACATTGTGGCAAGTGGAACTACCATAAATTCTGATGCATATGTGACGACACTGAAGAAACTTCAAGCTCGACTGAGTCGTGTTCGACCACATCGGCAAAAGCAGGATGTTTTGCTGTTGCACGACAATGCACGGCCACATGTCAGTCAAAAAACCGTGGAAGCGATCACAAAACTGGGATGGACAACACTGAAACACCCACCTTACAGTCCTGACCTGGCTCCACCTGACTATCATCTCTTTGGGAAACTGAAATACTCTCTTCGTGGAACAAGGTTTGAAGATGATGAATCCCTTGTGCACGCTGCCAAACAGTGGCTCCAACAGGTTGGTCCAGAATTTTACCATGCGGGCATACAGGCGCTGGTTCCAAGGTGGCGTAAGGCAGTTGAGACAGATGGAAATTATGTGGAGAAATGAAAATATTGTTCCTAAAGGATGTATCTACACACTGTAAGACTTTCAAACATGTAGAATAAAAGATGGATTTAAAAAAAATAGTGTGCATTTCTTTTGGAGTGACCCTCGTACGAAACACCTGTTACGTCTCTGGTGGACCTTTTTGGGCTGTAGGATGTCTTCGAGATACACCAGGTATCTTGGAGAGTGCGCCATTCGATTTGGCGTCCATGCCAGTCGTGTTCGATGCATGTGGACAAAATTTTGAGCGTCTCCTGTAGTGACCGTCGATTTGTAGCGTGTCACTAAATAGCCACAACACCATTTATTAGCCCCGGCTGGCTTCTGCGACTTCCGGTTCCAATGTGATAACTGATCCTTGTTGTACGCCCGATGCGCCGTGTCACTTTGTAATCGCCTTTTGAATCACACTGTGTAAATGGATGAATGCCTGGACAGCTCGACAGTAAATAAATACAATAAAGAAAAGCTCTTACTGTAGCGAATTGCGTGATTTTCGGCATCTCAAATGCTCGGTTTTTCTCCTTGTGGAGCAGAGTTAAGGTACAGCTAGGCAGCTAGGAGGTGTACTTACTTAGTGCGGCGTCTCTGCTCCTTCCTCAGGTTCGACACAGCCTGACCTGCTCTCTGAGACGCACTCGGCTGAATTGGACGGCGAGCGGCGACGCTTGCCCAGCTGTTCAGAGCGGCCTTTATCTGGGGCCGCCCCGCTGGTCGAATGGGCCCTTATCTGATGGCCTTCCCCACACGTGAGTGTGAATGAGGCGCGCGAGCACACACGGGGGCAGGTGGTCGGACACTTTGGACGCTGACGTGGGCCTATCACGTGCGATCGGCCAGCGAGTGGTGATGTCATGGCGAAATTTCGTCAGCCTTCCAGGGAATGACTCTAGGTTCTTACGTTGCAGTAAGCTCCCAGTTATCAGGGTGTGGGTTATCCGCCTTGCGGATTATCTGTGCATAGTAGGGCGATTTAAAAAAAAAATAAAATAAAAAAAGAGTCTTAGGTTGTGATGCTGCACTTATTTTATTACGAAGTTAAGCTACAAATTAAGATATCTGAAAACCTTGCCTCCCGGTTTTCTATGTGTTCTCGAGACGAGAATCAGACAGAAATTGTATAACATACGGTCTAGTCACATTAATGCGACCATCTGTCAAGAGACTGAGTAAGCACCTTTGCAGCGCGGACAGGAAGGGAATCAGTTAGGTTATGGAAGGTTCTGACTGGCATGTGGAGGCGTGGCAACTTCAGTGCTGTGGCCATCTGCGGTGGGTTTCTCAGATGAGGATTCCCAGACACGAACAGCCTGATCGATGTGGTCCCAGGGTTTCTCGACTGGTTTAAATCCAGGGAGCATGGTGCCCAGGGGAGTACGGTAAACTCTCCCTGGAGCTCTACGAACCACGCGAGTACACTGCCAGATTTGTGACACGTTGCATTGTCATGCTGGTAGATGCCATTGTGGTGAGGAGAAAACAGTCTGCATGTACATCTACATCTACGTGATTACTCTGCTATTCACAATACAGCGCCTGGCAGAGGGTTCAATGAACCACCTTCAAACTGTCTCTCTACCGTTCCACTCTCGAACGGCGCGTGGGAAAAACGAGCACTTAGCCGGCCGGAGTCGCCGTGCGGTTCTAGGCGCTACAGTCTGGAACCGAACGACCGCTACGGTCGCAGGTTCGAATCCTGCCTCGGGCATGGATGTGTGTGATGTCCCTAGGTTAGATACGTTTAATTAGTTCTAAGTTCTAGGCGACTGATGACCTCAGAAGTTAAGTCACATAGTGCTCAGAGCCATATTTTTGAACGAGCACTTAAATTTTTCTGTGCGAGTCCCGATTTCTCTTATTTTATCGTGATGATGATTTCTCCTTATGTAGGTGGGTGCCAACAGAATGCTTTCACAATCGGAGGAGAAAGCTGGTGATTGAAATTTCATAAGAAGATCCAGTCGCAACGTAAAACGCCATTGTTTTAATGATTGCCACTCCACGTATCATGCCTGTAGCGCTATCTCCCCTATTTCGCAGTAATACTGTAGTGTCAGCAAACTTGCCAACACTACGCACACTAATTGCAAGAGGCGGCCAAGATGCACGCGCTAACTCACGAAGGATGGAGTGAGGTCTGAAACAGGATTCGTAATGAATGTGATAAAGAAAAGAACGTAGCTACTAGAACACTTAACTTTTATATCGTCCTTTGGTATACAGCATTCTTGATGATACAAGTGAGACTATCTTGAGATACATGCAATGGTACAAATGGCGCCTTGCTAGGTCGTAGCCATTAACTTAGCTGAAGGGTATTCTATCTGCTCGGCAAATGAGCGAAAGGCTTCGTCAGTGTAGTCGCTAGCAAAGTCGTCGTACAACTGGGGCGAGTGCTAGTCCGTCTCTCGAGACCTGCCTTGTGGTGGCGCTCGGTCTGCGATCCTGACAGTGGCGACACACGGGTCCGACATGTACTAATGGACCGCGGCCGATTTAAGCTACCACCTAGCAAGTGTGGTGTCTGGCAGTGACACGACAAATACAAAACGAGCTGCCCTTGTTTGTACTTTATCCATGTCATCCGTCAGTCCCACCTGATGCGGATCCCACACCACACAGCAGTACTCCAGAATAGGGCGGACAAGCGTGGTGTAAGCAGTCTCTTTAGTAGACCTGTTGCACCTTCTAAGTCTTCTGCCAATATATCGCAGTCTTTGGTTTGCTCTATTCACAGCATTGTCTATGTGATCGTTCCGATTCAGGTTATTTGGAATTGTAATCGCTAAGTATTTAATTCAATTTACAGCCTTCAGCTTTGTGTGACTTATCGTGTAATCGAAATTTAGCGGATTTCTTTTAGTATTCATGTGAATAACTTCACACTTTTCCTTATTCAGGGTCAATTGCCACTTTTCGCACCATACAGATATCTAAATCATTTTGCAATTCGTTTTGGTCATCTGATGACTTTACAAGACGATAAATGACAGCATCATCTGCAAACAATCTAAGATGGCTACTCAGGTTGTCTCCTATGTCGTTAATATACGAGGGTCAGTCAAAAAGTAATGCCTCCTATTTTTTTTTCTACGTTTAATTGTCAGGAAATTTAAATGCAATTACATAGGTTGAAAACCACAACATTGAGGATCATTTTGTCATTTTTCAATGTAATCTCCGTCCATCTCTACAGTTTTGGTCCATCTTTGAACAAGGGCATGTATCCCAGCACGGTAAAAATCACAGCTCTGCTTCCTAAGCCATTGACGCACGGATGTTTTGACGGCCTCCTCATCTTCAAAATGAATCCCACGATGAGCTTCTTTTAGTGGCCCGAACAGATGGAAGTCTGATGGTGCCAGGTCAGGGCTGTATGGGGGATGAGGCAAAACTTCCCATCCAATTTTGACAACCTCGTCAGAGGTGTGACGACTGGTGTGTGGTCTTGCATTGTCATGCAAAAGAAGAACATCTGCCATTGATTTTGTTGGGCGAACTCGCTGAAGACGTGCTTTAAGTTTTTTGAGGGTTGTGACGTATTGAACAGAATTTATTGTGCATCCCTGCTCCAAAAAATCAACCAGAATCACACCCTCTGTATCCCAGAAAACTGTTGCCATAACTTTCCCTGCCGATCGCACAGTTTTGAATTTTTTCTTCCTCGGCGAGCTTGTGTGACGCCACTCCATTGACTGCCTCTTTGATTCGGGTTCAAAAAAATGCACCCATGTTTCGTCCCCGGTCACAATTTTTTTCAGAAACTCATCTCCCTCCAAACGGAAGCGCTGCAAGTGTTGGGAGGCTATTGTTTTCCTTGCCTCTTTATTCTGATCGGTTGACATTCTTGGAACCCACCGTGCACAAACTTTTGAGTACCCCAATTGTTTAATAATCGTGATCACACTGCCTTTACTAAGAGAAATAATGCGACACACTTCATCTGCAGTCACCCGACGGTCACCACGAATGATGTCATCAACTTGCTGAATGTTGTGTGGAGTCACTGCACTCACCGGCCTGCCGCTCCGCTTTTCGTCAGTCAACGGTGTTTGCCCTTCAGCTTCCTTACAACGACGAACCCATCGTCTAACAGTGCTGACATCCACTGTCACAACACCATACACCTTCTTCAGTCTTTCATGAATGCGTATGGGCGTTTCACCTTCTGCATTCAAGAATTCAATCACACAACGCTGTCTCAAACGAACATCGATGTCGGCCATCTTACAAACTTCTGCTGTGCTGCCACCTGTTGACACAGAAAGTTACTACTGCAGTGGATTGCAGAAGAAGGTTTGAGGAATGGCGCCAAATTCAAATTTTTCACTTAACTTAATTTCTTTAAGTAGAAAAAAAATGGGAGGCATTACTTTTTGACCGACCCTCGTAGATCAGGAACAATAGTGGACCTATAACACTTCCTTGCGGAACGCCGGATTTTATTTCTGTTTTACTCGATGATTTTCTGTTTTTAAAAAAATAGGAACTGTGACCTTTCTGACAGGAAATCACGAATTCAGTCGCACGTTTGAGGCGATACTCCGTAGGCACGCAGTTTGGTTAGAAGACGCTTGTGAGGAACGGCGTCGAAAGCGTTCTGGAAATCTAAAAATATAGAATAAATTTGACATCCCCGGTGGATAGAACCCATTACTTCATGAGTATAAAGAGCTAGTTATGTTTCACAAGAACGATGTTTTCTGAATCCGTGCGTCAATAAATCGTTTCCTTCGAGGCACAGTATAAGTTCGAAGACCCTACTGCAAATCGACGTTAGTGACATGGGCCTGTAATTCAGCGGATTACTCCTACTTCCCTTTTTGGGTATTGGTGTGACTTGAGAAATTTTCCAGTCTTCAGGTACGGAACTTTCTTTGAGCTAGCGGTTGTATATAATTGCTAAATATGGAGCTATTGCATCTGCATACTCTGAAAGGAGCCTGACTGGCATACTATCTGGACCGGAAGCCTTGCCTTTATTGATTTAAGCTGCTTTGCTACACCGAGGATATCTACTTCTATGTTTCTCAGCTTCGCAGTTGTTCTTGATTGGAATTCTGGAATATTTACTTCGTCCTCTTTGGTGAAGGCGTTTCCGAAAACAGTGTTTAATAACTCTGCTTTAGTGGCACTGTCGTAAGTGTTATCTCGCAGTGAAGGTATTGATTGCGTCTTGCCACTGGTGTGCTTTATGTATAAGCTGAATTTATTTGGGTTTTTTGCCAGATTCCGAGACCGAGTTTCGTTGTGGAAATCATTAAATGCATCTCGCATTAAAGTACGCGCTATCTTTCGAAGTTCTGCAAAACTTTGCCAATCTTGGGGATTTTGCGTTCTTTTAGATTTGGCACGCTTTTTTCGTTGCTTGAGCAACAGCGATATGACCAGTTTTGTGTACCATGGGGGATCAGTACCATCACTTATTCATTTATCTGGTATATATCTCTCACTTACCGTCGATACTATCTCTTTGAAGTCATTCCACAACTTTTCTACACTTACATGATCAGATCGGAAGGAGTGAAGACTGTCTCTTAGAAAGGCGTTAAGAGCATTTTTATCAGCTATTCTTCTTTTTTTTTTTAATAGACGTACTTTGCGTTTGTTTTTGATGGATTTAGGTGTTACGGTATTCAGCCTAGCAGGAACTGCCTTGTGGTCGCTAATCCCTGTATTCGTCATGATACTCCCTATTTCTTCAGGATTGCTAACAAAACAACCTCCCCATCGCACCCCCCTCAGATTTAGTTAAAAGTTGGCTCAGTGGATAGGCCTTGAAATACTGAACACAAATCAATCGAGAAAACAGGAAGAAGTTTGTGGAACAATGAAAAAAATTAATAAAATATGCGAACTGAGTAGTCCATGCGAACATAGGCAACATCAAGGAAAATGTAAATTAGGAGCGTCGTGGTCCCGTGGTTAGCGTGAGTAGCTGCGGAACGAGAGGTCCTTGGTTCAAGTCCTCCCTCGACTGAAAATTTTACTTTCTTTATTTTCGCAAAGTTATGATCTGTCCGTTCGTTCATTGAGGTCTCTGTTCACTGTAATAAGTCTAGTGTCTGTGTTTTGCGACCGCACCGCAAAACCGTGCGATTAGTAGATAAAAGGACGTGCCTCTCCAATGGGAACCGAAAACATTTGATCGCAAGGTCATAGGTCAACCGATTCCTCCACAG
Organism: Schistocerca nitens; assembly: GCF_023898315.1. Classification (NCBI taxonomy): domain Eukaryota; kingdom Metazoa; phylum Arthropoda; class Insecta; order Orthoptera; family Acrididae; genus Schistocerca; species Schistocerca nitens. The sequence goes on along the minus strand of NC_064624.1, from coordinate 146,534,515 downwards.
GAAAACACGTCTGATATATTCTATACGACACTGGCGACGGCAAGTGCGTCACATGACAGGAATATGTTGTCGACCCACCTAACTTGTACACTTAGCGAATGGGTAAAAAGGTTCTTCTACCTTGCCCGATTTATGTTTTCTTGTGGATGTGATAACCACTCCCAAGAAAGTGATGAAAACGTAAGAGTTTGTCACATAAACTGAAAATAAAAAATTAAACTTTTCACTCGAAGGAATACTTGAACCTAGGACCTCTCGTTCCGTAACTGATCTCGCTAACCACGGGACCACGACGCTCGTTGACTCCTATTGTTCTTGATGTTGCATATCTTCAAATGGACTACTCAGTTTGTATATTTTACTAATTTTTTTCATAGTTCTACACAACTTCTTCCTGTTTTCTCGGTTGATCTGTGTTCAGTTTTTCAAGGCCTATCCACTGTGCCAACTTATAACTAAATCTGAGGGGGGTGCGATGGGGAGGTTCTCTTGTAAGAGGTCAAGTATGCCCTCCCAACTGTTTATGCTTCGAGTGGGCTCATGAATTAATTGTTAGGGGTGGACGAGATCCCCAACGATAAGTGCATACTTGAGTTCACCCATCGTACCTACCAGAACGACGTTATCACCCTGGGAACACCACGAAAAGATTCCCCAGACCATAACCCTCCCTCATCCAGTCTGGACACTTCTGACGATTGTTGCAGCGCATGTTGTGATTAAAGTGTTGAATGACTTGTGGCAAGCTGATCTTGTAGATATGAGGGAATATTCACACGAGAATAAAGGATTCAAATATATTTTAATGGTTATTGATACATACTCCAAATTAACCTGGGCATTACCTGTCAAAACAAAAACGGGTCGAAATGTCACCCATGTTTTTGAGCGTTTACTGCAGACAGGGACGAATCGATGCCCAGACAACCTCCAAACAGATCACAATGGGCAGTTCTACAATAGGTATTCCGAGACCGTGATGCAGCGTTACAGAATACATCACTACTCAACATTAACTCACCTGAAGGCAAGTATCGAGGAGTGAATAACAATAAAAGGTCGAATGTGGATGCGTTTCAACCTCCGCGCCTCATACAAATGGACAGACATCCTCCCAGAAATACACTACTGGCCATTAAAATTGCTACACCACTAAGATGACGTGCTACAAACGCGAAATTTAACCGACAGGAAGAAGATGCTGTGATAAGCAAATGATTAGCTTTTCAGAGCATTCACACAAGGTTGGCGCCGTTGGCGACACCTACAACGTGCTGACATGAGGAAAGTTTCCAACCGATTTCTCATACACAAACAGCAGTTGATCAGCGTTGCCTGGTGAAACGTTGTTGTGATGCCTCGTGTAAGGAGGAGAAATGCGTACCGCCACGTTTCCGACTTTGATAAAGGTCGGATTGTAGCGCGATTGCGGTTTATCGTATCGCGACATTGCTGCTCGCGTTGGTCGAGAGCCGATGACTGTTAGCAGAATATGGAACCGGTGGGTTCAGGAGGGTAATACGGAACGCCGTGCTGGATCCCGACGGCCTCGTGTCACTAGCAGTCGAGATGACAGGCATCTTATCCGCACGGCTGTAACGGATCGTGCAGCCAAGTCACGATCCCTGAGTCAGCAGATGGGGACGTTTGCAAGACAACAACCATCTGCACGAACAGTTCGACGACGTTTGCAGCAGCACGGACTATCAGCTCGGTGACCGTGGCTGCGGTTACCCTTGACGCTGCATCACAGACAGGAGCGCCTGCGTTGGTGTACTCGACGACGAACCTGGGTGCACGAATGGCAAAACGTCATTTTTTCGGATGAATCAAGGTTCTGTTTACAGCATCATGATGGTGGCATCCGTGTTTGGCGACATCGCGGTGAACGCACATTGGAAGCGTGTATTCGTTATCGCCACACTGGCGTATCACCCGGCGTGATGGTATGGTGTGCCATTGTTTACACGTCTCGGTCACCTCTTGTTCGCATTGACGGCACTTTGAACAGTGGACGTTACGTTTCAGATGTGTTGTGACCCGTGGCTCTACCCTTCGTTCGATCTCTGCGAAACCCTACATTTCAGCAGGATAATGCACGACTGCATGTTGCAGGTCCCGTACGGGCCTTTCTAGATACAGAAAATGTTCGACTGCTGCCCTGGCCAGCAAATTCTCCAGACCTCTCACCAACTGAAAACGTCTGGTCAATGGTGGCCGAGCAACTGACTCGTCACTATACGCCAGTCACTACTCTTGATGAACTGTGGTATCGTGTTGAAGCTGCATGGGCAGCTGTACCTGTACACACCATCCGAGCTCTGTTTGACTCAATGCCCAGGCGTATCAAGGCTGTTATTACGGCCAGAGGTGGTAGTTCTGGTTACTGATTTCTCAGGATCTATGCACCCAAATTGCGTGAAAATGTAATCACATGTCAGTTCTAGAATAATATATTTGTCCAATGAATACCCGTTTATCATCTGCATTTCTTCTTGGTGTAGCAATTTTAATGGCCAGTAGTGTAATTTCTCTCTATAATCGAACCAAACATAGCACAATAAAAATGAGAGCAATGGATGTTCTTGATAATGGACTCATGGATACGCTGTACTATCGCATTAAGATGCTGGATCCACGCAAGCAGAAATTTAATGTAGGTGATTTGATGCCTTTCTCAAAACGCAAGACGGCATTTGAGAAATCATACCTACCGAACTGCTCAACTGATGATATTTACAGTTTCAAAGGTGCAACGAACGAATCCTAGAATTTATATATTGAAGAATAGTGAAGCTGAAGAAATTTCAGGCTGCTTCTACACTGAGGAGATGCAGAAAAGCTGAGAACCGGATGTTTCTCTCGTGGAGAGAGTCATATGATGTCGTGGAAATAAAGCACTAGTCAAATGGCTTTGTTTTCCTGCTACACAAAACAGCTGGATTGATGCCGACGATTTGCTGTATAATGGCCGTGCACAGTCCACAACCACCGCAGTAGCATGACATGCGTGGTAGTAGACGCATTAGAGGAGGTGGTGGTATTCTAGACGAACTGCCAGTGGAACTACACATCCCTGGGTGTAACTACTGTGGATCTGGGACAAAGCTTCAGGAACGCTTGGCTCGAGGTGATAAGGGGGTTAATCTGCTCGATGAAGCGTGTTTGGAACACGACATTGCCTACGCTGCAAATAAAGATCTATCAAGTCGTCACATTGCTGATAGGAATTTAGCTGATAAGGCTAAGGCGATACAGAGTAGAAAGGATATTGGTACAGGCCAACGCATCGCAGCATTTGCAGTTGATGAAACCATGCGAGGAAAAATTAAGTCGAGTTTAGGAATGATGAATTTCAAGCGGGTTATGAATGCTGCACTTTGTGCACTAAACAAGAAGAAGGACAGGGGTAGGAAGCAGAGCTGTTTGAAGAACTGTATCCTGACAGCGATGAATGCAGCTAAAAACGCACTCAAGCAGAAAGATGCGTGAAGTAGAAGAAGAAGAAGAAGAAGAAGAAGAGGATCCGTTAAAGCACCTCGAGTTCTACCAATACCCAAGACATCCGGCGGTTTTATCCCTTTTCTCATCCCAGCCCTCTCCGCGCTCTCAGTGGTAGGTTCCCTCGCCGGTGGTGCCGCAGCAGTCGCTCGAACGGTCAAGAACGCGCAAAACTCCCAAGCACAGTTAGAAGAGGCAAGAAGACATAATCGCACGATGGAAGCTGCAGCCATCGGAAAGGGACTATACTTGAAATCATACAAGAAGGGCCTTGGTCAATTCATTAATTAAAAAAAAGCCCATTAGCGGTCCTACCAGATAGACCCCTCACAAATACAGGTCTTCTTAAGATTGTTACAGACAAATTCAAGATACCAAGATTCCGTGGTGTGTTTATGTGGGATACATTACCGAAGACTATGTGGAAAACTGGTGAAAGCGGTATTGTGAATTTAGATGTTGCTGGAGGCCCCGGCTCTCACATGTTAGGAAAAATGCGGATACCGTCTACTATTTCGACTCATTTGGTAACCTGCAACCACCAGAAGAATTACAACGATACTTCACTCACAGAAGACATGTGCTCTACAATTATCTACGCTTTTTTTTCCAGTCTACTGACTGGTTTGATGCGGCCCGCCACGAATTCCTTTCCTGTGCTAACCTCTTCATCTCAGAGTAGCACTTGCAACCTACGTCCTCAATTATTTGCTTGACGTATTCCAATCTCTGTCTTCCTCTACAGTTTTTGCCCTCTACAGCTCCCTCTAGTACCATGGAAGTCATTCCCTCATGTCTTAGCAGATGTCCTATCATCCTGTCCCTTCTCCTTATCAGTGTTTTCCACATATTCCTTTCCTCTCCGATTCTGCGTTGAACCTCCTCATTCCTTACCTTATCAGTCCACCTAATTTTCAACATTCGTCTATAGCACCACATCTCAAATGCTTCGATTCTCTTCCGTTCCGGTTTTCCCACAGTCCATGTGTCACTACCATACAATGCTGTACTCCAGACGTACATCCTCAGAAATTTCTTCCTCAAATTAACGCCGGTATTTGATATTAGTAGACTTCTCTTGGCCAGAAATCCCTTTTTTGCCATAGTGGCCGGCCGTGGTGGTCTCGCAGTTCTAGGCGCGCAGTCCGGAACCGTGTGACTGCTCCGGTCGCAGGTTCGAATCCTGCCTCGGGCATGGATGTGTGTGATGTCCTTAGGTTAGTTAGGTTTAAGTAGTTCTAAGTTCTAGGGGACTGATGACCACAGCAGTTGAGTCCCATAGTGCTCAGAGCCATAGCGATTCTGCTTTTGATGTACTCCTTGCTCCGTCCATCATTGGTTATTTTACTGCCTAGGTAGCACAATTCCTTAACTTCATTGACTTCGTGACCATCAATCCTGATGTTAAGTTTCTCACTGTTCCCATTTCTACTACTTCTCATTACCTTGGTCTTTCTCCGATATCTACGCTATCAGGACTTTAATACACACCTCTGTGGACATCTATGCATCATGTTTCTCTGGACCTTCACAAAGAAGAAGAAGAAGAAGAAGCATGCTATATAAGGAGGAGGTTTAAACATTAATTCATCAGTTGAGATTCAGATGCATTGTCGTATACTTTGACGTTAACAAAACGATCATCTGTATTGTGTGCAAATTACTTCCTGCCAATTGATTTGAGCTTTGGTGAATGGAGTATTGCACTGATTGGACTGGAGACGTACAACAGCACCCAAAATATCACTGAAACCAACAATAAACTGCATCTGGATATTAATGATGAAAAAGATATTGTGGAAATAGAACCAGGTGCATACAATATCGACGATTTAAACGAAGTCTTAAAAGAGTCAGGGAAAGGTATTGAACTACGTGCAAACATCAATGCACTTAAATCTGAAATAAGGACTGTAAATGCAACGGTTGACTTTGACAAGAAAGGTTCAATAGGGCGCCTGTCGGGTTTCACAAAAGGACAGATTTTGAAAAAGGATCCAAGTAAATTTTACAGGTCAAATCAGGCAGTGGAGTGTAACACTGTAACGAACTCCTATCTCAACGATAGTCTCATTCACACTATTTACGGATTCTTCCCAGCAGTTGCAATGGGGTATAAGATTGCTGAGACCCTTGCCAATGCAATATACCTTCCAGTGACAGCTCAGACATTGGACTATTTGGAGCTGCGTATTGTGGACCAGAACAATCAACTCGATGACTTTCACAGTGAGGAAATCATTGCACGATTACATCTAAGGCAGGATGGGCGTACGGTATGAAACAAGTACACGCAGTCCGTAGCATGCCACTTCACTACCGAACAGCAAAGTGATAACACGTGCGAACTACGAGTTTCTTAAATCAGTTGGCCTGAAGCCGCGCAATGACGTCCTTACTCAATGTAACCAGTTCGGTAGAGTATGATGAGAGAATTGTACGTCAGGAATACTTCTCTCATAAACCTTACGCTTCAACCACGTTTAACAAGAACGATGGAATCAGGATTGTCATCCAGCACCATGACACACTCACGCTTCCATGCAAGAGTTTCGTATATCTAGAGTGGTCATTCAAGAAAACTGACGGCAGCGACACAGTGGGATCCAAACTGAAATGTAACGCTTTAGCATTTCTGTTCGAAGAGATACGCTGTGAACTCACAAGGGGAGGCCGCCAATTGTGAAATTCAGATTCGATTCATACTGCGCATAATAAAAGCTCATGGCCAGAGGTGTAATGTGGCAAAGCACCAAGATGCACTTCTCAGCCGTTGTCGAGAAAATCGACAGTTAA